>NC_068319.1:21880446-22558780 GCF_025860055.1 Xyrauchen texanus
TTCAGTGAAAGTCTAGGATGAGACTGTTCAGTGAAAGTCTAGGATGAGACTGTTCAGTGAATGTCTAGGATGAGACTGTTCAGTGAAAGTCTAGGATGAGACTGTTCAGTGAAAGTCTAGGATGAGACTGTTCAGTGAATGTCTAGGATGAGACTGTTCAGTGAAAGTCTAGGATGAGACTGTTCAGTGAAAGTCTAGGATGAGACTGTTCAGTGAAAGTCTAGGATGAGACTGTTCAGTGAAAGTCTAGGATGAGACTGTTCAGTGAAAGTCTAGGATGAGACTGTTCAGTGAAAGTCTAGGATGAGACTGTTCAGTGAAAGTCTAGGATGAGACTGTTCAGTGAAAGTCTAGGATGAGACTGTTCAGTGAATGTCTAGGATGAGACTGTTCAGTGTGAGAGTGAATCTGATGATTGTAAAAAATTACCATGACATTTATAAATATTACGGATATTTTATATTTGAAATTAAGACTTTGCATTGTAAAAAAAAAATTGGGTAAATTGAACTACTATATTTAAGAGAGAAGACAACTATGGTTTAATTTACGGACACCAATTCATTTGAAAGTGAACAACTGCTGATTTGACGACATTTTGGCAGACTGGTCGACATGTGTACACGCTAAAAGGTAAGCCTTAATTTGTAATTTCTTTTTATTTCTTAATTGTCTTGTTAAATTTTGACCAGGTGTGTTCAATCCAGTTCTGGAGCACCACTAACATCACATATTTTGGATGGCACCCTTATTTTATAGTTCCAGTTTATAACGAAGCCTGTCCTGATGAGCTAGTTGAATCAGGTGTGTAAAATAAGAGAGACATTTAATGTGCGGGGTTCTGTGGAGAAAATGTTAAAGATTGTCTGATGAAAAAAGGGCCATGATCGTTTAATAATACCTCCTTTATTCATCCGTTTGTGCAGAGACGGCACATAAACGGACGATGGTTATTCAATGTTAATTGTAAAAAAAAAAGACAATTCAAGATGTGCTTCAGAGACGGTTTAAAATCAACATGATCAGACTAAACAAATGGTCACTGTTTGCTTTATCTCATATTTTGTATATTGAGAACTTTGTTCAAGTTAGCTAGGGTGACCAGACTTCCCAATAAAACCGGGCTAGTCTTGATTTTATGGACCGTGTCCCATCCTGATGGAGTTACAAAACGTAATTTGCGGTGCTTTTTTATCATGAGCAACTTGCAACAAATAATGAGAGAAACATTAATTCCCCATAATCAGTGGTGCTGATCTTTCCCTCTCAATGATCCCTCCCACTTCTGCTGCTGTCGGTCAGCCCAGTATTTTCCCCAAACTTTTTATGGGCCATGCGTTCCTGCGCCGATAAAGAGTCTTATTTTCTATTATATACCCTGAGGGAAAAAAAAACAGGTAAAGGTAGTCTGTAAACCTCAAACCGGTTTCCAAACATGTTCTTGGGGACACACAACTCTGCACATTTTTAATGTCACCCTTATTTAACACAACTGATTCAAATCATCAGCTCGTTAGTAAAGGCTCCATTATCTGGGTGTGTCAGATAAGGGGATGTAAAGCAGTCAATGGAAAGAAGGAGGCGAGAACCGGCTTTTCAACATAAATAATAGTTTAATAATAAACTGAAACAGAAGACACAAACACACACATGACGGATATGTCCATAAACTATCTCTCTCTCCCGCACAATCCACAGCAGTCAGCCTTTATTCCTCTCGGAGGCTTGATTAGCCTGATAAGGGACCGGGTGTGTATGATCACGACCCGGCCCCGCCCTCCGCCCTGCCACAAGGGACTTACAAAATATAAAGAGCTGTGGGTTGCCAGGAGCAGGATTGAAAACCCCTGGTGAAAAGTGGTTGTTAAAGACTATAAAATGGAAAGGCCTCTGATTAAGCTTTATGGAATAGAAAAACCACCTAAATTAAAAATGAATAAATAAATTTCCAAAGAAATGTGTACATATAAATAAATGTATTTTCATGACCCATGTAGAAGCATTGACTAGTTTTTCTCTGTGAAACACAAAAGGATGTGATAGGTACAATACACTAGTAGGCTAATAGTTTTGACTAGTGTTCATTGTTACAGCCTGGTAACTTTTAGCAAAACTTTATCTGATTAATTTCGTGCACCCCCTCATAAGAGTTGCATTGCAGACAACAAGTCAGAATGGATTTTATGAATGTAGTCAAAGAGTCTCAATGTTTATACTTTTCAGAGAAATCGGACAACATATGGTTTACTAATAGTTGTCTCAGAATATTAAAATGAGTATGTAAACAGAAAAAAATACATGACATTTCTCTTTTAAATGGTGACATGATAGAAATGCTTGCAACATGAGAAGTATCAAATGCTTGTGTGTTTGTGTTCAATAGTGCTCTAATACAGATGTTCAGCAAGATCTCCTGCAGCATTTCATGAAAATGTCTGTCAGCACAAGGGGTGAGCAGGTGGACTTCAGCATCATCTTGGAGAGGGGCAAAGTCATGACTGGGTTGGAAAATATGGCTAAAGCCAGTCTGATTCTTCTGGGACTCGCATATGCCCTAAACCTCAGCTATCCCAAACAACTGAGGTATCCATTTGAGGCCTTTCAGAAGATCTTATTAAAACTGGATGTATGGAAGTGATCTACCAAAATACAAGCACTTAAAAAAAAACATATTTTATAGACTTTTGCAAGCAAAACCCTTTCTTTGTTTTTCTGGACCAGGTTTTGGACCAGAATGCACTGAATAGAGGGATTTGTCCTTAAAGTTCAACATTAATACAAGCTTATAGCACGCATAACTGTAATTGGTTTTGCAAGACAAGTTGTTTACCTAGTTTTATTCCAGAATAGTTTTTTTTTCCACAAATGTTTTTGGAGAATGTTATAAGTTTAAAGTGTGGGTATAGTCTAGTCCAGTTAGTCATGTATAGCATTTTCAACACACTCATGTCGAAATCATCAGGATTTGATCTTTTCTAAATTTGGCTAATTCGTACGATATCGTGTGACTGGACTCATTTGAATTCCTACGACTTTCACAACAGACAATGACGTAGCTGTACATCGTTTCCATCTAATACTTGCTTCTGTCACACTACAGCTTCATATCATGTTTACACACTCTACTGATTGGTTAAGTTTAGATATGGGGTTTGTGTAAGTGCATAATATTAATAACCATGTCTGTGACAGGGCAGAGTGCAGGGCCGGTTTGTGAGCCTCAGAGAGGGATAAAGGCCGACTGGAAGCTGGAAGTGTGACTGAGAGAGAGAGATTTACGGACAGCTGTCAGACACCTTTGTGTGTTTGTCCATCCATTTTTTTTCAGTTTTATATTAAAACTATTATTTATATTGTCAAGCCGGTTCCCTTAATCCCTTTACACTGGTGCCGAAATCCGGGAAGGAGGAGGGATGCGCCATATTAGAGACCTCGCCACTACCATCCACCCCAATGGAGCAACCGTGGCCATCCGCCGGAGGACGGAGGAGCCCAGCCGCCTGGAAGTGGAGAAACGGCCGCCGACCACGAGGGGAGGAGGGGCTCCCAACCAACCGCCTGGAGCGGTTACCACTGCCAGGGACGGGGAGACCCCTACCGTCCACCAAAAACGCGGCGGGGCATTCCGTACGCCAGGGGCCGGAGGTCTGCCTTGATCCGCCCATGGAGGTGCGGCTGTCCTCCATTAGAGGGTGGATGAGTGGCCGAGGTCCAAGCTACGGCATATCGAAAACCGGCAAGTGTTTTTATTTCCTCTCTCCTCTCTTTCCTCCACTGCCGCTCTGTGTTGGCCTTTCCCTCTCTTTTTAAAAAGTTTTGTTAATTTGGCATGATCTGCTGGCAGACGATGCGGAAGGCATGCCCCTCCCCAGGGGAAGGGGGGGGGGGGGTGTACGAGAGAACGAGGGAGGAATGTGACAACGCAAAGGGCGGGCCAGTCCCGGCTCCTAATCAAGCTAATCAAGCCTCAGAGAGGGATAAAGGCCGAGTGGAAACTGCAGCGCGAGAAGAGAGATTTCCGGACAGTTTTGTGTTTTTTGGTTTCAGTTTTATATTAAAACTATTATTTATATTGTCAAGCCGGTTCTCTCCTCCTCCTTTCCATTAATCCCTTTACAATGTCCTTAACGCCTCGTGTGCAGAACTCGTACTTCCGCATTAGACATCTGGGAATTTGTACGTGATGAAGTTGTACGAGTTTATGCAAACAACCTCATTCGAGACCATACGAAAAAACTAATTTTCATGAGATAGGGTTGGCATTTTTGTTTTTGGAAAACATTTAAAGCTTTGAGATTTTACCTTGTATTTAATGTCTAGCAGCTTTATATCATGGATGAGTTATTTTTGAAAAGTTATTTTAGGATATGTTTTATAGCTTAAAGGAATAGTTCCCCCCAAAAATTGTATTCTCTCATAATTTACTCACACGTGTGCCTTCCCAGATGTGTATGACTCTTTCTTCTGCAGAACACATACAAATCACATATCTCACTTCTGGTCCATACAATGCAAGTAAATTATGCAAGTCTAAAGCACAAAAACATCATAAAAGTAATCCATAAGACTTTGGTGGTTTAATCCATTAAAACATTAGAAAATTACACTTTAATTACACTAGTATTTTAATACCTTTTAAATATGAATTAAATAGAAATTCATTAAAAAATTCTTCTGAAGCTATCTAATCAGTTTTGGGTAAGAACAGATAAAAAAAAAATCCTTGATCACGATTGCCAAGGAGACTGCTGATGTCATAATTAGTATAAAAAGGAGTTATATTTTGGTATTTTCTCACCCCAGATTGATTGGATTACTTAAGACATGAATTAAACTACTAGAGATATATGGATACATTTTAGGCTGTCTTTGTGCTTTTAGAGTCCTCAAAGTTTTGGTCACCATTCACTTGCATTGTAAGGACCTACAGAGCTAAGATTTTCTTAAAATCTTTTTGTATTCTGCAGAAGAAAGTCAGTCATACACATCTGATTTCATGAGGGTGAGAGATTTGTCATTTTTGGCCAAACTATTCCTTTTAGAGGAGGCATGTCATAATAAAACTTTGACTACTTTGACCCTTGTAAACTTTACCTTAATTTTGTTTTTCATTAAGTTGTGCATTTATTTGTGTGTTTTAATTAAACTGTGTATTTCTTTTCCTTTTTATCAAACCATTTTAGTGTAATGTACACTGCTTACTGATTGATAGAATAAATTCAGCACTTAACCGTAAGGTTGTGTGTGTGTGTGTGTGTGTGTGTGTGTGTGTGTGTGTGTGTGTTTATATCTTGTTGTGTGTTTGTACAAGTTATTGATCTCCCATATATATATATATATATATATATATAAATTCATATATAAATGCTTTGAGTGGGAATAATACTTAAAATATAAATGGATAAAGCGTTAAAAAATGCATCATGTAAAAATTGTTAAGTGTTTTAAGATGGTAAAATGGCACTTTTATCATTTTAAGCTTATAAAAATGATTAATTTAGCTTAATATCATTAGAAGAATAAAGCATGTTAGATTTATTTAATGTGATTTCATAAAAAAACAAAACAAGGTTTAATTACTAACTAGTTTGGATGACTTCACATGATTTATTTAAGGAAATTCCATTAAAAAAAGCAGTATATACTAACTATTTGGATGATTTCACATGATTTCATTAAGGAGATTTCATTTTAAAAAACACGGATTGAAAAGTTCTTAAATATTACGTGCAATATTGTTACCATACTTTTTTTAAGTAGTTATCACAAAATACTTTTTACAGTGTATAAAATGCTAAGGGTCCTGATATTTGATAATCCTGATAATGCCAAATGTAATGTCTGATTTCACCAGTAAATTTATACCATGGCAAACATTATTTTACTCATTAATGAATAGTACTTTTTGATAAGCTTTAAAGTAAATGAAAATAACTGTTTTGCATATGTCCTGAAAGTAATAATGTAACACCCCTCACAGGAAGTAGGACAGGAAACAAGTCTTCACTGCAAGGTAAGCCTTTAATGCCCGTTGTCTTTTCAATACAATAACACACAATATAACACAAGCGCACTGGGTTAGCTTGTCATCTCCTTTCCATGGAGGCCCTCTGGCTGCCCTTTTATGCCGCTCTCCCCATGCTAACTGAAATTAGAGACAGGTGTTAGACATAATTTAGCTCAGGTGTAAGCGCCCTTACCGCTTTTCTCTCCCGGACGGGCGCTTGACCACGCCCCCGCTGCCACAAATAATAATATGAATAATAATACATTCAAACTTAACTTTTCAGTTAAGTTTTGGCCCTAGTCAAAACACTCTGCAACATAGACAGACACAGAGGAAGATTTAATTACTCAGACATTGCTCTTTCATTACTCAAGATACTAAATGGGGTCTTCAGATATATTTCTTTAAAGTTTCTTATTTACTTTGTCTTAGATGTTTCTCCTAAAATTTCCTTGGAAAAAAAAAAATAGACACAAATGAGTATTGAGCTATGAATTGAATGTGGATGGCATAGCTCGGCTAATCTGGTCTTGGAAGGATTTTTGATGAGAAATCTTCATATTAAAAATCTGACTTTTGATTGCACATTTTGGAGAAACTCTAGAGGAGACATGTAAGATTACTGCAGGCTTTTCTCTGGTCGAAAAATCAGAGAAGCAGGAGCCTACTGCAAAAGTATAAGAGGTTTCATTTTTGATTTTACTCTATTAATAGAAGAGTTTGTCAATGGAAACATAAGACTGCTGCTGAGACAATTGTTATACAGCTCAGTCTTTGGTCCATGAATCACAAACAGCTCACTCCAAAACATTGCTATTTTTCATTGCCCTGGAGGTGAATGGTTCCGGATAAGTTGCGTCCGAAATCTGAGAAGGAAATTGTTCTAGCTAGTCCCATGAGGGCTTGGCATCTCCAGCAGGCAGGACCATATGGGCAGTTAGAGAGGCGATGATTGCTCCAGCTTCCACTTCTGACTGTTTATCTTTCTCCATCTTTACCATGCTGATTTTGGTGAGGCTCTGTTGCATTGTTCGGCTTTTGAATTGTCCAAGACTTTGATTTCACTGATGAGTGGCTGTTTTGACAAAGCTTTTGCTTTTCACTTAAATCAGACAAAGAGACACTTATGACTGGCACAACAAGTGTAGAGCAGAGGACGATGTTGACTTTGTGGCCCTGTTTAACTGTATTTGCAAGGCTGTGCATTTGTATTCGAAAGTCTGGCTTAGTCATAATGGTTGGTGTAATTTCAAGGCAGTGAGTAAGCAGTGATATTTGTGCATTTACCCCTCTGTTCAAACACAAACTCAGTACACTACTTTCTTTGGCTGTTATAAAAGACCAGCATTGCCCGTCTACATGCATATGTTGTGTTTTGGATGCTGGTCCTCAGTAGGAGATGCTGGTGTTCCCACCAATATTTTTATCTAGCTTGATGAGCAAAGCCTTTTTGGTCATCGAGCTTCATTAGAAAGACCATGCTGGTGAACAACATTTCTATGCTAGTTCACCAGCTAGACCAGAACCAGACCAGCAATAAAGTTATAAAATATATAAAATAGTGTACCAATTCAAATACTGTCATAATTTACCCTCATATCGTTCTAAACCTGTGGGCCTTTCTTTCTTATGCGGAACACAACAATATAAATTTTAAATGTGTCATGACATGAAGAATCACATTTTCCTTAATCTTTTGACATAAAAGAGGTCATTGAACTCTAAAAACATACTGTAAGTTTTAGAACTCAAAACTTCCTCCTCACTTCAAAAAGATCATTTGTTGAAACCAAGCTGCCAAAATGACTCGTTCTTTACTTCCTACCCATTGTGATGTCACACTGTGGTAGAAATTTTCATCAGACTTACAATTGGGAAGCAGTTGTACATATTGTCTGGGCTTTGGGAAAGATCTTATTGAAAAAGTGTGAGCATGTATGTATATACATATATATATGTATATATATGGCCTCAAATGCCATAGCCAATATTAGAATATTGCCATTATTGTAGAGAGGTTTCAACTAGGTTGTGTAGAAAGAGAACTCCCCATATGCGTTAGCACGCGAGGTCAAGTTTACTGAGTTGTAAGGGAATCATGGTGGTCAAGCTTGACATTTCAGCAAGATTAATCATCACACATACTTATGTTACGACTGTGGAAAGCCACAAGTATGATACATTTTCATTTTCAACATTGAAATTTTTGGGTGAACTATCCAATGACGGAATATTGAAGGCCCGGGGCACCAAGATCTGTGGAGGTGTACTATACCCACATTTGACAGGCTGAAACCTGATGCTTGTCTAATGAGCCTCTCGATAAATCTCTTCTGCTATATCCCTCCCGCTCTTCATCCCCACGCCTTTTCCGGGATATAAATAAATTCCTGCTGCAAAAAAATGTCCTTGTCAAAATAAAGCAGTCTCCAACAAATGCACCGTGGAGCATCAAATCACAATGGAAATTGCATCACTGATGGGCCTATCTCTGTAATTTATCTTGGCAGTTTTACCTAAGGAATGCATTAAAGTTAAAATGACTCAGATGACATGTGACAGTCTTTACCTAAGGAATTTATGTAAGTTAAGACAAGTTTAAAAATGATTTTTTATGAAAGAATGTACCAGGGGAGAACTACAATGACTTATGAATACTTTATAATTTAAATCATATTAACATTTTAAGATTGTGGTAATGAGAATATCATAATTAATCTTTTTCTCTTTTTTTTTTTTTTGCATTGCGGTAATGAGAATTGGGGGGTAAAATATGCATAACTGTCATGAAAATAATATCACAATGCCAAAAAATCACAATGGCGCTAAGATAGACTTAAAATAGATTTTTTTTGTATGCTAAATATAATTTCATACTTGTTTCTTTTGATTTTGGAGTACCAGGAGGACCAGGACACTTTCTTGACAAGTTTCGTGAGAATCAACAAGTGGGAGTACAAATCAGCAGGGACCGGTTGATATAATTTTATATTGATATCTGGGGCGTGATAATATCTTTTACTAAATTATTTCTCAGTCATATTTAATGGACTTCAGTGCTTTGAGAGACAAGTGCTAAACCTCCTGCTTTAATTAATCAGAGAACCGGAAGTAATTTAGAGTATATACACTTAAAATGATTAAAGAAATAGTTCACACAAACCTTTTATAATGATTCTGTATTGTAAGGTAAAATATCACAAAACTCCTCCACCTCTAATGTATAGCCCACCTCACCATGTGCATCGAATCACCAAAGACATTTTACCACCAACATTTCATCATTGATTTTCCTCAACCTACTCCTAAAATTCCTTTCTCATTCTTTTTCACTAATTGTTTTCCTTGCAAAGTAATCCCATTTCCCCCACTCCATTCTTCATCCCATCACCTGCTGCTGAGCCAGAAGAAGTAAGCCCAAACTCCCCCACTCAAAATGAGCGATAATTTCTCATCTTATTTGCTTTGACTGGAAGGAAGATGGCTCAAAGCCTCTCTTGTTGAGAAAGGGTGCTCAGGAGTATGGAGACCAGATATGAGGCTTGGGGTACTGGCACAACTGGTGCCTTACCTTTCAGCTGTTCAACTCACTCTCCCTTACACTAAGCTTGTTTAGATTCACACCACATCTCTCTTCAGCTAAGCGTGTACAAATCCCTGTTATTTTCCTGAAAATTGTCCCATAGATGTTTCTTTGGTTCAGGCGAGCGTGTCTTATTTTTATTTGTAAATGGATACTTTTGAATAATAGGGTGGATGAGTAAATCCATTTGGAAAAATAGTCAATGATGCTTTATTTGCCGAGAATAATCCTTTTTCAGTTGCTCACTTTAAGGGCTTTGTGGGTGCTTAGACTTGGGTTGTCAAAAGTGTTAGCACGTTGGTTCTTTTTTCATTAGTTACTGTCTATTTTCTGTACTTGGACTCGGAGCTGGAGAGCTATTCCGGCTGCTACTCGCAGGTGAGCGAGTGTTGCCATCTTCACCACTCTGTGAGCATTTAAAAAAATGCAGATATTTTTTTCTGCTTTTCAGGTGGTTGACACAACATATTTTCTGACACATGCTCTCTGTCCGCTGGTCTGAGTGTGTGATGGGGAGTCGACTCCAAAAGAGTCGATTCCTCGACTCTGATGAGCCCCAGAGTCAGGGTTGACTCCAGCACAGGAATCGACTCTCGGTGTCGACTCGGTTACTGTTAGGGGGGCGTTAGGGGGGCAGGGCACCCCCTAATATAATGGCAGGGGAAAGGATGCACAGTAAACATTTAATCTTGGAACTGCCATGATATGTGAACTGCCATGATATGTGTAATGAACAATCATTTAATAAAAATGACACCACAGTCATGTAATTTTCATGAGTTTAGACTGTTTTTCCAATCATTATCTAAATATTGATATATCAATTATTGATTGGCTCTATATTTTATCTATATATTTTTGAGGCGTCAACATTTAAATTAGAAGCCTAATTTGTGTGCTTTCCAATTCACACAGTTGGCCTCTGTGTCTGAGATAAGAGCATTGGGAGACCACAAGAGGGTGATATAACATTTACTGAAGTCGTGTCCCACAGGTGGCAGTCCAAACAAAGTTGTGGATCTAGTCATCACCATACACCTAAAAGTTACAAAGGTTTTTGTACTTCTTCAAGAATGAAAAAAAGTTGGTGAGTTTTCAGGTTAATGTATGAAACTGTGCATGTGTAACTGTGCAAACTGAACAATTAGGAATGGCAACGTTTATTATGCAATTTGTCTGTATGCAGCCTCGAAAAGGTCTTTCATTCATGTTGTCAAACCACAAAACGACATACTTGTAACTGAAAATACATTGTGTAGGCTAAATGAAAGATACATTAACTCACCGGCCACTTTATTAAGCACACATATACATCTACTAATTCATTTGATTATCTAATCAGCCAATCATGTGGCAGCAGTTTAATGTATATAATCATGCATATACGTGTCAGGAGCTTCAGTTAATGTTCACATCAACCATCAGAATGGGGGAAAAATTTAATCTCAGTGATTTAGACTGTTGCATGATTGTTGGTGCCAGATTGGCTGGTTTGAGTATTTCTGTAACTGCTGATCTCCTAGGTTTTTCACATGCAACAGTCTCAAGAGTGTATAGAGAATGGGGCGAAAAACAAAAAATAACCAGTGAGCAGCAGCTCTGTGGACGAAAATGCCTTGTTGATGAGAGAGGTCAACAGAGAATGGTCAGACTGGTTCGAGCTGACATAAAGGCTACGGTAACTCAGATAACCCCTCATAACAATTGTAGTGAGCAGAATAGCATCTCAAAATGCAAAACACGTTAAACCTTGAGGCGGCAGGGCTACAATAGCAGAAGACTACGTTGGGTTTCACTTCTGTAAGCCGAGAACAGAAAACTGAATCTGCAGTGGGCCTACCATTTGTGTACCTCACCAGAAATCCAGATTTGACAGACCAGGCAATGTTTTTCCAATCATCTACTGTCCAGTTTTGGTGAGCCTGTGCCCACTGCAGCCTCAGTTTCCTGTTCAAAGGTGACAGTATTGGTACCCAGAAGGGTCTTTTGCTGCTGTAGCCCATCTGTCTCAATGTTTGACATTTTGTGTGTTCAGAAATGCTTTTCTGCATAGCACTGTTGTAATTCTGATGGTTGATGTGAACATTACCTGAAGCTCCTTCTGCATGAGTTTATAGATTACACTGATGCCACATGATTGGCTGATTAGATAATCGTACGAATAAGTAGATGTACAGATGGAAATAATAAAGCAGCTGGTGAGTGTATACACAATATATCATCTGGCGATGGCTAGAGTAAATCATCTTTAAATTCAACCCAAATTATTATCAAAGAATAATGGAAAATACTGTATGTTTAAAAAGGTTATTGTGCAACAAGCAGCCCAATTTATAAAAAAATTAATCCAGATATATATCGTTAATCGTCTGGAAAATCTTCAGACTATCGATGCGTGAAAAAGGCAAGCTGTCTTTGACTGTTGCGCTGGGGCTCGCTGTTTCTTGCAGGTTTTGAATACCATAATAAAGAGTGAATAATTAAGGACATATGAATGAACTGTTCTTAAGAAATTAAGGCCCTTTCAAAATTTAACCCCATTCAAAAGAACTTGTTTAGGCATCCAGTGCATAAGCTTCTTAATTCTCAATTTGTTACAAGGGAATGGGCTTTAATGCCCTTTACGGTGTATAGAGAGCGTGATGGGGTGGCTTAACTAATGCAAGCAGGGAGTCTCACATAACTCATCTCAGTGGGAGATGGCCATTCAGTAGTGTCAGGCAGGAACCAGAAAATGGATGAAACGATAGAGAACCAGGTGTGACTCTGACTTATTTTATTATTTCATATCATAGAACTACAGAACAGCTAAGTCCAGCCTCATGCAGCTCTCACTCTCATTCTAAACTGGCCATGCTTGCTTGAGGCTAGCAGGGGCTTTACTGCTACTCAGCCGCCAACTCTTTGACTGACTGGCATCAGTAGTGATGGATGTGATGGGCAGACCCTTGAGAGCGCCTGCAGATATCTAAGCGCAGGAGGCTAATTAACTGTCTTCTGATAAATCATTGAATTCAGAGACTAGCCTGAGGTTAAGAGCAGAGCTCCTAGCCATTGGTTAGCGCTAGCGATTAACACATATCTTGGCTTGTGAAATCAAATGTAAATGACAATTTTTGCTGTTAGGGCCAAGATCATAAAGGAATGTCTCCATGCCCTCAAATTTACATCCCAGAGGGCTATTTCTACTCAAACACTCATGGATAAGCAGTTTATGCTTTTTTTTTCCCTAGTTGTCACTGCTGTTTATGTGTGGATATATGACTGCATCATAACCTTGGGCTTCCAAGACTTTTGTTTGCCTTCATAAACTCTTGCTCTCAAAATGGGCAAACTACAGTGGTCCGTTAAATAAGAAATGTTTTGTGGCTAAATTATTAAACAAATAGAGATGTATATCTGCGGGGAGACTGCTGCTTTGAGTGGTCTCTTTGAAGAGCGGCTGAAAAACTACCAAAACACTAAATTATGTCTTTCTTTTTGATTCCACATTGAAATGGGTTTCTTATTTTATAGTTTGAATAAAATAAATAGTTTTTCAATAATGGATCTTACACGGCCTTCGAAGAGGGTGGAATCGTGACAGAGAGACTTGTTAAAAGACCTGTGTGAAGAATTTGAACCGCCTGAGACTTTGCTCCTTTTTAATCTGCGTTAGTTATATTTAAAAAAAAAAAAAAAAAAAAAGGTATTTAAGCAGAAAAACAAAGCCACAGAGTAAGTATATGCATTGTAAAATATGCATGTATTTACAATAATTCTAGGCAGCATTGCATGTATGTGGAAAAAGAAATCCCATAATCCCAGTACAAGCCATCTTAACTTGTTTTCAATATGGCGATTTGGAGCTCTCCAATTCTTTTGTTGTTTTTGTTTGTTTGTCCTGTGTTTAGTATTTTTTTTTCCAATCAGTTTTACCAGTGACGAGCTGCTGAACATTCGACAGCACATACCAGACAATTTGTACCTGTTTTTTGACTATTGGGATGTTTTGCTGGAGATTTTAGTCACAGACAAATCTGTGTTCAATCGCACTATGAGACGCATGAGAGGGCAGCATGCCGGCATGCTGGTCAAGCTTCAACAGCGTGGCTTTTGAACAGTGCTGCTGATTATTCATCTAGTGAATCTCTGCTCTCTTCCTCACAAAATGGATGAACAACATCTCCTCACCCATACAACCAAGGACTTTTCAAACTCTGCTGCATTGTGTTTCACAGAAACCTGGCTGAGTGAAGCCATTCCGGACAGCGTGTTACATCTTCCAGGCTTTCAGCTGTTCAGAGCAGATCGCATTGCAGAGTTAATGGGGAAAACATGCTTCTACATAAATTAAATTTGGTGTACAGATGTAACAATGTTAAAGAAGATGTGCTGTCCTAATTTGGAAGCACTCTTTATCAATGGTAAGCCTTTCTACTCGCCACTGGAGTTTTCCTCATTTATTCTGGTGAGTGTTTATATTCCTCCATAAGCGTGTGTGAGCGTAGTGCTGCAACCGCTGGCTGATCAGATCACAGACATGGAACAACAATATCAGGATGAACCTGGTTCATCTTCTTCCAACCTACAAGCAGAAACTTAAATCAGCTAAGCATGTAGTAAAGACTGTAAAAAGGTGGACCAAAGAAGCAGAGCTGAAACTACAAGCCTGCTTTGACTGCACTGATTGGATTGTTTTTGAAGTTGCAGACACCAAACTGGACGAGCTTACAGATACTGTGACATCATATATCAGTTTCTGTTAGGATATTTGCATTCCTACTAGTACTTATAGAATATACTTATACTTACAGAAAAACTCAGGCAGCTTCATCAGGCCAAACTGGATGCTTACAGAAGTGGGGATAAAATCTTGTACAATCAGAATAGAGAAACAAGTTTTCAGCTAATGACCCTGCTTCAGTGTGGAGAGGCCTGAAATACATTAATCACTACAAAACACCATCCCCAACACTGTTTTACTGTAGATTTGAAAAGCCCTATCTCACACCCGCTGTGACCTTTACTTCACAAAAACATCAACACCTCCTGCAACCACCCTACTCCCCCCTCCTGCTACTCAACCTGCACCTAAGATCTGTGAAGAGGATGTGGGGTTGGTCTTCTGGGAAAAAAAAGACAAGGAAAGCACAGGGCCCAGATGGTGTTTCACCCATTTGTCTAAAATCCTGTGCTGACCAGCAGGCCCCCATCTTCACACAGATCTTCAAAAGATAACTGGAGCAGTGCGAAGTTCCCTACCGCTTCAAACAATCCACCATCATCCCTGTCCAAAAGAAACCCAAAATCACAGGACTTAATGACTACAAATCCATCGCTCTGATATCTGTGGTCATAGAGTAATTTGAGAGACTGGTGTTGGCCCACCTAAAGGACATCACTGGAGCCTTTCTGGATCCCCTTCAATTTGCTTATTGAGAAAACAGGTCTTTGGATGATGTAGTCAACATGGGATTGCATCATATGCAATAAGCAAGGATCCTTTTTATGGACTTCAGTTCAGCTTTCATCACCATCTATTTTCCAGACTAAATTAAACCAACTCTCTGTTTCCACCTCTATCTGTCAGTGGATCACCAGCTTTCTGATATCTGGAGATGATAGTGGACTTTAGGAGGAACATCCCGCTCATCATTCTGAACAGCACTGTGGCAGCAGTAGAGGAGTCATTCAGTTTCCTGGGCTCTACTATCTCACAGGACCTGAAGTGGGAGACCCACAATGACTCCATTGTGAAAAAGGCCCAGCAGAGGTTGTACTTCTTTCGCCATTTGAGGAAGTTCAGCCTGCCACAGGCGCTGCTGATACAGTTCTGCTCAGCAGTCATTGAGTCTGTCCTCTGCACTTCAATAACTTTCTGGTTTGGTTCAGCTACGAAATCAGAAGACTACAAAGGACAGTTCAGACTGCTGAGTGGATTATTTGTTGCCCCCTGCCCACCCTTCTAGAACTGTACACTTCCAGAGTGAGGAAAAGGGCTGGGTAAATCCACTCACCCAGCCCACTACCCTTTTGAACTGTTACTTTCTGGCAGGCGCTACAGAGCACCGAGCACCAGAACCATCAATCAAAACAGTTTTTTTCCTCAGGCTATCCACCTCATGAACAGTTAAAACTGTCCCATTGAGCAATAATTTAAATAATTTTACACAGCTTAGTGTATTTATATTTATCCAACATATCCTACCTCTTCTGCCATTACATTCCCTTGCACTTCCCATCTGTATATAACAGATTTGTATTCGTACACACACCCACACACACATATATACACATATGTGATATATATATATATATATATATATATATATATATATATATATATATATATATATATATATATATATATATATTATTGTGTATTTCTAAATATACTTTATTAAAACTTTTTCTCTTTCTATTCGCTTTTTATTCTATTTTTGTATTATCTCTGTCTTGTTATTGTATTGTCTGTGCACTGGAAGTTTCTGTCACCAAGACAAATTGCTTGCATGTGTAAGCATATTTGGCAATGAATTTCATTTTAATTCTAATTCTGATTCTGATAATGCATTGCAAAAAGCACAGCAAAAAATCCATCCAAAATTGTGGACGAAACAAGAAAAATGTTGATTATAAATAGGCTATACTTATTAAACATTAATTTAATATAAAAACATTAACATTAACATTGTAGAAAAACAATATTTGTTGGTGCAATTTATTAGTCTATAGTCAAGTCATGTCTTGTCAAGTCATGTTCATGTTCACATTTTTAGTTAAGGTTTTTTGGAATACATGTTTGATAATCGTCTTCGTCATCATCATTGCCAGCAGCATCGTTACAGAATACCTGAACGCCCATAATGAACCCTGCAGTTCGGCTTCTGCACCTACATCAGGGGATTCGATCCCTGGAGGAATATGTGGGGGACTTCTGCTTTCTGGCCAGTGAGGTGGACTTTATGGTCGACGAGCCAGCGCCCATGCCTGCCACGACCAACGAGTCAGTGGCCATGCCTGCCACGGGCAACGAGCCAGCGGCCACGCCTGCCATGGCCAACGAGCCAGCGGCCACGGGCAACGAGCCAGCGGCCACGCCTGCCACGGCCAACGAGCCAGCGGCCATGCCTGCCACGGCCAACGAGCCAGCGGCCACGCCTGCCAAGCCTAATGAGCTGAAAGCCTGTCCCAGAGCCAGCGTTGCCATCCTCGTCCATCCCAGAGCCTGCGTTGCCAGCCTCGTCCGTCCCAGAGCCAGCACTGCCAACTTCGGCCTACTGGAGGTGGATGAGGAGAAAGGCTTTTGTTTCCAAGTCTCTGCCTATGTTCACAACCACAGAGGTCGTCTCTGCCCATGTACATAACCACGGAGGTAATTTCCAAGTCTCTGCCCATGTTCACGACCACAGAGGTCATCTCCGATTCTCTACCCTTGTACACAACCACAGAGGTAGTTCCTGAGTCTCAGTCCATGCCCACGACCACAGAGGTCATTCCCGATTCTCTGTCTATACCCACATCCACAGAGGTCGTTCCCGAGTCTCAATCCATGCCCATGACCACAGAGATCATTCCCAAATCTCAGTCCATGCCCACGAACACTGAGATCTTTTCCCAGTCATCCGGGACTCTTAGTTTAGAGCCTCCCATAGCTCTGCCTTCCATGACTTTGCCCCATGTCATGGCTGCCAAGACAGAGTTCCAGCCTGGTCATGGCAGCCACGCCAGAGTCAGCTCCAGGCCATGTCACCACCATGCTAAATTGCAGGTTAGCCTATAACAGGGAATTTAAATGTAGTTGAAATAAACATCTTGCTGCATAATCTTGGTTAAAACAATGCAAATTCAGTTGAATTTCTACCCTGCACATTCCTCAATCACATGCATGCAGCACACTACTTACAACTACAGATGGACTATTGAAGCCTCACTAATGCTTTTGAGCCCAAGGACTACATCCATTTAAGTACGTTTTGATGATATTATTCAGGTAAATATATTTGATCTATGATATTAAAGTTTAACTAGCAAATACTAAATCAAAATGTGTTTATACAGTAGCTAGCTAGCTAGCCAGCAAATCAGATATGCTAAATATAAGCTAGCTAACACCATTTCATTGACAATTTTATAGGCTAGCTATCATGGTGCTAGCTAGCTCAACTGTGATGCTGTTTCTTCTGCCTTGTGCTAGAT
Source organism: Xyrauchen texanus (assembly GCF_025860055.1). Lineage (NCBI taxonomy): Eukaryota > Metazoa > Chordata > Actinopteri > Cypriniformes > Catostomidae > Xyrauchen > Xyrauchen texanus. Next base: position 21,898,218 of record NC_068319.1, read on the forward strand.
GGTTTTCTGTTACCTTACAAGAACGTAGGTTATAATTTGATTTAGCATGCTTATTGAGGAGTGTTCATCTATTCATCTAGCCTATTTCTATTCATTTTTCCAGCATCAATTGTAAAATATTTTTTACCATTCTAGAATATTCCAATTGTTTAGCTAACTATTTATATATCTGTGCATGGCATTGCATTAGTTTTTTTTTTTTTACAAGCATTTTCCTAATCTTATTCTACAGATCAATGTCTTGTGTGCCATCTGATGTGTGAATACATTTCACCTCAGCCAGTGTAGAAGGAAAGGCTGTGTACATTTGCAAATAATGTGCAAAGACCTATGTTAAGAATGCCACAAAGATGCAGCAGCATATAGTCAAGTGCCCAAAGTGTTTCCAATTTTTCCAAAATTCCCCAGCTTAACTTCCCGTGGAAAGTTTCCGGAAATTTACCGATTTGCCCCTTTGCAACCCTATTCACAAATGTATTTTACAAAATTAATCAAAGACCATCTCTCATATAAATGGCAAGGAAAAACAACCAAAAAATATTTTTACTAGTAGCATAGTGAGTTCTCATGAGAATGTTTCCATTATTTGATAGTTTGACCATTTATAGGCCTACTTAACTTTAGCTAACAGTATTTTTAAGCTTCACTATTGTGCTGTACATTGTTTGTTATTGGTAGATTTTCGTTTAAAAAAAAAATCTCTCAGGGGATACTCCTGAACCCCCAAACAATATATTTCCTTAACTCTTTCCCCGCCAAACACGGAATTTTCCGGGTTTTATGAAAAAACGCTTCCCTGCCAAACACGGAATTTTCCGGGTATCCGTGTTTTAGGTGGTATACGGTAAGGAAGACCCGCAGGCACGTTTTGAAAGAGTACGCAACTCTTTGATCAAAGAAACAGACTGCGATCGTCTCAAACATGAAGAAGTGGAGTATTGAGAAGCTCAAAATATCAGACATAAAAATGCCTTTTTCTCAGCTTTTTGTCCGAAATGTTGTTTTTGACAAAAACCTACCTCTGTTCAAGTGGCAATAAAAAAAAGAACATATGAAGATAAAATAAAATCGTTTTTTTTGCCTAAAAGCAGAGGCTCAGATCTTTATTTTGATATATAGCATCTTCATATATTCATGGAAGAAAATATTCTGCGGGCCATTAAATTTTAGCGAAAATCGTCAAAAACCCTGGCGGTGGCTGGCAACTTTTTTTAAAAACGCTGGCGGGGAAAGAGTTAATAGTCACAAGGCCTCCTATGCCCCTTGAGTATCTAAAAATATTCAAACGCAAATACTGGACTGTTGTCATTCAGCTTCAAAATGATTAGTAGATTTTATCTTTTAATATTAATAACAAAGTGCTCTCGATTGATGAACTCATTGAAATATTTTAATATTTTGGTAGAACATCCCCCAAACCTCACTACTTTGGCTTTGTCTATGGAGCCTCAAAGTCCTAATCTTAAAATAATTTAAAAAAGACTGTTTTGAATTTGATGTTTGTTTGTTTTTTCTTCTTTTACAAAATAATAAGCAGTTGGCACACATGAACATTCAAGTGTAACGTAACCCTGTTGAATAGACCAGGACTTCTGGTCACCAGCATATGTTGGGTTTTGGCTGCTGGTCCACAGCATGGGATGCTAGTTTGCTGGTGTCCCCACCAGACTTCTTAGTTAGCTTAATCAGTAAGACTTCCATCGTCAACCAGCTTAACCAGTAAAACCAGCACAAAATCAGTGAGAAGCAGCCTGTACCAGCATAAAAAGTCAGTGCAGAATACTATGATAAAGCACAAGGTTTGTTGCTATCTCTTATTAAAGAAAAGGCCTGGAAAGATCCAGCCCAAATTGAGAAATAAGAGAAAGACAGAAAAGGTCAATATATAAATAAAAGGTTTTGAGATTTAGAGACAGCCACTGATATTGCGACCTAATGAAGGGTGTGCAGTATTTCTCTGGAGCCAGGGCCCTTACCTCACAACTGACAAGCTGTCCACATCGGAGTGTAATTTAAGACCTTCCCCAAGAGATCCTAACAGAGTTAGGACATGTATCTCTGCCTTTCACCCTACCTCATTCCCCATTTCTTCTAGCTAGATCGAAGCCTCCCTTGTTTCCATGTCCACACCAACTCATCCCTCTTTAAATTCACCTGTAAGCAATTTCCCCAGCCATTTGTTTTCCCCGGCCTGTCGTCTTTTCATTCTCTTGTGCTTGCCATCCATTAATCCTCCTACAGCTCCATCCTCCTCCCTAGACCTGTTGCTCCTTCTCATTTTCTTTTCGCCTCTTCTACCTGTTTCTGCCAGCCCCTGTAACCCCCCATTACTGCAATGCTCCATTCATGTAGTCTGTTTCTCCTTACTAGTCCTTTGTCACTGCTCACACTTGCCCTCTCTCGGTGCATGCCCTTTGGATCATTGTGACAGGCCAAGGCATCCACACTACACCACAAGGCAACAGAAGATATTTGACATGAGAACATTTTAAATGCAACTTCTAAAAAAATCAAAATTATGATATTTTTCCTATGCACTGCACTTTTCTGCACTGCACAAAATATATATATTTTTTACTTATTTTATTTTTGTCTTACGCCCCCATTTCACCCTATCCAATCAGCAAAAGGAACTGCCTGTCCTGACCATGGTTCCCAACAGTAACCGTAAAGAACAGCTACACATCTGAACTGTTGCTCTTGATTGAATTAACATGGGGGTCAGATTGAATTACGTGTTGTTGCGGTCCCATTTTGAGTAAATGGCATTATGACAGTTGAGATTTAAAGTGGTGATTTGTTGAACGTCGAGGGAAATAAATGGATTTGTAGACTCCAGGGCTCAGGCCAGCATTAAGCAACCTCTCCACACACACAGAGAGAGAGAGAGAGAATATTAAGCTCTCTTCCAAAAGCATCATTTATCTTTTGAGTTTAACCACCCCGTTTGGCTCACGCTGAAGCCACAAAAGCCATCATTACCTTTATTTTTAATCATTTAATTTACCCCTTTTAAAAATAAAGAAATCTACAAATGCAAAAACAGTGCACAGAACATTGAGGCTGTTCTGTTATAGCTTGCAAATCTTTCAAAGCTCGTAATTAGCTACTGTACTCTCTATTATCAGGCTTGGCGCCACTTGAACACAAATTGGAGCCATACGGCCAATGTTTCATACACTTCTGCTTAAATAAACCACCATTGAAGAGCTTGGTTGGGGGTGGTGGAGGGGGGGTCATCTGTTTATTTGTTTGCTTGGAAGAGTTAAGTTAATCTATTTAGCCGTAATGTTTTCTTACCTACCATAAATTATTCACTCATTTCATCTCTAGTTCATTATCGAGCTCGCCGTTTTGTAGTGGAGCCTATTTTCCAATCGCATGGGGAATTGTAATAACAGTGAGACATTGAGTGTTACATCTAAATATAATGCCAAATGCAAACATCTCTGTGTGTCGCGTTAATTTGCCACACCGAGTTTGCATAAAAGTCTCCTCTGTATATGTGAGCTTGACTGAATGATCTTTAAGCTGGGTTAATGGAGTTTACGTTTAAACCGCCACAACTGCAAGAATACAAATAACCTCAATGTTGTCAATGCTTCAGAAATGAGCTTAAGATAAACACAGTCTTCAAAAGGAGGTGGGTGGGGATGTGGGGGAACAACAGAGAGTGGGAAACAGCTTTTCTGCAGCACTCTTCATGCAAATAGAATGACTAGCACCTCTCTTACTCTTTGCAGATAAATTTTGCCATACTTGTACATGTCCAATGAGCCATGAGAGCTGGATGGAGTTAGTCACCAGGCAACAGCAAAAGCATAGCTCCCTCCATTGTTTTCCCCTTTTGTGCACTCTCTCTTTCTCTCCTTCAAATTTGAAAAGTGGTAGTGTGATGCTCTGGGATGAAATCTAAACAGTTGTACCACCAACAACCCCCCCCCCCCCACCCCCCACTCTGATGACTGACAGGGTCCCAGTGAAACAATAAGGCCCAGGGCCCAGGACAACCTTAATGCGGCCCTGCATGCATAGATGGGAATCGTAAGGAATTAACCATTTCGTTCCAATTCTAATTCCTCTTAACTATTCAGGTTCCTTAATGATTCTAGTAACTATTCTATTAGTACTTTTGAGGAAGAATTATTTGGAAATAAGAGATGAAATAGTTCTGGAACCAATATAGTATTATCATAGCAATATGCGTTTCATGCTGTAGATTCAATAGAGGGCAGCGCTGCCGCATAATTGCGCTGCAGGAAACACTTTATTTTTTAGTAAAGAGTATTTTAGTACAGTGTTCGGTCAACATCAGGAGAATATTACTGTGCCAGGGCGAAGGGCAGGGTCAGGTCATGATTCTGTACACCCAGCCCCTAATTGGGCTGATTAGCCCGAGAGGGATAAGGGCCGACTGGAGAAGGCAGTGCGACAGAGAGATTTACGGGCAGCTGTCTGACACCTGTGTGTGTGTGTTTGTCTTTTTGGTTAAGTTTATTATTAATAAATAATATTAATAATAATATTAAAATATTATTTACATTGTCAAGCCAGTTCTCGCCTCCTTCTTTCCATTAATCCCTTTACACTGGTGCCGAAATCCGGGAAGGAGGAGAGATGCGCTGTGGTTCTCGATGCTACCATCCACCCCAAAGGAGCAGCTGCAGCCATCCGCCAGAGGATAGAGGAGCCCGGACACCTGTAAGTGGAGGAGGGGCTCCTAGCCAACCGGCCTGAGCAGATACCACTGCCAGGGGCGGGGGAGACCCCTACCATCCACCAAAAATGGAGGACTGCCTCCGATTCGCCTGGGGAGGAGCAGCTGTCGTATATTAGAGGGTGGAGGAGTGGCCGAGGACCAAGCTACGGTGTATTGGAGAACCAATGAGTACGTCTCTCTCTCTCTCTCTCTCTCTCTCTCTCTCTCTCTCCCACTGCCGCATCGTGTTGGCCTTTTCCCTCTTTTTAAATGTTTTGTTATTTTGGCACAATCGCTGTAACGGCGTGCATTAAAAATGGAACCGGTTCTGGAAAAGTACTAAACCATACTGACTAGGCTGAGAAAACAGCTAAGACAAGAAAATGGGCATCTAATTTACTAATCATCCATTATCCAATAGAACCAGGTGCACTGTTATAGCGCTGCACCATGTGTATTTACATAAAGTAATTTTCAGTATTTTAAGAGAAAACATGCATTCCTTTAATGTAAATTAGGCTTATTATAGATTTGCTTCTTATTTATAAAAGTCAGCATTATTTTTGGCTGCGCAAAGAAGGTGGCGAATGTAATTTTGATTTAATCAGTTAAATTAATTTTTATAACAATAATTCATCAAATGATGGAGCGTTATAACTAGCTATATTTACAGACACCTGGTCTAGTTGACTGCACTTTTGGGATTTTAAAGAGCTGATTCAGGGGTGTTGATTGGCATGTTACGGAGATTGCTGTAGATTGCAGCATCCTCTTTAATTTAGCACTCAAAACCGGCCTGCAAGCTGGGGTTATTGTGCCTTGCAAATTGCAATTAGCATAATTTATGTTTTGCATGTTTGCATTGATACCTGATTTGCATAATTCCTTAAGTGAATCAGGTGCTAAAGCAACTTAGACAGCATGTGCAAATAAACAACACTATCAACAGGCACAATTCATTCTTGGTGGATTCCCCCTTCTGTGTTTCTCCTTGAAGTATTATTGAGAAGATGTCAGCTGGTGAGGCATGTGGCTGCAGGTTATGACAGGGGTATCTGCACTAGGCTTCTCAAGTGACCAACATGAATGATGTGGAGATATATAATGGCAGAGTTCAGTGTAATCTTGTCACCTCCGAAGTGTTATAAATCACTGGAGGGAAAAGTATGTGTGTAGGTATACATGTTCATATGGCATGGTGACAAGAGCATTAAATAAGCTTTGGAGAGTATAGCTTATTTGCATATGCAATAGAGTACACATAAATAATGTAGATTTTCTTTGTAGTAATTAATTACTAAAAGAAATCATCTGATAGTCTCTTTAAAGCTGCAGGGAAATTGCAAAAGAGTTTCTTGTGGCTATATATGATCTTAGAGTACCCCTAATTATACATGAGATTTGTTTTTGTACCGTTTTAATGAGGCATATATTGTGGTTTACATTCATCTACTATGAAAAAAGCACTTTAAAACATCAGAGAATCTTATTAAGGTCAGTATCATACTTCATTATAAGATCATGATAACCTTAATAGGGACTGGAGATCCACACAAAAAGTTAGTTTTGAAAACCTAAATAGTTACAAATGTCAAATATTTTTCTTTATATTTTTTTATTGGTTTGCATTCTGCATCTTTGATGTGCATTCTTTGAATTACGTAGAAGCATGTGTCAACCCTAGTTTTATATAATGATCCAGTAAGCCCACTTTCAAATTTGAAAGTGAAATAAAATAATAAGAAACCATAATTTATTTTTGCTTTTTTATGTTTAAATATGTCTATTTGTCTCTTGAGTGTTATTTTTCTTGCAAGCCAATCAAATGAGCCAAAATTTAGTTTAGGACTGCCCTGGACATTGTGTTAGCATTCCCTAGTGACCAAACAAGAAGTGGATGAAAAACTTTGGTGTGAAGAGACCCTGCAAATTAACACATATTTTAACTATTTCATATCAATTAGTTGGTAATTATGCACAATTTACTTACATTTTAGAGATTAATAATAATTGATATGAATATAATGAAATATCAGTCTGACAATAATTACCCCTTTGTTTTTTATGAAAAGGTGAGTTTTGTGATCTAGCAAATAGACAACATGGCTTGGTCAATGACTGGCTTCATAATATGGTGTACTGCCAAAGCATCAAGCATGTTAACCATGCTCTCTGGACATTTTTGGTTGAATTTCATTACATATAACTAAATAAATAAACCTAAATATGTTTTTCATCATGTTTTTTTTTTTTTTTGTAAATTAGCATTTCTTTCAGGTGGGCATAAATTGTACAGTAACACAAAAACCGAGCTTGAGGAGTTTCAATGTGAATAGCTAATTATTTTTATACATTTTTGTGTTATGTATCATTTTAGTGATGTTCTGTGAATATCCACCTTTTAGATGTGTTTTTCTAACTGTTTTGCATGTAGTAAGTAAAAGTATCATCATGGTTACTGTTGTAACCTCCGTTCCCTGAGGGAGGGAATGAGACGTTGTGTCGAATGAAGTGACACAAGGGGTCTTCCTTGGGAGCCTCGCTTACCTCTGAACTTGAGAAAGGCCAATGAGAAATTGGCAGACAGAATTTGCATGTCCCGCCCCCTGACATACGAGCATAAAGGGAAGTGGCCGTGCGTCTGTCAGTCAGGTTTTTGCACTGAGGAGCCGAGAATAAAGTACAGCCGTTTACAGTGGTAGGTAAACTAGCATGGGAGCAAGCCCGGCAGCTGCTGACTTCTCTTTCTATGTCTCTCGCATAGAGTGTGAAGCGGATGGGGGTATCTTAGCGCTATGAAATATTTTTCAGGGGGAAAACACCCTGCGGAGGCCACATCCTGCCCAGACTAGGGGGAGGTGACATGTGGCTAATACACAATGTGGGTGGTGAAGCCGCACGTGGGAGCGGCGCGGTGGTAGGTCCTGCCTGATGAGGGAGGAGCTCTACAAACACGGCGACCGGGGACAGTGGGACTGCACAAGGGAGATGCAGGTCCACTGATAGGGGGACCGTACTGCGGAAAATACATCACAGGGAGTTGCCTGAAGAGGGAATTAAGCCTGTGGAGCCCTACCCTAGTACAGAACACTTGTGGCTCGTAATGGTTTTGCAGGCCAGAAGTCTAGGGAGGAAGGCTAGGCTCATTACTGAGTTCTACCGGCTCAGACCTGACAAAACACGGGACGAGACCGACTCAACCTTGAGATTGTAAAATTCGCAAAGGTATTGGTTGTTGCCCAGCCCGCTGCTCTGCAGATGTCTGCTAAGGATGTGCCATTGGCCAGTGCCCACGAGGAGGCCACACTTCTCGTCGAGTGTGCTCAAACCCGCAAGGGGGCGGGCACGGCCTGGGTCTGGTAAGCCAGAGAGATGGCTTCAATGACCCATTGAGCTAACCTCTGTTTGTAGATGGCATTCCCTTTCCGCTGTCTGCCAAAGCAGACAAAGTGCTGCTCAGAACATCTAAAGCTCTGTGTACAGTCCAAATTGATATGCAAAGCACATACCGGACACAGCAACGAAAGGGCTGGGTCTGCCTCCTCCTGGGGCATCACTTGCAAGTTCACGACCTCATCCCTGAAGGGGGTCGTAGGAACCTTGGGCACGTAGCCCGGTCGTGGCCTCAGGATAACGTGAGAATGTGCCGGACCGAACTCCAGGCAGGTGTCGCTGACAAAGAACGCTTGCAGGAACCTGATAATCAAGTTGTGCTTACCCAAGGACTTGCCGTCCACTGTGTCCTGGTGGGCCGAAATAGCGGCTACATACACCTTCAAGATGGAGGGGGACAGCCTCCCCTCCAGCCTCTCTTGCAGGAATGAGAGCACTGACTGAACTGCGCATCTCTGCGGGTCTGCAGCTCGGGAAGAACACCAATTTGCGAACAAGTGCCACTTCAGGGCATAAAGTTGCCTGGTGGTTGATTGTGTCTATGACTGCAGGTGGTAGGTCACTCAGATCTTCCGTGTCCCGTCCAGGGGCCAGACGTGGAGGTTCCAGAGATCTGGGCACGGGTGCCAGAAGGTGCCATGTCCCTGAGAAAGAAGGTCCTTCCCCAGGGGGATTTTCCTGGGAAGTGCTGTTGTCAGGAGAGTGAGATCTGAAAAGTCCAGGTGGGCCAATAAGGAGCCACCAAGGTGACTTGTTCCTCATCCTCCCTGATCTTGCACAGCACCAGTGCAAGAAGGCTCACTGGGGGAAAGGCGTACTTGCTTAGCCCCCGGGGCCAGATGTGTGCCAACGCTACTGTCCCGAGAGGGGCTTCTGTCAGGGAGTACCAGAGCGGGCAGTGAGTGTTGTCCCAGGAGGCGAATTGGCGAATTGGCCCCAAATCAGCTGGACCACCTGGGGGTGGAGCCTCCACTCTCTGCTGGGCGAAACCTGATGCGACAGCGCGTCCGTCGTCGTGTTGCGGTTGCCAGGGATATGAATGGCGCGCAGCAACCTGAGTCGCTGCTGGCACCTTGGCCATTTATGTACGCTACCGTCGCGGTGCTGTCTGAACGGATCAAGATGTGATTGCCCCAAATCAGCGGAAGAAACCTCCGCAGAGCAAGAAATACAGTCAGCAACTCTAGGCAGTTGATGTGCCAACGCAGCCGGGGCCCTGTCCAGGAGCCAGCGGCAGCGTGCCTGTTGCACATGGTGCCACATTAACCCAGTCTCTAATTTGAAGAAACATATCGAGATAAATTTCATATTTCTGCTTATTAGATTCTGTGTGTCTATAACGTAGCCTGTAATTTAACTATCACTGTGATTATTGGGCTGCTGTGAGAGATTAATGCAATGTTATCAATAGTGCTGGACAATAAAATGATCTAGATGTTTATCTGAAAAAGAGAGATGTCCTCGATCAAACTTTTGAGTAGTTTTCTATATTTAGCATAACATATTTCTATATGTTATACATCTAGAACAGGGGTGTTCATTTCATCAGTCGCGATAGCAAGAGCACCACTGGTTGGTTGATCTAGATGAAATATAAAATATTTACTTTTTATTTACTGACGTCTGTCACTGCATGCGGTTTGATTGACAGCCGGCTAATATTTGTACGCTTTACATGCACGTGTGCTCTTAGAGCGCTAATGCTGGTTCACGCCTAAATGATCAAATACACTTTATTATTCCGCCAATGCAAGTCTTGATGAGGACTTAATATGAACATAGTCGTTTATGTCTAAAGTGAATTGAAACAGTTCGACAAAAATCGTATTTCCATCAAAATGTCGGACTTGAAGTGTACATGAAACCGAATTGTTCACTGTCTAGTAGGCTAGTAGTATGTCATATAAAGGATATTAATCAAACAACATTAACAAGGAAACAAGAAAACCACTCACTACGTTTGGCTGAATAACTTTAGTAGCTTTAAAAGTATTAATGTAATAGAATAAAACAGTGACATTTTTTATAATAATATATTTTTAGAAAATTGTGTTTGTTTTTTTAATAAAACTGCCCCCTGATGTAGAGAGAGTGTTAATTTGTATAATAAATTACCAGGAAAGTAGAGATGATAAATTAGCATTCATAAAGATAGATAATCAACATTCACAGAGCAATACTTCAGGCAGAACATTCCACCAGTCACAAACTTCAGAAAATTGTGCATTATGCATTAGAATGAGAACACAACTATTTCTGGGCTTAAAAGATACAATAACTAAATCAATGTTGAACATTGTATCTCAAAAGGAGGACAATGTGGCCCCTCTTGTGCTACTTAAAGAAATATTTCACACAAAAATGAATTTACTCACCCTCATGCCATCTGTCTATGGCTTTCTTTCTTCAGAACACAAATTAAGATTTTTAGAAGAATATTTCAGCTATGTAGGTCCATTGCAGGCAGTCCTTTGTAAGTGAAGGGGTGCCAAAATTTTGATGCTCCAAAAAGCACATAAAAGCAGCATAAAAGTTAGACATGCAACTCCAGTGGTTTAATCCATGACTTCAGAATTGATATGATCTGTTTCTCACCACATCTATCATATCGCTTCTGAAGACATGGATTAAACTACTGGAGGCACATGGATTAGACTACTTTTATGCTGATTTATGTGATTTGTGGATCGTCAATATTTTAGCATCGATTCACTTCATTGTATGGACCAAAAGAGCTGAAATATTCTTCTAAAAATCTTAATTTGTGTTCTGTAGAATAAAGAATGTCATACACATCCAGGATGGCATGAGGGTGGGTAAATGATGAGAGAATTTTCATTTTTTGGTGAATTATTCCTTTTAAAGTGTGATGTAGCCCCCTTACCAAACAACTTTTCCCATGCCTGCTCTATATCGTCTATTGTGCAGGACATGACGTGCCAAGTGATCCTGTTCATTTAGCTTTTTTTTTTTTTTTTTTTACATGTTTTATGCACAACAATAACGCTCTGTCTGCATTAAGGGAAATTTAGATTAATTTAGTGTTTATCACAGATAAGTGATGTATTTTAAAAGTTGGCATACAGTGTTCTTTATAATGGGGCATAGGTTTTGCTACTCGGTACTCAATACTCACTACTCATGAGTACTTTTAAATGAGCTACTCTTTTACTCTTACTTGAGTCGTTTTTTAGGACAGCTACTTTTATTCTACTCACACAAAATTTTGGGGAATTAACAGTACTTCTACTTGAGTATGATTTTTCTGTACTTTTCCCACCCCTGTATATATTTCACCATCTTTAAAAACAGTGAATCTGACACGTCGCACACTGAATTTTTCATGGCAGGCAAGCACAGAGATTTTCCCAGAGATTGACATCTATGTGCAGTCCATTTCCTTTTGATTGGCAGAGAAGAGCCAAAGGCTGGACAGACTCAGGGCAGCACACGGCAGTCTGGCTGCTAATTAAGTTTTTAGAGAGTGTCTTTATGCACGCGTGCCTTCCAGTACAACAGTGTAAAGCAGACAGAGCAGTATAATTTAGCTACTCCACTAAAGACTGCCAAAACAAATTTGTTTCCAAAGGTTGTGACTGTGAACACCCCTTCATTTATCACCTACACTTGCAGAAATTTTGAAGGGATTTCTTTTTCATCTATAGTTGGAGTTCAGTGGGTTACTAACTACTGATGAATTTATCTATAAAGCACGCTCTTTGTAAATCTTGTTTCCTTTTATCCTTTTCAAATAGTCAATACACATGGCAGGAAAATTGGGCTCTAGGGAGGATTATATATAACAGAGCATTCATTCATGTCCCATGTTACCTTCATTTTTGTTGTTTTTACCCTTGAAACGCTGTTTAACATAATCCTTCCCACTGCTGAATTTCCATTCCTGGAAAGCCATCCATCCCGGACATACCTCTCATTTACTATCATAGCTGGAGAGCTAATTGCTTCTCAGCCCCTCTTGGAACGTGTTCAGGAAATCAAGCAGTAAGAGTGGGGCCCCCTTTTCAATTTTCACACTAATACATATCCTCCCCTTTATTTTCCCGAGTTCTTTCGAAAGTACAGGCAAATTAGAATTCATTGAATTCTGACATGTTCATTAGAATGTGAAGTTCAGGCCCGCTTTCTTCGAGTGGCGGCTTCAGTTGAAGTCAGCGGATGAGATGAGGGGAGACAGTAAGGCTCTGATCTCACAGTGCACTGACAAAGGACCTGAAAGTGCAAGAGTAATGCTTAAATTTACAAGTCAGCTGGCTTAAGCCTGAAAGCCCAAAGATCTCTGACAGATCTAAGACTACATCTGAATAAGTGATTTGTCACGAAGCTCTTGAAATGCAGCTACTGTATTTTGTTGTGACTGAGAGGTTGCATTAATGTGCGACATTTTCATGTTTGTTTTTTTTAGTAATATATTTTGTGTACATATTTGTGCACGGCGTAAACGTAAATGATGGTTCAGTGATTCCTGCAGCGCTTTTAAGCTGCATCACCAAAAAATTATATACATTTTTACTCTCATCTGATTTTTCTTCATGAGGCAAATAGATAAATAAAATAAATGGTTCTTTGTAACCTTTTGGTTCTTTGTTCTTTTCATATGGCGTGACTAGTATAATGTGATTAATGAACAAATTACTCTTATTAACCTGTTCTTTTGATGAATTGCACAAAAAAAGATTCACAAACCCACAACTTATCAGTTTTAATCAGTCTAGCCAAGCCTTCATTTTAATTGGAAAAGATTACAATGTAAAACAATTGATATATCAATAGAACTGGATCACTGAAGCAACAGTAAACTGCCAGCAGGAGGTGAAGCCACCAGAAGTGTTTGTGCGGCCCAATCTCTCATAGCGCGTCAATGACTGACAGAAGAAAACACCCCTGTTTCACCATCTCCGACCTGCAGATACAGCGGTTGCATTTTTCTGTCTAGTGACAGTCTTGTTTAATGTTTGATTTTCTTGTTATGGATAATATTCGTTACGAGGGAGAAGATATACGTCGATCACGATGTCCGTGCATTCACCTGACCCAGTGTTCAGTCTATCAGTGCAGTGCAGTACAACGATCACCACAAGGAACTGTGAAAACTCTCCACAAGTTGTAATGCATGTAGGAAAAGCTGTAATATCTGCTTGACAATACATCCTGACCACCAAGAGGGACTTTAAACAAGTCAGACCGGGATTTCTAAATCGACTTTGCTTGTTTTCAGTTGAAGTGCTCTCTGTAGTCAGTTTAATGTAATGTCTTCCAGTCGAACCTGTATCAGTTTAATTTTAACCAGCTTTGCTTTGCGTGTCTCCCTCAATCACAGCGCCTACTGCGTGTGTGATAGACGGAGTGAGAGCGCACGCTCATATTCAAGTGACCGCGAGAACAATGCACTTTTTGATAAAAACACAAAACAAGTAACTCTGAACAAACACTCTGATGTTCTGAAAATGTCTGTTTGCATCTTACCTCAGTTTCAGTGAACTTGTTTCATTCAGCTGATCTGTTCACCGATGAAGTCTGTTATGTATACCTGCCTCAACCACAGTAATGCTGCAGACAAAGGCCCTTGAAATTCAACCCGTCTAAATAGATAACAGACGAAAATGTTTGCTGCCAGAAAGCAACATTAAAACAAAATATCATAGTTCTTCCTACAGAATGCTGTTTTTGCCCCACCCAAACAGTTCAAAACCTCCTTGCTTTCTGGCAGCAAACATTTTCGTCTGTTATCTATTTAGACGGGTTGAATTTCAAGGGCCTTTGTCTGCAGCATTACTGTGGTTGAGGCAGGAGGCAGAGTGAACATCTTCAAGGCTGTAATTATTTTTTTTTAAAATCCAGACATTTTCCAGCACTGAGGGGAGGAGGTTAGTGAGACCGTAAACAATTGAAGAGGCTACTGAAAACAGGCAATAGCAGTGGTGAGCCTCACAGCACTTAAGATATGTAAGTGGGTAAATTATGCTCTTTGATCTAACAGGCTTCATTGAAACAATTGGGGCACAACCCCAAAGGATCGTTCAATAAATATATATTTGTTTAATGCCATAGAAGACATATCAAATGGCCCAAATAGCTGTAAACCCAAAATTTAAGGGTTTGCACTTCCTCGCCCGACTCTTTAACTTTAGTTTAAGTCTTTGCGTTTTCTCTATGTACAGTGTTGGGTAGATTACTGCTGAATGTAATCTGGTACTAATTACATATTACCAAATTAAAATGACATTTTAAATTGTTAACTAATCTCATTACTTTTGGATTCAAAAATAACAAAAGCAGGAACCACTAGCATTATTTTCAATTCAATAATTTGTCCTTCACTTTAATTTTACATTCTTTGTCTCACCAGAATAAGCAAAGATAATTAGCATCATAATCATTAAAACATAATTTAAGATATGCCAAAGCAACATGTCATATTAAGATAAATGAGCATTTAAGTATGACGTCTATGGTCCGTAATGGACTCTTGTTGACCTATGAGTGAATAATGATTTCCTGGGAAAGAATAACACACAGTAGAAGGTCATTGGGAATATTTGTGAAGATAAAGCTTGTGCTATGCTTTCTAGGCAACTCAATATATGTTTATGAAGAAATGTTTTCATGCCATGGCTGTGATTGATTAAATTGCACAGATACATATAATATTTACCAGCCAATTTGAAAAATGCCCAGTTTCTAAGTGTAGTTTGAAAAATTATCATTTGAAAAATAGTTTAGTTTTGATTACTCTGTGATACTGCTGTGGGGGGTATTTTTATTGTTTATACCTTTAGAGAGATTTCGATAGGTAGGATGTGCAGGAGATTAAAGGCAAGGAAAGCCAACTGCCCATTCCCTCCCTTCCACCTCTCTCCATCACCCAGCACTGTTCAACCACGCTAGGACTTGCATCTAAATAAGAGGATCTGAATAACACTGTTTCATCCCAGGAGGGTAACTGGTGTAACATTCACAAACACACATTTGGAAAAGACACATTCTCACATACACAATTGCTCTTTCACAATTGCTCAGTTGCTAAATCAAAGATGGTGGACAAGGTGAGAGAACTGTAGTTTATAAATATAAATATTAAAACATTTATTAAATTCTGATTAGTATCAATAAAAATACACCTGTGCAATTTAAAATCATCTATTTTACACAAAATGTGTGTGTCTGTGTATGTATTTTTATGCTTATTGAAGTACTGCGCTGTTAGCCTAGCAACATGCTAACATCAAACTCAATTCATATCCATCGTGAGTTGAATCTCTAACTATTTGTGTAGTGTGTGAGTTGCTGGTCAATTAAGAGGTTCCATTATGGTTAGCATGCTTACTTAGTAGGCAGCTCACTAGGTTTTGCAACGGAGCTAATATTTTTGATCAGAGTCCCACTGCAATATTAATGTGTATGATATAAACACGTGTTCATCGACCTTTTAGTGTTTATGTTCATAAAGACCCCTTTACATAAACGAATCCTTTAACATCTCTCAAGGATCTGAGCATCACATCCTCTCACTTTGCCAGACATGCATCAGCGTTGGCAGAAATATTCTGCGGGCTACAGATTAAATTACTGCCATGGTGAAACTATAAACGACAAATTAAGTGGCTGGCAAAGGCTGCTACAAGGAAGAAGCGCTCGCCAGAACCCTAATGCCATTTTTGTCCAATAAAGAGCAGAAAAGATGGGGTTGAAGCCTCCAATCTTTCAAATGTGTCACTCTTCCCTGTTGGAAACCTTCCCTGTTTGTGATTTTTGAGGTGTGGGTGGTCGAAATGTTGTGATTGCAGGGGCTGTACATTACTCAGTGGGGATCATGTTAATACACTTTACATGCCACATCTTACATAATATCCACATGTGGAGCATTCCCATGATTCAAAACCCTTGTTAAAATGAATGGATGTATGTACATGCTTTAGAGGTTTGCACATTAATTAATTTGAAGCCTGAACCTTGCAAAAACCCTGTGCCTGTTTGGGCAATTTGTTTAAAAAAAAACAGTCATTATTTTTGCAATTCCAGCTGCCGATGCAGGTGGCACAAAAATTCTACTCTCAACCTTTAAGTTGAAGCCCACACCTGGTCAAAAACCTGTGACACGATAGATACTGTCAAATTGTATGACCCAAAGCCCCAAATCACTCACTAAGCTCTGAATAGAAAAAGTGTTACATTTAAATTGA
Organism: Xyrauchen texanus; assembly: GCF_025860055.1. Classification (NCBI taxonomy): domain Eukaryota; kingdom Metazoa; phylum Chordata; class Actinopteri; order Cypriniformes; family Catostomidae; genus Xyrauchen; species Xyrauchen texanus. The sequence continues at coordinate 21,914,511 of NC_068319.1, forward strand.
CACATAAATATACAAAGTTATTGAAAATAGACAGTTTGTCAGATCACATCATATGTTAAAGTGTATATGGTAAAAGGATTGTCGGGACCCATCATAACTTAAAGGCTAGCAGACTTTAAGCATATGGACATTCAGACTGATCTTGCATTGAATTTGGAAACAGTGGGTTGACTAGAGCTTAACTCAATCTGTGCTTACTGAAATTCAAATTACTGCCCCCTGTGGCCAAAACAGGAAGTGTTCATAGGCTAATGTGAACTCCAGTTTCAGCTGAAATGCCCACAGAGGGTTGCCAAAAGAGAGTTGTAAAGCGAGTTGTTTTTAGATGTAAAGAATGTAGTACAGTGAAGAATGCATATTCCTAATTGTATTCGTCACTGATGAAACGAATGTGATTACTCCCGGGATTCAGCGCGGGATGAAAAACACAGGTCTTAAATGTGCTTCCGGTCGCACCACAGGAGAAGGCAAACACAGTTGAACCAATGCAACAATGTCTGAAGGGAGTTAGCACTTGTCAGTAACTCGGCATAATAATGGGCCTGTGTCAGGGTACTGGAACATTTGGAAGCAACATGGAGGCTTCACGAGTTATCATGTTGGTATATTTCTACCAATAATAAGTGCCGTAAATTATGTATTTGCCTCTTAAGTGTTTCTCATTTCAGACTTGGTTCCACTCCAGCAGTTGTGTGAAACAGCAGCTTTTAATATCAAGCAAAATAAATTTAGATGATTTTTTGCTTATAAATTCATCAAAATACACATCCAATTACGTTCCATGCCACTCCCCCGCCATCAAGTGGCACAGAATAAACAGTGGATTTGAAATGAGCCACCAGCATGGAAGCAGGGCCCACACTAATACACTGACCTTTTAAGTTGACAAGTGTGGAATGCATATTGCAAGTGATTATTTTTGTCACCAGCTTTCTCTATCCTTTGCTTTTTAAACTCAGGCTTGTAATAGCATTGGACTGGGGCTCATGTGTCACTGTGTTGTGAGGCCTCTTCTCCCTGGTAAAATCACTCAACATCTGATAAAGACTGCATTATGGGAAGTGCATGACAGATTGCTTTGGCCATTTTGAAATCTTTCTGTTCCTTGTTCACCTACTCTCTACACTTGGTTTCTGATATGATAAAGCACATATGAAATCTTGGTCACACTTACAATGGAAGTGAATGGGGCCAATCCGTAAACATTACAATACTGTTTTAAAAGTATAGACACATGGTGTAAACAAAATGTGTGTAAACATGATTTTACAAGGTGTAAACATGATTTTAGTGTGATTCAATTCTAATAACCTTTTTGCACCAGTTATATCCACTAAATAAATATCTGGAATAAAACTCATCTCAAGACTTCTGCATTCTGTTTTGTTCAGTTGCATTTCATCTAGCTGTTTTTGAACACAAGAACGTGTTATGTGAGTGAAGGTCTCCTCACTCATTCGGTGCTGGCTCGGTAAATGTAGTTTGGTGTGACACGTTGTCTACGGACTATCAAAAACATGAAGGTGGTGTTTCAATCTTGAATTGCTCCAATGGTAGCAAAATTCATTATTACGAAATTTACGTACAGCTGGGGCATAATTAATGGTGTTAATTTGTCTCAACGAATTGTATTATTCAATATAACTTTAAATTAAATGTTATATTAACAGCTGTAATTTAAACCCTAATCTATTTTTTATGGTCATATAAATTCTTCTTCCTCATCCAAGGGTGTATAAAGTAAGATATGTAAGGCCTATATGTGTACATGCACAGGCACTCTCACGTTCTTTCACATTACTGAAATTACTCAAAGGGCATTGACGAATTTAATGAATTAAAGTGGACAGAGCTGACTCAGAGCGATCGATTGCTTGTCCCTTATGGACCTGTGTGGGTTTAGTGCTAGCAGTTTCATTCTGGCACAGAGAGAAGGACAGCAACTGAAAGACAGGCAGGTTTGGATGTAATGCTATGCAGGGAGGAGTAGGCACAAAGTGTTTTTAAGAGGCCAATAATTTTTTATTAATGTAGGTCTCCACCGGTGGTGGTTGACAACAGGAAAAACATCTATCTAAGATTGTATGATACTGTACTTTAAAATGTGTCCTTCTTTGAACATTTCATTAGCATAGACTAGCATAGTTTATCAACATTATATATAGAGATATTCATTTTCATAGGTAGGGGAGTCTACACCAATAACCAAAAGGTCATGGATGTTAACTCTCTCTGAAGGTTGCAAGTTCGAATGTCCTTTCTCTGTCCATTTGTCTTGTGCCCTTGAGCAGGGTATTTAACCTTAGAGTTGATCCTGGGTAATTACAGCATGTTCACCTCCTCCTTATGATCCTTGACCCTAGTATAGCCCCTTTACAAAAGAACAAACGGTGTATAGCACGACCACTGTGAATAACTAAACACTAAAATTGCACTGCATCTATTGTGAATGTATGCCTGAATGACCTGCTGCTTTGGAAAGATTATCAAACCTTGATGTAAGTCAACACTGCAGTGCAGACCTTACAGGGGCATCGAAATGTGTGCAGGAACTACTTAAAACACTGTCAGAGAGGGGTGACATTATATTAGCATATATTTCCTACCTCTGCAAATGTCACCCGTAGGTTTGTATGACTAGCCCAAAGCCTACTTAGTGCGGGATGGAGGAATATCATTAACTTTTTTAAAGGACATTCGTTACATTTGAAGTTTTTTCTGAGATATATGTCTTTGGAAATGCCCTGAAAACTGAAGAATGACATATAAGCCTAATTTACTCTTTGTGACAACTACTAGGTCCATTTATAGCCTTTCTGTGTTAGTTTTGTGTATTTGTGTTTTTTGGTTTGATATAAAAAAAATATGCAAAATGACCAATAAAATCTCTCAAAAAATATTATGATAAAATATACAGTATAATAAAATAAAATACATAATGTAAAATATATAATGCCATTCTCATAAACTGTATATTACGTCAACGTTTTAGTGGCACGTTAAAATAAAAAATATGATTTCATAAATGAATTCTTAACCTTGTGCGACCCTGCTTCCACATGTGTGGACGATGTGTGTTGACTTCGCTATATGCATTGCATAATTGAAATGAATAAAAACCAACTGAATGCTGTTCACAAAACTCTAGATTGTCATTTAAAGGGTTAACTTCTGCTGCTCGATTTACGTGACACAATAACATGATGTCGATTTCCTTGAAGCGCTTCCAACAAAAGGGCCTCTGGTAAGAAATCTCTTTACGTTTTTACATTGATTGTAAAGAGGAGAGTCTCTAGTTTCATGTGATATGCTACCTTAAAAATTCTGTTCATTTTCCGCACGTCAGTGCCCTGATAAACATATATCCACGGTATGGAAACTCATACCGCATTTCCTCAAAAGTAGAAAAACATTTATTATGCAGTTATTTTTAATAACATTTAACTCTAAAACATCTGTGGGTCATTTCACTTCATTTCAATATACTTTTTGTTACATTTTATTTTTGTTATCTCTGTGTATCAGACCAGTGGGGCTTGCCTTTGCTCCCCGCATGCATCAATGAGCCTTGGGCGCCCATGACCCTGTCGCCGGTTCACCGGTTGTCCTTCCTTGGACCACTTTACTCTGCATTTTAATATTGAGAATAAATGGGTTCATCCTAAAGCTGGAAAATGTTGCTTTCAGAGGCTTTATATGGACTTGATGTAAATAAGGTGCATTTCAAACTGTCCTGAGACCAGTGAAAACAGATAGCACACTGGAGATGGGCTGGTTTGAGTATTTCTGTAACTGCTGATCTATTGGGATTTCCATGCACAACAGTCTCTGGAATTTACTTTGAATGATGCCAAAAACAAAAAACCTCCAGTGAGTGGCAGTTCTGTGGATGGAAACGCCTTTGTTTATAAGAGAGGTCAACAGAGAATGGCCAGACTGTTTCAAACTGACTAAGTCAATGGTAACTCAGATAACCACACTGTACTACAATTAATTAACTACAATTGTGGTAAGAAGAATGGCATCTCAGTATGCTATTCTGAGATGTGGGTTGGCACTGTTTTGGTGGTACGTTGAGGCTGATCGGTGTATGTGGACATACATTTTTAGGACAAATATATGCTCTACATTTTTTTTATTTTGCTTGTTTATGAGTTGCTACTAGTTACAAATCATAAAGGGAAATGGAAACTACACACAGTTGTCACACAAGTCTCAGGAGGTTAATGTTTGCAGAACTGTCAAGCACCAACGATATAAAACAAAGGCTGTCACGTTTGTAGGGCTGCGTCCTCCGGAGTTCGCATTTGTAGGCCGCATACGTCATCAAGGGTGTCTCTTTTCAGAAAAGCGACTAGGACACTTCAAATGCAGCCTTCAAATGCAACCTTCTTTCACAGGAATTTGGAGGATGCATGAGGTGTATCCTTCGTGGGCACTCATAACCCACAATACTTTGCTTCAATGGAAATGTCAAAAAACTAATTATGCCAATTTACTTGAAAATATGATGTTCAAATGCAAGGAATGATAATTCCCAAGTGGAAGTACCTCAGTAGATGGGTGCAGATTATATAATATGTATAATCATATTAATATAATTAATATAAAGTATCAGACTAAAAGTGCACCTGTAAAAATCTATTTCCTTTTCTCTTTACGTCATTATAATTCTCCTAAAATGTACCTCATACATTCCCTTCTAAAGGGACTTTGTTCCCTTCTCACTCAAAGCGCTCGCGCTTGTTAAAGAGTGCCGTGCTGTAATAGCAACCATGTTACGTTCCGTTTCTGTTTGTCCTATGAAGGCTGTCTCATTTAAACAAGGCTTGTTTAATGGAGGACCCTCTGTATACTGCAGCCTTGAAAGGACGCGTCCTACCTAGCATGCAGCATTCCAAAACGAGACTCAGCCAAAGACAGCAAATGGGCAGTATTAACAGTGAATGTATCCGAATGCACTTCACTTCTATCGATTGATTTTAATTTGAACAAATTAGATTAATTTATTGAAACATGAATAAATGAAACCCAAAATAAATCTGAATTCAAATGACACTTTAAATAAAAAAAACGATATAATCAAAATAACAAAGTTATAAAACAAATCATACCAAAACCAAATATTTTACTTTCTCCAACTTCTTGTACCGGCGACTTGTGCAGACTTAAAAATCCCTTTGACAACAGGTGGAAAAATACCAATAAAATGTAGATTATAAATACAATTATTTAATATACAAAATATTATAAACATAATAATAATAATTGAAAAAGAAACCATGACCTAAAGATAGTTCATAAAACTGCTACAAAAGTGACATCATTTGAGGTTTCATTGTATTTTCAATGTTTGACAATGACTTTATTACCACCTGCTTGTGGAATCTACAAACTGCAAATGTAGAAAGTGAGTTTAGACTGAAAACGTCTTAGAGCAATGACCTATTTCTCAATACACCCATCTACACTCCCACCCACGCCCACATGCGCTTTGTGCTGGCACGGAAATAGCATTTACAATTAACGTTCTCACGGAAAATTGGATAAGGTATAGCGCATGGTCTTAGCGCATAGTGCTGCGCTTTGCCCTCTCACAAAAATAAAGTTTGTGAGAATAAAGTCACGGTATTTCTTTAGAATGAAGTCGTATAATTATGAGATTATATTAGTAATATTTTTTGAGAATAAAGTAGTAATGTTACGAGACTAAAGTAGTAGCATTATGAGATGCTACTATGTAGCATTTTAAGATTTAAGTATTAATGTTTTAAGAATAAAGTGGTAATGTTATGAGAATAAAATCATAGCATTCTGAGATTAAAGTCGTGGAATTATGAGATTAAAGTAGTAATGTTACAAGAATAACGTTGTAAAATTAGGAGATTAAAAGCATACTAATCCATGAATACAATGTACATATATTTAGAAAATAATCACAATGTAAAAAAAAAAAAAACTAAAAAAACATAGCTTTTCCATTGTGCATGTCCAAAAAAACATGGTATTACTATGAAAGTATGTTCAGAGAGTGGTTTCAAAGTCAAAACTTTTGCCTTCCAGCCCACCAGGACACTGGCAATGTTATTACTATGTTAAACACTGGGGGTTAAGGAGGATATTTCAACTCCATAAAAAATGTTTTTTTCAAGACAACAGTGTGTGTGTTCTAAAGTCACAGCTTTGGATGTCTTAAAGTGTCACGGAAGTAATTTTATGTAATGCAGTAGTCTTTATCTATGTGCTCCGTGCAAAATTAGACCGGCTGACATTTTCATGGTAGACTATTGCTATTAATTTCCATCGCTTCACCATCCTTCTCACTCAACATGTGGCTATGAATGTTGTAATGTACTTTTGTCTTTGTTGGTAATGTACAAGAAAAATTTTTATGTTCCGCTCTGTTTTAAAGCCACACAAAACTGCTCTTGACTGCTTAACCCCACTGTCATCAATTCTTTTCTTTTTTTCATCACTGTTCTCTTGCATTTACCCCTTTCAGTGTCATTTTCCAATCTATTTCTTTCTGGAACACTCAATTCTCTCTTTTCTCTCGCTTTTCTTGAAGGAAGGTGAGCTGCAAGTTACCAATTATAGAGAGAATGTTGTGCATATGTGTCAGGTTTGTGTGACTGAAGAGTCGGGGAAGCTCAATTTAGAGGGCTGTCACATTTTCGTTTACATTTATTTCCCTGGCAGACACTTTCATACCAAAATGTCCTGTCACCACCTCGAAATAGAATTTTTTAGATGAGACATAAATACTTTTTTTTTTTTTTTTTTTTTTTTACAATCTCAGTCTCTGCCTAAACCTACTCTCATTCGGATTGATGTAAAGTTAATGCAGGTTAATGGTTTTCCATATTCCCTCTAGGGATGTCAAAAGTACTGGTACTTCAGTACCAAGTCGATACTAAAATTATAAATAAAGTACATTTTCCAGTCTTTCTAAGGTAACTGTAGTACTAAGTACAGACTCAACAGTTCGATATATGAGTGCTGTTTGACTGAAGGCTGCTGCTTTAAATGCGTCCATGTGTTTTTGTGTGTGGTTTCATGATAATTTGTCTGTGTGTGTGAACTGTCAAATGCACAATTGATCAAAATGCCTGTTTTGGCAAAGTACAGTATTAATGTAAAAACAGTCGGTTATGTCTTAAATAAAAAAGCATAGAGAAAACATGTAACTGTTTATTAGGCCTTGCTGTATAATTTTGGCCTAATTGACCTGTCACTGGGACCTATTTTAAGAGCGCTATGTCTTAAGCGAAGTGCCATGTGATATGTCACACACAGTCAGTGGGCACGACCATGAAGTTTTTATATTTTCTGAATCTAGATGCAAGGGGTTTTGTGCAATCGCGTGCACAAAGCGATAATGGGTGGTTCAAGTACAAATTAATTCTGAAGTTCTTCTCCGGTTATTGCACTGTCTGCGTTTACATTGATATAAATGAAGACAACCTATTCATTAGAATTTGGTCATTTGGGCTGTATGCAATGCATTAGAAGAACACAAGATTGGTATTCTCAGTTCAAAGTAAAAGATCGGAAAGTGGAAAGTGTCACTCATTTGGACTAATCAAATGTAAACATGACAATGGGAGATTTCTTCCATGTGTTTAGGTTAAACACTTTTTTATCAACAATAATTGTGTAACTTAATCAAAGATAAGTAATGTAAGGGGGGGGTTGCATTCACAATCTACTTGCCACAAAAATGGCAATAACACTTCTAATATAACTTAATAATGGAGTGTTTAATATCATATTATTATTATTATTATTATTATTTATGGGATCGTAATGTCACTGGTATTGGTATCAACTATTGAAATTGTGAACTGTGGTATCGTGACATCCCTAATTCCCTTATTCCATGCCTTTCCCCCTCAATATCTCACTCTTTCCACTTACCACACCAATCACGATCCATGGTCGCCAATGACAAAGCACTCAAATTTAGTTATGCTAAAGTGGCATAAGAGAAAAGCGCATGTTTTTTAAAGCAGGTACTGGGTAATGGGGCTTGATTGATTGACAGAGTCATTCTTTCATGCTCTTGAGTGACAGAGTTGCGGTCGCCATGGTGCCGAAAATGAGAGAGGAATTACAATGCAGGTCTGTCACTTCCTTGGGGACATGAGAAAAAGAGGAAACACAATTAGGCTCTTTACTTTCAAATCAAACTCACAACCTAACGCCCACACGGCCTGCATCTACAGCACACACACACATACATATTCATGGGATCACACAATAGCACTTGCCACATTGGGCTCCGCATCAAAAATACACTCGGCTGCCTTGCTTTTACCTGGTATTATACCCCTGACTCTCTTTGCCTTTAATCTGCCACCTCAGATATAACCCACAAGAGCCATTATGGAAATGCAGAACTGGGCTTTAGTGGCTCAATCTAAACTACAACCCTGGATGATTTGCTCAATGTTCTGCCTCACAAATCGCTCTATTAGCTGAATAATACAGTGCTACTGTAATCATGTGCACAGATGCTATTATAATGAATTATTTGTCAATATGGTTGTAGAGACAAACATGAAAGGATATTGGGTAATCACTGGCTATGATGTAAATCTGCTATGGGGCAACTCACAATTAATTGGAGGGAATCTCAAGGATACATGCCTGTGTCATTTTTTTCAGCCCCAGAATCAAAAGTAGTTAACATTGTTTTAAGAAATTATATTTTATCTATTAAAGGATCATTAAGAATTTTTAATTATTTTATTTCTCAATGGTGATTCTCATTAGATTCTAATAACTTTAATTCTTATTTTAGAGAGAGAGAGCTAAAGGCAGCTGCCTTGTATGTCTTTTGTCTTTATGGTTTAACTGATCATCATGGTTCTCGCCCCCTCCTTTCCCTTTTATGCTGCGTTACAATATACATACATATGTATATATATATATATATATATATATATATATATATATATATATATATGTATATTTTTTTTTTTTCTGAACTTTACAAAATTTCCTTAAGAGTCCTTAACTAAATATTATAGTTCATCCAAAATTGAAAATTCTCTCTACATTTACTCACCCTCATGCCATCCCAGATGTGTATGTCTTTCTTTCTTCTGCAGAACACAACCATATCTCAGCTCTGAAGGTCCATACAATGGAAGTGAATGGTGACAGACCTTTAAATCTCCAAAAAGCACATAAAGTCAGCATAAAAGTAATCCATAAAACTCTGTGGCTAAAACCATGTTTTCAGAAGTAAACGTGGGTAAGATCAGATCAATATTTAAGTCCTTTTTTACTATTAATCTCCACTTTCACTGACACATCTGAAATTGAAAGTGAAGATTGGAGACCAACAGAGCTGAGATTTTCTTTTTAAAATCTTTGTTTTTGTTCTGCTGAAGAATGCAATTCATACACATCTGGGATGGCATTAGGGTGAGTAAATGATGAGAGATGTTGAACTATCTCTTTTATTTCATGAATTATGTTACTATGCAAATAATCTTAATGGTCCTAAAATAGTCTTCAATTCCTTTAAGCAAAATGTTTTGTCGGTAACAAACAAACACACGGACATTAAAAATGAGACATGTTCTGTGTCAAATGCTAAAAACTCATTATCAAGACACAGAGCTAAAGCAGACTCCCTTATGAGACCCTCATGTTTGCAATGGAAAACACAATTCAAATACTAAGACATCTCATCTTAAATCCATGAACAATTCACACAAAGTCACAGCACTTTGCTGACTTAACCCTCTAAAATGCACATAATCTACCTTTTATGTACCAAAATGTACACAATACTTAGACTTGCTAGACAATTCTGAAAGTGATGTTGTTATGACCTGTAATCACTTTACTAACTGACAAATTGATGATTATAATCTTTAATCTTGTTTTATTCATGTCATATTAGTAGAGTGGTAACTATTTAAGTTAATTACATCATGTTTACTATCATTGCGGTTCTTTCTGCATTTCAGGAATATTTATATTAATTGATTTTTGATATATTCAGTTGTATCCGAGATAAATAAAATGTATGATTAAAACATGTACTTTTTGAGCGGGAAACGGGAGTCTTCCCAGACAAAGGCTCATCGGTCACCTTAAGAAGGAGGGACAGAAATAACCATGTGACCCCACCGAAGACATTTCTGATTGGCTCAAGACACCTTTGGGGTGCGGCCAACCAGAATAGTATAAAGCCATTTCATTCACCTTCTTTTACAGTTCACTCACCAACCTGTATGTCATGGTTGTCTTTGTCTTTAGATTAGCAATAAAGTCTTCATTGTCTTCAAAGTTAATTTGACTGTGGTATATTTTGATAAATAATCTCATCACTTGATTTTGTTAAAGATCTGCGCGCCAAAGCTCGAACCATATCTGAACATATTTGTGATATTATTTTCAATAGCCATGAGAATAGTATTACTCAAAAGAGTTCAAAGCTGCATCATATCAACTCAGCTTGGCCGAGTGATTAGACGCAGACCGTAATTCCATAATTAATAAATTAATAACAATTCCTTTAATAAAGCTAATTTCCTTACATATAAATTGTATTACATTTTAAATTGTGAATGGTGGTCGAACACGGCTAATTCCATTTAAAATTCCATTACATATTATTGGTGAAGGTATGCAGGCACTTTAATCCATACCGTGTACATTTATACTACCAATTTTCCCTATATATAATGGCGCCCACGCTGTGATTTATGATTGATTTTGTCGTCGTGTAGCTTTGTCACGTCAGGTTAGGACAAGGTAGGCTAAAAAAATAATAATAATTATAAAAGGGTCACGGTAAGAAGCCTTTTCACTGCACACGACATTAGGATACGATTGTCGCATTTCGCCCCCTAGTGGCAGTAGCACATAATTTTAAAATTGATCATGCGCAGCCCTTACCTTCATTAATTTACCATGGTAGAATTAATAAATCAATATATGCACATTAGATAAACTACCAACATTACTTCTGAAGGACAAATATTATGGGTTTTCCAGGACTTAAATAATTAATATTTATCAAATAATTATTTCAGACATACACTACCAGTCAAGTTCGGAGAAGCCATGGAGAAGGACTTTCGGTCCGCACCAAAGTGCTTCTGGAAAACCGTCCGCCACCTTAGGAGGGGGAAACGGGAACCATTCAAGCTGTATACAGCAAAGATGGGACGCTGTTGACCTCAACTGAGGAGGTTATTGGGCGGTGGAAGGAACACTTTGAAGAACTCCTAAATCCCAACATGCCCTCTATGGTAGAGGCAGAGCCGGAGGATGATGGGGGATCAGATTCTATTTCCCTGGGGGAGGTCACTGAGGTAGTCAAACAACTCCGCAGTGGCAAAGCCCCGGGGATTGATGAGATCCGACCAGAAATGCTGAAAGCTTTGGATGTGGAGGGGTGTCATGGATGACACGCCTCTTCAACATTGCGTGGAAATCTGGGACAGTGCCTAAGGAGTGGCAGAACGGGGTGGTGGTTCCCTCTTCAAAAGGGGGATCAGAGAGTGTGTGCCAACTACAGGGGTATCACACTTCTCAGCCTCCCTGGTAAAGTTTACTCCAAGGTGCTGGAGAGGAGGGTTCGGCCGATTGTCGAACCTCGGATTGAAGAGGAACAATGCGGTTTTCGTCCTGGCCGTGGAGCGACGGACCAGATCTTTACTCTCACAAGGATCCTGGAGGGGGCCTGGGAGTATGCCCATCCGGTCTACATGTGTTTTGTGGATCTGGAGAAGGCGTATGACCGGGTCCCCGGGAGATACTGTGGGAGGTGCTGCTGGAGTACGGGGTGGGGGATCCTTCTTAGGGCTGATCCAATCCCTGTACGTCCAAAGCAAGAGCTGTGTCCGGGTCCTCGGCACGAAGTCGAGTTCATTCCATGTGGGGTTGGTCTCCACCAAGGCTGCGCTTTGTCACCAATCCTGTTTGTGATATTCATGGACAGGATATCGAGGTGTAGTCGGGGTGGGGAAGGTGTGCGGTTCGGTGGGCTGGGGATCGCATCGCTGCTTTTTGCAGATGATGTTGTCTTCATGTCATCATCGGTCCGTGACCTTCAGCTCTCACTGGATCGCTTGGCAGTCGAGTGTGAAGCAGCTGGGATGAGGATTAGCACCTCTAAATCTGAGGCCATGGTTCTCAGCAGGAAACCGATGGAGTGCGTACTCCAGGTAGGGAATGAGGTTTTGCCTCAAGTGAAGGAGTTCAAGTACCTCGGGGTCTTGTTCACGAGTGAAGGGACAATGGAGCGGGAGGTTGGCCGGAGTATCGGGGCAGCGGGGGCGGTATTGCACTCGCTCTATCGCACCGTTGTCACGAAAAGAGAGCTGAGCCGAAAGGCAAAGCTCTCGATCTACCGGTCAATTTTTGTTCCTACCCTCACCTATGGTCATGAAGGTTGGGTCATGACCGAAAGAACTAGGTCGCGAGTACAAGCGGCCGAAATGGGCTTCCTCAGAAGGGTGGCGGGCTTCTCCCTTAGAGATAGGGTGAGGAGCTCAGTCATCCGTGAGGAGCTCGGAGTAGAGCCGCTGCTCCTTTGCGTTGAAAGGAGTCAGTTGAGGTGGTTTGGGCATCTGGTAAGGATGCCCCCTGGCCGCCTCCCTAGGGAGGTGTTTCAGGCACGTCCAGCTGGGAGGAGGCCTCGGGGAAGACCCAGGACTAGGTGGAGAGATTACATCTCCACACTGGCCTGGGAACGCCTCGGGGTCCCCCAGTCAGAGTTGGTTAATGTGGCTCGGGATAGGGAAGTTTGGGGCCCCCTGCTGGAGCAGCTGCCCCCGCGACCCGACTTCGGATAAGCGGTTGAAGATGGATGGATGGATGGACTACCAGTCAAAAGTTTTCGGACAGTAAGATTTTTAAGAGTTCTTGTCGTAGGACAACTTTGATGCACTTTTTGATCCACTTCAAATGTTGGAAATGCAACAGTTGAGCGAGGTTTTTCGGTCAATAGACAAATCGAGGTTGAAAACATGAAGGAAAGCACTTACAGTGCACAGCGTCTTGTGTGTGATCATTTGAGGTCAGTGGGGGGAATTGATAACTTTGTGGTAAATAAGGCCTTACTTCAGTCTGCATCCTCAGCAAGACAGCGATACATCTTTCATCTTGAGGAACAGAAAAAACTTAAAGGAGCAGAAAAACTAAACATGAAAAGGAAAACTCTCTCTGATGAGATTGATGAGCTGAAGAAAAAGAGAGCACGCCTCCAGAAGGATGCCTCAGCCATGGAGCAATCTGCTGATGGTCTTGCATTAAAGGCAGAAAGTGTAGGCAATATTACATTCATTGCTCAGTCAAACAGTCTAAGACAGTCTGCAAAAACTAAATGTGAAGAAATAAAAAGACTGAATGATGAACTCGATGACAAACAGAAAATCCTTCAGAGCATTTAACCCATGAAAGAATAGAAACCATAAATGTATTTCTGTAGAAATTGTACAGAAAAATATCAATGCATTTAACGTGTAAAAAAAAAAGAGAAAAAAGAAAAGTTATGTTTGTGTGTTTAACTTAGAATTATACTAAAAACATCTGTGAACAAGTAAATAAAGTTTGAAATTGGTTGGATTTAAAACACTGTCTGTGGCTGTTTTTTGTCTGCTCGGTGCTCCGCAAAACAGCGGCCTGTTTTGCCGTTCATTATAGGTCATGGAAATTCATCTTTTTAGTCAGTGAAAGTCAGGGAAAAGTCAGGGAATTTGACATTTGGTTTAGAGTGGGAACCCTGAGTTTTAATAGAATCATTATCTGTTTGTGAGTGTGGAATATATGGTCACATGTTTGTGAGATTTGAAGCTCCATTCTGCAGGAAGTGCAAGATTATGGGCTCTGGCCCTGTTTTATGTCAATTTTTATTGCCACTGAATCTTGTGTGGGGTTTATGGCCATATGAAGAGCCTGACGTATCATCTTTAATACAATTCGGATGTGCTACTTCCTTTCGTCAACACAAAAACACGTTAAAACCTTGTTAAACGCCTTTAAAGTCTGGCAGCTTGGGGCCTGTTACATGCAACAATAACCCCTAACTGGAAATTCATTTCTGGTGTCATTTAATAGAATGTAGCCCTATACATCAGCCATAGTCACTGCCAGCCTTAGGGCAGATGAAACACGGAAATGAGCCACTGTGGCAGGTTGTGGTGAAAGTAATAAAACATCCCAGAGCGTCTCTGAAAATCTTACACCATAGTTGACTTAAAACAAAAATAATTTACTCATCCTTATGTCTTTCCAGACCAGTATGACTGACTTTCTTTTTGTGGAACACAAAAGGAGACATTTAGCAGATTGTTTAAGTAGATCTTGAAAGTGGATGGAGACCAGGGACTGTTAAGCTCCAAAAGGACAAACAACAAGTCTTATGAAGCCTGATGACAGCTTTGTGTGAGGAATAGACCAAAATTTGAGTAATTATTCACTGAAAATCTGTAAATAGATAGAAAGAAAGTCATACAGGTTTCGAAAGACATCTGAGATTAGTAAACGAAAAGCATCATTTTTAAATCTTCAAATCTTCACATTTCTCATCCACATTTTGAATCAAACACCTGATTCAACTTATCAGGTCGTCATTAGTACTTCACATGAATTGCATGTGACAAATAAAAGAAACACTCAAAATGTGAGGCATATTTGTGGATACTCCAAGACTAGAATCTGGAAACACAGCTTTAAATAAATGGCAAAAATGGTCTCAGGCCAACTGTGAAAGTTCATTTTCACCACCGATACAGTCATTGGACCATTGGGCGTCTGAGTGTAGGAGTCTGAATGGGGCAGTGTGAGTGTCATTAGAGACCAGGGAGCTAGCAGACAGCCAGCAGCCCATGACCTGACATTTCAGATAGCTGAAGCAGTTGGGTCAAGGTGTAAGAGGAGAGGGGTGGCACTAGGGGAACAGATATGAGGAGTGTCTTTAAAGTTAAATGCTGCCTCAGCTGGGGCTGCAGCAAGCCTGATGAGGTACTTTTGAAGCTGGTGGAGGCCAGGTGGCTAAGCTAGTTCTGGTAGATAAAAGATAATCTTGTTGACTTATGTGAAAGTGAGATTTGTGAGACAGGATTGGGAAAAATTCAGAATTTAAAGGAATATTCACCCTCATGTTGTTCTAAGCCCATATGACTTTCTACAGTGGAAAACATAAGGAGATGTTGAATGGATGGTGACTGAGACTAATGTAACAGTAGCCAGCTGGTACATGATAGCTGTGCAGTGTGTAAACTTCACTCCCCTGGCCTTAAGAGATGCACTAGTGACTGAGGATAGAGGCCTTGGCTTTTATAGCCTCCTTGATAGAGTGTCTGACTTCCATGCTGGGGATCGCCGGTTCAAGTCCTGCTCGGTGCGTGTCAAGTTGGACCGGTGACACTGGTGCCGTGACCCGGATGGGGGTGAGGTTTAGGGGGGTTAGTGTAACAGTAGCCAGTTGGTACGTGATAGCTGTGCAGTGTGTAAACCTCACTCTCCTGCCTATGAGAAACGCACTAGCGACTGAGGCTAGAGGACATGGTTTTTATAGCCTCTTTGCTAGCTAGTCTGACTCCCATGCCGGGGATCGCTGGTTCGAATCCCACTCGGGCCGTTCGAGTATGACCGGTGACTCTGGTGCCATGACCTGGATGGGAGTGAGGTTAAGGGGGGTTAGTGTAACGGTAGCCAGCTGGTACGTGATAGCTGTGCAGTGTGTAAACCTTACTTCCCTGGCTTTAAGAGACGCACTAGCGACTGAGGCTAGAGGCCATGGTTTTTATAGCCTCTATGCTAGCGCATCAAACTGATGGTTTGAATCCCGCTGGGGGAGGTCGAGTAGGACTGGGGACACTAACATTCTGCTTAATATTTCCTTTGGTTTTCCATGTTCGAAGTAAGTCATATCAGTTTGGGACAACATGAGGGTGAGTGAATGACAGGATTAAATATTTTAGGTGAACTGTCCCTTTAAGAATTGGTTCCCTTTCTATTTGGAGTTGAAATGTAAAATAAATTGTCCACACCACACAGGATGTTGAATCTGAATTAAAAATGGGAAAGACAGGAGGAAATGCAACAGAGAAATTTAAACATTTTTAGCAACAAAATATGCATAATTAGCCTATTTCTCCCTGATGTTAAGTATATAGTTCTTATGCGATTAGACATATTTCTTTAAACTAAGCTCAAATCTGTCAATTACAACATACAATAGAAGTGTATGTGGCCAATCCGTAAACATTAAAATACTCACTATTTAAGTACAGCAACAAGGCATAAACAATACATGTTAACATGATTTAAATTTGATAAAATCACTTAATAATCTTTTCTCTGTAAAGTTCTAGCCAATTTTACAATTTTACAACATTGTTGCCATGATTATGTAATGTCAACAAACCGTAAAACGACTAAAAAATGTAATTATAAACTTCACATTTCTGCCTTTTAAACCCCATTCACTTCTATTGTAAGTGTCTCACTGTTACCTAATTTTTTGTTTTAAGAAAAATAAGGTGTTAATCAACATTATTCCATAAATGCTGTCGATTTATCTTTTGTTAATTCTGGAATATTCCTTTAAGTTCAAATACACATCTGCATCCTGTACTTATTCTGCATCTCAACTGAAATTCAATTTAATTAGAATTCATTCTAATTTGATTCTGAATGGCACACAACCTTGTAGTTTGAAATGCGTGTTGAAATATGTTACAGTTGGGATTTGTTTGGCTGTGCAAAGTGGTTTTCACTTGGCTGTGTAAACGTTTTCCTTGTGACATTGAAAGACTTCAAGTGTACAACAATTTCAAACACATTTATCCTTGTTTTATAACTTATGCATAATGCACCAAGCGTTAATGAATGGTTTGGAATAATTGTTTTGGGGGGGATTGGGGGGGTGTTGGATTACATAAGCTTATCTTACATTCCACTCTTATAATCACAACTTGATGACA
Source organism: Xyrauchen texanus (assembly GCF_025860055.1). Lineage (NCBI taxonomy): Eukaryota > Metazoa > Chordata > Actinopteri > Cypriniformes > Catostomidae > Xyrauchen > Xyrauchen texanus. Next base: position 21,931,469 of record NC_068319.1, read on the forward strand.
ATATATGCTTGTATTATCAATCAAAGCATTGAATTAAGTTCTTAAGCACATCAGAACACTGTGGATATCATTTTCATTTGATGACTGTGTAATGGGCAGTAATAACTTTAACCTAGAGAGACCTATTAAGTCGTCCTCCTGTTTTTCAGACACATCTGCCTAAACTCCAGATGTTAAGAGCCATAAACACCCCCTTAAAAGATTATTTCACCCAAAAATGAAACTTCTGTCACCATTTACTCACCCTCATGTTGTCTGAAACCCATTTACTATCCCTTTAAGTACCCCACAGCAAAGTGCAGAAATTCTTCTCAATGACAACATCTTCCATTCAGCTGTTAAATAGACCCACTGATTATCTTCCCCCATCACCACACCTTCCACTACACATCCTCAAGAGTCTCTATTAGCATTAGCACGTGCAGCGCGGCAGCCATATCTCACGCTGTGACGTTTCTCATCGCTAATGCACTTAGTATCAACTTAGTAACCATCGCTTTGGCAAAACATCTGTTCTGCTCTTAACAGCACTGGGTTGTCTTGAAGCATTTAAACTAAGTGTCATTAACTGTACTGATCAAACAGTGCGGCCCGGTCAATTGCTGTAAATGCTGCTGACTGCTATAGAGCAGATGTGTAGAGATTGTTAGCACTAAAGCAATAACAGCATAAAATGGTAACAATGGCTATTGCTGTTTACGCTGTGTTGGAACTAATTACATGGCAACTCGGAGAGTCTATTCAGAGTGGTTCATGCCCTTGGACTCTGAAATTATTTGTTTCTATGGCAGTGTTCCTAATATGAGAGCAAAATGGATCCATGTGAAGCTTTGTTGTTGATGGCAGCAAAATATTAAATCACTACATTAATTAATTCACCCAGCAACACTGCTACAATAAAATTGCATATCAAACAACGAATATGTGTAGAGGTACCTAACCATCATGAACGTTTGAGGTTGCTGTCATTTTAGTTCTTTTTACATGATGTCAGGATGGTCAAGATGGAGCTTTCATAAGATTCTGAATTTCCAACTTACAGTAATTTACGAGTTTGGCGAAGATATTCAAATTAAAATCTGAGTTTAAAATGTATAATTACAATAATTCTAACATTACATAAAAGCACCATATGTTCATGTGGAGCGGAGGGGGGCGGGGACCGGGCGCGCAATATTCCGACCCGGCCGCGCCCCCCTCCGCTCCACAGTTCAGAATAATATACTACCACACTCTTGTATACATATCATTGCTGCAGTATATAGTATGTATACTGTACAATGTAGGCACATTTTCCTTATAGTTAAAAAAAAAAATATTCTGGAATAATTTCTATTTTTTTTACTTTTGTAAAGAATTCTTATGCATTCAATACAAGTTAAGCTCAACCGACAGCAGTTGTGGCATAATGTTGTTTAATTTCGACTTATCCCTTTTCTTTAAAAAAGCAAAAATCAAGTTATTTACAATGGAAGTTATTGGGGCCATTGATTTGGAGGGTTTAATGACAGAATTGTGAATCATATAATTTTACAAAAGCCCTTAAATTGATTCTTCTGTTAAAACTCATGTATTATTTGAGCTGTAAAGCTGTTTAAATTGTAAGATTCACAATCATTTGAGGGTTTTAGGGTTTGTTGACATTAGATCATCATGGTAACGAAGTTGTAAAATTGGCTATAAGTTTATACAGAAAAGGTTAGTAACACTAAAATCATGTTAACATGCGTCGTTTACATCTTGTGGCTATACTTTTGAAACAGAGTATTTAAAAGTTTACGGATAAGCTCCATTCACTTCTATTGTAAATGCATCAATGTAACCCAGATTTAGCTTTTAAAGTCAAAATATTTTTTTGTTGTAATCAACATTATGCCACAAATGCTGTCGATTGAGCTTAACTTTTACTGAACCTAGAATATTCCTTTAAATAATAGGCTGTATACAGAACAGTGTACTGTACTGTACTGTATATTGTGCCGTATCCAGGTAAGTATAAAGCTGGTGTTTCATTCTAAACATAGCTAAAGCTAATTCTTCAAGGACTGAAAGCACGGGGCTCTCCTGAAGTTTGACATGAGAGCTGTTAACCTTCTTGACCAGTTTGTTACAGGTCCAGCAAGTCTGTGTAAATTTGTATGCTGGAGTGAAGCTAGCAAACAGGTTTCAGCGCTGTGGGTAATAGCCTGTAAGGGGGTTAAACAGCATAGCATATCCTCAGTTTTCATAAAAGAAAAAGAAACCTAAGACCTTTTCTTGGTTAGTTAAACGTGTGCTTTGATTAAAGATTATGAGATTAGTAAAGATAGAGCACACCAGCATGACCCTTGCTCTAGAAATGTAAGAATGATTTCAGAAGACCCTGAATGTATGTGACACAGATCTTACAATGTACTGTGTAGTGTTATCAAGAGCAAAATATTTGGAAACTTATGGAAAAATATTTAAAATGTATGAATATCATTGTATTAGATTACTAAAAACTGTATCAAACTAAGTGGCATCTGCAAAAAAAACAAAAAATATGCTAGTGATTTTAATATCTTATACAGTATATTGCTAGTCTAAGAAATACCATATTAATTCATACATTTGTTAGTGTGACTTAGTAGTCTAAACACTTTTTTGGGACCACATTTCACAGCATATCCAAGGGACGTTCACTTATCAATTATTAAAACCCCCACACACCCTCCAGAGCCCATTTCTTTTGAGGACTCCTACAGAGGTATAGTTATTTTCTACAAGCTCTCACTTTGTGGTTTGCCACAGTTATGAGTCCATACCATGGACAATATAGGAGGAAGTGTTGAGATTAGAGGTATAATCCCCATGAATGCACAACTTTTATCTAGGACAGTAATTTACATACAGGGGAAACAGATAGACATAGTAAGAGACAAATGGAAATGATTTATTTTAAAGTGAGGAAAAAGAGTAAGTAATTTGTATTTCTATAGCACCTTTCTAGAACAGACATCACAAAGTGCTTCACATCCACAATATAAAAACAAGGAAGCATAAATAAAATAAATAAATAAATAATAAAAAAAAGCAATTTTAAACAAATGTGTTTTTAGCTGCTTTTTAAAAATGACTACAGAGTCCACAGATCTTAAATCCAAAGGGAGTGCATTCCACAGTTGGGAGCAACAACCTCAAAGGCACAGTCACCTTTAGTCTTTATTCTAGAGCGAGGAACAGCTAACAAGACCTGTTCTGAAGACCTCAGATTCCTGCTGGTGGCAATAACTCTTTTATATAAGCAGGAGATTGACCATGCAATGCTCTAAACACCATCACAAGAATATTAAATTGAATTCCACCTTTTACTGGGAGCCAATGTAAACAAATAAAAAATTGGTGTTACACGAGATCTCTTTGATGACTTGGATAAAATTGTGGCAGCAGCGTTTGAACCACTTGTAATCGTTTAATTAATTAATCAAGGCAAGAGTAAATGAATGCCTGTATAATCATTTCTATTTCGATTGTGGACACAATTGGCCTTAATTTAGCAATATTTGATCAATATAAGTACACACAAGAGAATTTACATGCTTATCAAGACTCAAGGTCTTTCCCATATAAACGCCTACATTTCAAAGTGGAAAAGAGGAAAGACATCAAGCCTCAAGAGGGAGGGGAATTTGGCGTGGTGGTACAAAGTGTTAGAAAGGCATTCTGTTTGCGTTATGAAGAACGATAACACTGGCTCTAAGTAGGGAAAAGTGACCAAGAGTAAAGATTGGACTCACCTATAAGTGGAACATTTTATAAGGTACTGTGTGGAACTCCTTCAAGATACATTCACCTCACTGCTGCTGGCAGGAAATACACTGTGTTGATACTGTATTGACTGGTTTATCATTGATGACCTTACTTCTGTGCTTATTCCTTAAAAAATGTTTTAGGTTGGTGGTGCGTAGGGCTGGGTAGTAATACAGATTTCCCGATTCCGATTCACAAGGTCTCGATTCGATTCAGTCCCGATTTCGATTAATTTCTATATCGAGTCATATGGGTATATTTAGTCATAATTTTCCTTTTGTTTACATATGAAATAAATTATCTCCCAGCTAAGACTGTTCATTATACATGGGACCTTTTAGCTAGGTACATTATGAAAATATTCACTTTTAGTTTAAAAAAAAAAGTCCAGGTATTCAATCAATAAATATGATGTTATATTGCATATATTATATTTTGTAAAATTTTTATTGTTTAATTGCATAATTTGTACTATTTACCGGTACTGTCTCTTTAAGAAAACTGGTGCTTCTGTAAATGAGCATGTTTTTTAATTTATTTTAATTGGTCTCCCCTTTTCTCCCCAATTTGAAATGCCTAATTCCTAATGCACTCTAAGTCCTCGTGGTGGCATAGTGACTCAATCCAGGTGGCGGAGGACGAATGTCAGTTCCCTCTACGTCTGAGACAGTCAAACCGCGCATCATACCATGTGGCTTGTGGGGCGCATTACCATAGCGCATGTGGAGGCTTCACGCTATTCTCCGCGGCATCCAAGCACAACTCACCATGCACTCCACCGAGAGCAACCACGAGGAGGTCTATAATGTCCACCCTAGCAACTGGTCCAATTTGGTTGCTTAGGAGACCTGGCTGGACAGATCATAATTTAACAGACTCAATTTCGGTCATAAATCAGTTTTGACAAAATACGTAGTTACTGCATTTTGACTTTGCACAATAGAGCCTCTCTGTGTTCCTATCAAAACATTGCTTTTTTTGGTTTGGATTTCGTAACCAGCCAGACACTGTGACATTGCCTCAACCATTGCTTTGAGTTTGGGGGCGGAATATCTGTTCTGCAACCAGTGGAAGACATAAGAAGTGTTCAAGAATCCTGTTTGGTGCTTTTTATTTATTTGTACTTTTTTGCAGTTCTGATTGGTAACACTAGTGGTGCAAAAATTAAGTACTACACCTTTAAGAAAGCAGACGCAGACTGTCATGGCGATTAAAACGGAACCGCGTTTTTAAAACAACATAACCCCCAGCAAGGAATCAGTAGTTCTTGCAGGTTCCAATCATTCAAGCGCGAGCACATATCTGACGAGGACTTCAAAACTTGACAGCGCTGGTTTACTTGACAGTTTATCATAAAACTGTTCCAGAAAAAAATTAATTAATTTGACTGTTGTAGCTGCAGGGACATTTTCCAAAAGAAGTCACCCACACAGCATAGAAGCATGCAGACAGATATTTGGAAAGGAGCCAGTCATAGTGTGGCCTTGTCCTTCACAGCAGCAGCAGAACTCTCTTTTGTGGCTTACCATTCAAAACACAACCTTTGCCATTTGTTCTGCCACATCCACCTGCACCCGCCAAGCTTCTGAAAAGTCTCCCCGAGGAGCTGTAATGTCTCCTTTCTCCTGTCTGTCTCGTTGTCCTGTGTTGGCGGACTGACAGTAGATTGACTCCATCTCTGGCTACATTTCTCACACTCCCTAGGGAGCTACCTCACCAGGACTTTGACTCACTTCTGAGTAGGGCTGAAACGATTAGTCAATGTTATCGAAACGTTGACAATGAAAAATTGTCTAAAAACTGTCTTTGTTAAATAGTCGTTTGATCTCATTTAACTTAACATGCACTCACATTAAACTCTAATGATGACGCGCGAGAGCAGCACTGCAGCTCGTGCCTGACTGAGGAGAGGAAGAATTACACAGATCACAGTCCAGATGCACTCGAAACTTACACAGTACATCACATAGATCGCAAAGTATGCGTGAATTGTACAAAAATACTAAATAAGTAAATACAGAAGCACTCTCGTTGTGGAATAATTGGAGCCAAAGCTTTTAAAGGGAACACCTCGGCATTACATCTTAAATGCAGTTATATTTAATATTTAATATATTTCACCTGATAAGCAGCATATAAGATATTTAGACTTGCTTTTAGAGAATATATCTTGAATATAAATATAGTTTGTCTTTATTGCACTTGCACTTAGAAAATTATATTATTAGAAAATTATTGAAAATAGAAAATATTGTATTAGAAAATACACCTATATACAAAATACAATTTTATTTAAGATACATTCTCCTATAGCAAGTCTAAATATTTTATATGATGCTTCTCAAATAAACCTTTCTTTGCTGAATTAAACTTAATAAAAATAGATTTTTTTATAATTCAGTGAATGTCATTTAGAGGTATTTTAAGAAATTATTTTGTCCTCTTTATTGTTAGTAAGCAAGTTGTACAAACTTTTAAGTCGGGCACAAGCTGAATAATCGGTTAAGAGCTAATGATTCATCGTTGCAATAATCGTTGGATAATCTTTCTAATAATCATCATATTAATCGATAATCAAAAGATTAGTTCATTGCAGCCCTACTTCTGAGGCTGTCCGAGTCAGTCCCACAACTCAAACATTTCAGATGACCGACCTGAGGAAAAAATCCCTCTGATGGCCTTTTCTTCCTCTAAAGCTCTGGCAGACAGTCAGAATTTAATTTAAGCACTGCAGGGGTTACCCACAGCTAGTATGCAGCGCTAACTTTGATTCGGTGGCCCCCTCGCTAACGATTAAGTTAACTGAAACTGAAAATGACAAAGATAAGTTTTTATTTTTTTATCTTTGCCCTTTGAATGAAACAGAACCCTGCTGAAAGTGGTAGGTGTTATCTAAAGATAAATACACTCTTTATTTCAGATCCACTATTAGAATTTTGTTTGCTAGACTTGCAAAGTCCCAAAACGTGGAGACAATCTATTCTCCGTCAGATGCGGAACAATTTACCTTCCATTCTATCGTTGCAGGATTTGACACATGTCCTTTTATCTGAAACTGTTTTTGAAAAAATGGGAGAGAAGTATGTACTTTTGCTTACACCTGGGGTGCATCTTAGTCAAAATAGCAACTCTGGCTTTCAGGCTGCATAACAAAGTACTACGACTGAAGAAAAATGATTTTTTAGTCTACTGACAGCTTTTCTGCCGCAATGTTTGTGTCAGGAAATCGTACTTAGAAAATGTGCTCCAAACATTTCACCAATTTGTCATTTTTGTTTTGGATGCATCTGTCACATCTCATCTACACTCATTTTCTAGTAGGATTAAGTATTTTAAAGATGATATCATTGAGTTCCCGTAGCTGAACTGGTAGAGTATGGTGCTAGCAATGCCAAGGTCACGGTATCAATTCCCAAGGAACATATCACTGGCAAAATGTACAGAATATTTTGGATAAAAGCATCTGCCAAAGTTTTATATATATATATATATATATATATATATATATATATATATATATATATATATATATATATTTATTGCTAAAGCTATGCACAGAATATTTCAAAATCTTTTGAACAGATCCCAGTTGAACTATAACTTCGACCTTAAAGAGATAGTTCACCCAAAAATGACAATTCTTTCATAATTAACTCACCCTCATGCCATCCCAGATGTGTATGACTTTCTTGCTACTGCTGAACACAAACTAGATTTTTGGAATATAATCTCAGCTCTGTAGGTTCATAAAATGCAAGTGAATGGTGGCCAGAACATTGAAGTTCCAAAAAAGCACATAAAGGCAGCATAAAATAATCCATACACCTCCAGTGGTTAAGTCCATGTCTTCAGAAGCTATATGTTTGGTGTGTGTGAGAAACAGATCATTATTTAAGTCCTTTTATACTGTAAATCTCAACCTTTGACCAGCCCCAACCAGTAGGTGGCAATATGCAAGAAGAATGTGAATTGCCAAAAAACAAAAGAAGAAGAATATGGAAGTGAAAGTGGAGATTTATAGTAAAAAATACAATAAATATTGGTCTGTTTCTCACTCACACCTATCATATCATTTCTGAAGACATGGATTAAACCACTGGAGTATCGTGGATTATTTTTATGCTACCTTTATGTCATTTCTGGATCTTAAAAGTTCTGGCCACCATTCAATTACATTGTATGGACCTACAGAGCTGAAATATTCTGTCACATCATGAAATGATGAGAGAAATTTCATTTTTGGGTGAACTATCCCTTTATAACCCTTCTTAAATCCTGCAAACTTTACTTGAGACAATTCTCTTCATGTATCTGTCATACATTAATAAAGGTCAGTGGAATTGATATGCATATATTATTTGATGGCACCCATAGTCTTGAATAAGATGGACTACCCTCCTTGTATCTAATGCATCACTGGAAATATAATTCCTAAATTTTAAGAACGAATAAATTTGTAGTCCCTGGGTGTATCTAAAATATTTTAATCCACAGTTCTGCAATAGTTAAAGGGTTTTCTGTAATAGCTGAGAGAAGTACAGTGGATTTTGGCCTCACTTGCTATATTCATGTGTTTGTGTCTCAGTAAGAATCATCTCTCATCCAGTAATTCATAATGTTTCTTATACATTTAACCTGCTTCTGTAAACAAAAAAATGCTGCCTTCGCAAGCTGTATATGGAGGTAGGAAGGAATCAAGGCACGGGTGATATTTGTGTCACATCCATCTACTGACCGTCATCATCTGGTCAGTTTTTGAAGGAAAAAACCTGAATTGCTACAGAGACATAAACATTGTGGTTCCTTTATATTTGCTTGGTTATCTCTAAAGCTCGTTTTAATTTGTTTTAGATCATTACACATGATGTTATGGTGCCTTGAACGCCTATCTAAAACCACTTTGCTGAGAAGGTACCATCATAAAATATATTTTTTTTAAAACACTGTCCGTTAAGTCATGGACTGACAGGGAAGCAAGAAAACTGCAATGTTTTGGTCACACAATGCGGTCAAGAGGTTCAAGTTATTCTTTAAACTAAACATCAGAATAAGGAATAAACGTGATTGAAGACCACTTAGACCATGGAATGGTTGTTGGCGACATACGAGGTGGTTTCACAGGAATTACTGTCATTTTTGCTGCTGCATCCTGCAGACTAGTTAACAATAAAGTTACATAAGTCTTATGTAATGTTTTTTTGTTTTCCTATTTTATTATGAAATAATGTGTTGTTAGTCGTTTTTGTTTCTTTACACAAAGAGTACTGTGTATCAGTCCAACACAGTGAATTATAGCTCATCTAAACTCATTAAGAAAAAACAACACTGGTATCTGATCGGTATCGGCCGATACTGATAGTTCAGGTATCGGAATTGGATTGGAAGAGAAAAATTGTATTGTTCCATCCCTAATCCTAATGCAGTCACAGTCATTACCACATTAACATTATTAACACAGCTGTCTAGTCAGTGGAGTCTTGTCAGAAATCCATTGATCTTCTGTCTCTTGTCACGTCTATCTGTCAGTTCTGTCAAGTCTCCTTTCACAATTCTCTTATCTCGAATTTTCTTCACTTGTTTTCCCTACATCTCCCACACTATTATTTTTACTCTACATACCAATCATTCACCTGTTTATTCTCAGCAACAACGAGACGGTGCACTAAATGGTGTGACGCTCAGGCAGGAACTATTGAGCTGCAGACTTCAAGGTTATGATGTTTTGATGGAGCGATCCGAAATGAACCTGCTTCTGCTTTGAGTTGCTTTGAGCCTTTGATTATCAGAATCAGAATCAGAATGAACTTCATTGTCAAGTATGCTTACACACACAAGGAATTTGTAATGGTGTCAGAATCTTACATACATACATACAAACATATACATTTAAACATATATACTGTACATATAGTGACATAAAAAAATAAGATATAACAAATAAAAAAAGAGAAATACAATATTTCAATATACAATATACAATAGAGCAATAATGTTGATCTACATTATTGTAAGATTTTATATACATATTTACAGTTATGTGCAGGTGATGTAATGTGTTGAAGAAGAGTAAGGATATGTTAAAGAATATAAATAAAATATGGATATAAGTAGAAATGGATGGACTGAATATTGCACATGGTTGTATTGACCAAAGGAAAGTATTTGGGGGCAGTTTTAACTGTTCTTGTGCCTGGCTGTTCTGGTGCTCAGTGCTCTGTAGCACTGGCCAGAGGGCAACACTTCAAAGAGGAAGTGTGCTGGGTCAATGGGGTCTAGAGTGATTTTTCCTGCTCTTTTTGTCATTCTGGATGTGTACAGTTCTAACAAGGTGGGTAGGGTTATATGTTATTGTTATCATTGTTGTTGGAAAACAATATTTTTTTGTAAACAATATTATTGTTGGAAAAACAAGTGTGTTGGTTTTCACATATTTGCTAGTGTGTATATGTTTGTGGCCTTGTATATGTGCACCTGTCTCTATTATTAGAGGCTGTGGCTCAGTTGGTAGAGTGGGTCGACCACTAATCGCAGAGTTGGTGGTTTGAATCCCGGCCTACATGACTCCACATGCTGAAGTGTCCTTGGGAAAGACACTGAACCCCAAGTTGCTCCCAATGGCTGGCTAGCACCTTACATAGCAGCTCTGCCGCCATTGGTGTATGAATGTGTGTGTGAATGGGTGAATGAAACGCAGTGTAAAGTGCTTTGAATACCGTTAAGGCTTAAAAAGGTGCTATATAAGTGCAGACCATTTATTATATATCTTTATTTTGTTCTGCCTTTTTTGTCATGGTTCAGCCACTTCTGTTGGTTGTGTTTGTATTGTCTTTGTGGCTGAACTCTGAACTCTGTTTTGTGTCTAGTCTGTGTCTTGTGTGAGAATGCATGGCTTGCCTTTGGCATTGTCATGCATTCACATGTCTTGCCGTTTATTGGCGTGAGTGCATTGCTCTTATGTCATCTTGGTGACATGCACTCATGTAAATTGTTTGTGTCTGTCTTTCATGACATTGGGTGCACTTCAAGCTGCGTTCACACTGCCAGCTACTTTGTCGCTGCATGTCGCCAGTGGCTGGCGGTTAGGTCGCTAGTGGTGTGTATGAAGAGTCTAAACAGCACTGTTTCTTTACAATTAATATTATTATTCAAATATTACGATCACGTGAGCTCCATCTTCTCTTGTATTAGCTTTCGCTCCTAAAAGTCGCACTTCATTTGCATAAAGTTAAACATTTCTCAACTGTCGTGTCGCTGGACACGCCACATCCGGTCGCCAACGGTCATCGTCGCTCGTGTTGCCAGAAGTCGCCAGCTCTCATTGAAAAGGTATGAGATGAGGTCGTTTTGTCGCTGCGTGTCGCTTCACGCTGCGCTCGCTTTGCGCTGCGTGTCCTGGTCGCGAGCCGTCTAAATTTTTTGCTAGGGTTCGGCCACTTCAGTGTTAGTTGCCTGTTTATTTGTGGCCGAACTCTTGCACAGGTGTCTCGTCTCATTTTATCGGCTGTTGCATGCATCTCATGGTTTTGCTTTGTGGTGTACGCTCAGGCTATGTCTAGTGCAAGAGTGCCTGTCATCGCTTTGTTATCATGTTATCATGCATTCTCTTGTCTCATTTGTTGTTTGCCATGAGCGCATGTTGCCTTGTAGTGTCTGCCGATATGCTCGTGTCATTCGTGTGTTTGTGCTTTGAGAGAGAATGTTGCATTGTTTTGTTTCTGTTTTTCCACATGTCTCTCAGTCTTGCGTCGTACACCGGCTCCTTGTCTGCCCATTATCAGTACATTTGTTTCACCTGCCATGCTTGTTATCCTGTTCATTTCTCACCCTATTTTAGTATCCTTGTTTGCGCTGTACCTTGCCAGTTCGTCTTGTTTCCTCGTCCTGTCTGTCCTGTCAGTAGTGTCTCCAGTTGGATCTGGTTCTGCTCCAGTTTGGATTGAATACACTTGGCTTCATAGTAAAGCTATAGGATGCTCCCTTGCTCCCTAATTATTGAATTACTTAACCTCCAGAGTGCTGTCTGTCTGCATTGGACTATCTATGCTATACATGCTTTGAATTATATGAACAATTCCATATAAAGCCTTTGAAAGCTTTGTATTATCTCAATGTGAAAATGCACAGTAATTATAGGATTTCTAATGAAAACCTAGTGCTATTGTACACTATAGTGTACTTTGTGGTTAGCAGCATGGTGTTTCATGATAGATTCCTCAGATTGAAAAAAAGTGCATATCGGATGAGAGAACTAGAAACTCTACTCTTTTGACTCAAACAACTTCATTCGGTTTCTTACCAGTTTTGTTGACATTTCTCTCTAAGGTAAACTTCGCTGTGATCGGCGCCATGTTGTTTGGTCACATGACTCCGTACATCGAAAGATTAACTCTTCACTGACAGCCCAAAGTGTGCTGAACTGAGATCAGTTGGGTAATATGAAATGTAATTATGCTTTACGTATAGTGAAGCCAAAATACAACGTCCACGCATTTGGACACGGGGTGAGTGCATAGGTAATACGTTAATGAAAACTAAAATATGGTAAAACCTTTTTTTCAAATAATCAAGGCTTTCTACTTTGCAATAATCAATGTGTTTCATTAAATAAATACTGTATATCTTATTACTAAAACATTTGAATATATGGAAATTGCCACAGTGAGACTTCTGTGAAGATTTTTGAACATCTGTCTTAACACTGTCATACTCTTGAGACAAGAAATGATCTAATAGTTCAGACTTTAGGAAATGTAATGGCTAAATAAAAAGAAACAAGCTTTAAAATTATCGCAATAATCACAATGTTGCTTGAAGAAATAGTTCAGCCAAAAAATAACAATTCTATCATCATTTACTCATTCCAATTGTCCATATTATCATGCTACCATACAGCATGTAGTCATATGTCTCATTAACATTGTTACATTGCATCTAATCTTTTAATCCACAAATAAATGTCTGGCTTTTCATTTTGTCTACTCCCACACCAGCCCTCCTCCCTCACCTGAGATGATTCTGGGAGGCCTCGCTGCTTTGTTCAGTGTATCAGGCAGCTTGCACCTGTGTTGCTATGGACTCTATATTTTCCCCTCTGAGGACTTCCTGCAAGAAAACTGAACTGGAAAAATCCAGAGACAGACTGAAGCTGCTAGGTTATCTGATGTAGATAGGTGCATTTGTATAATACTTTGTCTGCTGCCAAATAAAATCGTTCACCCACTGAGCATGGGGAGTAACATCTCTTTCAGAAAGCTCAGGGAAAAGAGACTTTGGAATCAGAACGTGCAGCTGTGAAATATAGCATGCTGCATCACATTCCAAGAGTTCAAATTATTTAAAGAAGCCATTTAGCAATGATTTATAACACAAAACATTAGGCAGAGCAAACAGACTTTGGGTAGAATAGTCCATTTTAATTGAAGTTATTTTAATTAACTATTTTCATCAGTACTTTTTGTTTAATATTGCTAAATTATGAATATGTGTTATCACCAATTTTCTCCCTGTGTCACCTTCATGGCTGGATGATTTTCCAATGATCTCGCCATAATACAGTATGGGATTGCCTTCTTTGCAAAGGATGCAATAGAAATTTTAGAAGGCAGCTGAATTGTGCTGTCATATGCTGCCAGTTGCACCTAGGAAGCTCCAAACTCTGAGTTGGGCATTCATGATTACAGAAAGACATGTCTCGCATTCAAGTTGAAAACAAAACCGGAAGAAGCCAAACTCAAGGAAATACACAGTAAACAAAAGCTCTTTTTTTCAGTTGTACTGCTGATTACACTTTACACAACCTATATCTGTATGATTTATTAATGCATGGTATCTAGCATAATATTAATTAAGTTGCATAAAACAAACTGTGATAGGGGAGTCATTAGCTTTATATTAGTTGACTGATCTGTCATATACAGTATGACAAATTCATATAATTTAAAGCACTGAAATGTAAATAATTTTACAAAATCGTTGCTTTCCATTATCTTTAATGTCAACAAGCCCCTTCCAAAGTCACAACTTGGCAACTCAGGTATCACCTAGAATTCCATGCTTCTCACTGTTAAACATTACTTTGGTTATTCATGTGCTTGGAACTTGTGCAGTAATTATATTTTCAACTCTTCTTGAAGGCTGCAATATTTAGGCCAATTTGAATCGTTAACGCATGCGATTAATTAAAAAAGTTTAACGCATACATTTTTCTTATTCATGATTAACTCATTTACTGTTAATACAGCATAAAACACCATACACACATACACACTGGTTGGAGTGGGAAGGAACCTTTCCAACGTGACCACCCGGAGTCATTACACTCAGGCACACACCACAAACACAACAGCTTTGTCAGTGATCATTTGATGGGGAAAGGACCTCTTAATGCTATTTGGTGTACAAAACAAGCCCAGATGGGACTTGTGACAGAAATAGAGCACTTTAAAGCCTCTGTTAGGTTCAATTGAATTACTACAGAAGCATGTCAAGTCTGAATTATTACAGAAAAAAACTAAATGAGAAATTGTTTGCAAGCGCTTTTCATGTGGAGTTCAAAGCGGCGTTGACACCCTGATGCGAATTGTGAATGTGGCTACATGATTTTTGTAGCCACAGTCTGAGGAGGATGAAAGTTTAAGTAATTAAATGTGCATTGCAATGAATACTGAAACTATGGAGGGGTGTGTCAGGAGGCAATCAGGCTCACTCACATCCACAACACAAAGATCACACTCACCCGAATACTAATCACCTGCACCTGTCATCAATCCAGCAATCCAGCAATCACCAGCACTATTTAAGAGCATAACTCACCTCCAGTCTCTGTCAAACCTTGAACGAGGAAATATCCACTAACCTGCTCTCTGTGCTTTTCAGACGATTGTTCCAGAGACTATTCCAGTCTGTTTCCTCAGTACACCCTTGTGTTACTTACCTGTTTTCCCTCGTCCAGAGACTCCTCCATCTCCCTGGTGTTCATACTCCGCGTCCTTTGGATTGTGATACTTACCACACTCAAGCCTGCCGTTATCTGCAAGAGAAAAGACGGTCATTCATCAGTATTATACTCACAGCGCCCGTTGATGCATCTGAACTTCTCTACTGTCTTACGAAAGCTTCATTAAAAGTTATTCTGAATCCTAACCTTTTTGTCCTAGTGTGTATCCTGACAGGGTGAGGTCTTTAAATTAGTCAGCCTCCCATTTAGACTTTATGAAACATTTAATGTTACTTGAATTGATACTATTTTAGTGCATTTCCATCTTTATACTGTGGAAAAATGTTATTTATGTTACATATTGTTTTGTTTTCTTTCCTAAGAAGGAAATGGGAGTATTTTGCCAGAGAAAGAGGTATACTAATATAGAATAAAATTTCAGCACTTTCAAAATCTGCGATTAATCACGATTAACTATGACAAATTATGCGATTATCATGATAAAAATTTAATCATATTTTTAACAGCCTTTGCAATGGCCCTTAAAATAAAACAACTAACTAGGTTTTCAACAGAGCCTATACAGTAGTTAAAACTGCCATAGTCAATAAAATAATAACACTTTTTGTATGAATTGACAACTTTCTGCCTTGTTAAGGGACACTATGGCTTGACCTTAGCTTCAATAACACCAAAGCATTACTGGGTCTTATTAAGAACTTTTGTTGTTGTTGTTGCTAATTGTTACTTAAGCTTGTCCTTCAAGTGGACTTTATTAACTGGCTCAATGTTTGCCCATGTAAATAACTACACTACACTTCGCGGCTCTTTTGTTAAGAATGTGCACAACATCGTTGCCTTAATTTGAGTGTAAATAATTTAGCCCTCCGCTCTTCAAGCCTCAGTGACTTTTCTAAGCACCTCAGATTTTTAGAGACAGCCTGTGTGTTTCCACACTCTCAGATAAGAAACGTCAAAGGGATAGTTCACCCCAAAAAATGTAATCCTGCTTTCATTTATCTTGTTCTAAACACATTTCTTAATTTTTTTTTCTGTAAAAAACAAAAGTTAGGAAAATGCTAGCAAGTTCAATTCAATCACATTCACTTGATCGTATGAAGAAAAAAAAAGATGCAATGAAAGTGAATGGTGACTGAGGCTAATATTCTGCCTATCATCTGCTTTTGTGTTCCAAAATGGTTTGGGACTACATAAGGGTGAGTAAATGATGGCAGGTTTTATATATATATATATATATATATTTGTTTATATGGATGAGCTATCCCATTTATAGCTCGGCTAATTTACATTTATGCATTTGGCAGACACTTTTATCCAAAGCGACTTACAGTGCACTCATGACAGGGACAATCCACCCGGAGCAACCTGGAGTTAAGTGTCTTGCTCAAGGAGACAATGGTGGTGTCCGTGGGGATCGAACCAGCAACCTTCTGATTAACAGTTATGTGCTTTTGCCCACTACGCCACCACCACTTCAGGCTAATGCTACATTCTAAGGAATACATGAAGAGGCAGTTTTTACTTTAATGAAAATTATATCTCTGGGGTTACTTTGCAGTATCACTGTCACATAAAATTACTTTTTGAGCATAATCCTGTCTTGTTTATAGACAAGAAGCTTTTGTGTTTTAAATCCGCATACTTCACTGAACTATATGCTTATGAAGGTAATTTGGCAAAGCAACCTTCATGCTTTGAAGCTTCCTCTCTGCATTTCATATGCTAGGTTTGTTTTCTTCATCTAATTTTTTCCTCAATCAGGGGAAATGTTTTCCTAAGCTCTTTTTTTCTCTCCCTTATTTCTCTCTTCCTCCCCAGATGGTGTTGCTCTAAATAGATTTACCTTTCCTAGATGCAAAGTCCTTCTATTCATCTTTTAAATCCCAATCCTGGTTTGCATCCTTAACCACAGCCCTGCTGACTTATGACCCTTTCTGCTGCGAGCCCAATTCATACCCCCGGACGGCAACAGTGGTGGGCTAAATACAGGCCCATGGGCTGTGCTCAGGGTTAAGGGAAGATCAAAGCTAAATTCCTGCAGACTAAATCACACTTCGGCTCCTGCTCTCTTTACCATTAACTAATTAGGCACAGGTTAATGAATCTCATTTACAGGTTTAGTTAGGTTTTAAAGGTGCTAACTTTTAAACAGAAAGAAATAGTAATAGTAGAATAAAATTAAAAAAAAATCTAAAATAAATACTCTCACATGAGATTTAGATTCTAGTCATATCAGTCTTAGAGAAAAAGCTGGTTCATTCTACAGGTGCTGGGTGCAAATTTAGTGCTGCCATGTTTTGATCACATGACCAGCCGAAAATTATTCACTTTATTTTGATAATCCCTTGTAATTGGATGCTTTTACTCACAAAATAAATAATCTTTTGCAAGTAAAAAATTACTCGCCATAACGACAACAAACCACCACACATGACTCATCCCATATAGCATGCTACGACAAATGTTATGAGGCACTCCATATTGCTAGTCGTGAGATTTAATGCATATTTGTTCCCTGTCATATCATTGTGTTGACAGAGTGTCTTCGGGGAAAAAAAAACATAGGTTGAACATGTACGCTAGGCAAAGAGGTAAGCGAGTGCAAACTAGAGAGGCATTCATCTACAAGTCTTAGTGGAACTCATTCACAAGATGCAAGGAAACCATGTGGCGTGACACCCTCATCAAAGTGCTGCAAATTTAGGTTTTGTTGTGACTGAGTTTGTCTGTGATTCTACTGCTTGCTTGCTTTGATATGGTAGTTAATGTAAGTCATACTTTATCCATCTGTATGGCATTCCAGGGTAAGACAATTTGTTTACCAATCTGTTAAGTATTTCATACAAACAGGACTGTCACTATAATTCACAGGGCCGGGATGATTTTTTTAATGGATGGGCCCCTCTTCCCCAGGGCCAAAAGCAGGACCTTAAAGGACCTTAATGGGCTCCCCTCATCTGAGGGACCTGGGACAAAATTTCCTGGTTACTTACAGATAAATACATCCTTGGGTAGATAAGTATTTTACTGGTTACTGACAGCTTAATTGCTTCATGATTATTAGGCTACTGTAGAATGGGAGTGAATGCAAACAGTATCTGAATTTTATTTGCCCTCAGGTCATACTAATCAGATTAGCCTGATCAATATGCAGTTCTGGTGGTAGTTAGCAGTCACCTTATTCACCGCAATCACAAAATGCATAATAAGACTGCAAAGATTAAAAAGAAAAGTGTAAAGAATCTGTTAAAAGTAGAGCTGCCGGAATTAACGTGTTAACATGCAATTTATTGAAAACGTTTAACGCTAAATGTTTCTTAATGGCGATTAACTCGTTTAGGGTTAATGCAGCATAAGCCAGCATTAACACTTTTTGGAAGGGCAGAACCTTTGCTATGTGTACGTCCAGAGTGATTACATTGACACACACTTACAACACACACACAACAGCGCTTCCATGTCAGTGATGATATGACGGATGAAGCTCCTCTTAGTGCTATTTGTTTTATAAAACCAGCACAGATGAGTCTTGTGATAAAAAACAAGTATTTTTCAACATAAGTAAGGTGCATTTTAATTAGCATGAATTAAAAAGCATGGCAAGTCATAACTATCACCAAAACACAGAATGAGATGTTTTTGTCTGCAAGCACTTTTCATGTGGAGTTCAAAGAGGCACTTCACAATTGCTGTAACAAAGCAGATAGCCACAGTCTGCCGGCTGATTAATATTGTGGAGGATGAGAATTTAAGACATTGAATACCCATTAAAATGAATATGCAACCTATGTGGGGACTAATTCTTTCAAGTAGTCAAACTCCCAGTTCGACTTTGGGAAATTAAAGTTAAATTTGACTTGAATTGGTGCTATTTTAGTGCAGTTCTGTCTTTATACACTGGAAGGCTTTATTTGGAAAATGTTAATAAAGCATTATATTGTTACATATTGTTTTGTTTTCTTTCCTAATATGGAAATAAATGAATTTGTACAGGTAAATAAGTATATATAATGTCAAATTTCAGTACTTTCAAAATATGCAATTAATAGTGATTAAAAAATGTTATCGACTGACAGCACTAGTTAGACACTTTTTTTTTTAACTTCAATCGACACATTCACGCATACTATTCAATCTATGCAGGCCAGTCTAGCAACAAAAAAAAAATATTATATGATGCTACAAAACTTTTATGTTATATATTCATAATATTCCGTTTTTAGCTACAGTTGTTGTATTGCATGTTATAGCTTAACTTTCTTTTAATTACACGTGCTGGGTACGACATTCAGCACTTGTGAATATCTGCAAATTATCTAGTTATATTGCCTAGTATTGTCATGTTCACTGTTGTCTTTTGTTTTGTGCTTTTATGTTGAAGTTTAGTTTAGCTCCTGTTTCCTGTTTTGGTGTTTGTAGTTTTATGACAAAGACTAGTGAAACACGGGGCAGACAACAAGAGATCGTGACAAGTATAATATTGACTACATGGACAGGTACAATGAATAACATTAGAGATAAGTAAATTGTTCAATTTACTCTCAAAAGTCTCCACTGATTATTAGATACACATTGAAACATGAATATTAATTTGATGCTGTCAGAGTTTGACTGAGAAGCCGGCCTGTAATTAAAATTAGCCGTATATTTTTTTAAGGCTCAGCTTTGTGTTAATTTTAGATGGCTTATTAAAGCTGAAGTTATCCATCCAAGAGCTGCGAGTGGTTTTCAATTTTGCTTGTCATTAATGTTGCTTGATAAATATTCCATAATTATTCATTTTGTTTGTATATGCAATGTATATGCCTCTGGTGACCTAAATGATTAAATTCAGTGTGCTCACTTTTATTTGACCCCATTATTGGTTATTAAAGTGGCATTAAGTAGATCCTGGATGTATTGTGTATGTGCTCCCCATGAGTCCACGGAGGTTTACAGGAATAATTTTCCCAAAAATGACAATTATGTCATTATTTATCCACCCTCATGTTTTTCCAAACCTGTATGACTTTCTTTGGCAGAATTTTCTGACAGACTTTTCATTTTTGAGTGAACTTTTCCTTTGACAAATTAAAAACAAAATTGGGCCACATAAGATTATCTATTGTCTAACCTGACCCACAACATAAAATTTGTTTAAAATTTGTTTTAATGATCTGTTTTTACAGTTTGTCCACACTATGCAGACTTTTTCACAGTTTATATTCACTGTGTCCTCTTTTGACCTGTTCCCCTCATTCACACATGGATTCTGTGAAACTATTAATGGCTCCTTGGCTGGGGTGGTCTCCATCCCTGTGCCTGGTTACCTGTGGTTATCTTGTCCCCTCTCCAACAGCACAGCATAAAGCCAGCAGTGCAACTGTGCTCACATTCTAATGCGCTGCCTGGTATCTGCTTAACCACAGCACATAATCCCTTGCTTTCCTCATCGGGTCGCTTCCCATGCCATGACTGGCAAACACACAGAGAGAGAGAAGTGTCCTAAAGAGCGTCCTGAAGGATCGTACTTTGAAACAAGAATCACAATTACAACATGCTGGAGGCATTGCTTTCTCGTGCTGCCTTTGCGAGAGTGAAAGTGGCCACTTTATCACACAGGTAGTGTGTACGGGCATATTCCAGAGATTCTGAACAAATCCAGGAAAAAAGCTCTCTCATGAGAATGTGTATTCATGGTGAAAAAGTTAGCGGAACTCATTTTTCTTTGTTTGTGCGTGAGAGAGTTCGAGTTGGAGGGAATTTTGCCAAGATGAATGACTACAGAAATGGTAAATGTGTTTAAATATAACTTTTTGGATGGTTTCAGTGATTTTCAGTGGGTTTGTTGCAAAACCTGGTGAGCGGCCTCATTGCTAGTGATATTTTTTCAGGAACTAATCTGTCTTTTTGAACAAATCTTTTTATTGAACAAATCGTTCTCGTTCATACCCTGACTATATTTCCTGTTACTGACGTCTCTCCCTTTCAAAGACAATGAACCCTAGTTTGAAGCGTGAGACTACTTTGGTAGCTTTTAATGCCAATAAAGACTTACTATAGCACGAGCCAATAGCATTCGAGTGCAGGCTGTGAAGGAGCATATAATTGGTTTCACCCACTGAACGGATACACACTTAACTGAACCAGTCGAGTCAGTCGTTTGAGACTGAATGAGATGAAACGTCTTGTTTATTAATGAACTGAATGTACTGGTATGCTTGTTAGCGAATTAAATTAATAAACAAGGATCTGCTGACTGACTGAACAATAGGAGGAGGCAAGTCGATTGTTTAGTTTGTCAATCTCGTACAACAAGAAGAAGGGCTGGATAAATTATTAATAAAAGTGAGTGATGACCACACATTACAATGACATATGGACATTTTTAAAACTCATATTTTTTAGGGGTTTTTTATACAGCAGCTTGATAAAAAAGTTGTGCTCAGCAGTGTAAAATTTGTGGGGAAATGCTTATGATGCTTAAACACTTAAGAAAACACTTAGTAGAATTGTTGGTGTGCCAATTTTAATAGACTTGTTCCTTTGGTGAATGACTGTGCTTTTGATTTAATGCAATGTACTCATTCAAAACGTAAAGACTGTCAATAGGCGCAATCTACTGGCATAAAAGTTAATTTGCATAAGTGGTCAATTAACAAATCAGTAAACGAATCTGAACAAATATTTTTGGTGGACAGATTCAAAAGGCTCGTGTCATTAAGATGAATTAAAATCACCACCACAACTCATTGTCTACTTCCTACATGGTAGATGCATTATAAGGCAGCCATGTAACCAAAATAGAACCACATAAGTGACCCGTATCATTCTGTCGTTTCTTCAACTAAGCGAAATCAATTCAAATTGATGTCAATTTATTTACTTATTTAACAATTATTCTTGTATTAATTGAGGTAGTGAGCCATCAGATGGTAATTTTCGAAAAATGAACACCATCAGAACTCCGACTCAAACCAGAGGTTGAATTGAGCTGCTTCTGGAGACTCTGCAGTCTCTTTCTTTTATTAGCATGTAGCGATTTAACAAACAGGATAATCTACAACCTTTTGGGTGATACAAGACCCAGGTCCTGACCACACTGTCACATTTTTATTTTGTGATAATTATCCCTTAAGTGGTTTTAGTATTGAATTAATTATATTCATAATCAACAAATGATGTCTGCCTCTTTGGGCTGTGTAAATAGCATTTAGCACAAAATTTTTTGGGTGTTTTTGCATGAATACCTGATTTGTATGCAGAATTCACTGTGAATGCAGAGCTAAAACAACACAGACAGCACTTGCAAACAAACTATGCTATTAGCAGGCACAATTCATTCTTCGTCAATTCCCCCCAGGATTTTAAGGTTCTGGGAAAGTCCCATGAATACACTTGAGTGTGCATGTTAATGTTTACGTGAGATTGTGCATATATGTGTTGAATAGGCTGAGAAATTCTCTGTTGTTGCTATACATCATGTCAGGAAGAAGAAAGTATGCTTGTAGTATTGACTTCATTTGAGTCCCACAGTTCCAAAGATGATAGCATGGCACAGGTGCGTCTTCTATCTTAAGGTGCTGCAAGAAATATACACACACAAACACTGAAACATTCCTGCTGTGATAAAGGACTAACCAATTCATATGCTTTTTCAACAAGCAGGTTAAGATGTTGCAGCTATTGCTCCATAGTCAATCATCATCAGTGGTGTTTTAAATAATTTCCATCCTTGGTACGTTTGCTCTAAATCTCATGTAGTCAAACTCTTGACCATTGGCAAAAAGCCTGGTTCACTCTGCGGCAACTTTTTGGCACAGAACACATTTTTGTGTTTGTCTAAGCTGGTTTTAATAGGGTTATTTTTCTATGTAAACATGCGCTAGACCAGGGGTTCTCAACTGGTGGGTCGCAACCCAAAAGTGGGTCGCAGACCTGTTTTGGGTGGGTCTCGGTAAGCTGTTAAAAAAAAAAAAAAATGTAATGTGCGTCTCATGTTTGATTGGTCTTTTATTTTGAAAAAAGGTTTATTTTGACAGGCATTCGTCAGAGATGTGCGGTAGTTTACTATGGTAGCCATCCTGTCTTTATGTTATTTTGACATTCAGATTCGAGATGGCGAAGCGCAAATATGACCCAGACTATTTAAAAAATGGATTTTCGTACATTGAGGATAAAAAGGGACAGAAACCCCAGTGTGTGCTTTGTAGTGAAGTGCTTGCCAATGAGAGCATGAAACCGTCCAAACTGAAGCGCCATTTAGAAACCAAACATCCCGCATCGAAAGACAAGCCGGTGGAGTTTTTCATTCCTCTCAGAGACTAACTCCCCGTATGCAGAACTGTTTGACAACGAAATGTGGCTCGCACGAGTTGCATATCTTGCTGATATTTTTGAGCACCTCAACACATTAGATGTATCGATGCAAGGGAGAGGACACAATATATTTGAACAGTCAGACAAAATTGCTGCGTTCAAGAAAAAGATCTCACTGTGGCTAAAACATTTATCCAAAGACAGACTGGACATGTTGCCCAACTCTTGCCATGAAGCACAGCAGCTGGACAGTGCGGCCAAAAATAACTTGAAACAAACTTTAAGGGCGCATCTCACTAAACTTCAAGCTCGGTTTGACGACTACTTCCCAGAGAAACAAAAAACAATGGACTGGATACGCGACCCCTTCGGTATCAATGTGGAAAACATCACGTTGCCAAGCAGCGAAGAGCATCAGCTGGTGGACCTGTCATGTGACCTGACGCTGAAAAAGAGATTTGGTGAGGTAAGCCTTTCCCACTTCTGGTGCAGCGATGTGATGACTGAGTATCCATCCCTCGCCACTTTAGTCAAAACGATCTTACCATTCAGCACAACCTATTTGTGTGAAAGTGGCTTCTCTACCTTGGTCCAGCTCAAGTCAAAGCAGAGAAACAGGTTGGACACTGAGCATGATCTGAGAGTAGCTCTGTCTACTGTCACCCCAGACTTTGAAACTCTTATCAAGAGTAAAGCACATCCCCAATTGTCTCATTAACTTCCACAAATGACCTGGTTAGGTGAAAACTTTATTTTGAGTGATATTGACATTGATTTTATTCAATTTTGTACATGCAGTTGTCATGGTCCTCCTTAGTTTCTTATTAATTTGGTCATAATGCAGTGAAAATATCTTGTTTTGTGGCCTTATTTATTTAATTAACTTTTGTACATGTGGTTGTCAGGGTCCAGTTACTTATTAATATGCTCTGAAATGCACGTTGCACGGGATAATATATGCATGTATGTAGGGTTATGTTTTAAAAAGATGATATATGAGTGTTTTCAACAGTTATTTTTGAAAAATACATTTTGTTGGTTGAATTCTAAAAAAGTGGGTCGCGACATAATGACCATGGGAAAATGTGGGTCCCAGGGTGGGACCAGTTGAGAACCCCTGCGCTAGACAGACACGTTTGACTGTTGCTCCACTGTGTCTAACTTTTTTCAGCCTTGCACACATGACCTCAGTGTTTTTAAGAAGACATGTCGTGTTAAAAGAACTTCCACCTTTAAAAATGTGTCTCTAGACACCTTGTTCTGTTCCATTCGTTGCACTGCACTCAGCTTTTTTTAACACAAGGACGTATTCTGTGTGAATGGCCCCTAAAACTGGAGAGATTGCTTGACCCACATATAACTTTTTGTTGTTTTTACATGCCAATCAATTTTATATAAAATAGTTGATATTAATGTGGAAAATGTATTAACAAATAATTGTGCAGCAGTGGCCCTGCGATGGACTGGCGACCTGTCCAGGGTGTCCCCCGCCTTTCGCCCAATGTTAGCTGGGATAGGCTCCAGCCCCCCGCGACCCTGTACACAGGATAAGCGGTTGACGATGGATGGATGGATGGATGTGCAGCAGTGTTAGTCCATGGGTAGCTTTATTGAAAACACTAAACAAGTTAGCTAAAATATGTAGGGAATAATGTATAGTCAGCCGGTTGTTATTGCAAAATAAACTCAGACAGGGTGATCAGGACCCTGACACGAAGCAGAGAGGTCTTTTATCTGCCTGAAGGGATTTATTTTGCGATAACAACTTGTGAGAAGAAATAAATCGCTGAACAGATGAAATCCACCTTTATTTGGCGAGACTACTTGGCATAAATGGACATGAAACACTGATCTGAGTTGAAATTATTTTATTAGCTTACTTGTAGAGATTGCACAGTAATCAAAGAAGCAGGAAAGATGGCTTGCAAATACCCGGATGAGTGGTCTGATTCATGGATGTGTGTTTGTTACTCAGTAATACCAGACTGCTATATGGAGCCATTGACCAATCAGAATCAAGTATTCCAGAGAGCTGGCAATAAAGCAGGATATACAACTCTACTAGTGAATATCTAGTATACTTGTTTTAAAGGGCTTCAAGCATAACAAGAGATAGCAATGTTTTTCACAGCTATCTTTTAGAAGCATCCAAAGAAAGATTAGACAACGAGTCTATGAAAACAGGAATATAAGTCAGAGCTTTGAGGTTAGAGGTCAGGGTGACTCTTCTTTTGTCGGATGAGGTGACTTAATTTTACATGACTTCCTCTAGTATCGGTCCATTAAGACATTACTCAAAACCTTCTCTAAAAACCCCTCAGGAAGTGCATACTAAGTTATTTCTTATTTGTACTGCTTTGTTGCCCGAGGAAGGCAATGCAGACTTAACTTCTTTTGTCAGGCGGCAGAGCTAGATGCTAATATTGTTTGATACAATCTACCAAGCAGGTTGCATGCAAATGGCTTCAAATATACACTGCATTGCCAACCGTATGTGAACAACCCCTTCTAATGACTTTATAGAGCATTGTGTGATTTGTGGCAAAAGTTTGGGCAGGGCCCTTTTCTGTTCCAGCATGACGATGCCCCAATATGGGACAATGACCTCCAGACAGATTCATTTCTCCTTCCATTGGGGCACATTTCTGTGAATTTTGAGGCGGATGGAGCATTTGGATGATTAAAAGGATTTGATGAGCACAGTGCCATGTTTTCCTAATCTCCCAGATAAGGATTAGGCCCTCTGCAGTGTCGCAGGACATCTCAACGTGGTGACTCTGCCGCCCATGTCCTCTTTGTTTACTGTTGTGACAACATACTGACACTGATTCTGATAGGAAGTCCTGTATTATGTCATCAGAGTTTTAGACAGCTGGCCAGGAAGGTGGACAGATGTGTACCACTCTTTTCAGGACCCTGGACATTTACCCGAAGCACTCAGTTCAGTACAACACAATTATGAAACAGACAGCATTGGTTTCAGGACCAAGGACAGTTACATTCTACTCCATTCTAACAAAGGGGTTGGGGTTTGGCTGGTTAGCATGGCCTAGTTAGCCCCTGCTAGTAGATGTTGTAATTACACCATCAGGGCCACACAAGCCTAACTGATCTCATAGAAAAATGTTATTATTGCAAAAGAAATTTTCACGTGGCTCCTTGTATGTATCGTAGCAATTTCCAGGTGAAATGAACACTAGATATGCTGCAACAACAGTCAATTTTATTTCCTTTTCACACAAGTTATGAGTAGAAGGGCAAAAAAAGGCAGTTCATAAAAATAGTTTGTTCCTTACACAATGCTTAAGACATTTTACATCTACAACTACATTTATAAGTATGTTCAAGTGCCATCAAATTGAGCAGTAGCTGAAATTGCGATGGAAAGGGCCTAGGTATGACTTCTGAAGATCACACGAGGTGACACGTGAGTCAAAAGTGTCATAGGAGCACCACAAAATGACGTAGTTTCTTCAACAATTGTGTTTTGTTTTTTTTCACATTCGCTTTGGACACTATTGGTTAGATTTAGGGTAGGGGTAGATGTTGATCAACATCTTTCATCAAACATGACCTGTTTTTCTATCTAACATTTGTGTTTATTGACACTTTTGTTTAGGTGTAGGTTTAAGTTTTGGGGGATATGTTTTGTTTATTTGAAACTAAATAGAACATTACATTTAAAAACCAAATCGAATCTGAAAATGTAACTTTAGCGATATGACCTCATTTAGTGCCACTCAGTGGACATTCTGCTTTAATAGACATATTTCTAATATTTCATTATAGTGTAGTAAATTGTAACACTGCCCAGTTGGTTTGGAGGGCAAAAGCATCGAATGGATTTATATTATTCCCTGTCTGTTGCCTTTCATGTCACATCAGAGGGTAGTTGCTGGTGACGGGCTTGGGACAATGTGTGTTGTTGTGGTGTCATCAGACGTCTTTGTCCTGCAGCTCTGGAGGGATTAATCCTATGATATTTATGGCTTAGGTAATTGACTCAAAAATATCTGTGCGCAAAACGAACTGCCCATGAGCAAAGATACTAAGAAAACTTTCAGGGGACACTCCGCCAGCTAAGCAGTTGCAATTGAGATTAATGGTAATGCTAAAGAATAGCCTTCTCCAAGTATTAGAGACCTACTTGGTTTCAGCAGGTTTCAGCAGCATGCACTGTATTAATTTACTTTTTTCAGTTGGTTTTAGAATGGAATATTCAAATATCAGACATCTATGCGTCCCTTTGGGAGAAGCCTGCACATTTAAGTTAACTTGCAAATCTACTAATGACCAATGATATGATGGAAACATTGGGGGGGGGGGGTTGTCGCAGTTAGTTTGGAAGCTGTCTCTGCCAATTTCCCCAGACAGCAGAGTTTATTTTGCAAAGCAGCTGAAATTGTTATGCATGGGGTGGGATGGGTGGTTTCCACCAGCTCCCATGTGGCCTCCATCGCAAGCTTAATGCAAGAAATTATGATGTGTTTGATGAATAGATTGGCAAGATAGGATTCCTCTGTCTTCAAGATTTCAAAACCCTCAGAGGGATTTATCATTCCCATTTTCATGTATCTGCAAATATACCGGACAGCTGTGCGATGTCAAGGAGGTAATTAAGACAAACGTTCATCTTATTCTCCAAAATGTGCCATGATCTACAACCGCTTCAGTGCTCAACAATACGGATAGGGCCCTTCACCAGTGCGAGAAATTTTCGACTAGATTATGCAACTGTCATATGTGTTGTCACTACATCTAACTTTTGTTGATCATGTACTATACATGTTATTATGCTTTGCAATTTATGTGCAACTAGTGTCCTGTTGTGCTCTGTTCACACACATAAAAATATGTTACTAAAAATAGCTTTTTTTTCATATTTGTTAAGGGCAAGTAAAAATGTTAAATATTTGGTTTTGGACTGAGCCAGTTTATTCTCACCCGCTGTTCTCAGTCCAGCTATGGCGTTCTAAAGTATGCTTCCATTTTGTGATGTTCAGCAGATAGCGCAGGACGAGTGGGGTCTGTGTTTCCTGGCCTGACAGTGTCCCTGTCATCTCCCTCCAAAGAGTGTGTGGGCAGTTCCTCTGTGTGACACCTCCACAGAGACTGTCAGGGGAGAACAAATTCCCCCATCCAATTTGTAAAGGGGCTGAACTTTACACCCATTCACGATGACAAGGGGGGATTGAAAATCACCATTGGGGTCTAGTGGTGATTTTCTTCTCTCTCTCTCTCTCTCTCTCTCTCTCTCTCTCTCTCTCTCTCTCTCTATATATATATATATATATATTTATATTACTCTGTCTCTCTGCATCTTCTACTCACTGGATTCCTGACATGATATTTTTATTTACTGGCTCTTCAGCTTGTGTACGCTCTAAGCCTCTGAAACGGCACTGCGGTCTATTCAAATGTCAAGGTGAATTTCAGCGTCTCTTTTACCCCCATCTTCTTTTATTCCCCTCACGATTCCAGTTATATGTGCTTACTGTTGGCTCAACAAAGCCAACATACTGTTTCTACAGTCTTGGTTTTATTTATTTTTTATTTATTTATTTTTATCTGAAGCCTTAACCAAAATTTCTGACTGTAACTCATCTTAGAGCTTTCAAGCTACATCCAACAAACTAGACACAGACCTTCAGACTGTTTCGATTCAGGTTTTTCTGTCTGTTCTGACTGGTCATACTAACGGTTTTACCATAGCAGATGATCCAAAATTATAAAAAGTTCCTTATTTTTACATTGACAGAAAGTTCAAAAGGGCCAGTGTAATGCCCGTTAACTCACACACAAACCATCTAATAATTCAAATGTAAACAAACTTGTATTGATGGTATGTTCAAAAGGGCCAACAGAATGCTCATTAATTCAAAATCAAACTGTCAAAAAAGTTTAATGTAACCAAACCTAAGCATTTGTTTACATTTGAATTATTTGACATTTTAAGTTTGAATTAACAAGCATTCCATTGGCATTCCGTTTCAAAGTTCTGTCAGTACAAGTTTGTTTACATTTGTATTTTCTGTCCGTCCATCCATCCATCCATTTATCTTTTATTATCTTGACAAAATAATGTTACCTGTCTAGTTCTGAATATGGCCTAACCTACTGTATACAGAAAGACCGTATTACCATTAGCTGTAGTCAGAAATCTTGAAGTCTCCAGAATAAATAAAGTGTATTTCTTTACTTGCGGATTAAACAACCCTCGCCCAGTACGCCTCTGTTACACTACACTAACGTTCTGAGAGGCTGACTCTTCCAAAGCACACAAGGTAGAGGGCAGTGCCATGGCTAAGATTAAACCCAACGTTGCAGTGGTATCATCTCTGAGCCTATTTGAAGAGCTTTAAATCCAACACACAGCTAAAGCAGAGCTCTCAGCAGATGGCCTTAAACACACTGCAGAGCATTTCCATCTCAAATTAGACTTTGTTTACTGTTGAAAGGGAGCACTTTTTGGGTACACAGATTTGTGTAATCATAAATCTTAAAAGTGGGTTGATGCCTAAGTCCACATAAATCTATCCAGCTTTATAGTGCCAGGCAAAATAGCAGAGCTAAGTTTGTCTTAATAGGGTATTGTATAAAGGGGAGCTTCCTGTAACAGTTCTGTCCAAGTGCTGGGCAGCCCAATATAAGACTTTATATATTTATTGATTGATTTTAATTCGATTTTTTTATTGTTTTCGTTTTTTCAATATATATATTGATATTTATGAATGAAATAAACTGATTTAAATGTTTATCATAACTAAAACACAAAAATAAAAGTGTAAAAATCTTGTTAAAGGAATATTCACTGTTTAATTTAAGCTCAGTCGACAGCATTTGTGAACTAAAGTTGATATATATATATATATATATAAGCAAAAATATGGGTTACAGTGAGGCACTTACAATGGAAGTGAATTAAAATACTCACTGTTTCAAAAGAATAGATACAAGACATAAAACAGTTGCTTTTACCAAGATTTTAGTGTGATGAAATCTCTTACCTTTTCTGTGTAAAGTTATATCCAATTGTATGTACCAATATAACAATGCAAAGTAATACACAGCTACATTTACCAATTTATATTTTTTCTTAAACAATAAATTAAATGTAAATAAATTCATAATTGTATATAAAGAGCAAATTCATTGAGAATATTTTGTGGGTATTTAAAACAATGAATATTATACCCAACCCTTGTAGAGTTTGAACAGATTCATTGAAACAGACCATTTGAACTGACTCAAAAAATGAACTGAACTTACCAGATTAAACTGGTTTTAAAGTTTAAATCAAAGACACAATTATCAATCTCTGTCATAGCACTCTCATTCTCAGAAGTATATCATATACATTAATTGTGAATATGGCCTAGACCAATACTGCACTCCTGTTTTCGAATAGGTCAAAAGAACACATGACACGTTTCCAAGATATAGACATGTACTCGCACATGCAATTTAGTGGATGAAGATATAAGGTATCCGGAACAAGTGTGACCATCGATGTTTTACTTCACTTATGTGATACGAAGTCATTAGCTCTCTTCAGAAAGATGGGAGATGATGGTTGAATCTAGCTGTGGCAATTACTCCAGCATGGATAAAACATAAGAGGGGATCTTAGAGGGATTCAGACTCTCTCCAGTATTTTGCATTTATTGATTTTGTGGCATGTGTGTGTGGATGGGAGAGAAAGAGAGAGAGACTGACTCATAAATTGATCCTTACAGTTGTTTATTTAACACAGCACTGGATGCAGTTTTTGTAGGCTATGTATTTTTTTGTGTTCTCGTGAATTGCCAGAAATGCTTTTCATTTCACTATATTTAATCATATAAGTATTTTGATATTCACATTACTCTATCTATCATGCTATTTTCAGATATTGCTTACCAAACATGACCCACCAAACCACGGCCTACAGCACACTGCTGTCATTCAAGAGAACCAGACAAACCTAGCGGTCTTCCATGTCTGTTTTCACCATTTTCATGAAATATGCATGATCTTCATTGCCGTGGGGTGCTTCGCTAAGTCTTGATGGCTCTTCCCTGTCTCATATGCTGAACATTTCTCTCTAGAGATTATGTCCCTTGGGGTACCAAACATACAGCCCACACATTCCGGCACGCGGATTGCATCAAAGCAGTCCCTTGCTGGGCCACAATTCCTGCCCTGTCCTAGTGTTTACAGCTCCACACTTTGAATCGAGCACTGCAACTGCCCAGTGCTATTATCGTTAAAAAGAAGTAACATTTTCATTAACTGAAATAAAATAAAAATGGCATAATTGCAACTGTGCCAACAAGCCTAATCAGCATAAAATAGCACGATTCAACAAAAGTAACTTTTCTGCCCAATGTTGGAAAAGCGCCTATTGACAATTAGCATTGAACATAAAAATGCTAATAGATAGCGATAACACTTAATGCTCCTTAGAGGTCCGGTTCATATTATGATGTTAAACCTATTTCAATTATATCATTAACTTTAGTAGCCCTAAAATGGGCTACTACTGAAATCTAAAACTAAACTACAACAAACAAGAATTGAATTAAATTGTAAACAAAATAGAAATAAAAGCAAAATAAAATAAAAAATATCTAAACTATAATTACCCTGCAATTGCCATTGGTTGCTTTTGGTTGATGAACAATGGTGAGCAGGGGATGCCACAACACTGTTCTCTCATATCTAATGGTAATTTTCATCTGTAACTACATTAACACAGCTGTGTCTGCTGCAGTAAGAGGATTACAATGCATACAAATAAAAAAAGAGTCCACAGCTCTTTGTATAAACACAAGAGCTGATCCCCCTATGGAGGTGACAGAATATCTATGCACATATGATAATCTCCTTCTCACAGTGGGATGCGGATTCAAATTGGAAGAATGTGGGGTGCCATGTCTCATTCTAGTACTCCCTTCTAAGGGAGGGGACGTGTGTTATTTGATAAAGCATACATAAAGGATGTGCACAAGTATCGGAGCACTCACCTCATGTCATTCCAAACCCATATGACTTACCTCTGTGGAACACAAAAGGTACGTTTTAAAAAAATATCCTGGTCACTCTTTTCCATATAATGAATGTGAATGGGGACTGGGTCTGTCAAGCTGCAACATGACAAAAAAGCATCATTAATGTATCATACAAGTAGTCCATACAACTTTTGCACTACTTTCCAAGTCTTCTGAAGCCCTACAGTAGCTTTATATGATAAAGGCATTCAATGAAAACATGTCTATCCACTACAGCTCTCAAATAAAATATACCGCCATTGAAGTAAATGACATATGGTCAACGAGACATATGAGAACCAATGGCGTTTGCTGTCAGTGGTGTTGTTGTGCCATTTTAGTAGTCCATGAGAACTGAAAAATATGAATACGCAAATCTGAGCACTTCACAAATACAATGCCAATGTGCCTTTCGGTTGAACGTGCTTAACATACGTTCTTTTGTTACTGTATTATGATTACTGGGGTGTTACCTCCCCCCATCCCCCCTGGAATCTATGCTCCTGTATACAGGTATGTTGCTATAAATATATTGACTTTACTGACTTACTTGCTCAGCATGATTCTTTTCAAAGCGTCACTAAGTCACTACAGTAATTGGTTTTAAAGAGAAAACTCAATGTAGAAGCAGTCAGTGCACACCAAAGTCCCCTATAGCACCCCTTGCAGCAACATTGAATATGCAGCATGTACTTGCAGTGTGTTTTGACATTCACTGTGTCCTGAATTGTGGTTTGACACATTTTGAAATGCAACAACGCACAAAATAGATCTTTCGTAGCTAGAAGCACTTGCATTCACGTACTTGTGTAGAGTATGTTTGGGCCTTAAGACTTTTGAAGTCCATTTTGAAGTCCATTTTCAGCAGAGGTGAAGGTGTATCAGAACATCATATTTAATGGCCACAGTAAGCAGTAAGGGTTGTGGGTGGGGGGGAACTTCATAAACCTTAGATTTTTCTGTTTCATTCTTGAGTAGTCAAATGACCAAAATCCACATGCCATATCTGTTAATGTGGTATTAATATACAATAAGTGGAATGACTTGTCCAGTGCTTGTTTATAGACTTCTCTTACTCCTGTACAGTTCTGAAAGCACCTGTAAAATTTCAAGGCAATGTCACTTATTCAGACAAACTAATGGAACGTCTGCATAATAAAGCAGCCCACACACCAATGCTGTTGTTTGCATTATTACTGACAAGAAAAGCATCTTTTTTTTCTAGAAGCATGGCTTTCAGCTGTTTCAGATGTGTCAGAATCACATTTTGCATGCACATAATGTTATCACACACTCATATTAATTGCTATTAATTATTGCGTGTCCGAACACTCCCTCGGGTCACACATAGTGGTTTAGTGTCATTGTTCATATGACATTTTGGCCTTGTAGAAGGATGCTGGGAGGTTGCATGTTGCTCCAAACACAGAGCAAGAAGGTCATGGTTCATGCCTCCATTATTTATCATCTATGAGTCTTGTTTGCCTCTGCTGTCGCCCATTCTTGCGCGGTAATGTCATAATCGAGGGACAGCTGGCATCCTCGTTTCCTGTCACCACATATTTTCTGCCACATCAGTAACAAGCGTCTACACGCCGCTACACTACCCATGGCTTAATGCTCTTGTGCTCCCCCCCCCACCACCCCCGCTATAGCTTCCGTCTCTGTTTGCCACCCTCTGTTTTTCTGGGCAACAAAAATCCTCATTTTCTACGTTAGCAGCTGTAGCAGTCCCTTTTTTTACTCTAGCCTGTGATCTTTCTCACAAGCTATGTTCAAATTGCAATAAAAGCTTGCTGCTCACTGGATTCTGTGTCATATTTACTGTATGCTGCCTGCTATTATTTTTAAAGCAAATATTTGATATCATTATTCCACAATAAATGTTTCAAACAGTATGTTACAGAATTTACCTGATGTCACATGACCTCATCAAGTTACATACTTAATTCATCATGTTACCTGTTACCATCTTGTGTTTAAAATTGTATGTTAAAAGTGTTTTATTAATTTTCAAAGATGTAATAGTTTGCAGATTTGGTGCAATGAAAGTTGAAGAAGCAATAAAATGCTGTCTGAGTCAAGCTGCTTTTATTCCAGCTGCTTCCGGCTCTCTTTCTCCCTATCGCTCCTGGTTGTGTAAAGTTTGTGGTAGTCTTGACAGATGGATAATTTACCATTTAATATGCCTTAACAACAATACATCAGTTAAAGCAACTATTTGATAACACAGTTATTTTGTTATTATTTTTTCACTTCCAAGTGTATGATAATCATTAATTAAGAGATTTCAAAAATCCCTAAACCAAAATCCTCCTAGAGCTTTCATGCTTCATCCACTAAATGTTTCACATACCGTTAGACTTTACTGACTTAGTATGCTAGATATTTTCCAACTGATTTGAATTATTATTAGTACAGCAGACAATAACAAATCTAAAAATTTAATTTGACATTAATTGACCGGATGTTCAAATTGGTCAAGATTATTCAACCGCCAACAATCAAAAATTCAAATGTAAACAAACCCACACCAGTACTTTAATCTGATCCTTTGATCTATCTATCTATTTTAGCCTATTTTTATTTATTTATAGGATTTACACATTTCAATTTCATAACAAAATTATGTAAATTTGAATTGTGTAATGCTTAGAGAAAATTATATATATAAAAATTAAAATAGCAAGGTTTTTATATTTTATTGTATTAAAGATTATTCAAATTTGATGGAATTTTGTTATGAAATTTAAACATGTAAATTTTAAAATTACTTTGAGTGTAACTGTCAGGTTGTGTAGAAGGGAGGGCAGGACTCAAATGCAGTGTGTTACATTTGGCTTTATTTAATACAAAAAAGAAGCAAAAACCACCCTGAAGGGGAAAAAACACAGTCCAGGGCGACAAACCAGATGACATGCTGGGCTGGAGCAGGGAACAGACAAGAATACAGACGACAAAGGGAACATGACCAACAGAGACTTAACAGGGGCAATAAAAACAAGAAACATCCCACAACAAAATGGCAAAAGACAGAGAATAAATAGGAGAGAAATACGAAGGGTAAGGAGAAGGGGCGTGTGAAACTAATTAACCAATAACAAGATAAAGGAGGGGGCGGGGTTTCACTTAAGACAGCACAGAAACAAGTGCACATGGCAATGAGAACACACAAAGCCAAGTGTACTCACACAACAGTAGTGTCAGGATATAGCCACGAAAACTATAAACAAGACCAACTGAAGTTGCAGGATCCTGACACTAGATGCACAAGACAGAAATACACAAACACTGAAAGACAGGTGACAGGATCCACACACAACAAAACCTTAGCTAGTTTTGAACTTCAAAACGAATTAGACTAGTTTAAACTTTCAGACAAGTCTATGTCAACCCAACGTCAGGAAATGTTGACTCTCCTCATGTCTATCATGTCATCTCTGAACTCTGAACTCACAAGGTGCATGAGAGAATATATAAGGGCCAAAGGCAGACATTCATGCATAGTCAATATCCAAAACTGCTGACTTGTTGTTCATTATTCACTAGTGACATACATATGTTGCATAAAGAGTGAGCAAAAATGGGCTGTATTCATAAAACACAAAAGAAATGAACTCCTGTATACATTTTTCTAAAACCATTCTATATAAATAGATCAAGTCAATGTGACAATTTACATATGAGTGGATTTATAAACAATTTACACCTAAATTTCATTCTGCATATGTTTTATGAAAATGCATTCGAACACAGGCCAAGCAAATATTGCGCATTTTGTGTGGATACATATGTTTAGTGCACCGAATGATAAAGAAAAACACTTTTCAAAATATCAGATTATTATATGATTTTGATGGTTTTGTTCTGTTCAGACTACAACCAACTAAACCAAAAAATGTATTTTTGCTGCCTGTTTGAACAATCTTTCCTCTACTCAGCCTCTTTGTGTTTTTAAATCAAGGAAAAGGTAAACGAAAGAGATGTAACTTAAACAGGTGCATTTTTACTCTCTTTGTTTTGACATGCATAACCTACACAAGGGACGTGTTGACATTATGCAGACTCTGACAGATGCTGGTGCCCACTTTGCATTTTCCAACATTGTCGTGTTCTCTCCGGACTTTTCTTCAATGGTAAGCTTGCATCAACGTGAAAGCAGAATGGTAGAAAGAAAAAGAAAAGAACAAGGCTGAGAGAAATTGGAAGGGCTGCTGCCAGTCCCTGCTGCCACTTTGAGAGATACATAGTCATTATGGGCACAAGCAGACATCACTATGGAAACAGAAGAGGAAGGATGGAGATGATGGAAAGGGGCATTGGAGGTGGCACCTGAAAATGATGAATGGAATGACGGAG
This sequence comes from Xyrauchen texanus, assembly GCF_025860055.1. Lineage (NCBI taxonomy): Eukaryota > Metazoa > Chordata > Actinopteri > Cypriniformes > Catostomidae > Xyrauchen > Xyrauchen texanus. Next base: position 21,967,883 of record NC_068319.1, read on the forward strand.
GAACCAAAAGATGCAAATAGATATTTCTGCGGCATCAACGATGGCCTAGTCATTCATTAGCAGTGTAGTTGCTGTCAAGCAATAAGAAAATGACAACCTGTTCTGATTTTTCCACTGTCTGCTGAGACAGATGCATAACTTAGCTGTTAATCAATGTTAAAGGTGTATAATGATGTAAAAGGAGGGTCAAGTGTTTGGTATCACTGTAAAGAAAAAAGAAAAAAAAAATGCTGCTATACCTTATGATAAATTCTGAGACTCTTAGCCTAATAAACTGCTGAAATATCATAAAGAAACTTAAGCCAAAAATGTACTTTTTTTATGATCACAATCATGTCAACTGTATCTGATTCGAACATTAAAAAGTTATAGCATTGTAAAATGTATTTATCCTAGTGTACAAAAATGTCTCCAGATGTCCAAAGCTCTCTCCAAACAAACAAAACATAATAATTGCACATAAGAACTAATTACACATGCAAACACAACAATGACTAAAGTTTTGTATACCATGCAGACATGATTTTAGTAATGAGAAATGAGTTTCATTCTGTGCATTTTGTGTCATCATTGAATCTGCGCCATTTTTTTGGTGGCCACATGTAACAGTTACCAATCATATGTCTCTGCCCAAATATGGAGGATTTTTTGCACCAATCTGAACCCAATCCGATTGGTTTAGTGTACCATGATGCTACATCATTTCCAATGATGTCATCTGATCCAGGAAACCAAAAGTGTTTTCAGGCAGATTGCAAGATGCCAGGTATCCAGATGCTGTGTGCGCTGTGCACAATGTATTTATTGTCAATTATCTAATGATCCATGCATCCAATTACCTTGTGTGTGATCTCATTTATAAGATAATCTCATCCTCTGTGTAATGTTATCTGATATTTTATACTTGATATATATATATTTTTTAAGTTATAACTGAAAATGTGACATATGAGCAACATCTGTTCACATGAAACATAAATGTCAAAGACAGATACTTAGCTATTACTTCCTACATTTTTGTCTGTGAGTAAAACAAATAGGTTGGTTGTATGTTACTCTTTGAGGGCTTTCCAACAACAAGTTTTATGTTTTTACTGACAATAATTATAAAAAATGGAAAACATCTGATTTGTCTGCAGATTTCAAAGCACCTGTTCAGTTTTGGTCGTAATACATACATGCATTGTAAAGTACTAATCTAAGCTTTCAAACAATACCTATTTTGAGTTTGTCAAGACTGTAGTTATTAATATTTTGATAATTTGTTTTTCTCACTGGCCCGCCAGCGATCATTTCTTTTCATTTTTTTTTAAAGATTTAACATAAAATTTGTAACTATAAAAACTAAAATAAAAAAGGCATATTGTACTCTAGGAAAATGGGGCCTATTTTGTCCTATTAAGATTTTTCACATTATTTATTTTAAAGCACAGCGCACCCAATTCTCTTTACAAATCAAATAATATAATATAATATAATAAGCAATTTTTTTTTTCATTATAGTAATGTATTTATGCATCATGATAGTATTTGTTGTACTGCCTTTAACTTGTGCTGATTTAAATGGACAGGATGACTATCATAATACAGTAACAAGGATCTAAGGAGAATAAAAAACCTCTTCAAAAGTAAAACATCTGGCCGCATAACCGTAATGAAAATGCGTATGTGCTTTTAAAGGGGCCTAAAAAATAGGCTTCATTTTGTTTATGCAAAAATAATTGGGCTGAAATACGATTGGATATATTCTTGACAGGCTCTTTGAGATTCATCCAGTTCATGCTTATTCAAAAGGATTACATCAGAATCGAAGCTATAATTTTACAGTACCTCAAGTAAAAATATACTGACAAACTGTATCAAACACTTGTTGTAGACCTTTAACTAGTCCAGTCATTCATGAAAACCTAAACTTGTGTGTGGATATTGGCAGCGGTGCTCGGATATGAAGTTTAAACTGTGCAGTATAATTCCATTTCCTTTTTTGACTTAAAAAGCAGCTCTCTTATTAAACACTATTCAGTCACCCTGACTCTAGTGTGTAAATCTCACTGGGTGCAGATTCTTCTGATTAGGCCAGAACCCTGAGTCACACTGCAAAATTAAAATGATCAGAGCCCGAGCCTTGAGAAATGTCCAGAAAAGACACTCAATTATACACCAATCAGCTGGAGGCGCTTCGCTTTTAACAGCTGATTTATACCCTTCACCAGACCTCTGACTGTGCATAAATGACAAGGGGTCCACCCCCCCTTTTCAGCACATAGCTAGAGCTTTTCGGTAGCCTATAATGCCACGCTTCAATCCTCAGTCCGGTGACGTCCCCTGATTTCCATCCATTGACATTTTTAGGAAGGGTGATCATTGTTATTCTGTGTGAGTGCCAGACCTTTTTAGACACTGTTTGTGGGCGTAATGGGGAGACAAAATGGGGAAGGAGGGGGAGAGATGGAAATAAATACCCCCCAAAAAGATGAATAAAAGGATGCAGGAAAAAAGGAGAAAAAAGATTTTTGGGAGACAGGGGCATTTTCAAAATTTTTACTCATGTGAATATTTTTCAGGATAGATTTATTTTTTTGTATAGGCACATACCTATACCTATTTGAAATGAGATGATCACAACAATGTTTTAAACACAAATGTACCATTTTGTTTTATTTTCTCTTTATTTCATCACTTACTTCCTCTAAAACCACTTGTCCTATATTATTAAAATATATATTAAACATAAGAAAATGAATTGCATAAATATCAAAATGTATCTTTCAAAAAATATGTCCTGAAAGATTACGTTAATTTTAAGAATATATGTATTTTGTAAGGTTTCACAGCTGTCTTTTTTATACCATCAACATCATCAGACCATTAACACCATTTTATAGAATTATATTCACCTTATTCAGCCCCGCCCCTTTTCCGCGCTACGCTCTTTTGAATTTTGTCATCCAACTTCCTATTTGTATTGAAGTGTTGAGAAGAGTTGAACTGAGAAGAGTTGATCAAAATGGAGTACGTGTAGGAGCACAGAAAATATAAGTGTTGATGGTGTTAGTTTACTCCACCCCTTGAACCTGGCAGATCACATTAAGATAGCTATGATACACAGCACTTTTTAATGATACAAGAGTTTAATTATTATAGTGTACGTGTAATTCTGTTTAATTTTTAGGTTCCAACAAGTTAATAATTTGTTAAAATGTGTAGTTGACATAAAATTTCTAGTGTGCCAATAATTCAAATTGCTTAAAAACATTTTACATACAAACAAAACATATTGTTTTTTTTATTTAAAAATGCAGAAAGTGTTTTGTGAGGGTTATGTTTAGGGGTAGGGTTAGGGGATATAATCTATAGTTTGTACAGTATAAAAATCTGTATGTATATGGAGAGTCCTCATAAGAATAGCTGTGTGTTTCTGTGTGTTTGTGTGTGTGTGTGTGTGTGTGTGTGTGTGTGTGTGTGTGTGTGTGTGTGTGTGCGTGTGTGCGTATGTTTATGTGCGTGTGTGTGTAGATGCACACTTCCCCCGTCCCGGGTTTAACACTCATAAATCTGCTCACCTTAACAATAACACGATGGGTAAATGACACGAAACGATGGCTATTTTTATTGATTTTGTGTTGTCTCTTGGAGTTTCATGAGCACAGAAGAATATCAGTATGTCCACAGCATGAAGGTAGGATCTTGTGTATTTATGAACGAAGCGCTCTTGTTTTAAAATCTTCCCGCTCTGTTTCCAGTTGTTATGACATCCCCTGAACACTTTAAAATACTCATGATAGCTTTTGACAACTCTATAACCTGTAAATCCACTTCACTAGGTAATTACACTTTGTTTAACATCAACACCATATATGTCCATATAGCGACCGGTAGAACAGAAGTTCAGAGACAAAAGTTTCTCTGGCACATAAGGTGAATACAGTATGTGGGTAATTGTTGGCATGGCAACATTTTCGCAAAGCAAAATTACATGCTTCATTACACGTTTGCTTAATTTCCCAGTGAAATATCCAGTGGAGGGCGCTGAAAGTGAATGAAATGATGTCATAATCATACAGGGTTTTTAAGGTAAATATTAGATGGATGTTTTAATAAGTAAATGAGTAAAATGTTCCTCCCTTTAAAAATTTCCCTTAACCTAACCGATAGTGTTTTAAAAGAAAAATGAGAGGTGAAAAAAGCAAACACCCTTACCCTAAACCAACACCTAAACCTATCCGATAGTTTTTAAAAGATAAATGAGAGGTGAACAAAACAAACACCCTTACCCTAAACCAACACCTAAACCTAACCGATAGTTTTTAAAAGATAAATGAGAGGTGAACAAAACAAACACCCTTACCCTAAACCAACACCTAAACCTAACCAATAGTTTTTAAAAGATAAATGTGAGGTGAACAAAACAAACACCCTTACCCTAAACCAACACCTAAACCTAACCGATAGTTTTTAAAAGATAAATGAGAGGTGAACAAAACAAACACCCTTACCCCATACCAACACCTAAACCTAACCAATAGTTTTGAAAAGATAAATGTGAGGTGAACAAAACAAACACCCTTACCCTAAACCAACACCTAAACCTAACCGATAGTGTTTTAAAAGATAAATGAGAGGTGAACAAAACAAACATCCTTATCCCATACCAACACCTAAACCTATCCAATAGTTTTTAAAAGCAAATTCAACATGAAAATCACTTATTTACTGAAGCAACCACATCATTCCATGGCCCTTTCACAATTTCACCTTTGATTCGAGCATCCTTGGCTGGGCTCAAGGTTCGGTCTCTGAGTCCAAAGCCAAAAACTGTTTTAGGTGACCTACTGCGGACGTTAATCACATTGGAATATGTTTAGGTGTGTCTGTAATACAAGAGGTAAAATGTATAGTTTTTCAAATGATGCGTTAGAGCAATACAGTACAGTAATAGTATAGCAGTGCGTGAGTAATTGAATGAAAAAAAAAAGATGTTGTCATAAACAGCCATAGTATCCATGATTGGTGTGAAAGTGAAGAGAACGTTATTGTATCACCTCTATTGTTCATTTCACCAAGAAACTTCAGCAAATTGTAGAAATCTGCATATATAACTTTGTTACTATAACTGATTTTTTGCAAACTATCACCCTATAAGCCTAGGTTGCAATTTTCAATCTGACAGCGGTGACAATGTAACAGAGAATCCATTTTAAACCATCCCACAAGCTTAATTCATTTAGTCATTGAAGTAAATGCTTGATTTGTCAATATTTATAATAAATATATAACACAGGTAAGTTTTATCTGATGCATATTGAATGATATACACACATCGAGTATGAGAAAATGGGAGAATCAGGAGGTTGCACACAAATGGTGATCAATACCTCATGCAGAACAGATTAATTCCAAATTATACATCAACTTTTATTTCTTTCAGTTCTGTGCCCATTTTTTCCCATGTCTCAAGAATTAGTGCAGGGTTAATCAGCATCATCGAATATAACCATCTATCAGCTTTTCCACGCACCATTGTAACTGTGCCATTAACAGTAACACATTCTGATGTTGAAACAACAGTAAGCTCTTGGTAAATCCCACAACCTAAGCCTGCTATCTGCAATGTGGTGGTATATCTGGGCAGCTTAATCCAAGCCTAGGCCCAATATTTACTCATGCCTCTCCCAGCACAGCCACCAAGATCAGGGAGAGATTTGATGTGACAGGAGGGGCCGACAGGGCATGGTGCTCTGAAATCAGAACACCTCTGTAGAGACACACACTTTCAACACACAAGGCCAAAGAGCAACTCTGAGGCTGAAGAAGAAGCGCTGAGTATACAGTTCAACGTTCTGTGCTGGAATTGTTGAGTTGACCTTTAAAGTTGGCACCATATTGTCTAGAAGTCAAATTATTCCACTCACAAAAATTACAATTCGGTCATCATTCTTTCTTCAAAGGCACATAAAAGGTGATTAAAAAAAGAATATCCTGGTCAATCTTTTCCACACAATGAAATTTGCAGAAAAGCACCATAAAACAACATAAGTGGTTCTTACGGTTTGTATACTACATTCCAATTATTCAGAATCCATATGATAGCTTTGTGCGAGGAACAGACCAAAATTTCATTCACTGAAAATCTTGTTGATAGATGTCTGTTTCATGAATGATACACTCAGATTTTTTAATAAATCACTTTTTGTGTTCTATAGAAGAAATATAGTCACACAGGTTTGGTTTGGTGACATGAGAGTGAGTAAATGATGACAGAATTTAAGATTTTGAGTCAACTACTCTATTCCTTAGAACTATTTCTGAACCCAGAAAAGAGCTGACTTGGAACAAAAAGTTTCCTGAGAGGAAATCCTTTCTTTAGGCCAGGATAAATCCTGATTTGAGAGCAAGAGGGTTTGCTTGAAGAAAGTCACCAAAGGACAGCCCAGCTGGGTATCTTTGGAACAGTCAAACAAGCCATTATCAATGGTGCTTATTAAAGTTTTAATAGTGCCTGCTGATGTTGGGGTTACGGGTGTTCACATGCCTGTTCAAGCTCTCTACCAAGGGTCACCAAATGGTTAAAGGGAAAAGGACCACTTAGTGTTAAGGGTAATTGCAGCTCTAGGGGTTACTCAACCTTCCATTCATCTCGTAGTGGAATTGGAACCCTGCTGTGCTTGCGTGTCACTCTTCAGATAACCATAAAGGGACAACAGAGCTGCAGCGGAAACCACTGGAAGAGAGTAATTTTCTCCCAAGACATGCTGAGTTAAAATAGATTTTACTGCAATTATTTTCATCACTTAATTCCGTAATGACACCCAGTTCGCACATCTTCCAAAGAGGTTGAATTTCATTTCTAATGATGCGAACGGAATGTAGAGTACCAGTCATATCATAGGAAAACATTCCGAGAGGTCCTTGAAGTAAGACACAAGATATCTGCAGAACTACAATCGCTATAGATACTGATACTGATATTGCATTTGCATTGAGGAATGAGTGTTGTTAAACTGTAAATGAAGAGAGCTAAAAACACCCTCTTGTGGATGCGCTGGTAAAATTACGTGGCAAATTCACTAGTTGCTCCACTTTTGCACTCTGTATTTCATCACGAAAACCTACATGTTATTCATCAACCGTTTTACCCAGACATTATTTGTTAGTTATGTGTTCGAGTCCACCTTAGTCAAGAGTCCCACCAAGACCAGAAAAGGAATCTGGTCTTGAATCTGAATTGAAATGGCAACTGCATACTCAAAAAAGCTTATCAACTATGAAAAACTTTGTGCCAGTATTATTTTAACAAAAGCATACGCTATTGGATGTTGACAACATATATATATATATGGTTTCAGAACGAAAGCATATGCTAAATGTATAAAGTTAAAGAATACAATTAACTCATTTATTTGTTTATATACTCTATTATATATTCTGTTTAACAGACTTTCCTTTCAGCATTCTGTTCAATTTCAATAATTTGAAAGCACTCAGATAGACAAAAGAGAGGGTAAGTATAAACACGGAAATGAGAACAGCTATAGTTATTAATAATTAAAAAATATGTCTCCCTCTTTGTATTACTGTGATTATTTCTGAATCATTAATGTATATGTATGACAATAAACTACATTTTGAAAAAATATTGCTATAACCAATAAAAAATTCTGGCTATAATTAACAAAATACAACTTGCTATATGCAGCTTTACTGTACTGAGGCTGATGACTGGGATTCTCTGAAGGACCTAACTATGGCCATGTTGCTCTTTAGAAACACAAGTGCTGTAAGCATTTTATGACTTAGCCTGTTGATACGCACCCCCTTTTTGAGCACAAACCATGAAAATGGCATACCTGAACTTAAATGGTTGTATTTACTGGACTCTTTGGAGTATGGACACAGTTGTAGTATCTTTTGAAAGAAGACACTTTGTGGCTTTGTTTCCCAAGTTTCAGAATTAATATATATTGTTATTTTTTAAAGTTAGAGAAGCTGAATTTTATAGTATTGGAAATATTTTGTGCTGAACATGTTTTTTTTATAATCTAAAAACACATGAGAACCCAGAAATACAATGTTCTCAAAGCCACAAGTCTAAAGAAGTTATTTTTCAAATTTGAAGTTGATCTAACAAAAAATGAGGTTCCTGCAAGCTTTTTTCTCTGTAAAGAAGGCACCGCTTTCCAAGACGACACAAAATCTGACTGCACTGCTTGGCTATTATCAATAAAGCTATGCCGCATTTTTAAAAAGCGACTTGAGACATGCTCATTTTGTTTATAAGACTCTAATATATAAGATCATATACAGTTTTACAACATGAATGCTGCTCAGATTGACACAGTTTGTTGAAGAAAGATGATGAAGGGAAATTCTTTCAGGCGAGATCTCATGTAAACAATGTAGAATATATAAATATTTCTCAGATTTATCACTTTTATGGACAAAAAAGTGCTATTGGATGTATTTCAATGAACGCTTGTCATGGACAATTGACCCAAGTGTGGCGAACTGGATTCATCTGGTGATCGCATTTTCATAACAAAGGTATGAAGTCCCGTTTTGATATTGCATGTTGTTATTTGTACTCCTGGCACAAATAACTAAATTGCTGTTTCTGGAGCATTGCTATCATGAAACAGAGATCAGATCTCAATATTAAACCCTTAGACCTTTGAAAAGATGTAGAATTTTTTAACACTAATTACATTTATAGACGGTAAATTACATATTAAATGCAAGCAGAGTGACGTCACCACCACGTGCGGGGGAATTGAGTATCAACAGGTTAGACATGCTGAGGATGCTGGGATAGACAACACTTTTACTACCAGAGAGTGGAGCTGTGGGAATATGTCCCTGTTTGTTGACCAAAACTGGAATGCAGAATTAGTTTCAGAGTCTTGAATGGCATTGAAGTATTTTTTGTATATGTGCTGAAATGCTCTGGTGCTTGTGGGCTTGATAGTGGGCCAGAAGATGTGGGCATTTTCCAGTCCTTGTCTGAAACACTGCCAATTTCTGAATCCAGTATATTCACATCTGCACTGGCCTCAACTTCTGCAGTCAACATGTCTGAAAAATAAGAAAATGCACACAAAGCACACACACTATTTATAACAGTATGTATTGTCTTGATTTGAGGACCAAAAGACCTCAAGTTATTTACATACATTAAATCAATTTTAACAATTACAAACATAATTATTTTATTTCATGTTATTAGAGCATAATATAAAAATGCATTATCTGTGGCTGGCACTGACTTCTTGACCGCTTTATCTGGAGCAGGTGGTTGTTTAAATCCAGCACTTGTGGGGACCACTATACTAATTGAGACCAATTTGGTCTATTGCCTCCGAAAAAGGAGAAAGCACAGAACTCAAATCCTTCAGTTGATTCCATTCAAGAGTTGTGAAAGACATGCTGAAAGTCCAAACTGCACATTTGTCAATGGTCAAGTGCTGTAAGGGCCTGCAGCTGCTTAAATGTGCTGTTCCACTGTGTAGATGTTGTTGCATAAATACAGTGAGGAAAATAAGTATTTGAATACCCTGCTATTTTGCAAGTTCTCCCACTTAGAAATCATGGAGGGGTCTGAAATTGTCATCGTAGGTGCATGTCCACTGTGAGAGACATAATCTAAAAAAAAATCCAGAAATCACAATGTATGATTTTTTAACTATTTATTTGTATGATACAGCTGCAAATAAGTATTTGAACACCTGAGAAGATCAATGTTAATATTTGGTACAGTAGCCTTTGTTTGCAATTACAGAGGTCAAACGTTTCCTGTAGTTTTTCAGCCAGGTTTGCACACACTGCAGGAGGGATTTTGGCCCACTCCTCCACACAGATCTTCTCTAGATCAGTCAGGTTTCTGGGCTGTCGCTGAGAAACACGGAGTTTGAGCTCCCTCCAAAGATTCTCTATTGGGTTTAGGTCTGGAGACTGGCTAGGCCACGCCAGAACCTTGATATGCTTCTTACAGAGCCACTCCTTGGTTATCCTGGCTGTGTGCTTTGGGTCATTGTCATGTTGGAAGACCCAGCCTTGACCCATCTTCAATGCTCTAACTGAGGGAAGGAGGTTGTTCCCCAAAATCTCGTAATACATGGCCCCGGTCATCCTCTCCTTAATACAGTGCAGTCAGCCCTGTCCCATGTGCAGAAAAACACCCCCAAAGCATGATGCTACCACCCCCATGCTTCACAGTAGGGATGGTGTTCTTGGGATGGTACTCATCATTCTTCTACCTCCAAACACGGTTAGTGGAATTATGACCAAAAAGTTCTATTATGGTCTCATCTGACCACATGACTTTCTCCCATGACTCCTCTGGATCATCCAAATGGTCATTGGCAAACTTAAGACGGGCCTTGACCTGTGCTGGTTTAAGCAGGGGAACCTTCCGTGCCATGCATGATTTCAAACCATGACGTCTTAGTGTATTACCAACAGTAACCTTGGAAACGGTGGTCCCAGCTCTTTTCAGGTCATTGACCAGCTCCTCCCGTGTAGTTCTGGGCTGATTTCTCACCTTTCTTAGGATCATTGAGACCCCACGAGGTGAGATCTTGCATGGAGCCCCAGTCCGAGGGAGATTGACAGTCATGTTTAGCTTCTTCCATTTTCTAATGATTGCTCCAACAGTGGACCTTTTTTCACCAAGCTGCTTGGCAATTTCCCGTAGCCCTTTCCAGCCTTGTGGAGGTGTGCAATTTTGTCTCTAGTGTCTTTGGACAGCTCTTTGGTCTTGGCCATGTTAGTAGTTGGATTCTTACTGATTGTATGGGGTGGACAGGTGTCTTTATGCAGCTAACGACCTCAAACAGGTGCATCTAATTTAGGATAATAAATAGAGTGGAGGTGGACATTTTAAAGGCAGACTAACAGGTCTTTGAGGGTCAGAATTCTAGCTGATAGACAGGTGTTCAAATACTTATTTGCAGCTGTATCATACAAATAAATAGTTAAAAATCATACATTGTGATTTCTGGATTTTTTTTTAGATTATGTCTCTCACAGTGGACATGCACCTACGATGACAATTTCAGACCCCTCCATGATTTCTAAGTGGGAGAACTTGCAAAATAGCAGGGTGTTCAAATACTTATTTTCCTCACTGTAGATCTGTCTGTTCCAAATGCAGCCTCAAATCTGTCTTTAAACTGAGTGCTAGTGTGGAACAAGGAAGTGGATTTAGACATTATTGGCAATTGTTGTAGAAAAGTTGAGAATGGAAGAGTGCAGCAAATTACCAGGTCTTCAATGATGTAGTCATACATTTCTTGTCGTCTGGGAGAATTCAGATCATACAGTTTTGCTGATTTTGCCAATTCTGGTGGTTTCATAAATTCAGCAATGATTGGTTGGGAAGCATTTACTACTTGCTGTTGTGTTATGTACTCCGTAAACCTGAAGAAAAGAGAAGAGAATGGGTTCTATCTAAACTCTACTAACATTTCAGCTATCTGGCAACATCAGCCTATTGAAGCTCCCAGGTCATTGCATTAGTTAGCCAATAGAGCAATTCCATACACATGGAAAAATCTAGTTACCAAAGGAACAAATCCTCTTTTAAATTATTCACTTACTTAACATGCTGTCATACAATTTTTTAGATAATTTTGTTGTTCATTCACCACTCATGAGGTGTGCATCAATACTAAAATATTTTCAATAAGCCATATCTCATGCTTTGAATGTACTCTTTATATTTATGTTATCAATAAGCATTTTCAGAAAGACCAGAAAGTGACTGAAAATAATGTGAATGAAAAATGTGAAGTCTGTGCATTTCAGTGTTGTATTCATACTTCATATTGTGATCTAAAATTATCCTTATCTTTAATCAATTCAATTATGTGTAATAAGTACTTTCTCTGAGAAGTCACAAAATATTTTTGAAATAATACATACACTGGTATTGCCCACTGCAAACATATTAATAAGTTGGCTACATACCTGTCTTCATGTTTTCTTTCCACATGTCAGTAGAAATTGGAAGTCGAGCCAGCCACCTCGGTTATTGATATTTTGCAGTATTTTCATTGCGCAGAGTGCGTCTTTAATTGGATGTCTTGCACAGAAATTCTGTATGATTAATATACGCAAAGCAAATTATTGCTGACTTGGCAGATATTATTCCCCCTCATTAGCCATGCGAGGTTGACTGGGCACGTACGCGTTTGTGTATGTGCGTGCGTTCATGTGTGGGTGTATGCGGTCAGACATTAGAGAGTTCTACATCTGCATGCACGTAGAGTACCCCAACGCTACTCTCTGCACTAGTAAAGCTCTGTCCGTTAGGCACATTAAGTCATTGTCATTGTCTTATTATTGATTGTGCTTTATTATAAGTCAGCGCAATTTGCCTAGTGCATTTAACGTTGTATTATCGCCCATGCTAAGCAGGCGGTAAACAAAAACATTTTGTTTCAAATACGTTTTTGTAGATTTTCTAGTGATTATCGCAACAGTAATTCATACAATTATGGAGAAGAGCGCTATATATTCAGACAGATGTTGTAGAGTGCACTTTCAGTATTTTTAGGTGTCGATTGGGGTGTCTGGATTGCAGTGGTGGTAGAGTTATCCTGAACAATCCCAGTATGCCAGATAGATGTTGTCTGCAGAATCCACTCAGAATTGTCCTGCAAGATGGGGAATTATGCCAGGCAAAATATAAGTTTAGCACAAAATGTTTTGGTGTGTTTGTGGGATTGCCTGACTTGGCAATAATTCCTGTAGTATATTGAATGCAAAAAAACAATGCAGACAGCATGTGCCACTAAATGATGCTATCAGCTGCCGCATTTCATTCTCAATGAATTCCCCATTCATATGCTGTTGTCGATTGGGATGTAAACATACTAGAACTTACAAACATGCATACTTCATACATTCTTAATGTACCCCTGCATACTTAATGCTGTACATGCATTCTTAATGCATTTTCAGGATTGTCTCTGTTCCACTGGAGCTTTAATTATGCAGTTAAATGTGTCTTTACAAATCATTTATCTTAGAAAGATTGCAATCCATAAGTAAATACTATTTCTTTAATGCAATGATTTATGCCACTAATGCACATCTGAAATCATAATGAAATCATGTGTTGCAGTTCTCAACATTATGTCACATTTAAGTGTATTTTAGCATATGTTAATCCCAAGTGTTTTCAGTATGTTTGAAAACACTGCCTTAAATTACATTTTTTGGCACTTCTCGTCTCCTATCAGATAGAATAGAAGAAGCTGTTCCAAACAAAAAAGAAAGACAAGCTGAGTTTAGAGAAGGCAATCCACTTAAAATCTACTTCCTCTGCCAGATTTTGTGAAAATTGATGTGACATTTTCTTGGTGACTCATAACAGCTTAAAGTATCACTGGCAGTGTATTAAGAGGTGTTCAGCCAGGAATCAGAAAGTGCAGATTTAAAGAAAGCAAGCAAAATTTTAGTTTACTTTATAGTTTACCTCTCAGCAAATAAACAGGTTTTATTCATTTGAATCTCAAACCTGTCAAGAACATGTCTGAGAAAAATAAGAAATTATATTTTGCCTAAAGACAATGATAGGTCATTAAGATTTGTTTGTTTTGTTACATAATTTTCATGAAAATTAAGTAAATTTCTTCTAAATTCTCATTACTGCAATGTGAGAAAAAAATGTATTTCTCATCACTATAATGGAAGTAATATGTGATTTAAATTGTCAATTCATATCAATTTCTCATTGTATATGTATACTGTAAAATCTGAACTTGTTGTAATGCCTTTCATTTATTGTGCTTTAACCTCCTGAGACCCAGCGTCCACAGGCGTGAACATTATGTTTTGGCTTCGATATAGACTGATCTCAGATTAGTAGACTCTAGGCTGTCACTAAAGGGTAAACTTTTGATGTACCGAGTCAAGTGACAAGACAACATGGTGCCTATCTCAGCAGAGTTTGCCTTTGGGAGAAACAGCAAGAAAACTACATCTAGTAAGAAACCTCACTACATTTTTACATTAAAACCTGTTTGAGTCAAAAGAGTCTTTAGTTTCATCTGATATACCATTTTAAAAATTCCATTGATTTATCACAATATGGCAGACTGTTAAATACAACAACCATGTTACGTGGACTATAGGCTAATTTACCTTAAAATATCTTATATTCACTGTGCATTATCATTTTGAGAATCAAAGATGCATCCAAAGCTGGAAAATGTGCATTCAGAGGTTGTAAATGGAGTTATGTTATGTTATGTTATGTTATGGAAACATAATAAACAATCTGATATAAAAAATATATGACACAGTATGTGTTGGCATATCTGTATTATCACTATTGATCCAATTCACCATGAACTGTACCACTCACATCCGAATCCATAAACAGTGATGTGGTTTATCCACACAAATATGACCCCAAATGTCAGATAGCAAAGTTCAGAATCTGAAGGAAAGATAATCTTGTGTGAATTGGAAATGCCAGTGCTTGGTTTGTTTACTGTTCTTTACATGGCTGTATGTACAGTGTGGTTCAAAGGTTTTGACATATCTAGGATTCAAAATGAAAGGATTTGAAAAATGCAAAACAAAGAAACATTATGAGGTAAAATTAATAATACATATGCAACATTCTGTTAGGTTTGATGTGCATACATTTGCTTCATCCTTTAGACAGATTTGCATGTGTATCGGGTTGAACGGTATGATGGCAGGCTATATACCATGTGCAGATATTTAGCGATACCTTTTATATCATGATATACAGTATACATTGCCATAATATACAATTACTCATATCATGATATAATATTTTTTGTAATGATAAGACATTTATGCCTTCAAGGCACTTTTCCCACTTATTTCTGCCTTTTGCTAATGATTTCTGTAGATAAAAACATACGCCCGTTCATTAATATTATACTGTACAATCTTAATTTCTGCCAAATAAGTTGTAGTTATCATTTTAATTTAGATTAGAGGCTCAGACCTCTCAGAAGAGAACCCATGAAAGAGTGCACAAACACACATGTTGAAGTTAACAAACCCAGCACCATGCACAGCAGGCAGATCAGGCAAGAGCTGTAGCTCTTTGCTAATGTAATCACACACCAGGCAAGGAGAGTGGGAGAGATATTACACCAGAATATAATTACATAGCAGTTCTACACGTCCTCTACCCTCTCCTAGCGTTGTAATCTGTAAATGAAAGTGGGCTGATTTAGAAAATTGAAGGTGCGTGTGTGTGTTTCTTTGCTGCAAATTATGTTGTTTGTATGGTATTTGGGTTTTGAACTTGAGCCCACCTATCTCAGTGGGATTTTTCGAATGTGAAGGTTATAAAATAACTCAAAGGCAAATTATGATTACATTTGTGCATGATATTAATAAAGTATTATCAAATCTATCAAATTTAATGGTCTTGGTTACTGATGTAACCTCTGTTCCCTGATGGAGGGAGCGAGACGTTGTGTTGATGTAGTGACACTAGGGTTTCGATCTTGAGAGTCCTAATCACCTTTGCTTTAAATAGAAAAGGCCAATGAGAATTGGCGAATGGAATTTGCATGCCACTTTCCACCCCGGACATATGGGTATAAAAGGAGATGCGTGCATCACTCATTCAGATTTATGCTGAGGAGTGATAGAGAGTCCATGTCAGTGGCCGGTTCAGCACCACAGAAGGGGGACACAACGTCTCGTTCACTCCATCAGGGAACAGAGGTTACATAAGTAACCAAGACATACACTGTCTGTCACTTACTCGATGTTGTGTCAATGTAGTGACACTAGGGGTTCCTTTAGGAACCGTGTCACAAGGTACGGAAGAGTGGACATGGGCAAGCTGCTGCATGCCTTGCAGTGAGCGCTCAACCATGTCGTGACCTTCCAGTGAGTTTGGTAAGGCATCTCCCTAGTCCCGTTAAGGGGGAGGAGGCATTTACCCAAGGAGGCTACTGACAGAGCATTTCCTGATTTGCTGTTAAGCAATTTTCCACCTAGAACTGTGTTGAATAGCGCTGGGAAGTGCTCTTCCCTCTCCTGGAGGGAGGACACTATGGAGACCACATCCTACCAGAGGGAGGTTAACATGTGGAGAATCCCTCATATGGACTTACAAATGGGGAAGTTCACATATGGAATGATACCACCGAGAGACCCTATATACAGAGAGGGAATGCAGCAACAGTGGCCGAGGCAGAGAAAGCTCTGGTGAGGGGAAACACATGGTACCAGGAGGGCCGTCTTCAGAGACAAAGTACTGAGGTCGGCCTGCTCCAGAGGCTCAAAGGGGGCTCTTTGTAAGGAAGGTAGTGGCTCTCTGTTAGGCAAGTAGGACCATAGAGAGATCCCAAGAGAGGTCTAGGATGGTTGAGGGAGACAGCCATCTCCCCAGCCCTTCCTGAAGGAAAGACAGCATAGACCAAACGACAAGAACACCAGTTCACGAAGAGAAGACATATCAAGGCATACAGCCTCCTTGTAGAGAGGGCTCTGGCCAGAGTGATCGTATTTACTACCGCTGGCAAAAGACCCACTATGGTCGCTGTGTTGTTGGCCCGGACCAACACATGCTTGCCCTGAATCAATGGGCGAAATTTTCTCAGGACCAGCAACTCTAAGCAGTTGATGTACCATTGGAGTTGGGGCCCTGTCCAGGGGGCCTGCACGTTGCACACAGCACTCCTGCCCGAGGTCAAGGCATCTGTCGTGACCACGATGAGCCTTGAGACCTGCTCTAGGGTAACACCTGCCTGTAGAAATGCCAGGTCCGGCCAAGGGCTGAAAGTCTGCTGGCACTGTGGCATGATGGTCACACACCGGTTGCCATGGCGTCATGCCCACCTTGGAACTCGAGTCTGTAGCAAGTGCTGAAGTGGCATCATATGCATCAACCCGAGGGAGAGATCCACCGCCGAGGATACCATATGCCCCAGGAGCCTCTGAAATTGTTTCACTGGCACCGCTACCTTCTGCCTTATGGTCTTCAGGCAGGTTAGCACTGACTGAGCAGGTTCAGTAGTAAGATGTGCCTTGAGAGTGACCGTGTCCAAAAGAGATGCTCTGTACAGATGCTTCTCCCAGTTGACCTGAAGCCAGAGTCAGTCAAGGTGCTGAAGCACAAGCTCCCTGTGTGCACACAATAGATCTCGCGAGTGAGCTAGGATTAGCCAGTCGTCGAGATAATTGAGAATGCAGATGCCCTTTTCCCTCAGCAGGCCCAAGGCGGCCTCTGCGACCTTGGAAAAGATGTGAGGGTACAGGGACAGTCCGAAGGGGAAGACCTTGTACTGGTATTCTCATTCCTCGAATGCAAACCCGAAGAAAGGGTATGTGTCGAGGAAGGATCAATATGTGAATTTTCTGGTCAATGGCTGCGAACCAATCCCGATGTCATACTGATGCCAGGATGCGCTTCTGTGTTAACATCCTGAATGGAAGCCTGTGTAAGGCTTTGTTCAAGGCACACAGATCCAAGATTTGGCATGACCCTCCCCCTCTCTTAGGCACGAGCAAATAAGGACTGTAAAAGCCCTTGCGCATCTCGGCTACGGGGACAGGCTCTATTGCTCCCTTTGCCCGGAGGACAATGGTGGAGAGGATGCCACTGAACCTGGGCGGGCGTCTGGTGAACTGGATCATGTAGCCGAGTCGATTTGTCCTGTTGAGCCACCGCGAGGGGCTGCAGAGCGCTAAACAGGCCTCCGGCCTCCACGACAGCGGCACCAAAGAGACAACTGGACTTACTCTGCCTGGTCAGTGCGTTTTGCGGCAAGGTAGAGCAGGTGCCCGACCTGGAAGACAGCCCAGGGGGGACGTACTGCTCCGCAAGCCCGCAAAGGTGGCTGGTGACTGGGGCAGGTGATCAACCCCAGAGACCATTACACACATACCTGTTCGCTGGCTGTCTCTCAACGGAGAATGGGGAATGAGAGGTACTCGCAATGTCCTGAAATGCTCACTGGACGAATCACTGAATTAAATAAATTTAACAATGAATCAAAATCCACCCGATTATTTGGAAAGCCACAAACGCGTAGAAGTGGTGCATCTCACAGAAACTGCCACTGAAATGACACACCCATTAAATAAAAATTTTTGTATAATTATTATAAATGTATATCTTTATGACTTCATTTTAAATGCAAGTCCACTTGGAATATTTGTACTTATTTAAATCAATTGTTCACCGTAAAGTGAAAATTCTGTCATAATTAACTCACCCTCATGTCGTTCCAAACGTGTATGACTTTCTTTCGCAACAGACGTCAAGATTTTAAATTAAAAATGTGTTACATTTCAGATTGTTTCTCAACAGAACTGATTGTTTGCCTTCAGAAGACTTCCAATATGATGCACAAGCTGCATTGACATCTTTTATGATACTTTTGGATCCTATTTTAAGCTTTAATGTTTAAATTATATTCCATTGTTTTAAAATTACGGATTGGGACATTCATTACAAATTATCTGTTTGTGTTCTGCATAAGAAAGCAGTGGGTTATATTGGTTTGGAACGACAAAAGGGAAGTAAATTAGGACAGAATTTTCATATATGTGGGAAGTATTCTTTAAGTGAACTGCAAAGGTTAAAATTGGTAAAAAATAAAAATAAAAGAAATGGAAATGCCGTCCGTCACATGCAACTAAAATATACAATCATATCAGTTATGTTATAAATAGCTAATGTCCAGGTTTTTGTCAACTATCTGTTTATAGGTAAATGTGAATTATGAAATGTCTACACCACTAGCAGCACCACACTGGAAAATAATAAATAAAACCTTTCAAACACCTAATGAAAGAAGGACAGAACAATTATAAAAATGCATGACCTTTGTGAAATTGGAGTGAAAAAAGTGGAGAGTAGCCTACTTAACAGATAAATAAATAAAACAAATAGATTTACCAAGAACACTGAACCAGCAGAGCACAACTTGTTGTGTACAGCTCCATTTATTAGAATTAGGTTTTTATCTATTTATTTATTTATTTATTTTTCTCAGCAGCAACTTGAAGCAGAAAGCCAGGATTATGCTTAAATTCACAGGTGGGAGAGACAATCTGCATCGATCCTTTTCAGACAGAAGCATTTTCAGACAGGGCTTATCCTAAGTGTGCTTTTCCAGATAGAATGGTTCATTTCAAATAATCTGCCTCTTTCAAAGAAAGAAAGAAAGAAAGAAAGAAAGAAAGAAAGAAAGAAAGACAGACAGGACAAAGAAAGAAAGACAGACAGACAGGACAAAGAAAGAAAGAAAGAAAGACACAGAGAAGGGTCTTCAAATGGACCTGGCTTGGGTCCAATTCAGTGAGGCATGTCTGATTAGCCCAGGCTTAAAAAGCTCCATTCACACATTCCTTTTCAATATCCCTGATTAAAAGTTGACAGGGGCGGCTGCTTTAGAGCCAAAAACCCTTTTTACCTTTTTTGGAAATGTTCATCAACTAGACAAAGTGAAGATGAGAGTAGATTCAGATGGATGGACACAGCAGTTTTGGGCGTGCAGACGGATCTTACCTCTTCAAAAGATTATGGAAGATGGCTCATGGTCTCAAAAGGAGCATAGAAACATTATGATGCGTAGTGGATGAGTTACGATGCTGTACATAAATTACATGCTGTTCAGATCTTGTAATTTCACTGTTGCCATAAACACAAACTTAATTAAGAATTTTAGGACTTTGTCCAATTAACTAGGCTTTCAGTAATCCTTAGGAATAGTTAGTCATCATTTGTTCACCCTCCACATTCCAAGCCATTGATATTCTCTCTTCTGTAAAACACACACACACACACAAACAAATCCATCATTATATTATAATAGCATCTTTATTTCCATCCATTTAACTTGTCACAATAATTTTCAGAGTTTCAACTTGGTTTTCTTCATCAGCAATTAAATTCAATGTTTGACTTCAGAGCCCATTAAGCCCAATGTACACTTAGGTTTTGACGCAAATGCTTAGCATCTGGGTACAGTCGAACACAAGCCTTTCAAAGTATACTTAATTTAACTAAGAGCGCTACAGCGGATATGAGTTACTGGACTATTTATCTTTAGGTGTGTAGTCACATAAAAATGTCAGAGTCAATTTATACAAATGCAGGAATCTCCAGACTTCCACACATACACTCTTGACAAGCACAACCACTGTTGTTGTTTCCACATTTGTCTACTATTTATTTCCAGCAAATATCGTCTTCTTCTAGCCCTTCTTTGTAACAGCAACACATTTGTGGGCCACTAATTAGTGCAAATAATTCAAGGCACATGCACATTCTGTGCATTCAACAATGCACGGTTAGAAAAAATCCCAAAGTATACTTTGGTCAGATGCTGGGCACCCACGTAAAAGACGTGTGATGCAGATCTCGTCAACAGCAGAGTGCTCGAGCACTGAGTGCACTGCCAGATTTTTCTAACCAGGTGTCTTTTACTGTGCATGTGCCTGGAAATATTTGCACTAATCAGTGGGTCCACAAGGTGGCAACACTCACATTTGAGCAGTTTGCAGTCAAAAAGGAATGCTAGAAGTATATGTAATCGGCGGTAAACTTAAGGAGACGAAGGTAAAAACAACAACAGTAGGTGTGCATGTCAAGAGCGCATGTGAGAGGAAGTCAGGAGATAACTGCATTTATATAACTTGAGTCTGAAGTACTATAAAAACATCTTTACTGAGCCTAAACTCAGTGTCTCATAACAGTCATAGTGCACCTGCATCAACTGTCTGTGTATGCACTCACAATAATATGAGGTATATTTTGACAGGCTTGCGTTGGACTTTATGAAGACGCTGGGCGTTCTCGTCAATATCAAAATATACTTTGGGCTAATGGTGCGTTTGAGACAACTTATTGATTTTCCCACCACTGACTTGAAAAATCAAAGTAAACTTTGTATGTTCCAGATAACTCGGAACTTGGGATTTTTCCAAATCTGACTTGAAAATAATAACTGGAACGCTGCTTGAAGTTGGATATCCAACTTGTGGTAGATCAATCAACCCCAACTTCAGCAAGTAGCGTCATTTAACTTAATTTCCAGAATCGTAACTGGGTTTTGTGAAACATAAAAACAAACCTTTAAGTATTTTGACTGCAAGAAATGTCTGCAGGGTCACATTAATGCACGGTCTTACCTGGGCTTATGCACCGGGTCCTCCGGCAGCAGGGGTGCCCTGAACTCCCAATCTCTGTATTTACCCTTCAACATTCTCGGGAGGGTGCATATGTAAACACAGAGAGGGTGTGCAATGTTTAAACCCATCCATGTAGCACAAGATCATTGAGTGAAAATGTTCTGCTCTACCGCCCCCCATGCATTTGGCATGTGTTCATATGACCGTGATGTGTGATTGACTGGAATGTACTGAGGTCGGAAGTGGGAAATTTACCGCACTCTCTCTCTATGGACAGGCGCTCAACCACGCCCCCGCTGCCACATATCCCCACTGCCTGACTCAGGCCGGGGGCCATCAGGCCTGCCTACCTGTTGGCACTGCTCTGTCCATTGGACCACATCTGAGGCCAGTCGGCAGCCTGTGAGGCAGGCTCTACTCTATGTTTTATTCCCTGAAATTTAATCAGCAGGGTCATCATAGGGTTTTTGTGAATATCCCCATGCACACACTTTACCCTCACTGTTTTAGCTGTACCCAACGCCTCACTGGTGTCCACCAATGCTTGGTGAGTACTCCCTCAATCCTTTCCGGGATCCGGTATGCTCCAGCCCGGTCGGGGGCAGACTGCGGGGTGTCGGGGATCCACCATATGGTCGGGGATCTGGACCACTTTCCCTAGCTCCATCACAGGGCATTGATAAGAACCATTTACCCTTCTTTGAGTATACATCGATTTGCTATCGGATTACCCAAACAAAGTATTTAGTAAATACACCAGCACTTTGAGCACAATATTGGAGATATACTTGCATGTAGTGGTGTTTCCTTGCGTTCTTTGTGTTGCTTGGTTCTTGGTTGAAAGTTCGTTCTGTCTATGTTTTGGACCTCTGTAAGACTGTATAGTTATTGTCTGTATGAATGATGAGGTTGGCTTTGAAGCGAGGCCTTCTCATGGGTGTTCGATCCGTAGAGAATGATGAGCTTCCTCGGGACATCGCATCCTGAGCTTCCTTGGACCTCACATGGCATTGATCAGGATTTATGGTCCTTTGTTTCAGATTCTTACAAATCTCCCGCTCAAAAATAGTGCATATTTAATAATAGACTTTTATATTTTGAGAATGGTACAAGATACATTATATTCGTTGTCATCAGCTTTCTCTGCAGACGCCAGCGAATGCTTACATACTAAATAGTAAAACAAAATCATTGAAATTATACATGTAGGTAGCAAAACATGAAAATCCCTGGTTACAAAATCATACTGGTTAATTAATTGGTTATACAACATGGATGAAACATTACACACATTTAAAGAGGTATTTCAGGCTATAATCATTAATTTGTCAGTTATACAAGTTACCACAGTTCAAAGCAATTGTCAGAATTGCCTAGCAAGCCTAGGTATTGTAAGAATTGTGGATTTAAATGCATTCTGTACATTTTAGAAGGTTGATTCGGTAAAGTACTTTGACTTTGTGTAGAAGTTTCCTGGATTAAGATGAAATGTGTTAGTATTTGAGTCGTGCAAATCTGATGGTCTTTCAACCATGGAAACCTTTCAAAGAGAAGTCTGCTTTAACTCTGATTGGAAGTTTAGGAGGTCGTGCAGAGCAGGGCCTTTCTGAGCAATGTTCATGCCTGGGCCGTCTATTTTATTACGTTGTGGAATTCCAGGATTAAGATTGAGTAAATCCTAGATTCAAATCATGTCATTTCAATTCTTCTGCATGTATAATACTACAACTCAATAAGACACGGCAGTCACTGGTCACTCGTGTTATTCTCTCTCTCCCGTCTGGCAGAGGCGTGGCCTTTTATATGCCGCTCTCCCCATGCTCACTGGTATTAGAGACAGGTGTTAGACATAATTTAGCTTAGGTGCAAGCACCCTTACCGCTTTCTCTGTCTTCGGATGGGTGCTCGACCACGCAAAACAATGGTTTTACTATAGTAATATTGTAGTAACCATGACTGCAGAAACCATGGTTAATCTTGTTGTTACTAGGATTTTATTACAAATAAAAGATAACTATTGTTACTGTAGTAAAGACATGGCTAATTTATTCTGAGGGAAAACAAATGTATTGCAAAAGAATGCAGGGAAAAAAAAACTCCCTGTCCTCTAAGAGGCTCTCTAAGAGGTATTTGACAACATATCTCAACGAACTGTTTAACAAACTTATGACTGCAGACTGTAACTTTTGCACCACTAAAGATTTAAGACTGCAGTTAAACTCTTTTTTGTTGTGGTTTCTTAAATTGTTTAGAGTGTTCAAAGTAAGTAGAACAGGAGATGTCAAGCACCAAAAAGTACTATAAAAGTGTTATAAAAGTGCTATGAAAGTAGTCTAAGTGACTTCCATGTGAAGTTTTTTAAAGCCATGCAATAGCTTTTGTGTAAGGAACAAACTGAAATTTAAATCATTAATTGCTGAAATTATGGGTTGTCATAAATGTTGACAATTTTCATTTTTGGTTGAACTACTCCTTTAAGCATACAAGCATAAAAATACAAACTACACCAACATTTTATTCCAACTCTTAAAGATCAGTGCATAGAGCTTTGTTGGATGCATGCTGGCAACCTTTTCAGCTTTCTGACAAATAATGTATGAGTTCATATGTTATATAAATGGAAAGCAAACACTTGTCAAGGTTGTGGCAGCCCAGAGCCATATAGAGAGAGAGTTGCAACAACTCCATTGACTCCAATGGAACGTTTTTTTTACAGCAATGGCGGCTCGTGGAGCCTCTCAATAGTTCCCGGAAGTAGCAGCAAACACATGCCGCGCCGTAGAGACAAACCGTTTGCGACGCACTTTTAAAAGGTGAGACGTTTAAAGAATAATATTATCTTATTCTGTATATTATCAGTACATCTAAATAAAAATAACTTGTAAATTAAAACCTTTATAGTTGAGTATCACTCATTAAATTAGGAGATAAGGGATGTTATCGGATAACTAAGGATTGGAGCTGGATAAAGTTAGTAACGAACACTCTATTAATTGTAAAATCGGTTCTCTTGATTCAGTTTCATTCATTGTTTAAAAAAAAAAAAAAGTAATATCGTAATATATTATTAGGCTACAATTTAAAATAACTGTTTTCTATTTTAATGTATTTTAAAATGTAATTTACTCCTGTGATGCCAAGCTGAATTTTCAGCCTCATTACTTTTGAACGGCAGTTTATATACGAGTATGATTAAGTTGTTTTAAAGCTGAATATATTGTGTATATGAATAAGTATTGTAAGAATTATACATTAGATATATAATATTTATAATACATAAATAATTATATTACTATATATAGAATTGTAAGAATTGTAAACAATAAGCTTCATTTCAATAAATTTTACATTTACGTAACTGCTGCTAATAGTTAATAGTTCATTGACCCATTGTGCGGTCGCGAGCTGGAAATCACCTGTCACCAGCCTGTCTCTGTACTATCTGAAAAGTCATAAATATGACATTAGTTACCATGAGATTAGTAAAAACAATGAACATGAGGTAACATAAAAAGGCAACAGAAACCCTAGCCTGAAATAAGTTGAGGCAAATAACGGTAGCTTAACACTAATCCTCAAATATTAGCTGATTTGATCTTTAAAAACAACATCGCTGTAACAACATACTCATGCTACATACATATGTCGGTGTGTTACATAAATATATAAAATAAATGCATTTATTGACTACTAATTACCAGAAATCGCAGTTCTGTCACTCTACTCTAACAGTTTGAAATGCCCCCTAAAGCACTTCCTGGAATTATCTGAAGTCTACGTGAATCACGTGACGATCAAGCATTTAGAACTTCCGTTGTCGCAACTCTCTCTCTATATGGCTCTGTGGCAGCCCAAATTCCCTTTTCTCTGTTAAGCATGTCTTCCCCTCCTGTTTGTTTGAATTCCATGGTGCTCAGGCAAACTTGTCCTTAGACGTGTTTTATTTCATTGAAAGTGTGTCTGGTGGCTTTAGTGTCACACTGGCTCCCCATGCAACATTTGTGTCATCTGCTTCTGTATGCCACAGCCACATAAATGTTTCACACATACTGATACAATGCACATACAAGCATGCATGCAATTGCTTTTAAGCCTTGTCATGGACTCTTTAAACTCTCTCGACAATGACAAAGGTACATCTGCCAAACCACTGAAGAATATTCATAATTGCACTTCCCGCCCTGGTGCCTCTGTCCTCCTTTGGTAAACAAACATAAACTTCTTACCAAATGCAGCAAAGTCACAATTGCACAATGTGCATGTTTAGTGCTGAAACGTTCTCTCGAATTTAGTAGTGCATTCTCCCATTACATGCAGATGTGCTTGTAAATGCGAATAATTGGTTTGTGCATGGAAGTCACTCGCTCACCAGTGGTTTAAAATTGTTTATCATTCTTGTCATCCTATTAACTTAAAAGCTCACAGATTCCATACTGTGCATGTACCGTTACTGCTGTATGACAAAAAAAGTGTACAGATGTTGAACATCATTTTCTTCATTTAGCCTCTGAAACGTGGCAAATAAATTGTTGCATTGCTTTTTTTCTTTCATGGATGCACTGCAAAAAAAAAAAAAAATAGCCAGATTTTGCCTTTAAAAAAAAAAAAAAGAATCCTATGGATACCTTGCGGTGCTTGGCGTGCAGTCTATGAGCCGGCACTGTCAGCTAATTTGGCAAGCTTCTAAGGCCAGCAACATGCAACAAATAAAAGTGTTAGCTTGAATGTATGGCTTTAACATGCGACGCAAGCGTGCTTATTGGCATTGCTAGTGGCTGGGGCACACAAATTTCCTATTAAGCTCTAAATAAACAGGAATGGCAAAGACATCACGTTCCTCACATACTGATAAGTCCCTGTTGTAACATTCACCTGCTATGGACAAACGGCACAGCAATTTGGCTATAGTTGGCCACGGTGTTGTCATCTGGGTAATGGGGCAGCAGACAGTGAGTTAAGAAAAATCACAATATGTACCACATGAAATTAAGGCACCAGGGACAAGGGACAAAACATAAGAGATGTGACAAATGCTGAATAGAAAGTATTTACGCCTTATCTGTAGAAATGGAGCTTGACCACTTGACTGATTAACACTGACAATGTTTTTTAGGGCTGTCAATTTAAATGTATAGTTCAACCAATGAAAAGTCTGTAATTTTTTTACTCCATTACCACATTATGTCTTTATTTAAGGGCTTTCCTTGTCAAAAAAATGTGTTTATCCCTTGCAGATAAGTACTTTGGGTACCATAGTACATTGATGGTATCAAGCACTGAAATTCATGTACCATTTATTTAGGGCATGGTTAAAAATATAGATTTTCCAATGCATCGTGATCTTCGTTTAAATGATCTCGATATAGATTCTTAAATCTCAAGATTGATCTTTAAATCTATGTGGCAACCGTTTATAATGCAATTAAATCAATCTCATGTTCAACCAAATCATGTGCAATGCAACTAAAAATGTCTATTATTATCCACTGACTAGAAAATATTCAGATTTCACTCACCCGTGATTGAGTAGTATAGTGGAGAAGTTATTAGCACTTTGTGTAAAAGTTTGGTTTAACTCGTTTTGTGTGTCCAAAGACGAGATCCACAGATCCATATGTTATTGAACAATATCTCTTTTAATACCTTTCTGTTTTTTTACCATCAGTTGTTGATTACAAACAATAAAAAAAGAAACATTTAATTTTAATCACACAAGGATGCACTCAAAAAATTATGCACTTCTCTCTTTATATGTGCTAACTGGCTGAAGCCGCTAGTCTTAAAGAGACAGTACCGATTATATGGGATGATTTTAATCTCATTATGATTAATGAATGCACACACAATTATGCATGTACTAGATAAATGCTGTGAATGTATTTTACTAACCACAAACAAATGCCATTTGATTTGAATCTGTGGAATTCGGGATTGAATGATTGTGCAGCGAGTTGTACAAATACAGACATATTTGCAAATAAACATGTTTTGTTCACGTTAAAGAATAGCACTGGCTTGTTCATTAGTTGTGTGTGTGTATGTGTGGGTGGAATGCTGTAAACTGCGAAAAGGAAGTCTCAAAATCCAAATGAACCGAACACGATCGATTCGAACAAGATGTCAATAAATGCACGTGTGTCTTCTGATCCACAAATGCACGGATTCATTTTTGCATGAGCAATTTTTGATTTATTGATGTAGAACAGAACATGTTTATTTGCAAATATGTCTGAATTTGTACAAATCGCTGCACAATTTTTGGGTATAAGTGCATTAGCGGAGAGTGAATTTCTTTCATATTTAAGCAAAATGGACACTGTAACAGAAATGTACCCATATGAATCGATATGGAATCAAATCGAGAGCTGTTGAATCGGAATTAAATCAAATCAGGAAATCTGTATCAATACCTAGACCTAATGGTATTTACATGGTAATCAAAGTTACTTCCAAGAATGCGTTAGGGTAAAAAATAATGGCAATGATAGTTTCTTGTAAATTATAAAATTATTTAAAATATTTAACTAACTAACAACTGTATTAATTCATTCGATTTTTTTATCACATAAGTCATACACTTATGCACTATAATAAAAACTTTGGCAAATGCACTGTAAATCATCTTGTCTCCACAAAAGGCACATGAAAAGAACTGAGTAATTATAAATCAGTTAATCTGACTGTATCAATCTGTGATTTACCCATAATTCCATTAAAGCAGACCCGTTGCTGACAATTCAACAGAGGAAACGCTGAGGTGGTGATTGGCTGTCACTTTGCTTTGCTGAAAGGTGTAGTTAAGACCGGAACCCCTCCTCCGAGACACGTCACACACTTTTCCGCTCAATCAAGCACACACACACACACACACATTCAAGTTAGAGTTATATCCCTGCACTGTGTCCAGAAATCACCCAAACAGTTAATATATTATTAACAAGAGTTAATATATTATAATTAATCAATGCATAGCTTTGGTAGAGAGAGATGTGTTTAGGTGTGTGTGTTGGGGGGGGGGTTCTAATCCACAGAGTGCCTCCAATGTTCAATGGTAAACCCAGCTAAATGGAGACCATTTGCACAGGAGAGAGTGGACAGATAATGCTAAGGTTTCACTGAGTGCTCATTAGAGTGGTCTGACTCACCGCAAACATCACGTCTAACTTATTGTACAGGGATTTACCTTGTTCATCATTTATATGTCTATTCATTTGCATAGTGAGCTGTATTCACATTAATATATACAGTACATCCTTGTGGTGAACAAAGCGTTTGGCTTTTCAGTTGACTGCTTTTTACCTCTGGTCCATCTTTTAAAGGCATAGTTCACTCAAAACTTCTGTCACTCACCCTCATGTTGTTCATTCCTTTAACTTGAGTAAATCATTTAATCAGCACAGACATTTAATAACATCAATCGACCTTCCCTAAATTCTCATTTTGCTTGGCACCTAGTGCAGTAGTTTGGGTTTTGGCAAGCATTCCTCTCTTTTTACCTTGATACCCTGTGATGTCTATGGGGTCTTCTAAGCCTAAAGTTTCCCACCACATGGGCCATCTTTGAGTGAAACCATCTCAAACACACCAATGACTCATTAGAAACAATAAAATATTCTGCCATTGCAAAATAGTTTAGCTCAGGTGGCTGTCTCGACCTGTGCTTTTTTAGGATTGTAGCCTTGGTGTGAATATTGCCGACTTGTGGTAAACCAGTGTAGTGGGCAGGCCAATTGGATCGCCATATTTAGCATTTTTAGATTATTGCCATAGGGTAATCTAATATTTTAAAGAGTAAATTTTGTTCATTGTGTGAATGCAAAAAAGGTTTCTGTGAATTGTAGGATCAGGGGTTCAGTAAAAATCAATAGAACTCATGTAAAGTCCCCAAAAGAGTGAAAAAAATAATTGTGTGGATTGGTGTACATCTCATTTGTTATCAGAATGTCTAGCCCCATTGACTTCCATTGTAACTTTCCCACAATACATGGAAGAATACCCGAAAGGGATGTGATATAACTATCTACAAAGAACTGTTTACATGGAGCAAACTCCAACAAGTATTGCATCAGTAATACATAACCACAAGTTCAAGAAAAGTAGCCCTACCTCTAAAAGGACAATATGAACATAACTATGACGACACATTAATGCTTTTTAACCGTCCAAATGCCTTGACCTACCAGACTGATTTTACTGTGAATTCGGTGACGATAGGTCAAATGTTCTGCTGCTGAAAACAGTCTGTGCTTACAGACTGGAAGAATTGTTTACGTTTAGGCATGTGCGAGCTCCAGATTCTGGGTGAAACATCCACAGAGTAGCACAAAAGCAAGAAAATTATGTAATATAGTCAACAGGAATGCATATTGTATTAACCATATGCCCTAACCCAAGGGTGCTTATTACATTGTGAAGTAACTACATAAATAACGAAATCTGAAAGATACATTTTTATTTCCTAATTTCTAAATGAGGCTCTCCTGCACGCGGATTTCCAAATCATATGATGGCAGGGGAAGACTTATTTATATTTAAGAGGAAAGCTCTATCTAGATGGTTAGAGTTAGGTTTAGAGGAAGGGTTAGGTTAGGGATATAGTTTCTCCTACCAATCAGGTAGCACTTTCCTGATGAATATGACTGAATCGTCCAATCAGGTATCACTTTCCTCATGAATATAAATTACTCTTCCCCTGCCATCCTTTATTTTGGGTATTCGCCCCATGCAGTGTTTGACATACAGGAGGCTTATTTGGGGCTTACATATCTCCCTGTCCTACCAGACCCAGGCCGTGCCCTCCCCCTTGCGGGTTCGATCACACTCAACGAGAATTTTGGTAGCCTTGTGGGCACTGGCCAATGGCACCTCCCTAGCAGACATCTGTAGAGCAGCGGGCTGGGCAACACCTAATACCTTTATGAGATTCTACAGTCTCAGGGTTGAGTCAGTCTCGTCCCGTGTTTTGTCAGGTCTGAGCTGGTAGAACTTGGTAATACGGAGTAAAATGGTAATACTGTTGGCGGACCCGCATCTCCCTTGGGCAGTCCCACTGCCCCCGGTCGCTGTGTTTGTAGAGCTCCTCCCTCACCAGATAGGACCTGCCACCGCGCCACTTCCATGTGTGACTTGACAACCCATGTGACGTATTGGCCACATGTTACCTCCCCCCAGTCTGGGCAGGATGTGGTCCCTCGCAGGGTCTTTTCCCACTGAAAGAATAGGAACGGAAAAGATTGCCTTCCCCGACGCATTTCATAGTGTTAAGCTTTATGCTCTATGACGAGAAACATAGAGAGAGAAAAGGCCACGGCTGGCCGGCTTGCTCCCATGATAGTCATGTCGTCTGTTAGGGGTGCTGGGAACCTAAGGTCTGTATATGACACCTTTTTCTGGGGGCATTGGGGAGGGGTACGTGTGGCTGATACAGTTGATTCTTGCACGCAGTCGAGTGAGTGACAGAAAGGGAACGTCATGGTTAATGTTGTATCCTCCATTCCGTGATGGAGGGAACAAGACGTTGTGTTCCCCTTGCCACGACACTAGACCAACCACTGTAAATGGCCATACCCTATTCTCGGCTCCTCCAGTGCAAAAATCTGACTGACAGACGCACGCCCGCTTCCCTTTATACACGTATGTCCGGGGGCGGGACATGCAAATTCTGCCAGCCAATTTTTCATTGGTTTTTCTCATGTTCAGAGGTACACGAAGCTCTCAAGAAAGACCCCTTGTGTCACTACATTCGACACAAAGTCTCATTCCCTCCATCAGTGAATGGAGGTTACGACATTAACCATGATGGGTTTTTTTTATTTATTTATTTTTTGCAGTGTGGGTCTATTACTTTTATGTCATGGAGTGCTATGCTATTGCCATTGACAACTCTGCACTCTATCAGCATTGGCCATTGAAAAACCCATATTGATTAACCACTAGTACTGACTCTGTATGATCTAGTTATTTTTTACAAATCCTATGACACTTTCAGTAAGACAGTCTAAGTATGCAGTCTACTGGCATTCAGGCAAAAAATACTTTGCTCTGCTCACTCTGTTTAGGGGAAGTGGATTAATTGTGGCATACAAAACCCTAGCTTAAAACCAAAGCCACAGGCGAATCGCATCTCATTATTACTTGAGCTTCGACCCTGCATTTTAAGTTGTTTTATTTGTTTTGTTTCCTGTCAGGATTCTTTTTGTTAAACATATTCGTCTGTCATACCGGCAGAGCTCTCTTGCACTAATGTTTACTTAGTGCTCTGTGGCAGTGATCACGCTCTTCACTTTCTCTAGCGTTCTATAATTCACCCCTTTAAAACCAATTAACTCTGCTATTTCTTGGAAAATAAATGCAGACTCTGTCTCTGCATTATTTGCTTTTGTGTGTTTGCATGTGCTTAATATGGCTTGCAATATTGAATATTCACAACGATTGTGTTAGTAAAGTGTAGTCAAAAAATTGCTTAATCTTGTATATCACAATGTTTTGCTTTTTTACATTTGACCATTTGGTTGCCTTGAGATAGGGTCATTAGAAAGTACTTTTGTGATCCTTTCTTTTAATACTGTCTCTAATTTAAACTTCAGTAGCAAAAACAGCATTAGAGTTGGTTAGTTTGATTTATTTCCGTGCATCAGTTCAAACTGTCCGGTTCAATGAATCAATTCAAAACTGTGATTTGTTTTTATCATCATACAAAAATATTCATGAAAAGTTAAATTTTTTCATACTCTGAAATGTTAAATTTGTTTTCACTTGAATTGAAAATGATTAATTAACTTTCATAAGTTCATAAATGAAAGACATTATGGAAAATGTCTCGGGTTACATGTGTAACCCTTGTTCCCTGATAAAAGCGGAACGAGATGCTGCGCTTTGCTAAGCGCTTTTGGGAACAATCCCTGCATTGTGACCAGCTGTGAATATGTGTTTAACACGTCAATGAAAATTGACCGGAATTTATAGCCTCGGCTGGTGAGATCATTAGATGCACCTGTGGCCAGGCTATAAATAGACGTGTCACCAGCGTGTCATCAGATATCTTTTTCTGAAGAACAGTCCTGGGACGTCCCAGTGCGGCAAAGAATCGTTTTTTTCAGGGAACAAGGGTTACACATTTAACCCGAGACGTTCCCTTTACAAAAAGCTTCACTATGATGCTGCACTTTGCTAAGCGCTTTTGGGAATGCAATACCCATGCCGCTGCACTGGGGCTGTCCAAACCCCTACGGTTGTGAAGTGTGCTCACAAGAACGCGAGAGGTCTCAGACATGAGCTTGAGATGTTGACTCAAGGACGTAAGAGCCTGGAGTAGCATAAACATCTAAACCATAAAATTTGACGAATGTGTGCGGAGAGGACCAGCCTGCCGCATTACAAACTTGTTCAGATGTGAGCTTGAGATGTCGACTCAAGGACGTAAGAGTCCGGAGTAGCAAAAACATATAACACATAAAGTTCTATGAATGTGTGCGGAGAGGACCAGCCTGCCGTGTCACAAACTTGTTCAGGCATGCGCTTGTGATGTCGACTCAAGGACGTAAGAGCCCGGAGTAGCATGAACATCTAAACTATAAACTCTGGTGAATGTGTGTGGAGAGGACCAGCCTGCCGCATCACAAACCTGCTGCAGAGGGACCCATCTAGCCAAGGCTTTAGAGGAGGCGACCCCTCAGGTGGAGTGAGCCCTGACACCTACTGGCGAAGCTTGACCGCGCGCCTCATAGGCCAGGGCAATAGCATCTCTCACCCAATGTGACATAGTCTGCTTGGTAGCGGCTGCCCCCCTGTCTGTCAGATGCTGACTCTAGAGGTTCAAAGGGGGTCTCAACCAGACACTCCAGGACTATTGCTAAGTCCCATGAAGGAGTTCTGGTCCTAACAGGAGGCCTCAGTCGCATGGCTCCACGAATGAAGCGAGTGAGTAGAGGATGCCTCCCCAAAGGCACCCCATCCATCAAGGTGTGGCAAGCCGAAATGGCGGCCACATAAACCCTAAGAGTAGCGGGGCATATGCCTGCTGACAGTTTTTTCTTGCAGAAAGTCCAGAACTGAAACAATTTGGCAGTTAACTGGATCTGCACCATGTGAACTGCACCACTTTTCGAAGACACCCCATTTATTGGTGTAGATTCTTCTGGTAGAGGGAGCCCTAGCACTAAGAATGTTCTCGATAACCTCAGGTGACAGGCCTGTGTCCCTCAGTTGGTACCCTTCAGGGGCCAAACATGAAGTTTCCACAATTCGGGCTGGGGATGAAATATCGTTCATCTGAGACAGAAGGTCCCTCCTGTCCGTAATGGCCCAAGGCGAGCCGTTGAGGAGAGATATTAGCTCTGAGAACCATACCCTGTTCGGCCAGCGTGGCGCTATCAGTGAGAGGCAAGACCCTTGCTGGCGAACTCTGGCCAAGACTCCCGGGAGCAGAGAAACCGGGGAAAAACGCATACAGACGCATTCAGGGCCATGTATGCGCCATCACCTCCAGACCCAGGGGGGCTGGGTGACTCAGGGAGAAGTAGAGGAGACATTGCTGTTCATAGAGGCGAAGAGGTCATCTTCTACCCTGTAAAATCTCACCCAGATTTGTTCCACTACCTAGGGGTGGAGATTCCACTCACCCGTCGGTATTTTCTGTCTGGACAGTAAATCTGCTCCCACATACGGGCATCCAGGGATATAAACTGCCCTGAGTGACAGAGGCTTGCCCTGGGCCCCAAGGAGAATCCGACGTGCCAGAAATTTAGCTGACATGAACGTGGACCTCCTTGATGATTTATGTAAGAGACTACTGCTGTATTGCCCACCTGCACCAAGACATGGTAGCATCTGGAGGAAGTATTTCAGGGCCAGAAATACCGCCATCAACTCGAGACAGTTACTGTGACAACCGAGCTGACGACCCTCCCATCCCCTTGTGCTGGACGACCACTTAAGACCGCTACCCAGCCCGTCAGGGAGGCGTCTGTTGTTAGCAGTCTGCGACGACGAGACGCACCTAGAGTGGGACCCAAGGTAAAAAACCGGGGTCTGAACCACATAGCAAGGGAACGAAGCAAGCGGCGCGTAACCCTTATTAGCCCTAGGGGACTGGCCCTTCGGGGGCTGCTGAGGGTGACGATCCTGTCCCCAGTCTTTACGAGGGGGAGCACAACTCGCCACGCTCTGCCTAGCAGAGTCGGGGCGGGACTGGGTGGCTGACGGCCCCACCCCCGAGTGCGGCAGGGAAAAAACTGCCCGGAGGCTTCCTCGTGGCTTTTCGCCTCCTGGAATCTGGAGATAACCGTATTCATGGCGTCTCCGAAGAGACCGGAAGGCGAAACCGGGGCATCGATTGGGAAAATTCTGTCCTTATCCTTGATGCCTGAAAGCGTTAAGCCATAAATGCCTCTCCGTGCTGACTAAAGCAGACATAGACCTACCAATGGCACGGGCTGTCTGCTTGGTCGCACTGAGAGATAAATCTGTGGCCCGACGAAGTTTAGAAAAGGCTTCTTCGTCGAGCGTTGCACCCGCACTCAGGTCTTTCAGTAGGTCAGCCTGGTACGCCTGTAACACGGCCATGGTGTGCAGTGCAGCACCAGCCTGACCTGCTGCTTGATTAGCCCTCCCCACTAGCATGGAGGTAGTCCTGCATGGCTTAGTGGGGAGAGTGGGTTTCTTGAGAGATGATGCCGAACCCGGTGAGAGATAGCCCGCAAGCGTCTCTTTGACCATCGCAATGCGCGCACTTGCCCTTCCCCAACGCGAGAGCACCATGCTCTTCCCCCAAACAAACAAAACAAAATTGATGCGTGTCCCTGACAGTCAAAGAATGTTGACAGGGAAACACGCATCGTTTGCTTTGCTTCTCCGATATTTTTCCACCTTTTCTTTCTATTTCTATATATATATATATATATATATATATATATATATATATATATAGAAAGAGGGAAAGGAGAAAAGGTTCACTGCGCACTGCCTAACAAATTCTAAATCCTAGCAGAGGAAAGAAAGTTTCTGACAGGCTTGTGAGACACACAGCACAGTATGCTCTGAAGAAAACGGATCTGACGACACGCTGGTGACGCGTCTGTTTATAGCCTGGCCACAGGTGCATCTAATGATCTCACCAGCCGAGGCTATAAATTCTGGTCAATGTTCATTGACGTGTTACACACATATTCACAGCTGGTCACAATGCAGGATTGTTTCCAAAAGCGCTTAGCAAAGCGCAGCATCATAGTGAAGCTTTTTGTAAAGGGAACATGCATTGGTTATTTTTAACTTATTTTTTTTTTGTAGTTAAACCTTTTGCATTTACTTTCGACCAAGATACTCTTGCTGGTTGAGCTAGTTAAGAAGCAAAAGTGCTGGTCAGCTAGCATGATCTTTTTGGTGAAGCTGGTTGACCAAGGAACTCTTGCTGGTTAAGCTAGTTAAGACGCAATAGTGCTGGTAAACCAGCATCGTCTTTCTTGTGAGGCTGGTTGACAAATAAACTCTTGATATAAACTGATTACTCTAAACAAGTTAAGAAGCAAACATTTTTGGTAAACTAGCATGGTCTTTCTGTTGAAGATAGTAGTTCTTGATGAAGTTATATGATGATGCTAGTTAAAAAGCTTGTTTTCAAAACTCAACATGCTGGTTGATTAACTGGTGATCGTCAATGCTGGTGTTTAAACTGGATAGTGGCAGAGCTAGTCTATGACACTGTGCAATCCCTAGTGTGTGACAGCATGAGAACATGAGGCATACAGAAGTGACATTTTTTTTCCTCACAGCATCTCCATCAGTGTGATGGCATGAAAAGGAAAGTCGAATTTGCTTGTGTCACTTATCATGGGAATAGCTGCGGCAGTCTGTGCGGGTGTTCGTGTGTGTGTTTGTGAGTGTGAGTGTGTGTGTGCGTGCATGCATATACACAGAGTGAGTCACCACCAAGCACAGCATACACACTGGGAAGCAAGACAGATGCTGGGTTTGCACTCGGTGTAAAAAGCTATTACCCTTAGCAGCGCGGTGCCTCTTTGAAAATGTGGCGCCACGAGGCAGCTTCTAAATGCAGACAGAGGCAGAGCTTAGAAGAGGAAGAGCGAATGCGGGCTGAGGAGGATGAGGGAACGAGGAATGTTGGAGTGATTAACAGATTCATCAACTTGCTCTATCTGTGTGCATGTTTCAGTAGCTCTGATCGAAACCTTCACTGCAAAAAATAATTTTCTTAATAAGATATTAGTCTTGTCTTAATGCTGCTTTAGAAGTCTTCTTTTAGAAACATCCTAACTGAGACAGAACCTCATAATTTACTGGAATAGAATGCTCTATGTTGGCAGCCACTTTGTGCTCCAGGGAGACACACTTGCAACTCGATTTACAATTAATTTTAATAGAGTTTGACATAAACATGTTGCTCAGCTAATGATGCCATACTCTCATAAGCATAAACATATTACATAGCACACACAAATATAGTGTAAATGTATTCATTTTAAATTAAATTGAACTAGGTTTATATAGTTTTCAGTGTGGAATTAAACACTGATAATCAAAATTTCTCTCTTTTTTTTGCCATATTGAATAGATTATTTTCACAGAGCTTGTTACTATGGGTTTGCCTAAAAGTAAACATGTCATGCTGCCTTATTATGAAATGTGATCACACAAGAAATCAACATGTTTTTTTGAACATTCGGGTAAATCCTGAAATTGAACCCATTCTGCAGAAATTCCGAACACGCACCATCGCCCATCAGATATTTTTACATCACTTCAGATCTGAGAGGATGTGTTGCAAGAGCAACCTAAGAGACATGAGTTCTGGTCATGTCTTTGACCAAGTCATTTGTGTTGACAAACAATGTCATGATTAGCACGATCCATTAGCATGATTAGCAAGTTGCATTTTTGTAAATATTTTACTCCACTGATAGTTAGGTTTATGGTTGGGGTTTGAGTTAGTGGGTAGGGTTAATAAAATATGCATTCTGGTTTAATTTACAAATAAATATACAACTCACTTTTGATGCCACTCTTTGGACATTTCACAATGCAAATGGAGCTCACGCATGCCCATATGTTCAACAACACCTCCTGCTTTGGCCACTGGGGGCAGTGGTTCAAATTGTATTAAGCACAAACTGATTACAGCTGCAGAACTTTTGACTTACTGTCACTGAATTTGCAGTGCAAATAGTCTGTATAATGCAGTTAAAACTAGGTGTACGACAACAAAGGTTTGCTACCTACAGCCATTGCATTGGGAGCATGCCTATGAAGGCTTTAAAAGCTGTTTAGATAGGCAGCTCGCTAGATTTGGTTGATTTTATGACTATTTAATGACTGCTGTTATCAGGTATGGTTTAATTACTTACATGAATGATCTAAAACTTAATTATTTTTCTGTCTTTTCTCTCTTTTACCCCCCATCTCTACTCTGTTCCCTGCTGCTATCCACCAATCTACAGGTCCCTCATCAGATGAGCACTTTGACCTTCTACAGGTACGAGCAGCCCATAGTGGACTACTGCCAGGCGCATCAACCCCTGCGGCTTAACATGAACTACGAGGGTCCCCCGCAAAGCCTGGAGGGCTTGGAGGAGCTTCCCCCATGTGAGAGAAGCACAATCCAGACCGTAGCCCTTCCTGCCGTGCCCAATGTCAACAAGGGCCCCATGGGGCCCTGCTCCCCTCCCAGCCTGAGAGCACCTGTCGAGGGACCCAGCATTCCTTACCCCACAACAGAACGCTCCATTAGCTATCCAACCACAGAACGATCCACCAGTACTCTCACTTTTCGACGCTAATGCCCCCCCTCCCCCTTGAAAAGAAAGGCATGATGGTAAAGGAGGCTGTGCCTGGGTTGTGATACACATTGCACCACCATTTCTGCAGCAGTGCATCTGAAACTGCCCTTACTGCTGTGGCTTTGTCTACGCTAACTGCTTGAAGTGAAAAAAACATTCCCACAAACATAGCTGGAGACTAAAAGGATCTGGCATATGGCACACTTCAAATATGGAGCGAAGTCTATCCTGAAAAATGAGATTCCATTTGTCTTTTTCCATTTCTTTGTTTTGAATCACAGGCCCATACACTCTTTTTGTTTCCCCATCCTGCTAAATGGCAGATTGAAACCCAATGCAACATGCATGAGACATTAAATGTGGCTTTGGTTTCATTCAGTCCTTGCTCTGTACCGACGCTACAGGACGCCTTCTCGGAGGAGTAGATTATGGTGATTCTCCCATGCTGAGTGAAGAATGAAATGGAATGTGCAATAAACAAGGTTTTTTGATGAAGGAGAGAAAGAAGAGAGAGAATGTGAGAGTGAAAAGAAACAAATTAATGTTCACCAGAGCTCAAAGGCCACTCGCTGTTATTTTCATTTAGTTGCCAGGGAGCGTTCATAAATGCTGTCATTATTTGATTAAAAATATAGATCTGTCCAGACATGAGCATGTCCCATGGAAGATCTCTTGACTATAAAAAGTATTCATTAAAATCGAATTGAAGTTTCGTACGGCGAGGTCTTTCAGTGTGCACATGTACCAAAGATCCAGCTTCTTTATATGCACACATTGCTTGTGTTCCTTTTCATAATGTAATCGAACAACTAAATCAATATTTATCCAACTCATACTGGGCCAGTGGTGTTTATGATTGGCAAAATGTTTTCCTGATTTTTCTGCAGAATTCAGTCTGGTTAGTACTGTTAAGATATCAGTTGAGATATGTGAGAAATATGTTGTGTTTGTAGGCTACCCGTTTTACAAGATGGTGTATGTGTGTGTTTCTTTGTGTGTGTAAATCTACAGACTGTAGTAAATTGAAGACAGATGAGTGCCAAGAGGGGAAGGAAATCCCCTCTCTCTGTTTGCATTTTGGAGCCACCATACACTAAGGCTAGAAACATACTCTACACAAATGTGCAGATGCTAATGCTTGGCCTCAAGGGGGTGATAGTTACCTTCAAATGTCTTTGCCATTAAACAGGATGTGTTATTTTTTTATTTGCTAGCTACAAACAGTTGAGGAGTGTTAACTTGCTCAACAAAATTATCTTCAAACTGTTGCCCTGCCGTGAGAGTAGTTGACCTGTCCGCCATAGCGCCACTTGTGGCAAAGCTGAGAATGCAACATAACATTTCGGTAAGCAACGATGTGCTATTGCAAGCTAAGCTAGAAGCACACTTGCAGTAAAATATCTTTCAGGCCAAAAAGCTCATAACATTTCGGAAAGCAACGACGAAAAATTTTGAGCTTGCTTAGCTAGACGCATACTTGCAGTAGAGTATGTTTTGGGCCAAAAAGCACTTCCCAACCCACCTTCAAACAGCTTTCCAATTATTTAAGGAAAACTATCTAACATTACCAAGGCTAGTTCGCCTAATGGGGCCACCTAAGATTGTATGGAAGAGCTGAATAAACTATAAGCATTCGCTAGTTTACTTAAGCTAAGTTCAAATAGATGTGGCCAGTCACCTCAGGTCATTTATTGTTTAGTTTTATGACTCCACAAAGAAGCTATATGAATTAAATTGCAACAATTGGATGAAACAGCAAGAGACTTGGGGCAATTATATAAAAAATTACCAAGGCTGTTGATTTAATGCATTCATTGTCATTTGTCATTAATCATGCCCCCAATAAGTACATACATTTCGGAATAAGGAATGTTCCTACCATTGGAGCAATTCAAACATGATGTACCACTTTGATATTGCAGTGGGGGGCAGTCAGCTCCAGCTGCACTTTTTGTATTGTAGAAATGCTTAACTTGTCTGCTGCCACAATATATGTATATGATATAATGTATTTGATTTATCTGAATTATAATATTTATTATATATTATATTTATAATTATTTTATATATT
Source organism: Xyrauchen texanus (assembly GCF_025860055.1). Lineage (NCBI taxonomy): Eukaryota > Metazoa > Chordata > Actinopteri > Cypriniformes > Catostomidae > Xyrauchen > Xyrauchen texanus. The sequence goes on from NC_068319.1 coordinate 22,007,885, forward strand.
ACATAGTAGTTAAACAAATCATATTTCATAACTACTGCTCCTGATTTCAAAGCCAAGATATAACATTGTATAATAGCCACCAGCGACAATGTTACCATCTGCCACTTATGTACTTTTAAGAAACAACCTAGCTAAGTTTTAATACATTTTGTGGTTGAGAACTTTACTGAGCATGTGCTGAATAAGTGTGACACAAACACTTTAGCTTGTTTGTGATTGAAGAAATTCAGTGTGTTACAATTGCCCCCAGTCTCCCCTACTCTTTCCAAGGCCACTTCAGGTTTAGTTTGAGTTGAGATATTCAGAGCAGATGCTGATCATTGAGCTATTGTACTATTATGTCCTCAAATAGACCACTAGGTGACTCATACTCATATCATTAGACACATTACAGGTCTTTGAGTGGTTTCAGTCCATTTCACTTACTGTAGTTCAGTTATTCGATGGATGCTTTTTGAAAGAACTTCACTCAATAACAAACTCTTTGACATTACAAGCCATTGTCCAGTCTTGTAGAAGTTCAGTTTCTCCATGCCAAGTGGCACAAATTCTGATCACAATATTTTTTCTTTCTTTCTATCTTTCTTTCTTTCATTCTTTTAACCCTGACAAAGGACTTTCGAATAATGTGAGAATATGGAATAATTGCCTGTAAACACAGATTTTTTTCACCCTGTGTGCCTGTGCATATGGGCTTTACACAATGAATGTGGACATGGTACCTCATCAACGGTCAATGGATATCGTTACATTTGTTCAAAGCCTGCAGAACAATGGCTGGTGGTGACATCATCACCTGTCTTCTCAGGAGCCATGTTAACCCTTCTGGGCACACTCAACACTAGGTTGGCATGTTTGGCCTCACTCGGTATGGACTTGGATCTATATAATGTAAAACTCCACCAAGATGTCACTGGAAATGTGGTGGAGCACTTGCAAGGTAAGAAATGGATTTCACACTGTCATGTCAAGAGAAATGACACTGTCAAGATGCTCAAAGACATTTTGAAATGTGTTCTGCCAGTCTCCGGCACCGATTATCTTCATATGTTTATCTTGTAAATAGAGAGTATAAAGAACCATATTGTTTAGCTTCTTTTGACACATGTTTGTGAACAGGAAGACTCAGCTGTTTAAATGCGCACCTGATCAAAGCATACGCTTCTAGAGACCCCTCATTTCGAAGATTGATATTTTTCTTCTGTTCCGTTCAGTTCATCTCATTAGCATAATAGATTTTCATATTCTGTGTATCACTTTACCAACAACATGTGTCGTGTCTGTGGGATGAAAATCGAAAGGTTGATATCAATGCTTTGTCAACCCTTGTGTCGCACTGCAAAGAAATAATTTGTGTTTTTGTTTTGTTTCCATCCTTAAAACAAGATACATTTACATGAGAAGCAAAATTGAAAGATGTCTTGTGTTTCAGATAACATTTGTTGAATTAAAGGGATATTTCTCCCAAACATTTAAATTCTGTGATTATTTACTCTCATGCTGTTCCAAAACGAAAGCCTTTCTTTCACCAAAGGAGATGTTAGCTTCAGTCACCATTCACTTGTATTATATGGAAAAAGGTTGCAATGAAAGTGCGTGATGACTGATGGGGTGGAAAAATAAACCAAATTTTGAAAGTTTTGAATTATGTTTTTTTTTTTTTTTTTAAACAAGACAAAAATGCTGGTTTAAATTTTTGCAGTGCGTACTTTGATTTTGGTCAAAGTAACTGTTGTGATCCACCCAGCCCTCTCTCTTTCTCCGTGGTTTTGTATTTTCAAGAAGCCCAGGCAAATTAAAATAATAGCAACGTGTTCAATGTGAGTGGCTTGTACTTCGCTCCAAGGCTTCATGCATGATGTATCGAGTGTAAGCTTGATGTTGTAAGGTAAATGCTAATAGAGTTACCTGCCTACCACATTTCAATTCTGAATGAGTCGCAAGAACATCATAAAACAGCCCTTACAGCAAGGTATTAGCTCCTTGGCAGTGCTGCAGAAAGACAGAAAATACTTCAGTTCTTGATTTTGAAAAGGCTGTTGTTTAGAAGAAAGCAGGATTATGAAATTATTCTAATTAAAGAATATATATTAATCATATAAGAAAAAAATATGATTATATTAATATCTGATTATATGTATATATTTAAACAGCTTGAACCCAACATAAATGATGACATGTTTTGGGATTCTTTTCTGGGTGAGATTTGTTTAAAATATTTAGCATATAGCATTTATTCAGAAACACAATTTTCCCCCGTTTAAATGCATATGATAGTACCCAATCATGTCAACTGTTTGGATAAGGGGTTGCACAACTACTCAACTAATTGATTAGCCATGCAACTAGTCGACATCATAGATCTCAGTTACATGGTGACAAGGGAAGAAAATGACTCTGTCCACTAAATGCATTTATACTGTATTTGTGTACATATATATATTTGGAAGTATGTGAAAGTGAAAATACTGAAGCGAACCTGGAGCACTTTGCAATCACAAATCGTGTTATGAGCAAACAGTGCCGCCACTAGTATCACTAAATGGAATTGCAAATATAATCGCTGTTTTCAAACAGATTCAAAAATATTTACCCTGTCCTACATTGGTTGTACAAACAGATAGTCTCCCCTCAAACGCACACCATTGGTCAAGGAAATGTTGCTATGTCAGACTGGTCGGGCAGACTGATCACACTGCGAATTCGGCTGCAGGAGGTCGAAAGTTTTACGGTGGAATTCAGTCCCTGCTTACTGAAATTTTAATCACTGCTCCCCCCACTGGACAAAGCTGGAAGTGTTGTTGACCACATGGACACATGTGAGCTCCAGTTTCCAGGAGTGGCGCCAAAAGTGAGGTGTATTTTTAGTAGTAAATGATGTAATACAGTAAACAGGAATGCATATTTTTCTAATTGCACCCCCAACCCTAAACTTGTGTAGTATTCAACCTCCGAATCACACTCTCTTTCAATTATGTGGACGCAGTTACTTAGTGGGATTCACTGTAAAATTTGCTGCAAATTTCCCACTTATTATTTTCACATGCAAATGTGCTTATCCCAGCAGATGTTTGACAGAAGTTTGCAGTTATTCACCGGTATTGGTGAACCTGCAGCAAACGTTTGCCAACAATTGTGAGTTTGCCACAAAGCTCATTTGCATGTTGAAATAATGAGTGTCAAATTTGTGGCACGTTTCCAGCAATTTTGTCATAATTTGTAAGGGCAACTGCTAAAGGGAAAGGTGGTCAAACAAACTGATGCAAAAAAATGTCTGTTAGTAATTCGGCAGATTGGGGTTCATTTTAGGGTACATGAACTTTCAAAAGCGTCAATTCGATTTCCCGTGAGATCATCCTCTCTTTGGAGAAATCAAGCTTCAAATGGCTTACTTTTAGTTGTCTCTGCATATTCAATTGGGATACAAAATCATTTTAACACAAAAAAAAATGACATACATACATACACAGCTTTAAAGTTTTAATTGAAAAAGCCAAAATTCTTGCAAAAAACACCTTTTTACTAATCAAGTCTGACTGAAAGTATTCACAGTTTGACAGCATGAATCTGGCAATGATAATATACAAGCTTTACTTTCTTACACACATCTTCTCAGCTGCATGAACATTCTCTCCACTTACACACTATCCGTTAACAACATTGAACAACAAAGACCACTGATGCTGCACAACAATTAGTAATTCATTTACATAAGGTAAACAATGACAAGCCCACCAGTCGACTAGTAAAAATGAGTAGTTGTGCAAGCCCTGGTTTGTGTGAGTCACCTTGACTAGATCTTCTAAGCTCATAAGACATCATTCAAAGCAATGATTCACATCCTCCACAAAAACGGCTATTAATTGCTCAGTTAAATAATGAAGCCTTATGCAATTGTCTGTTCCCTTAATTCTTAAATATACCTGTAGAATGAGCTTATACTTTTTTCATTTTCTCTCACCATTCTGTTGATACAAAACAAGATCACTAAACAAAGTAACCATAAACCATTCTGAATATGTACTTTAGGATGTAATTTTACTGATGTACTTACAAAACTCTACAGTCTTTCACATTTTGTCATTTCCGTCATGAGCTCTGTGTTTTGGGTACAGATATTTGTTTGTAATGTTTACCAGCAAATACATTATTAGAGTTTTTTTCTGGAAATAAATGTGCAGGTGCTATTAAGCTGCAGAGAACAAACAAGCCAAATGCTTTTTTTTTCCATATTTTGCCATGGTTCACTCCACAGGATGTTCACTAAAAACAGAGGAGGTGGGCATAATTACCTAATATTCAGAGAGCTCATTACTGGCAATGTATTGGTTACTCCATTTCATTCACACAAAAGATAAACTGGGGATTCACTGCACTGAAATAATTGTGGTTATCATTACTTTGGTCATGTTTTCCAGTAAAAAAATATCTAAACATCCTTAAAACAAGATACATTTACTTAGAAAATAAGACTTGTTTTCAGAGAATATATCAATGGTCAATATGGCAGCCATGTTGGACTTAAACTGACACCTATGTGTAGGATGCACTATGTTTTTTTTAGTAATAGGTTTTAGCTTTCTATGTCAATTAAGTCCAAAAGTGAAAGTGTCCAATAAGAGGCTGATTACTGAGTTTCAGTAAGTAGTAGGCTAGTTATGTGATCTAACATGGCAGCCCTCATGAGGGGACCCTTTCCATGTAGAACAGTTTTTATACACCAATCAGTCAAGTCAAGTCATTTTTATTTGTATGGCACTTTTCATACATGGTTTCAAAGCAGCTTTATAGAAAATCATGCATTAAAAACACTTTAATGTAATATCTATAAATTCTTAGAGTGTTCATTGTGTAGTTTGATTAAATATGATTGTAAACTGCAGCCCGGGCCGCTCCCTTCCTGCCGGAACTCCACACTGAGCTTGCAAAGTCGTGGAACGCGCCTTTCTCGGCCAGGATCCGTTCCCACGTCTCCACCCCTCTCGCTTCGGTGGACGGCGCCACCGAGAAGGGCTACTCCTCCATCCCCCCGGTCGAGGATTCGGTAGCAGCACACCTTTGCCCGTGTTTCTTGTTCCCAAGAAAGACGGCGGCCTCAGACCAATATTAGATCTCAGGAGTTTGAACAAGGTGCTTGCAAAAAGACCGTTCAAAATGCTTACAATCAGGAAACTCCTCGCGCATACGCGCCAGGGGGACTGGTTTATCTCTCTCGATCTGAAAGATGCCTACTTTCAGATTCAGATAAATCCCGTCACAGGCCATTCTTGAGATTAGCCGTCGACGGCCAGGTTTATCAATACACCGTCCTTCCGTTCGGCCTGTCTTTAGCACCCGTACTTTCACGAAGTGCATGGATGCGGCGCTCGCACCCCTGCGGAGTCAGGGCTTGCGAATTCTGAACTATTTGGACGACTGGCTGATTATGGCACAGTCACATACGGAGCTTCTGTCTCACAGAACAGTTCTCCTCAGCCATCTGACAGTTTGGGTCTTGCAGTCAATTGGACCAAGAGCTCACTACAGCCCAGTCAGGCAATTTCCTTCCTTGGAATAGAACTAGACTCCGTGGCTATGACGGCTCGCTTATCTACACAGCGACTAGCCGCGTCCTTTCAGATGAACAGCCTCTGAAAAAATTTCAGAGAGTGCTAGGTTACATGGCCTCAGCCGCAGCAGTACTTCAGCTGGGTTTACTGCGCATGCGCCCGCTTCAGCATTGGCTAAACACCCGCGCGTCTCGCCGGGCTTGGGCCACAGGCCACCAGCCAATCAAGGTGACTCAGACCTGTATTTCAGCTCTGCAGCCCTGGACAGTGGCCGAATGGTATCAGCGGGGAGTGACGATGGGAGCTGTATCTCGCCGAAAAGTCATTTCGACAGACGCGTCCAACACGGGTTGGGTACGAGGGCTCTCCGGTTTTTGGCCTATGGTCAGTTCAGGAAAAGCTCCTTCACATAAATTGTCTGGAAATGATAGCGGTCGAGTACGCGCTTGTGCGCTTTCTCCCAGTCATTCAGGGTCACCACGTCCTGGTCCGTTCAGACAACAGATCTGAGGTATCCTACTTAAACCATCAGGGCGGTGTCAGATCCAGGAACCTCTTCCATCTGACGAAATGCATACTGAGTTGGTCCCAGTGCCACCTGCGCTCGCTGAGGGTGGCGCTGCGTGCCAGGCCACCTGAACGGCGGCCCAGACAGACTGTCCAGAGACAATATTCCTCCAGGGGAATGGTCCCTGCACGCTCAAACAGTCCAGAAGTTATGGCGCATATTCGGCAGAGCAGAGATAGACCTCTTTAGCGTCAGAAGAGAACTCTCACTGCCCAATATTTTTCTCAGCGAGGACGCAGCTGGCCCAGGACTGGCCCAACCGCCCGCTTTACGCCTTCCCTCCGTCTCGCTATTGCCACAGGTAATGCAGAGGATCAGGAAGCAGCGCCACTCGGTGCTCCTCATAGCCCAGCGTTGGGAGAATCAGACATGGTTCCCGGAGCTTACGCAGCTGTCACTGACAGCGCCGTGGCCCATCCCAGTGAGAGCAGATCTCCTCTCTCAAGCTCGCGACGCGATCTGGCATCCCCACCCAGAGCTGGGCGCTGCAGCGTGGGTGATCAGCGACTACCCGTCGCTCTGCCAGAAGGGGTAATAAACACCATCATACACGCTAGAGCCCCTTCCACGAGAAGACTCTATGCGTCAAAATGGTCTGTGTTTTCAAAATGGTGCACCGACAGAGACCTGGACCCACGGACATGTGGGGTGTCGTCGCTGCTCGTGTTTTTACAAGAGCTGCTGAATAAGGGCAGATCCCCATCCACGCTCAAAGTGTATGTGGCGGCCGTCGCGGCGTTCGCTGAACCCCTGCACGGCCAGTCACTGGGAAAAAACGAGCTGGTCATCCGCTTCCTCAAGGGAGCTAGAAGGATGAACCCCCGCGCCCCCCATCGGTTCCTATCTGGGATCTTTCTATAGTTCTCGAAACTATGAAAGCTCCTCCTTTCGAACCGCTTCAATCCGTGGATTTGAAATACCTTTCACTCAAAACCGTTTTTCAGACTTCCCTGTCATCAGTCAAATGTGTGGGAGACCTTCACGCGCTGTCTGTCAGCGCTGCGTGTCTTGAGTTTGGACCAAGTGACTCCAAGGTCATTTTAAAGCCTAGACACGGCTATGTTCCCAAGGTGATCGGTACTCCTTTCAGAGCACAGGTCATTTCCCTATCGGCACTGCCAGCATCCGATAGCGAACGCGACGCCAATCTCCTTTGCCCAGTCAGAGCACTGAGATTGTATACTGCGCGCTCCGCCTCTTTCAGACGCTCTGAGCAGCTTTTCGTTTCGTTCGGAGGGTGCACCAAAGGTCTCGCCGCCTCGAAACAGACACTGTCTAGATGGATAGTGGACGCTATTGCTGCAGCATACGCGTCAAAAGACCTGCCATGCCCATTGGGCATTAGGGCTCACTCCACTAGAGGCATGGCCTCATCGTGGGCATGGTCCAGCGGGATTTCCATTCACGACATATGTGTGGCAGCGGGCTGGGCTTCCCCTTCCACCTTTGTCAGATTTTACAATCTGGAAGTGCCCGCCCTGCAGGCAAAACTACTAGCAGTTTAATACGCTACAGCTCCCCTGGTGAGCTGCACTGATGGGACTCATTCCACACAGACCGGCACCGCCGCTCTGTCGTTCCCTTCCCACTATGTGCTTATGTATTACACACACACTGGCCCGCACTCTTGCTGGCCAAATATTATTTCCCCACTCACAAGGGCTCCCCCGGGTCCCCCCACCCCCCAGCTAGCTTACGCAATACGAGAGAACCTCTCGTAAGAGAACGAATCGGTTACCTAACGTAACCTCCGTTCTCTCTAGATGAGGGAACGAGTATTGCGTAGCCGGCCGTGCTTAGCGCCACGGCGACTTTCGCTTCATTCAATGAAAACCAGGGTTCCAGCCTCACGAACTACGCTTATATGCACTCTAGCCACGACCATTTTGGCGGGCTTTGATGCAGTAAGCGCGGACGCTCTCTCATTGGACGCGAGTTCGCCAAGTTCGTCTATAGGCTGCAGCAGTTGCCGCAGTGCAACCAATGAGCTCGCTAGCTAGCCCGCTCAAGGTCTGCAGTTGCTGCACTGCGTTGACAAATGATACAAAATTAAGGATAATTTTTTGGCTTCAATATCTCAGAAAAGATGAATCTTTCCCGTAGCGTAAGCTAGCTTACGCAATACTCGTTCCCTCATCTAGAGAACCGAGGTTACGTTAGGTAACCGATTCGTTATCTGAGTTACCGCAGACCTTGTCAGTTTGAATCATTTTCTGTGGACCTCTCTCATCATCAAGGCATTTTTGTCCATAGAACTGATGCTCACTGGATGTTTTTTGTTTTTGGCACCATTCGGAGAAAATTCTAGAGACTGTTGTGTGTGAAATTCCCTGGAGATCAGCAGTGACATAAATACTCAAACCAGCCCATTTGGCACCAACAATAATGCCACAGTCCAAATCAATGAGATCAAATTTTTCCCCATCTAATGGTTGATGTGAACATTAACTGAAGCTCCTGACACGTATCTTTATCATTTTATGCACTGCACTGCTGCCACATGATTGGCTGATTAGATAATTGCATGGATGATTGTTGGTGCCAGACGGGCTGGTTTAAGTATTTCTGTAACTGCTGATCTCCTGGGATTTTCATGCACAACAGTCTCTAGAATTTACTCAGAATGGTACCACAAACTAAAAACATTTAGTGAGCAGCAGTTCTGTGGACGGAAATGCCTTGATGATGAGAGAGGTCAGACTGGCCAGACTGGGTCGAAAGTCTACAGTAACTCTGAGTTTTCTGCAGTGAGAATAATATCATATCAAAATGCTATTCTGAGATGTGGGTTGATGCTGTTTTGGCAGCACAAGGGAGACCTACACATTATTAGGCAGGTGGTTTTAATGTTGTAGATAATTGGTGTAAGGTTACTGATGAGTGATTTTATACAAAATTACTTTTCGTTTGGAGTAAAATTGATATTATTTTAAATAATTTTTTTATATTTTTAAGACAAAATAATGATAAAGACAATAATTTTTTGCAGTGAAGCACTAATTTAGCTTTTGTGTGAAATAACTGAATATCTGTAGTGTTCAAACATCTACACTACACAGAATGTCCCCCTCCATTTTGTTTGTTTTGGTTTTGTTCTACTTTCCTCTTGTGTTTGAGCTCTAGTGTCTGCTGGGAACACATTTTCCCTCAAGGGCAGGATTTAAAGGAATGGTGAAGAATTTACTCTTCTGTGCTGACTCTCAAATGAGTGTTTAATGCAAATATCCAGAAGGACAGGAAGTGGAAAGAGAGAGCTTGCAGAAAGTTCATTGGCCAGTTTCTCTCTCTCTCTCTCTCTCTCTGCAGCAAAACCATATTTGGGCAAAAGTCTCGTGAAAGGAGCTATATACCACACACAAACACATACATCTGCTCATCTGTGCAGAATTAGAGGAGAAAAAAACAGCTTATCTCAAGGCTTGCACATGGCGGAGAGGTAGTGGTGTTTTCAGTGTGGGAGATGGCCCATGAGGCTAACATCTGCTGCTATTGTGGACATGGCCCTGTCACCAGACTTATTCCCTGTCTACTAAATCTGCCACATTCAACCAGAACTCAGCCCACAAACTCTCTAAACAACAAGTGTCGTGGTTTGGTTGTAGCTGAATGCTGGACAAAATGGCCTGTCAAAAATGTATCCAAAGGCTCTGTTCTTTAAACTTAGGGAGCTGAATTCTAATCATGGTAACCTCATAAGTGACTGATTGGGAACAATCTACATAGACAGAAACTCTACAAACCATTCAAATAACACATCTCATGCAAAATATCCAGGAGACTCAACTGTGTTAGCATGTTGCTAAGCTAACGTGCTAAGCACGATATAGGGCTGTAACTACAGTCACAGAAATATTGGGTAACATTTAAAAATTAAATTCAACTATTTGTATCAAAGCCTTTCGGTATTAATTATAAGTATATTTAAAATCAATATTCCTCTCATTTCATCTATCATTTTGAAATAAATTTTCTAAAAAAACATTTTTTTTTTTTTACTTTGGCCAAAAGTATCTTACTAAGTAATCTACTTATTGGAATGGCAATCATGTCTGGAGAATGCCTGTGATGCCTTGATATGCTGCCTACGTAGGCAGTTCACTGAGTTTTGAAACAGTATTTCCTCTGAAATACTTAAAAAAGGCTTTCATTGCTAATAGAATTGGTTATAAGGCAATATTGTGAGATAAAATTCATACAAACCTGAATGTAATATAATCAAAGAATAGGAAATGAATGACTTTAGACAGAGTAAATGCCATATTTCAGTGGACGCGAACAGTCTGTTCACTGTAGTGCTGGTTCAAGGTCAAATAACATTTTCTGCAGCATTTTGTTCATTGAAAATTTGCATAAAGACATTTTCAACATTGAAAAGGATTGGCATTGAATGTTTGATACCCAGGTTCAAAATAGTATGTCATATCTTTACATCTCATCTCATATAGCCTCGTTTTCATGTGCATTTACAGTAAATATCGCATCTACTCTGAGTGAAGCTTATTGAATTATTCACTCCATATTCATAATGAAATGTAATTATAAGTCTAGCATTCATGAGTGTTATTTGTTGGCAAAAGGTTAAGGTCTGATTAAGGCATAGGCCTAGAGTATGTTGTGGTTGTATTTTGTCCTGACTGTACATGTCACAGTAGCTCCTACGTTTTCAAGCTGTAAACTTTGGTAAAATTACATCTGCTAGCTTGATGTTATTTGCAAACCCATCCAGCATGTTTAAGGTTCTTCAGGATAAAATTCTGAGTCAGTTTTGTTCCATTTGTGAAGAAGAGCTTTTCCCTTTGTAGGAAAGAACCATAATAAGTACTCAGCCAAGACCTCAAACTTCGTCCATTGACGTGAGATACAGATATAGACAAGAGCTATAGAAAGAGGCGTGACATCACTGCGAATTGACGTGGTTATCGATGATCTGTGCCACAATGATTTATGGAGAACTCAAACTAATGATTCAAGCAAATTTTAGCTTTTCTGTTCTAATTCATTTCCCCATGCTCAATCTATTAATGGATTACATAGGGCAAAAACACAATGAAAAGCAATATCGTCTCTCATTTGTATTCTTCCCCTGTGTCCTTACCTTCCATTCCATCCTCTGTAGGCCATTAACTTCCATGAAAATCACGTTTTTCTGGCTTTGCCTGGTCTCAGGCTGTGGGTTATTATTTTTCTGTGGGATGTAAATATGCATTGTTGAAATCCTTCTGTTAGTTTTCTGTTGTTTTCTTTTGTTTTCATCTGTACACAGATTGAAAACAGTTTTGTGAAGACCTGCTCCAAATGCAAAAATGTGGCTCTTCTTTGAGTATATCATTGTCAGAAAACTAAAGTTTTGTAACATTTTTGATGATGAGATCAGAAATAAAGTAATTTAAAGATCTAATGTACTGGACTGTCTACTTGAATTTTTTTGCCTTTAGAATACAGTAGCATCTACAACCCCAATTCCCAAAAAGATGGAACAGTAGAATGCTAATTAAAACAAAAAGGAGTGATTTGTAAATTATATTCACCCTTTGCTACATTGAAAGCACTACAATTAAACATTACATGATGTTTTACCATGTGAATTTCATTGTTTTTGTTTAAAGGACAGTCATTTCAAATCAGCATTTTTCATACTGTCCCAACTTTTTCAGAATTTGGGTCATAACCACCATTCCCTGATGCATTTTTGTTTTTTCTTATTTTAAGCATAAACCTTGAATCCTATTGAAATTGAAGTGTACATAATCCATTTGGACTACATGAATACTTTTTGTTTTAGCCTTACACTTGCAATTAATAAAATAAATTAAGTTGGACCAACCTAAAACATTTATTTAAGTCAAGTATTTTTTTTTAATATTCACAACAAACATATTTTCAAAAGCAGCTTTACAGATAATTATGCTTTAACAGAAAAATAAGCTGTCTGTAACAAGTAAAGGACTGGCAAGGAGGAGGCGTGAACCGGCTGAACAGTAAATGTTAGGTTCAATGTAAAACTCAACTTAAAACAACATGAGACAAACAGACACACAATACAGCCACGTGCGTCTCTCTGTCAAACCGGCATCTCCGGCTGCCCCTTATCTCTCTCTAACCCTAACCCTAACCCTAGAAGCAGTTAATAAAGAGTGCATCCAAATTAGGACAGAACATCATCTTTAACGTTGTTAAATCTGTATACCAACTTTCATTGATTTAAAAGCATGTTCCACCGCCTCTCGTTTTCCCCGTTAAATCCTCGATGCGATCCACTCTGAACAGCTGAAAACCCAGCAGATGTAGCACACTATGGCATCACTCTGTGAAGCACAAGGGAGCAGAGGTTAAAAAGTCCCTGTTTGTATGGGTGAGGAGATGTAGTTCGGAGATTCGCTAGATGAATGCTCGGCAAAGCTGTTCGAAAGCCACGCCGATGGAACTTGACCAGCGCGCCTGCTCGTCTCCCTCGCCTGCGTCTATTGAACAGCAAAGCAGCACCTCTAACTAAAATGTCCAGCAAAGCGTCCGAATATTCAAAAACTGGGAAAAGATTGTCTGGTATATGCTGACGAATGTTCAGCAGTACGTCTCTGGTAAAACTGATTGGAAAAAGATTACTGAACACAGGACAAACAAATAAAAACAACAAAAGAATAGGAGCGCTCCACACCGAGGCGGCCATCCATGGCACCATCATGATGCAATATAATGTAATGAATATAATGCCAATATCATTTATTTATGTTTAGTATATGTCATGATTTAAAATCTGTAAACCAAGTAAGTGTTAGGGGCCAATGTTTAAATAAATAAATTTTGTATGAACTGTAATATTAATAGCTAAAGTGTCTGAATAACTGCGGAAGTGAACACAGATGCTTTTGTTGTTTGGCTGATGAAGGCTTAATTTGGTAATTCATTTATTATCTATGTATTTCATTTTAAGAGTGTAGTCCATCCTTTGATTTGGGTGATGCAGACAGAGTAAAGTGCACTGCAGTTCAAATGTAAACTTGTGGCAGATTCATTTCTGGTGAAGTCCATCTTAAATCCAAGTTTCAGGCAGTGTCCCATGTTAAATACAATTTAAACTAAACATTAGTACATTTAGTTTGACAAACCTAATTAAGTTAACCAATCCAACTAAATTATGTCTGCTGAATGAAACTGACTTTATCTGAATAAAATAAATTAAATTTCTTGTAACAAAAATAATTAAAAAATCCCAGTTTCATTCAATCTTTTTTTTTTTATCAGTGCAAAAGTGATACAGTATCAGAGGTCAGCACACTGTTCTCTCCATCTCTCCTTCATTTCCTTTCCCCTTCAAAGAAGAGAGCTGTTATTCTATATGCCCTCTTCGGCCCCACACTGCAGTGGCACGAGGAGACGGGGACATTTGAAGTCCAGCTTGCGGAGCAACAAAAGTGCACTGGAGAATCTCTTCAGCCGAAAGGTTAGGCACCCCACTGAGGCATTTAAACATGAGCAGGGCCCGAGAGAAGCTTTAAGCTGCTTATACATTAATGCATTTCCTCTTCTTTTTTTTTTTTTTTGTTGCTTGGTAAGCAGGACAGGCACCATAATCATTTCATGTGACACTATGAGACAGCTGACCTGCAGTATGCTACATTGTTGGGGAAGCTTTTAAACTGTAACTTCTTCAACTACAAACTACTCATACTGTACTTCAAAGTGGTTAATCGACAGACCTGCTAATCTTTTACAAATATTTTGCTACACTACAAACCGCCAAAAAGTAGCTGAGTATATTAAAACTAAGTGAGCAAAATCTGTTTAAATAGGGGAGACTGGGGCTATTTGTCACACTTTTTACTCCAGTGAATATTTTTTTCAGGATTTATTTTTGAAAGTCGAGTTCTGCATAGCCACATACCATAGAGTATTGGCTACAAATGTATCACTATACATTAATGTATCCTTTGTTAAGGGTTTATAAAGGGGTTCATTAATTACTAATAACTCCTTAATAAATGCATTATATATCAACGATATGCTGTTATAACAACATGAATATAAGGGGCAAATTTCATAAAATGCTTATAGCCAAATAGTATTTTAACTCACATGTTATAAATGCTTAATAAATATACATATTCATTCTTAATTTTACTACATATAAAAAAACAACATTCACTAATTTATGAAAATATAGATTGGTATAGAGAGCTTAGAAGAAGGGATTTTGTCATTTTAATACAGTCTGCTTTGTATAAATTACTGTCTTTACTCACTTGTGTTGTCACAGAAGAATGGTGCTACTCTGAGCGGTGTCCCGGCTAAACTAGTCCTAATTACCTAAAGTCCTTTGCAAAAACACTTTATAAGTCTTCATACTCATTCACTGCCTGATGCGCATTTAATCAATAGGTAACATCTTAATAAATTATTTATTAGTGTCTATTTATTTGCATTAAGGTTTTCATTAAGTGTTATTAAGCATTTATGACATGTGAGGTAAAATGGCTCACTATTTGGCAAGTATTGCATGATGTAACCCTTTATATTCATGTTGTTATAACTGCATATCAGTGATTTATAATGAATTTTAAATGAGTTATTGATCATGAATGCACCCCTTTATAAAACCTTTACAAAGAGAAGAATAATGCAAAGTGTCACAGCGGCAAAAAAGCTATTGAACATTTCTACCGTTATTGCCCAGTCAAACAGATCCACTTCACTTCACTGGGGTTAATTAAGCTTTTGTGACAACATGCCCCACACTATATGGGATAATTTGTCATGACTGAAGCTGTCTTTAACAATCTACAGTTTAATTGGCCTTTCTACAAAATTAAAAAAAATAAATAAAAAAGAAAAGAAAAAATATGAGCATTAAAAAAAAATTAAAAGAGCGAATGTATAAATTAATAAATAAAAGTTAACATAAAATATCAAACCATTGTTTTGGCCTGCAAAATAAATAGTATAAATTGCAGCATATACAGCACATGTGACAACTTTACCCAAGTTCAATCTACATTAATTTAATAGATGTCCTATTCCTTAATGTGTTGTTAGTGTTCTTTTAATATGTTTTTTTGTTTCCCAACAGCTTTTACAAAATATGGTATGATATCGGAGCATAGAATTCAAATGTTTTTCATAAACACCTTACAGCTACTGAGATAAAGCCTTTATGACAACTTCCCAGTGTGACAATGTGGCAAAAAACTGTGATTGAGCTTTTTGTTGCACACAGCTGAGCTACTGTAACATTACTTTTCATTACTGTCCAAAACTACTTTGTTGCCATCAGTGCTGGGTAGATTACTTCTAAAATGTAATGCGGTACTGATTACAAATTACATTACTAAAATTGCAATCAGTAATTTAATAACTTGGATTATATTTCTATTCTTGGGGGGTAATTTTATATGATTAATTCTGGATTACCTCTGACCTAACCTGTTTGTTATATGATTTCATGTTTGTTAGATTTGATGTCACATGCCTTTTAGTAGGATAATCTATGCCATTTTGACAATGTTGCTTAAATGTATTTAAGAAAACTTAACTAATGAATCCAAATATTAGAATTGATTTGATTATTATTATTTTTAATTTTTTTACTCAATATTTGTCTGTCACTGAGTGAAATAAAAAAGCAATTACAAGGTCATGAAACACAAATACATTATTTTAACTGACATGTTTTTTTTTCTCCAAAGGAAGAAAAGGATAATTTTTATTTAGAATACTTTTTTCCCACAAATTCAGAAGCATTGATCGCAAATGTATTTACATGGTGTAAAAGTTGCTCAAATGCATCAAATTTAATTGTGTAATTTGTAACAAAATTTAATTAATAAAACTTTAAATATGTAGTTTTCTTTATTATTTTGTTAAAGATTACTCATTCAATTTGATATACATTTTTATGAGGTTAAATTGCATCAATTTTCTTTTGTAATTACAGGTACTTGATTTTAGGTGATGTAGTTGCATCATCCAGATTACATTTAATCTTACTACTCAGCACTGGTTGAAATTTTGCAAAATTCACTTTTACATGGTGTTTATGCATAAACATGTGTCGGCAGTGTGTGTACACAACCACCCTACAATATTAAAAGTCCACCCACTCCTCTTTCTTATATTACTATTAATCAAAAACAGTGTGTCAAAATGAATGGTTTTCGTTTCTGCTCTAAAGTGACGTCACGTTAAAGCAGGCCTCGCCCACGACTGGTGACTGACTCCACCCTGTTATCATAGATCCTCCCCTGAGTGATCTACACACAGTCCGCCATTTTTTTCCATGCTGGAGCAGAAACAGTGAGAAGAATAATGTCTCCACTTCATAAGCGTCATAAGTGTTCTGTTGTTGGCTGTAAAAGTGAAAATAAGAGTCTTCAAGTACTCCCGGCATCAGAGCCACTGAAGACACAGTGGACAAGTTTTGTGTTTTGAAGGAAATGGCCCAAAACATTCAAAAATGTGTGAATGTTTGTGCAAATCATTTTACACCAGACTTCTTTGTGAATGAGTGTCAATATAAAAAAAAATTAAAAAAAATTAATTCTCAAGCATGGATCAATACCAACTGTTCGTGTTCCAGCTTTATATCCTGAAGATGTAAGTATTGCACTTTATATTTTGTGAATATTTGCAAATCGCCTTTCTGAATTTCCTTGTTAGCTGACGCCACGGCTAATGCAGCTAAAGTTACCATTGTCTCTGATTGTATTTACGGAGACCAGATATACAGATATATATTCATATGGCTGAACTCGGGTATTTATGCTTTCAGTCATTTAGGTTCTGATTTGATGTTGCTGTAGTAAACGGAGCACATGCTGTAAAGGCACAGACCTCTTCCTGAAAGGAGAAAGGCTCATTTGCATTTAAAGAGACACACACGAAATCAGCGTGTTTTTGATTCCACCCAAAAAGAGGCATTTATAACATGGTATAATAAATGATCCATGGGGAATTTTGAGCTGAAACTTCACAGACACATTCTGAGGACACCTAAGACTTATAGTACATCTTGTAAAAAGGGGCATAATTGGCCTACTTCAAATCACTCATATCTTTTAACAGCACGTGTTACGAGTAAACTAGTAGCTTTAACTTTTCATGCGGGCATAGTTTGCTGTATTGTTTTGAATTCAGACTTTGCCATTTGAATATTTAAAAGGGCCTTCAAATCTTGCATTTTATTTACAGACAAATTTTTACAGATACATCAGTAAATTGAAAATGCCTTGCAATCAGGTACATGTTAAGTAAAGTAGTAAGATTCAATATCTGAATCACCGCAGTAATACCAAACTCTTTCTTCCATGTTCTCTGCTACAGATGTTGCCCGTGGCGTATGCCATCTGAGTAAGAGGTCAGCAGCTTCATAATTATTCTGTGTGAGTTTTCACAGGTGCCCTTTTCAGCTGCATAGTTGCCAGGTTCTTTTAAAAGGCGTTGTGTAATAGAGGCTATCTGACAGCAAATGACCGGAAAGACAAACACTGTCAAGGAGGTGTACAGAGGCTATACATTTCTGATGCCCTGATACCAATGTTCTGTTCGAAACATACATCGTTGTTAAACTTTCAAATGGCTGCTTCATTTAACAGCTTGGAGCACTAACAGAAGAGCCAACGTGACCTTTTCATGAACTTTTAACAAGAGAAAAGGTAGAAACATGCACAAAAACATTCAGGATTTATTTATTTATTTCTGTTGTTAGGGGTTATTTTATTCTCTTTTTCTGTCTTCCCAATGGACAACATTGTTTACCCAAAGTAAACAGGCTTTTCATGGTATCCCTGGAGAATTTGTTGCAGTAAATAATGCAGGATTTCTTTATTCTTAACAGCATGAGCTCTTAACATTCTACATAATGGATTATGATTTCAAGCAGATGCAATAACAACATAGGTGGATTCCTACACAAAACAAGACATCTGAATATCGTATAATCGCCTTATTTTTCCAGCTGGAAAGGCAGACCATCACTCCATATCTAAACTAGCTGCATTTGGCATAAATTTAGCTTAAAACCATCCTGGAAAATCTGTTTTGTCAAAAGCACTTCATGATTTACACATTTTATTGTGTAGAACAGTGGATTCTTTTGTTCCAGGAGCCATATTTTACATTGGACATCAAGAGCTGACTTGTACAAAAGTAACAAAAATGTCCTGAAAAAGTCAAACATGAAATGTATTAACATTACCACTGCATATAGCCAACAAAATGCAAAATTATTAATATAACAAAAGTTGATAATGAAAATTGATAGCCCGATCTCATGAAAATGATGTGACTGTGGTGATATTTTTGATAAATCATATTACATTACACATATCGTGGCAGTTCCAAGGGGAACAGTGTCGACTGTGCTGTGCTCAAGGCGAGTTAGATGCTCTCTCAAACAAATTAAGTTTTGAAGGTTAATGCTCAGTTGAGTTTTAAATCAACAAAACATTCCTCCCTACCCTAAACCTTAACCCTTGTATGGTCATAATGATCAAGTGCCTAATTTGAACCTACCCCCTTTTTTAAAGACATTTTTAAAGCTTGCAATAAAGACTCTGTTGGCTCTAACTCTCTACTTTTGGTCTTAAAATGTTCCTCTAAAACAGTTTTTCTCTATCAACTTCTTTAACAGTATACAGATCTGAAAGGCAGGGGACGCCCCGACGCAGCTTCAAAAGCTTGTAATAAAGGCTATGTTTGCTCTAGATGGCAGCAAACACTAGAAAAAAAAATATTAATATACAGATCTGAAAGTCAGAGTGCACCACCAATGTGTTTTGTGACTCCGCCTCCCTTCCCCCATGTTTTGTGGAATATCTCGGCCTCTGAATGGACTACAAACGTGATATTGGTGTAATCTGAAAGCCAAGAAACTTTGCAATGAAGCTCAGCTGTGCAATGATATACATTTCATAATCAATAGTCAGGAACATATTCAAACTATGATTTGTTTATAATATTTTTTTTTTGCTGAAGTGCATTTTTTCTGGACATTAGAGACATACTGTAATAGTGGATTATTTACCTAGACAAGCTGAGAGATGAGTAAAGATAGACCAGTTTTGTCGAAAACAACCTAATGTAAGAGCTGATATAGAGTATGTGGCTATTTGTGCCTATTTATTTATTTGATAATGATTATTTGAACAAAATAATCCAATAACTAATAACATTAATTTGCATTTATTCAATTTATTTATAGGTTTTATTTGTTTATTATATCAAATTTTATCATGTCGAACATTTTATTTTCATATAATAAACATAATAAACATAACAATTCTAGTGTTTTGATCTCATTAGATAGCTAAAAGTAACTGTTTATGAAATTATAATCTGCCTAATAACTCTTGATATTTGTGAAAGGGAAAAAAGTAATTGTTGTTATAGTGCCTATAGTGTGTATTTCACCAGGAAAAATAGACACATAAAAATAGTAATATGATTCTATAAGACCAGTTTGAAAATTGACAGTATGGAAAATGCCTCAACAACTGAAGAAGTGTTATTTACCAGCCTAACACATGAAACAAACTCTGGGCCAGATATTTTCGAATTTCAAATTGGATTTATGCCAAAATACAAAGAGTTTAAGTGGACTCATTGCTTTTGACATGTAAGAATTAGAATTCAGAGTCATTTGGAATACACTTTTATTGTGCTTTTTATCGTTTTTGTTTAACACTTACTGCGACTGTAATTTTATCTGCCTGTTAGGTGTTTTATATTGTTGAGAAGTGGTTAGATTCAGGGTTGGGGATGGGTTAGGTGCTCCAAAGAATCGATATATTAGTTTAATATAACTAAAAACAGAGCTCAACAGTCTGGTTTCGGAAGTAAAAATTCCATCACTTTTTAAATTGGGGAACAGATTATTAATGTTTACTTATAAACCTTCAAAGACAGACCTATTGTGACCTCTGAGGTTGCTATTCAATGGTATCTGCTTCTGTTTAAACCATCAGTCTGTATGTAAACGTGTTTAATAGGGGAATTCCTGATGAGTAACTACAATAGCCATGATTGTAAGGGTGGACAATGTGAACACAGTACAATTATGAGTAAATCCACTTTCATACTCTTATCTTAATTTGATCTGAGCCAGAGGGTCAAGGTTTTTAGCCTCTTGTCTTGCATTTGTCTGTGCTCTGAGAAGATAATGGGATGGCATTTAAAGGAGTATAATGACAAGAGCATAGCCCCCAGTCATTGGCAGCAGAGAGCCCCCGAAAGCACTGGAGATGGACTAATTTATCAGCATAATAGAGAAAATTTATCAAGACACATTGGTCCCAGCAGGGCATGGACTTCACTGGTAGGGGTCTAATGACTCATGGAAAAACAAAATAATCACCAACGCAGCATGTGGACAGCCATACGGAGTCTATGGTCCTTAGCACCATTGGTCATACTGTAGATGATGGGGGAGGGGGAGGATAGAAAAGTACTCATAAGATATGTAAAAAAATACAAATAAAAAAATGCTTAATTCCATGGATGGACAGAACCAGAAGATAATGTGTCTAAAATTCATGTGTACAGTACAGTTCAGTTAAATGATACATTTTACCCTCTTTAACCTAATGATGTTGAACCAAATGTAGCAAGCTGTATGCTGAAATTATGAAAAATAACTCCAACATTTTAACTGTCAATCAGACACGTGTGAAACATTCAATAACAACAATAGAGGTGTGTTATACAGAGGTGTGATACAGGATAAAATGTTCGGTAGAATTATCACTAATAGTAAAGAAATAAATCTAATTAATTAATATTTCTCTTTTAAATATTATAATAGTAGTGTTGTAAGAAAAAACTTCCTTTGTCACAAATGCTCTGTGATTGATCCATGAGAAAATGCAGTTCAATTAGGCCCCGACAGCGAATTATTGCAACTAGGAGTGATATTTCCACCAAATACTAGAGTCCTTTTTGCACTGAGGTTTCAAGTACCAATGAAGACACCATGAAAAGAACATGAGGGCAGTTTCTTTTTACTATTCAGTGATGAATCTGGATTTTAAAATTAGTTGAGAAAGTGCATTATATTTACTTTTAGAGTAGTCTAACAATGGAAGCATGTATGATTGCTGTTTATTAATTATGTTTCGGTAGCACTTTGCAACAAGGTTTCGAGAGCACAATATTTTTCAGATTTTTTTTTTTCTTTTTACATTAGTAGCTAAATTAATTATTTAAATTGACAACCCTAACTTTTACTTTCAAATCTGATGTACGTACATGGTATTAAAATTAATGTTTAACTAGAACATTCAACATTTTGAAATTTCATGTACCACATGACATTTGGAAGATTTCCACAGGAAAGCTCCATACATGCTATGTAGTCTATTAGAAAACATCAATTTGAATTACTAGCAATGGGATCTTAATATGAAGTTGCACACACAAACCTCAACACTGCACAAAACGCGATGATGGCAAGAACGTACAGATAATAATTTTTTTTATCATGAAAGGGTCATTTTAAGTTGAAAATTAACTTCAGAATTCAAAGATATTGTATCAAATATAACAACAAAAATGGTTTAAATAAACTTGCAAACATGGAAACCATGCAAACTCGTAAATTATTTAAGCAAGGTGCTTGCCAAGAACACCAGCTTTCAAAAGTGAAGTAAAATTTACTTATTTTATTTCCCATTGAAATTTACTCAAATTAGCGAATGAGAAGGTTTTCTGCTTTATGATTGGTACATGATGACGCATTGTAAAAATAACAAATAATGAAATAATATTTATTTAAAAGCTAAAGCATTAATGTTTACATTTTACTTTTGAATTAAAAACAAATGTACTATTTAATGAATATTTTCATGTTCACACTTAAACAAATTTATTCAATGTAGAAAGTACTTAATTTTTTCTGCAATGATTACTTTTTCAGCGTATATATAAACCTTGAATGCATTGTGAGTCACTTAGTATAAAAGTGTTTGCCAAATGAGTAACTGTAAATGAAACATTACTACTCTGACCTCATCACTTTTTCTATTGTCCAGGTTTTCTACTTTTAAAAAACTGGTTATTTATCTTTGTGTAATTGTCTTGGACTCCTTCAAATTCAGGCTTTGTAAACCTTAAAATGTACAGTTTATGACCAAATTGGATAATTGTCCTGTCTCAGTTCTGAAGTAATTTTTCAAAGCTGTACGTTTTACAGCCAATTAGCCCATCGATGTGACCATCTATCCTTTGGTGAATTTCGGCTTATGATCATTGTTGCTCTATATCGTTTGTTCATGTTTACCATGAGCTCTCTTAAAATGTCATACATTTAAGTTTACATTTATTCATTTGGCAGACCCTTTTATCCAAAGCGACTTACAAAAGAGGAAAAACATCAGCGAATCATCTTAGGGAGACAGTGGTACGAA
The DNA here is from genome assembly GCF_025860055.1 of Xyrauchen texanus. Taxonomy (NCBI): domain Eukaryota; kingdom Metazoa; phylum Chordata; class Actinopteri; order Cypriniformes; family Catostomidae; genus Xyrauchen; species Xyrauchen texanus. The sequence continues at coordinate 22,030,393 of NC_068319.1, forward strand.
AAGTGCCATATTACAAAGTTTCACTATCGTCAGAATAGTATACAAAACAGATTTAAGTGCAACAAGAAATGTAAATATTTTTTATTTTAATTATTATTATTTTAGGTGCTTTTGGCAAAGATGTGTTTTTAGCCGTTTTTTGAAGATAGAGAGTGAGTTAGCTTCCCGGATTGAGTTGGGAAAGTCATTCCACCACCGTGGTATGATGAAACTGGAAGTCCGGGAAAGTGTTTTGGTGCCTCTTTGTTTTGGTACGACAAGGCGACGTTACTTAGCCGACCGCAGGTTTCTGGTGGGAACTTAGCTCTGCATAAATGTTTTTAGGTATGCTGGAGCAGACCCAGTGACTGTTTTATATGCCAGCATCAGGGCCTTGAATTTAGTACGTGCATGAACCGGCAGCCAGTGGAGAGAGACAAAGAGTGGTGTAACATGTGCTCTCTTAGGTTCATTAAAGACCAGACGTGCTGCTGCAATGAGAGCGTTACAGTAGTCATAAAATTTCGCTAGACACATACGATCATTTTATTATAATTTTTTTGTCCGATGGTCTTGCTATTATGCCAACAATTTGACCTTTGCAAAACAGTTGCTTAATGTTGCTTTGAAAATGCACACATCAAAAATTTAATTGTTAGACCTTATTGTGATCTAACACATCCTGCTATTAAATCAACCAATTCACATTTTCAGCATGATATATCAAGTTTGTAATATCACAATGGGGAATGCCTTTGATTCAAAACTATACATGTGCCAGCTTTGAAACTGTTAAAAGAAATATAGCAAAATGGCTAACAAAGAATGCTTTTTCCAGATTTAAACGAGAAATACAGTCACTCATATCAGTATACCCAGTATACTACTGGCAAATGTTCAGTCTCTGGACAACAAGCTCTGCGAGCTGAGAGCGCGGATCTCTTTCCAACGAGAGACGAGAGATTGCTGTGTTATCTGCCTTACAGAAACCTGGCTGGCTGCGGAGATTCCAGACTCGGCCATCGAAATCACGGGCTTCTCCGTGCACCGAGCGAAAGACCTCTCCGGTAAAAGCAGAGGTGGTGGTGTATGTTTTATGATCAACAAATCATGGTGTGATCAGAGGAACGTACATTTCATCAAGTCTTTCTGCTCTCCTGATCTGGAATATCTCATGCTTCTGTGTCGACCATTCTGGCTGCCGAGGGAATTCACAGCGGTCATCATCACAGCTGTGTACATCCCCCCACAAGCCGACACAGACCGGGCACTCAGGGAACTGTATGGGAGTATAAGTGAGCAGGAAACCGCGCACCCTGAGGCTGCGTTCATTGTTACCGGGGACTTTAACAAAGCCAACTTCAAAACAATCGCTCCAAAATACCACCAACACATAAAGTTCAACACACGAGGGGACCGGGTTTTAGATCATTGTTACTCTCCTTTCCGGGATGGCTACAAATCCCTCCCCCGCCCACCATTTGGCAAATCGGACCATTCTTCCGTTCTGCTTTTGCCCGCTTACAAGCAGAAGCTGAAACGGGAAGCACCCACCCTCAGAACGATCCAGTGCTGGTCGGACCAGTCAGACTCTGCGCTACAAGACTGTTTTGATCACGCGGACTGGGAGATGTTCCGGTCCGCCTCTGATGACGACATTGAGGTTTACGCTGACAGCGTAACGTGTTTCATCAGGAAGTGCGTAGAGGATGTTGTTCCGACCAAAACAATACGGATATACCCCAACCAGAAACCATGGGTTAACGGCGAGGTTCGCGCGGCACTCAATGCGCGGTCCTCCGCTTTTAATTCTTTTAACACGGAGGAGCGTAAACAAGCCAGTTATGCCCTCCGTAACACCATCAGTGAAGCCAAACGCCAGTACAGGCACAAACTTGAAGGTCAGTTCAACACCACTGACTCTAGAAGTATGTGGCAGGGAATTAATACCATCACGGACTACAAACGGAATAAAGACTCCGCTGTGAACACCGCTGCATCTCTCCCGGACGAACTTAATACATTTTATGCTCGTTTCGAGGACAACACCACCGCCCTCGCGGAGAGAGCACTCGCGGCTGATGCTACAGAGGTTGGTTCACTCTCCGTCTCTGTTGTGGATGTAACCCGATCCTTCCGACGGGTGAACATCCGTAAAGCCGCGGGTCCAGACGGCATTCCGGGCCGCGTCATCAGAGCGTGCGTGAATCAACTGGCTGGTATTTTTACGGACATTTTCAATCTGTCCCTCTCCCTGTCTGTAGTCCCCACATGCTTTAAAACATCAACCATTGTGCCTGTACCGAAGCAAGCCACAATCACTTGCTTAAATGACTGGCGTCCTGTTGCTCTGACCCCCATCATCAGCAAATGCTTTGAGAGGTTAATCAGAGATTACATCTGCTCTGTTCTGCCCACCTCTTTGGACCCATTGCAGTTTGCCTACCGTAACAACCGCTCCACTGATGATGCCATTGCATCTACACTACACACTGCTCTCTCCCATCTGGAAAAAAGGAACGCATATGTGAGAATGCTGTTTGTAGACTACAGCTCAGCATTCAACACCATAGTGCCCTCAAAGCTTGATATGAAACTCCGGGCTCTGGGCTTAAACGGCTCGCTGTGCAGCTGGATCCTGGATTTCCTGTCAGGCAGACGTCAGGTGGTTAGAATGGGCAGCAACATCTCCTCATCACTGACCCTCAACACTGGAGCCCCGCAGGGCTGTGTTCTCAGCCCCCTACTGTATTCCCTATACACGCAAGACTGTGTGGCAACACATAGCTCCAATGCCATCATTAAGTTTGCTGACGATATGACGGTGGTAGGTCTGATCACTGACAATGATGAAAGAGCCTACAGAGAGGAGGTGCACACTCTGACACGCTGGTGTCAGGAGCACAACCTCTCCCTCAATGTCAGTAAAACCAAGGAGCTTGTGGTGGATTTCAGGAGGAAAGATGAAGAACACAGCTCCATCACCATCAATGGAGCACTGATAGAGAGAGTCAGCAGTTTCAAGTTCCTCGGTGTCCACATTACTGAGGGACTCGCATGGTCTGTCCACACTGAGGCCGTTGTGAAGAAGGCTCACCAGCGCCTCTTCTTCCTGAGACGGCTGAGGAAGTTTGGAATGAACCAACACATCCTCACACGGTTCTACACCAGCACTGTAGAGAGCATCCTGACTGGCTGCATCACCGCCTAGTACGGCAATAGCACCGCCCACAACCGCAAAGACCTGCAAAGGGTGGTGCGAACTGCCAGGAACATCATCGGAGGTGAGCTTCACTCCCTCCAGGACATATACACTAGGCGGTGTGTGAAAAAAGCTCGGAGGATCATCAGAGACTCCAGCCACCCGAGTCATGGGCTGTTCTCACTGCTACCATCAGGCAGGCGGTATCGCAGCATCAGTACCCGCATCAGCCGACTACATGACAGCTTCTTCCCCAAGCAGTCAGACTGTTGAACAATTGATCTATCAGGATCAATAATTAGCACTGCACTTTATTTTTCTATAATCTCACACTGGACTGTCAACATATTCTCCTCAATATACTACTTCACATATATATATTTCATATACTCCTACTTATTGTATTGTATATTGTGTATTGTATATTGTGTGTATTGTTTACTGTACGTTGTATATAATTATTGTGTTGTGTAAGTATGTGTACATTTGATTTGTAAATTGTTTTGTGTATGTTGTTTACTGTAATTGGTATATGTCTCGTCACTGTCATGACTGCTATGTTGCTCGGAACTGCACACAAGAATTTCACCTACTTTTGCACTTGTGTACATGGTAGTGTGACAATAAAGTGATTTGATTTGATTTGATTTGATCAGATAAAAGAGGTGAAATTCCTCCTTGTGTTAAATATGAAATTGTACTGCGACACACTGTTTTAATTTGTAAACTTGTTAACTTCAAAACTGGTTGTGTCTTTTAAAGTGAAAGCACTGTGAGAGCAGAGAGCATCGTGTGAATCCCAGATTCCAATCTTTTACTCCCTGAGAATCTCAAAAGAAAAGAGAGGATCGGACAGCACAATTTATGTTTCATATTAGGGCTGAAACGATTAGTTGACGTTATCGACAACATCGACAATAAAAAAATGTAAACCAAATTTCCATTGTCGAATAGTCTTTTGATCTCATTTAACGTAACATGAGATCATATGAAACTCTAATGAGGATGCGAGAGAGGAGCACAACAGCTCACATCTGACAGAGGAGAGGAAGAAAACACATGTCCAGATGCACTCTAAACTTTCCAAACAGCTTCAGGTGATGTAGATCACAAAGTATGATGCAAAATACAAAATAAGTAAATAAGCGGAGCCGGGGATCTTTAAAGGAAACACCCGGCATTACATCTTTAGTGAGTTTATATTTAATGCAATATAGCTTTCAGTTCAAATAATATGGAAGCAGATCACGTAAATAAAATCAAACTCCAAAACTGGCATTTGTCTGTGCGGTCAGCACTTCTTCTATGAGTTGCACAAATGTCCCAATCTAAGGGGGACGGACTGAAACTGCACCCGGCTGATGTACACTCTGTCACGTGGACACTCATCCCTCAACGTGAGCTTAATGCAGCTAGATTATAACGTGATGACTCACGAATAATTGAATCATAATACAGTATATACGTCACTGTGTGTTTATTATCGTGAAGAAAATTGGCAATATGCAGCTTTATTAAAAAGGGAGAGTTTGTTTTGTAGTGAGTTAAGGATGGATTGAAGTGAACAGAAAGGTGAGAGAAGGTAGCCTTCGCACCATTATAGACTGCAATAAAATACATTTTTGATTTGTTTTTGTTTTGGTTTGTTTTCCAATATAAACATCTAAAACTCATTTAAAAATTTGCATTTCCTTTAGCAGCTATACTGCAGAAGATTTTTTTTTAATTTATCTGAGAATGTTGAATATAATATAAAAAATACAAAAAATATAAGAATCAGCATATAACATATTTAGACTTGCTTTTAGAGAATAGATCTTGAATATGAGTATATTTTGTCTTTACTACAGTCACAGAAGTATAACCAAGTGAAAAAAAATATAAGTATATACAAAATACACTTATTTATATCACAAAATAGATGTTTAAATTACATTCTCTTAAAGCAAGTCTAAATATATTATATGTTGCTCTCAAGTAAATGTATCTTGTTTTAAGGATTTTTAGACAAAAACACTTGATTAGAATAGGATATTTTGCAGTGAATTGCTTTACTGAATTAAACTAGTTTTTTTTCCCCCTTTAAATTAGTGAATGTCATTTAGAGGTATATTTAAAAGATGATGAATTTGTCCCCTTTATTGTTAGTTAACATGTTTAATACAACATTTTAAATGGGGCACAAGCTGAATAACTGGTTAAGAGCTAATGATTAATTATTGCAATAATCGCAGAATAGTCGAATAATCATTAAAATAATCATTAGATTAATCGATTATCAAAATAATCATTAGTTGCAGACCTATTTGACATTGTATTATTTACTACAGTATATCAATAAAACTTATAATTCTGGGTAAGAAACAGACCAATATTTAAGTAATTACTGTACTAATTACTATACATTTTCCTCCTTGCCCAGTAGGTGTTGATTAGCTTTAAAATTTTTGTACCATTCACTTGCATTGTATGGCCTACAGAGCTGAAATATTCTATTAAAAATCTCTGTTTCTGTTCAGAAGAAGAAAAACAGTCATACACATCTGGGATATCATGAGGGTGAGTAAATGATGAAAGAATTTCCATTGTGAACTATCTCTTTAAGCTCATTCTGGCAAATTCCACAACTAAGGTCATGATGATATCTTTGACAATTTACGACAAATATATAAACCTCACTCCTCATTTCTAGTGCTATCACTACATTAACTGCTTTAACTTCTCTCTGCAGGGGTGTTAAAATCAGTACTGAAAAGCAGTGTCTCACTCCTATGGCCATTTATGTTTGTTTTATTGAGGGCTTCGAAGGTTAAAGACTCCATGAAAATAAAATCAGAGTTTTGTAGCTTTTAGTCCATGTTTGTTTTTCTTTGAGGTCATCTGTATACAAGTGTACTACTTTAAGGTAACAAAATTCCCTTAGCAGATATACACATTTAAAATTTACAGCATTTCTCTTCTGGGAGAATGGACCAAAAAATATTAATGACTCATGATGCACCACACATATTTCTGTCCAATCAAATGCTCTCTAGAATGATAATCTCTAGAAGGGCCTCCAACTGTAATGCATCAGCGAGTCGCAAATCAAGGTTTATGGCTGTGATGAAACTAAAGCCTACTGGCTATTTAAAAAGGGGAATAGGCCCTTAATAATCTTCTTTTTTAATAGGAAATACATCAACACTGATTAATCAAAGCTATTTTACTGTACGTTACTGTACCAAGAGCAATAAATCAAAGAGTTGTGTACTTGATACATTGTGTCTTTCTGTCTAAGATGTACATTGCATATTAAAAATGTTTTATGATGATGTTGGACTTATTCACAGTAGACTCAGTCTAACATTAAAATACAGCTAGATTAAGCACAAGAGAGAAGCACTTTTATAGGTGTATTATGTACCATTTACCATTGCCAATGTATTCAGTTAGTATACCAGAGACACTTATCTCCAAATGAATCTCGTTGCAGCCATGTTTCCATATTTGATTTCCTTGAGAGAAGAAAGGAGAAGAAGCTGATGATAATAATACTAATAATAAAAATCTCTCACATCCTCTTTGCAGCAACAAAATTGCTCCATTATGCAGATGCGTTAGGAATGACCTTTACCCTTCTGTCAGAATTTGCTATGTAAATATTCATCTCCAAATACCTTGATCAAACTTTAGAGAAAAATACCCTAAAAAGCAAAGAAGGCTAAAAGGGGCCAATATGTTTTTTTTTTTATCTTCCTGAGATTCGAGCATGACAGCTGTGTGCATTTTCCATTTTCATTTTTAATTTGTAAATAATAATAATAATAATAGACCTAATAAACATGCAAAAAATAAATAAAGAAAATTCTAAAACAAACAGTTCTCCTAAAAATGTATATCCACATATGTGGATTGCAGGATTAAGTTGTGAAATTTTAAATAATACCAAACTATTGAAAGTCAGTTTTTTTATTTATCAAATTGTATATTATTTTTCCAGAAGTATTGGTTATTCATGTTTTTGAGACGTTAGACATTACATCAGAAAGTAGCATAATGTATTTGGATTCAAAGTAATGAATAGCATCATCCAATCACTGCCAACCATGTTCAAATAAAATAAAACATTAGAAATTCGGAATCTATGTACTGATTTCCATTGTCTCATATCTGCCAAACACATTCAAACATCATCTGCAGCCTGAAACAGATTTTTTGGTCAGATTTTAGGAGTGAATGCATTTAGTATGCTGCTGCACAGAGAGCTAGGATGCTCCCTTGCTCCCTATTTAGTGAATAACTTAACCTCCAGTGTGCTGTCTGTCTTCACTGGTCTCAGAACTGTTTGAAATGGACCTTATTTTTTATCCTAACTCCATATAAAGCCTCTGAAAGCAAAAATGTTTAAGCTTTTGCAGTAACCCATTGATTCGCAGTGTGATAATAAAGGATTTCTAAGGGGAAAAAATGCACTAAAATACACATTGGTTTAAATCGCAGTTTTTTTTAAATGGCATATCGAAGAAACTAGAGACTCTACTCTTTTGACTCAAACAGGTTTCAATATAAAAACTTACGTTTTCTTACCAGATGTAGTTTTGGTTTCTCCCAAAGACAAACTCAGCTGTGATCGGTGCCATATTGTTTTGTCACATGACTCTGTTAGTCGAAAGTTTTACCCTTTACATGCAGCAGAGAGACTTCTGAGCTGAGATCAGGTGGTTTAAATTAATTTAATTTATGCTTTGCACAAGATAATGCATGTGGATGCAGGGTCGCACAAGGTTATAATACAAAATGGCTCTGTCATTGCCATTTCAGAACGAAAACAAGTAAAACACCAGATAGTTCACCCAATATACAATACACCCATCGTGTAAATGGGCGGGTTGTACTTGCTTGTTTTGAAGAATCAGAACTTGAGTACATTAGGTTTTCTAATGTTGTTCAATCTTACATATTAAACATATTAATATAATTATGCCATAATTCTCTCATCCACGTTATTCCAAACTCATATGACATTCTTCCTTCCATGGAAAACAAAATGCTACCATTTACTTTCATTGCATTTTTTTTTTCTATACAATGCAAGTGAATGGACATTTTACATAACATCTCCTTTTGGTTTGGAACAACATGAGGGTGAGAAAATGATTGGTGTCAACTATACTTTTAATGCTAATCACTTTTTGGTTATTCGCAAAATAAAGATTTGTATATTGATGGATGCTTGTCACTACAAAGACAAGGATATAAGCAATAAACAATTGTGACTTCACAGCAATCAAGGCACTTCATAGCAACCACAATTGCAAACATGCTGTTGCTTTTGCTGGTGCATGTTTAGGATTTCCACAAACCCAGAGATGTGAGCGGTCACTGCATGAAAAGGCTAAAGCAAAGTGGAAAACACTGTTGTGCCAATTGTTGAGTGATAGTGTTTTATAGAGAGGATCTGACACAGCTGTCTGTCTAGATATTTATTTAGAAGAAAGAGAGAGGTTTATGTGTCAGACTGCTGAAAACACACAGTGAGACAGTGACCCCCTCCTGCAAAACCCTTTAAAATCACTGTTGGTTAGATTTCTGTTGCTCTATTTCTCCTGCCACCTGCCTCATATTAAGGCAAGAGGAGAGATGGGATAGGAATCATCCCAGTGGTGTAACTACCGGCAGTTCGGGCAGGGCAACTGCACTGGGGCCTGTGACAATTTATCACACACTATGCATCTCAATATGGTGAGGGTGAATCTCAACAACTAAATTACTGACAAAAATGTTCATTGACAATGTTTTTTTATTTTTTATTTTGTCAACAATAACGAGACAAACAAAGAAGCATCATCACGAATATCAAACGGTTTTAATAAAAACATTCTGTTGATGAAAATATGTCAAGAAAAACATGAACACTGTTATTCTATTTATTTTTTTTAAGAAAGAAAACTTAAGAAATAATTTATTTTAAAAAAATCCAGTTATAGTATGTTGTAGATTACCCTCTTGAGCTGCAAGAGCTGAACAGTAGAATACCTTTTACAGTTTAAACTTTACTAAAGGGTTAATGATCTCCTTTAAACACATCATATATATGTGAGCTTAATCAGTTATATCCACAACATAAACACAATATTACAACCTACATCTGCACAGACTATGAAGCAAATTAAAGGGATAACACACCGCCAGTGTTCAATTAAAAAAATGTGTCTTAGGATGCAAATGTCCTTTAAATGTAGTCAATAATTTATGTGATTTTAATAATTTTTTGTCAGTTTTACTAAACCTCCACAACACTGTTATGAGCATCGAACGGCCCTTTGGGGACAAGTCAACTGCCCAAAAAATAGGGACAGGCCAGCCCAGCCTCTTTTCCTTTTTTCTCCCCCCAAAAAGAGTGAAATTTGTCAACCGACATTCCCCAGTGGAAGACACCACGGAGACCACACCCCACCCAGACGGGGGTATTTTGAGTGGGAATGCATCACATGGTCTTGCAGAACCTTGTCGGAAGTAAGTCATGTGGAGAAGTCCCATGGTAGTTCCTACCCAATGGGGGAGGAGTTTCTACAAACATGGTGACTGGGGCAGAGGGGTCTCTGCCCAAGGAAGACGCAGTTTACCAACAGGGAAATTATTTAGCGGAAGATATACGTCGCATGGGGTCACCTACGGGGAACCAGCATATGTGGAGTACCTACCCCAGTACAGGGCTTAGTTAGCACATGTACTGAGCCAGCAGCGAGTTTCTCCGCAAACTCATCTGCCACAGGGCTAGGAGGAAGTCATCCAGGGAACACATTTTGTGAACACTACTGGGAGTCAACAGTGCACGTCTTCAGCTCAGGGGAGGTGAAAGGCGCTATGCTTAAGCGATACACCCGGCCAACTGTCCTGGACTTACCTGTTCGTTCCTGCCAAGACACGGGACGAAACCGGCTGAACCTGGAGATTGTAGAACCTTGTAAATGTGTTGGGTGTTGCCCAGCCTGCAGCTCTGCAAATGTCTGTTAGAGAGGTGCCACTGGTCAGGGCCCTGGAGGCTGCCACACTCCTAGTAGAATGGGCTCATAGCCCTGCAGGAGGCGGCATGTTCTTGGAATGATATGCCATCACTATGGCATCATTGACCCAGTGGGTGATCCTCTGCTTGGAGACAGCGCTTCCTCTCCGCTGTCCACTAAAGCAGACAAAGATCTGCTCAGAGACTCTAAAGCTCTGCGTGCAATCCAAATTTATGAGTTAAGTGCACACCGGACACAGCAACGTCAAGGCTGGGTCTGCTTCCTCCTGGGGCAGTGCTTGCAGGTTCACCACCTGATCCATAAATGGGGTCGTAGGAACTTTGGGTACACAGACCGGTTGGGGTCTTAAGATCACGTGAGAGTAGCCCGGACCGGAATTCAGGCACGTTTCGCTGACAGAGAACGATTGCAGGTCTTTTACCCTCTTGATGGAAGTGAGTGCAGTCAGGAGGGCAGTTTTTAAAGAGAGTGCCTTAAGCTCAGCTGACTCCAAGGGCTCAAAGGGGGCTCCCCATAGACCCTGAAGGACTACAGAGAGGTCCCATGAGGAACAAGGCGTGGTCTGGAGGGATTCGACCTCCTGGCGACTCTCAGAAAACTTATGATCAGGTCATGCTTCCCTAAGGACTTATCGTCCACTTTGTCTTGGTGTGCCGTTATAGCGGCTACATACAACTTCAAGGTGGAGGGGGACAGCTGCCCCTCTAACCTCTCCTGCAGGAAGGAAAGGCCTCGTAGAAGGAGCCCTAGCCTGAGTGAGCGTGTCTATCATGGCAGGTGGTATGCCAATTAGGTCTTCCCTGTCCCATCCAGGGGCCAGACATAGAGATTCCAGAGCTCTGGTCGCAGGTGCCAGCTGGTGCCCCATCCCTGCGAAAGAAGGTCCTCCTCACAGGAATTCGCCGGGGGGCTAATTTCGGGCGTACTGGGGGAATCGCATATTTGCATAGTCCAGGGGGCCTCTGAAACAGTTTAAGTGGAACTGCTGTTTTCTGTCTGGACGCCTTAAACAGGTCAGCACCAACTGTGCGCACTCGTTTGTGAGGCGCGCCGTCATCGAGACTGAGTCCTTCAGGTCTACCGCCATGAACCAATCTTGAATGAGTTTTTGCGCTAGCATTTTGAACGGGAGTCTGTGTAAGGCAGTCTGTCTACTCACAGTTTCAAGATTGGCCGCAACCCACCGCCTTCCTTCGGTACAATGAAGTAGGGGCTGTAAAACCCTTTCTTCATCTCGGCCGGAGGGGCAGGCTCTATCGCACCCTTCCGTTGGAAGATAGCAATTTCCACACGCAAGGTAGCTGCGTTTTCGGCCTTCATTAAGGTGAAGTGGACCTGGGAAGATTCGTGGTGAACTGAATCACATAGCCGAGTCGGACGGGCCGGGTCAGCCATCCCAACAGGTTGGAGAGCGCAAGCCACGCGTCCAAGCTCCGGGCGAGGGGGACCAAGGAGACAATTTCGTCGGACGTACCGGCAGGTGGGGCCTCGCGGAGAGGCGGAGCCTGATGCGCCACGTTGAAGGGGTTTGAGCCCCTTGGCCGTGCTGAGTCAAGGGACATCGAAGCACTTACCTGGCTCCAGATACTCACCAGAGGATCGGTCGGGGAGGGGGGAGGAGGTACATTGTCCCCATAGTCCATCGAAACCATCCGGGTGTGGGCGTGTTTATGCCACAGCTCGGCACGCATGCACCAAAATGAATTATTTTCTATTACATTTTTTATTATTATCTATATCTGTCTTGTTGATGTTTTGTATTGTTGAGCACTGGAAGCTCATGTCAACAAGACAAATTCCTTGTATGTGTAAGCATAATTGGCAGTAAAGCTCATTCTGATTCTGACAATATACTCCCTTTTTGGACTAAGAACACAATCTATCCCTTAGCTTTTAACTTTGCAAGAGGGTCTCTTAAGGCTCTCCCATTACACAAGACACTCAAGAGAAAGAGAGCCCCCTCCCATTTATGTCATTTTCTCACTAAATGTAGTCTTTACACTGCATCAAGCTGTTAGTAAGACTGTGCAAGTCCATTACATTTCACCAAATTGGTCTGAAACACCATTATCACGAAGAATACAAATACTTTTGTGAAAGGATGAACATTTTAAGGCCGCTTTGCCTATAATCAAGGGCCACAATGGCTTTAACTCCCTTTTAAACATCTTTGCTAAATACAAATAGCCAGGTACGTAGCTAGGGTTACCGAAGATCACAGGAAATAGATATCAAAGATACCTACACTCTCATTAGAGTGACGAACATAAGAAAAGTTGGCCATTGCTGCCTTAACACATATTAACCTGTTCCTGTGCAGCAAATAAATTATTACAAATGACTATTGTTTCTTTTCATGATAATCAATCACTGTATCAACCGATCTTTTCTGTCAGGACCAAGCATTGTTTTGACATCAATCATTTTCTGATGAAAAATCATCAGGTGTATTCAATGGCCAGTAAAATCGTAAAAGAAGAGTTTTGCTTTGCAGAGGAAACTTGGCTGGCTGTGATTGCATCAAAAAAAGAGTAATGTGTGCACACAAAGTGTATGATTATGTTGGAGTACACAATTATCAAGGAAATTACTATCTTCAGGTGGAAATGCATTTCCACTCATTATTAGAGGTAAATGGGGTCTATTTGTAAGGCTGTTTAACAGAATCTTTAAATTGATAAAAAAAAAAAAAAAAAAACTGTTGAATCATCTGTTATGCATTGTGTGTGTATAAATATGTAATAGGCCATTTACAGGAGCAACTATTTCTTTTACGATCTATTTTGTTAAACTGATCAAACTTTGTTTTTTGAGTTAGCATGCCAGATGATCATTTAACTCATGTCTTTATCATTTGTGGTGTTTGCTAGGGCACTATTACTATTTCTCATTGAAGTCTTAAACTTTGGCACATAACTTTTCCCCTACCGTTTATGCTGCGGACATAAAGAGTAGGTGACAATAGTATGTTTGTAGAACCAAGATTATTAAAGATTAGGTCACCCAAAAATTAAAATTCTCTCATAATTTACTCACCCTTATGCCATCACAGATGTGTATGGCTTTCTTTTTTCTGCAGAACACAAATTAAGATTTTTAGTAGAATATCTTCTGTAGGTCCATACAATGCAAGTGAATGGTAACCAGAAGTTTGAAGCTCCAAAAATCACATAAAGGCAGCATAAAAGTAATTAATACTACTCCAGTGGTTAAATCCATATTTTAACAAGCAATAATATAAGTGTGAATGAGAAACAGCTCAATATTTAACTCATTTTTTTCTATAAATCTCCATTTTCACTATCAAAATTTGAAACAAATTTATTACTATTTTCTTTGCAGTGCAACCACATAGCAGTGCCCTTGCAACCACCCACAACACACTAACATCATGGCAGAAAGTATTGGCAAGCACCACTCGCATTTTCTTCAGAAAACATAAACATCTCATTTCAATTTGAATATTTCCCAGACTAGCACTGTACAACCAAACATACATTTAAGCTAGTATATTTAAAAATCTTTAAGATTAAACTAAATTTAAATCATTTTAAATCTGCTGCTTTGAGTTACCAGCAGTCAAAACATTTCATGTGGTTGGAACCATGGCGCCCATGCTCACGGCACGAAGGAGTCGTAATGCTCCCGCAGGGACAAGGTTTGAGTCCAGTGTCATTTCCCGATCCCATTTCCCCTGTCTCCCACTACTTTCCGATCTTTCTCTGATGTCCTGTCGCATAAAGGCAAAAAGCCCATAAATAAAAGGTTAATGATCAAATTCAAAATGTATTCAGTTATAGACATCAAGTTAAATATTATAAAGAATGCTTGAATGAAAAAACAGTTACATTGTTTTGAAATAAGTTTCAGACTCATTGGAAATCATTAAAGTAGTACACTTTAAATTTGATTAAATAACCATTTAATAAAAGCACTGTAACTGGGGTTTAAAATGGGAAAGGAGGAGGCGGGAACCGGACGAACCATTAAAGTAATATTTAATGACAACTTAAACAAAAGACACAAACATAAACATACACACGGCAGCTGCTTTTGCTCTCTCTCTCTCTTGAACTGCCGCATCCAGCTCATCTTTATCCCTCTCCTTGGCTGATTAGCCCGATTGGGGCCCGGGGCGTGCGCACTCACAGCCCGGCCTCACACTCCTCCTCGTCACAAGCACTTACGTTTATTCTTCTGTTAAATCGTGTGTATTATCACACTAAAATCATGTAAACATGTATATTGTTTAAGTCTTGTGGCTTCACTTTTGAAACAGTTAGTATTTTAACATTTACGGATTGACTCCCATTCATTTCCATTGTAAGTGCCTCACTGTAACGCAGATTTGTGCTTTTTTTAAAGAAGGGGCAAGCCAAAATAAATGTTTGTGGCAATCAGTATTTTGCCACAAATGTTGTTGATTGAGCTTAACTTGTATTGAACCCGGAATATTCATTTACTTTAAAACTCAATTTAAAGCCATTTTGTGTACCAACAAAACAAAAAATATAGTGATTGTTTCCGAACAGTTTTCTTGAAAACTGCCTCCATCTTCCAGTGGTTGGACAAACAGGTAGTCCAGCCCAAACTCATACCATTGGTTGAGCTAATGTTGCTGTGTTGGACTGGTCCTTATGGCTGGTTGGGATATTCAGACAAACAGAGCAATGTTTTGATAGACCCACAGAGCCACAATGTTTTCAGGGAAATCAACCTACAAATGCTTTATTGTCTCTGCATATTAAGCTGGGATAGGAGAACACGTTTAGATATTAGATAATTAATTAGATAAAATAACAGATTCAGATTTAAGCAGTGCTTCAAAAACAGTGGTGATAATTGAAGCTTTATTAACTTGTTTTGGTCTATTCAATATATTGTGTTCTTACTGTGGTGTTTTTCAAGCATCCTTTGAATCTTAATAAAGTATTCCTGGCTACTTATCATGTTAGATTAGTGTTAGCTGAAGATCTCAAACAGTACTTGTTGATCAATTACATGTTGAATGCTAGACTATGCATCATGACTCATGCCATAATCAAGACTGTGTATTTCACATCAGCAATCTTGTTCAATAAAGAGCCCTTTAGCAAAATTACAATGACTAACATAATAAGTTGGTAATGTTTTACATTTAAGGCAATTCTCATACCACATACATAATGTGTGCTATTAACATTATAAAGACCATAAGACCTGTAATGCATATTCATAACAACAACAATACATAACAACAACAACAACAACAACAACAACAACAACAAAAATTTGCATTGGAAATGAGACATTGAAAAAGCTTTAATTTACACTCACTGAGCACTTTATTAGAAACTCTTTGGTCCTAATAAAGTGCCTGATGTGGTCTTCTGCTGTTGTAGCCCATCTGCCTCAAGGTTTGACATGTTGTGCATTCTGAGATGCTATTCTGCTCACTACAATTGTACAGAGTGGTTATCTGAGTTACCATAGCCTTTCTGTCAGCTCAAACCAGTCTGGACCATTCTCTGTTGACCTCTATCATCAACAAGGTGTTTCTGTCTGAAGAACTGCCGTTCGCTGGATGTTTTTGTTTTTGACACCATTCTAAGTAAATTCTAGAGACTGTTGTGTGTGAAAATCCCAGGAGATCAGCAGTTACAGAAATACTCAAACCAGCCTGTCTGGTACCAACAATCATGCCACAGTCAAAATCACTGATATCATATTGTTTCCCCATTCTAATGGTTGATGTGAACATTAACTGAACCTCCTGACCCATAGCTGCATGATTTTATGCATTGAACTGCTTCCACACGATTGGCTGATTATATAATCGCATAAATAAGGTGTACATGTGTTCCTAAATAGTGCTCAGTGAGTGTAGAGGCCCTAAGTAAAATTTTTAAATAAATAACGATAACACTATTTCTATCGGGAAGACACGCAGGCTTGAGTGAAGTTTAAGATGCCATTTATTTGATAAATGTAAAACAGAAAGTAATGTCTCTCTCTTTGGCGTAGGCCCCGTCCGGCGGTCCGAGGGAGTTGTACCCGGAACCATCATGTCCTGCAGGAGATAGGAGGCAGGGGCGAGGAGCCTACCCTCGTGCGGGACAGGGCTCAACTGGTGGTGGTGGGGTGGTGGAGGTTGCCATGTTAGCACACTGAAACAGCAATGTGATAGATTGTGAGCAGACTTATAAAGCAATCGCTTACATGCGATTGGCTAGGAATTACCCAGCTAATGATGTGACGATGTACAGCTGCCAGTCTTCCTGCTAGAACTACGCTGCACTTCCATTACATTTTGTTGCATTATAATCTTACCTGAACTAACAATAATATATATATATATATATATATATATATATATATATAAACAATATTAATTTATTAACTTATTAACATTCAGAACTTTTTGTTAAGTGTTACCAAAAAACTATGCTATGGCTATACAAAGAGTACAGTATGATCCACATATCACCTCAGCATGAAAACAGCAAGTAACAAAAAGGAAAGGAATATAATTTCCATATGAATGACTCTCACGCTGTAATTTCTGAAACCAAATCTTTCGACATTTGAAAGTACACTGATAAGTGCCCTTGTGATAATGGCTGAAACATGTTCAGCCCACTCTGTTTTGTCGTCAGCTGCATTTTAATAACCAAAAGCGCATTATTTATTTTTCTGTGTGACCATGAAATAGTTTTGAATAAGCATGGTGGTTTAAAAATACATGATATGCATGGATAATAATATGTTAGTTTCATTATAATTGTTTAATGGAGTTAATTGCTTGTCTAAACTATGTAAATATAAACTGCAGAGCATGATAACAGCACATAATTTCAAAGACATTTCCCTCTCGATAAATCTCCCAGAGAGAGTCCATTAATTGAGTGTTGGACGTGAATGTCTTCTTTCTTTTTCACTAAAAGTGTGATGAATGTCTGTGTGTGGTCTGTTCCACAAGAAGCCCTGGTTGCCAGGCAATAGATGAAGGAGCAGAGATATGCGGGCATTTATTTTTGAGAGATGTTTATTAAATTTGAAAGACAATAATGGAAGTGGAGAGAGGAGGGAAAGATAAAGAGAAAGGAGAAAAAAGAAATAGAAAAGTACAACTGTCACTCATTTGCTGGAGGATGAAAGACAGAAAAAGTACAGGAGACAGAGAGAGACATCAGAGAATCAGTATGTTAAAAAAATAGAGCACAACAGCAGGGTTCTAGAAGTAAAAATGCTATTCATTTTCTCCATAGAGAAATTGATCTTTAAGGATAACATATAAATCTTTTAAGACAGACCTACCATGAGTGTGTTTTTTCTTCTGTAGAAACCATTAATCAGTGTAATTTTAGTCTCAGCCTCAGACAGCATGCCCACAATCCACCCACAGTCCAATCACTGACCATCTGATGCAAATTGCAAACAAAAATCGCAAGCACTGGCGGAAATCACTAGTTCTGAAATTATTGGCTAGTGTGACACAAGTAGTACAGGTTTCAGACAAGGAATTACGACTACGCCACCCATGGGAATTTCACCCAGGGAAATATGAATGATACCTGAAAATTTAGGTCACACAGGTCCGACTCTCTTAACAAGATAGGCAGAAGCGTAGGTATCATAAAAAAGTAAAAACATTTATTAATACAAAATTACATTTAAAGAAAGAAGAAAAATCACATTAAAATAGCATCCGTTGTACCAGGCAGCATATGACGGCTTGTTAGAAGTGCATGGCTGACAACAGTTTCAAAATAAACAAAAATAACAAACAACACATACACAACACTTTACATAACTAATATTTGCACAACTCACAAAACTGCACAAACTTACAGGGCTGAGGTTCACCACAGGAGAAGTGATCACGAAACTAGTTATTCAACAGCTCACTTTCACACACACACCACCGTGCACTCAGATAACACAACCAAAAGCACTTGGAAAGTGTCACACGGCAACCGTTGTAAGAGCACCACCACCACAAGAGACCCTTCACCCATGGGACCCCAGCGACTGAAAAGGAAATCAAAAACAAACTTCAAAACATAATTACAATAATCACAGTTTGATTGTATCACCGTATGGTCATGGAGCAGACAATAATAAAATAATAACAAATCGAATACCAAACAATATACAAATATTATTACGCTAGAAAAAGAAAGAAAACAAATTAACTCAATTCAGACAATAGGGGAGACAGGCTTGCATGGAGCAAACGTGTCATTCTGTGCTCCTTGTTCCAAAAACCAGTGAGTGTCAACCCCAGAGTACAATAAACTATAATTTAATGAAACCAGACAGCAACAATCTCCTCGATTAGTTGGAAGATACGGCGTTGTCGCAGTATGGCAGCAGAGAAGCGACAGGGCTGTAACTATAGCAAAAGAAGAAACAAACCAATCGCCATGAACGAGAGGGAGAATCCTGAGCCAAATACAAACAAAGAAATGTATGCATCACCTGCTAAGATTCTCAGCACATAACTACGTGCACAACGACACTTACCGGGAAAGGACAATGTGCTCTATTATCCCTTCACAGGCACGTGTACATGGTATTCATATAAACCGCCATTTAGCTGAGATACAGGGATACTGCACATAACTCAAAACATCAGCCAGCCCCAAACGAAGCTAAACAATCTGCTTTTCACAGAACAGTTTTGCACATACCTGAGAGGTGAGCAGTCTTAGAATCCACTTAATAAAACAAGCCGAAGGAACAAGGGAGGGGAAAGGACAAGATAGAATGCAACAATGATTTATTAATGCCACACATACAGCAATTAAAAGCAGAACTTGCTACATGCTAATGGCACATACCTGTAGCTACCGTCAACAACTGAAAAGGGGAAGAGCCGGACGTGATGCATCACAGGCCATAGCAACCAGCTCTTAGATAGGAAGAACTCCTTGCTGATAGGTGCTCACACATATCAATCACCACCATTGTGAATGTAGTCAAAACACTCAAGCCAACTGAATGCATTTAAATCCCACAATGCACAAGCGCAGAGTAAAAAATAAAATTGTGCACATGCACAATTGTCATTATTGTAATTGATTAAATAATTTATTCAGCGCTTGCAGGTTCACCACTTGATCCGGTCAGGGTCTCAGGATCACGTGAGAACTCCAGGCACGTTTCGCTGACAGAGAACGCTTAAAGGTCCCCTACCCTCTTGATGGAGGTGAGCGCCATCAGGGGGACAGTCTTCAGAGAGTGCCTTAAGCTCCGCTGACTTTAAGAGCTCAAAGGGAGCCCCTCGTAGGCCTTGCAGGACTACAGAGAGGTCCCACAAAGGAACGAGGCACGGACTGGAAGGATTCAACATCCTGCACCTCTCAGGAACCTGATGCTCAGTTCGTGTTTTCCTAAGGACTTACCGCCCACTGTGTCATGGTGTGCCGCTCTAGCGGCTACGTACACCTTCAAGGTGGAGGGGGACAGCCGCCCCTCCAACCGCTCCTGCAGAAAGGAAAGCACCAAGCTTTTGGGGAAAAACACCACTTAGCGAACAGACGCCACTTCAAGGCATACTGGCACCTCATATCAGAGGGGGCCCTCGTCTGAGTGAACTTGTCTACTACGGCAGGTGGTAGGACACTGAGGTCTTCTGCGTCCTGTCCAGGGGCCAGACATGGAGGTTCCACAGGTCTGTTCGCGGGTGCCTGATGGTGCCACGTCCATGAGAGAGAAGGTGCTTCCTTCAGGGGATTTTGCCAGGGAGGGGCTGACGCGAGGAGCGTGAGGTCCGAAAACCAAGTCTCAGTGGGCCAGTAGGTTGCTACTAGGATGACCTGCTCCCCGTCCTCCCTGACCTTGCACAGGGTCTGTGCAAGCAGGCTCATTGGGGGAACACATATCTGCGTAGTCCAGGTGGCCAGCTGTGTGCCAGCACATCTATACCGAGGGGTGCCTCGGTCAAGGCATACCAGAGCGGGCAGTGGATGGATTCAGGGGAGTCGAACAGGTCTACCTGTGCCTGCCCGTATCAACTCCAGATCAGCTGGACCAGCTGAGGGTGGAGTCTCCACTCTCCCTTGCTGGAGACCTGCCGTGACAGTGCGTCCGCTGTGGTGTTGAGGTCGCCTGGGATATGAGTGGCTCGCAGTGACTTGAGGTGTAGCTGACTCTAGAGGAGGAGACTGTGTGCAAGTTGTGACATGCGAGGGGAGCGAAATCCACCTTGGTGGTTAATATATGCTACCAAGGCCGTGTTGTCTATTCGAACCAGCATGTGCTCGCCGGAATCAACGGCCGGAACCTCTGCAGGGCGAGCAGTATTGCCAACAACTCGAGGCAGTTGATGTGCCAACGCAGCCGTGAAATGCAATGCGAGGTCACTACAAGAGCTGAAAAGGCGGCGACATATTGCCGTGATGGCCATGCGATGTGTACCGTGGCACCATGCCCATCTCGGGACTCGAGTCCGGAGCCAGTGCTGAATGGTCTCATATGCACCAACCCAAGTGGTGTGGCCACTGCCGAGGATGCCATATGTCCAGGAGTCTCCTGAAATAGTTTCAGTGGAACTGCTGTCTTCTGTCTGAACGCCTTCAAACAGGTCAGCACTGACTGGGCACGCTAGTTCATGAGGCACGCTATCATCAAGACTGAGTCCATCTCCAGACAGAGAAAGAGATGCCCTGAACCGGAAGGAGCTTGCTCTTTTCCCAGTTGACCCGAAGCCCTAGCTGGCTGAGGTGCGAGAGCACCAGGTCCCTGTGCGAACACAACGTGTCTCGAAAGTGAGCTATGATTAGCCAGTCGTCGATGTAGATGAGAATGTTAATGCCCACTTCCCTAAATGGGCAGCCTCTGCGAACTTCGTGAAGATGCGAGGAGACAAGGAGAGGCCGAAAGGGAGGACTTTGCACTGGTACGCCCGGCCCTCGAATGCAAACCGCAGGAAGGGTCTGTGTTGAGGTAAAATCGAGATGTGGAAGTACTCGTCCTTCAGGTCTACCGCTGAAAACCAATCTTGATGTTGGAAGCTCGCTAGAATGCGCCTTTGCGTCTGCATCTTGAATGGGAGACTGCAACCTGGATTAAGTGTCTTGCTCAAGGACACAATGGTGGTCGCTGTGGGGATCGAACCAGTGTCCTTCTGATTACCAGTTATGTGCTTTAGTCCACTACGCCACCACCACTCCATCATTGAGGGTAGTGAGGGCAGGGGAGCTGAAAAATCAGGACCGGCCAGTAAAAGGTGCCATCCACAATCTTGTCAGCTCCTCGTGCACTTCCGGGACGAAAGGAACTGGGGCGGGGCATGGCTGTGAGCGGCGCTCGTTCCCAGATACCAATCGTTGAGCCTCGAGGGTTCAGGGGAGAGCAGAGAGTTCCACTCAAGCCTGACACTCACGGCTGCCCTGGAAAGCGTGACTGCTCAACTAAGAAGAGAAATTCAGAATGAGCGTTATGCTCCTTTATACTCGTATGCCTTTTATAAAAGTCCAGAAGGTGTCTCAGGCTCCCAAGAGTGAGCCCTAGTGTCACTACATCGACACAACGTCGAGTGAGTGACAGACTAATGGAATTAATGGAACTAAATGTCCATGAGCATATGAAACAAACTTAGATGGTATTGTTTTGTTTTTTTATCACACATGCGATCAAACCGGTGTGATCACACTAGGCTGGGCTCAGAGGCATACGATCAAACAGGTATGATCAGCATTCATGCTGCTGTTTACCAGCAAAAGAGTTATTGAAGCAGTTTTCATAACGAATCAGCTGCTCAAATATTCTTTTCAACATCACATTATCTTTGTTTATGCATGTTACACACATTCAAACAATCACTAAAAGTTTAATGTTGTTACAGTCAGAGTGCACTGTTTTGATGCAGCGTTGCAGACATGTTTTCTGACATCAAACAAAGACTATACAAATTAGTCAGTCCACTCAAGCCTTCTCCATTCCATCTGTCACACACTCTAACCACTTCCGGATTTGGGAAAATGGAAGTGCTAGTTTTTTTAGAACCTTCTATGCTTCTATAATGAACTCAGAATTCCTTGCTGCATTGCATGTAAACAATACGTTGGTGAGCATGGCCAGCTAGCGCATTCCCGATTGCATCTTATTTCTCCTAATGAATTATTATAAACATCTAAAAAGCACATTATATATTTGATAATATATAATCTGATCTTCAGTGCACCTGCTGTGAAGTGAATGGTAAGAATTTTTTTTTTCCCCATGGAGAAAATGAATGGGAAAAACACTTCAGAAACTGAGGCCGCTGGAAAAGTCACTTTTGAGTTGAAAGGAGGTGAACTACTGCAAAGTAGCTTGGCCTGATCTATTGCATAAAAAAATGAAGAGAAATGCTATGATCTTTCCTAGCACACTTTGATCTGCTGTGCTAGGTCTCCTTCTCTTGCCAAGTCATTTGAATAATTTTGAAAACAGGGCTTTTCAAATGCATGATGGATGTAATTGTGCATTGCACAGATTGGATGCATAAGCTTTGGATATATTTCATTGGCACATCAGACTCTCTTAGACATGGAGGGTAAGCAGCATCAGCAGGTTGAGGTAATCTGTTCCTGCCCTACAAAATAAAAGCATTTATTTGTAAATGTTATAATAATCCAGATAAATACTGAAACTTCATTTAAGATTCATTAAGGCACTTTCATATGGGGAACGTCATGGTAGTGACATTTATCCACGCACCACCAAAACGTTGTTCATGGTGACAGTTCAGTTCAAAATTATTCAACCAAAGCCTCTGCAATCTTTACATATTTTCACGTTTGAATGGTGCAAAACACGGTAGTGGATGTTTTATTATTAGGAGTCTCAATCTATTGAAATTTTTTATCAAATTAATTACAAGATATGCCAAATAAATTCATCAATCAAATTAATTGCAATCGCATATATCAATATATGCTGAAAATGTCTGCAAATAAAGATAATTCAATATATAATTATCAAAATAATTAGAAATATGCCATATGTAATAAATATAATCTAATGGTACCCACTATCTACTTGAATAACTTAATTGGAAGAAACAATCTTTATTTCTTAATTTACTTGTGATGCAGGGGCATGATTTCCAGCTGTTCAGAGTGGATCGCATCACAGCGTTATCGGGGAAAACGAGAAGCATTGGAACATGCTTTTACATCAATGAAAGTTGGTGTACAGATGTAACAAGGTTAAAGATGATGTTCTGTCCTAATTTGGAAAAGCTCTTTATTAACTAAGTCTTTCTACTCACCACGGTAATTTTCCTCGTTTAATCTGTTGACTGTTTACATTCCTCCACAAGCAAATGTGAGCACAGCGCTGCAACAGCTGGCAGATGAGATCACAGACACGGAACAACAATACCCGGACTCACTTATTATTCTCAGCGTTTTTAACAGAGCCAACCTCACCCGTGAACTGCCAAAATACAGACAGCACATTACATGCCCCACTAGAGACAGAAATATACTGGATCACTGCAACACAACATTAATGGTTGCATACTGCTCTCTCCTTAGAGCAGCTTTGGGACTCTCTGATCACTGTCTGGTTCAGCTTCTTCTAACCTACAGGCAGAAATCTAAATCAGCTAAGCCTGTAGTAAGGATTGTAAAGAGCCACATGCACTGCTAATCCAGTTCTACTCAGCAGTAACTGAGTCTGTCCTCTGCACTTCCTCTGCGTAACTGTCTGGCTTGGTTCAACTACCAAATCGGATATCAGAAGACTACAAAGGACAGTTTGGATTGCTGAGCGGATTATTGGTTCTCCTCTTCCCACCCTCCAAGAACTGTACAGATCCAGAGTGAGAAAAAAGGCTGGAAATATCACCCTGGACCCCACTCATCCAGCTCACTACCTCTTCAAACTGTTGTCCTTTAGCCGATGCAACAGAGCACTGAGCACCAGAACAGCCAGGCACAAGAACAGTTTTTTCCCTCTGGCTATCCATCTCATGAACAGTTAAAACTGACCCATTGAGCAATAATTATGTGCAATAATTAGCCTATTTATATTTAACATATCCTACCTCTTCTGCACATTACATTCCCTTGCACTATCTGTATCTAACAGATTTTATTTGTACATATGTATATATTTTTGTCTAATTGTGTATGTTTATATAAATATAAATATTTCTATTCACTTTTCTATTTTTATTATCTCTGTCTTGTTGTACTGTTTGTGCATTGGAAGCTTCTATCAACAAGACACATTCCTTGTATGTGTAAGAATTCTTGTCAATAAAGCTTATTTTGATTATCTTCTTCTAATTAATAACATGAAAAATTATTATTACAATTAAAAAAATTTTTCAGAACTTCTTAAACTACTTCAAAGAGTTCCCATCAAATAATCCTCCACATGCAGCAATGACAGTTTAGCAGATCCTTGGCATTTTACCTGTCAGATTGTCCAGATACTCAGGTGACAATTCACCCCACACTTTCAGTAGCAATTTCCATAGATTTGACTGTCTTGTCGGGCACTTCTCACGCAACTTACATTCTAGCTTATCTCACAAAAGTTCAATGGGGTTAAGATCCATAACACTCTTTTCCAAATATCTGTTGTCAAATGTCTGTGTTTCTTTGCCCACTCTAACCTTTTCTTTTTCGATGTTCTGTTTAAAATATGTCTTTTTCTTTGCAATTCTTCCTATAAGGCATGAAGCTGTCATCTGAGGAGATGTGAAGCATCTATTTCTCAAACTAGTGACTCTGATGTACTTAGCCTCTTGTTTAGTTGTACACTTGGCCTTCCAAATCTATTTCAGTCCTCATTAGAGCCAATTGTTCTTTGTGTTTGAAGACTGTAGTGTACACATATGTATGAAATCTTCAGTTTATGGCAATTTCAAGCATTGTATAGCCTTCATTCTTCAAAAACAATGATTGAAATTTTTTTTTCAGCTATTTTTGACCTAATATTTGCCTTAAGACATGCCAATCTATTGCATACTGTGGCAACTCAAAAACAAACACAGAGACAATGTTAAGGTTCATGTAACAAACCAAATAGCTTTCAACTGTATTTTATATAATGATAAGTGATTTTCAAGTACCAAATTAGCAATTTAGCATGATTATTCATAATAAGTTGTTGGAGTGATGGCTGCTGGAAATGCGATCTGTCTAGATTTGACAAAAAATGACTTTTTTCAAATAGTGATGGTGCTGTATTTTTATATTAGTAATATCCTGACTATACTTTGTGATCAGTTGAATGCCTCTTTGGTGAATTAAACTATCATTTCTTATAGAGTAAATTAAATGTGAAACACAATCTCATAATGGAACAAATTCCTGCAGCACCAAAGCATTACTTTGGTGCTGGTTCACCAAAGCCTAAACTTTTAGGGGTAAATATTTTTTAGGGGTAAATATTTTGGAACAAAAAATTATAATTATTATTATTTATTTATTTGTTTATTTATTTTTTGCAGAAAGTCAATGCTGCTCTATTCTAAACAATGAAAGTTACTTCTTATTTTATATATATATATATATATATATATATATATATATATATATATATATATATATATATATATATATATATATATATATATTATACTATACACACACACACACATGTATACACACACACACACACACACACACACACACTGTCAGCCAAATGTTTGGAATGTACAGATTTATCTTTTTTGGAAGGAAATCTGTTGTCTTTTTCCCTATATTCTTCCAAGTCTATTGACTCCACCATACTTATGACTGCCATCTTGATAAAATATGCAATCACTGTATAAAGACTTTTCTGTTTGAATTTTCTTTTTTTATTTAATAAGAGCAGCCAAATAGCAAAATAAATATTTCAAGGTGTGAAAAGGCAAACCCAGAATGCTGTCACCCTAAACTTAAAACTACTCTAACACTGATGCTTACTGCGATTACAGCAGCTGCGAGTGAAATATCAGTGTTTCTGCAGGAATAAGTGTCTGCCATTTATTCTTACAGAGTACTGGCAACCTGTGGACTTCCACCAGCAACTCTTAACAAAAGGAATTAAGGTCTTGTGTCATGTGCCATTGCTTTGCTTCAGATATCTTAAGTGCTTGAGTGGATGTGGGGCGACACCGGATATTAAAAGCATGCAATCATGCCTGAAGGACTTTTGAAGAGCATGAAGGCTTGTAGAAGACCTCTAAAGACTGTGCTCACAGAAATTGCATTTTATATTTTTACCTAAGCCCTAACAATTTAACATTGCATTTGAGCATTGAAAACATTAGCAATGCTAATGCTAAAGTGAAATAAGCAATGCTGTTGGCTAGTGGAAACTAAATATAATCATTCATATCCCCCAAAGAGTATTTGGGCACTTAAGACACACTTAAAATATATGCATATCACTGCATCAGATTAAATATCAGACAAAGTGGCATTTTTTTAAAGAAAGTTAGCAAAATAACACTTTAAACAAAAGAAATTCACAAAAGTTTTTTTTAGGCTTGATTAAAAAATAGATATACTGTTCAAAATTATTACTGGTTGATTAAAAGTAATTGCAAAAATGGAAAGAAAGGGAAGTTAATTCTGAGAAAAGGTCTAGCATCATTTGCTTGCAGATGCCAATATTTTTTTTCTCTCTGAGGAAATCAAATTCATGGGGGTCAGGAGCAGGGTTAATGGATGCATGAATGTCCTGCATATCAAAGTCGCCAATATAAACAGAACGCTTATCTATCAGTGCTTTAAGTTCTGTTTGAAGTTCTCTGTTAGGCTTCAATGATCATGGTTCTTCAGAAGAATCTAATTTCTATGCAAGGAAACCAATTGCAGTCCTGTTTCACTTACATTCAATGAAACAAGTGCTATCGGCTCATCTTGTACTGGAACTGAATGCTAGCTCTATTGCCTTTAGGCTAAAGATAAAAACTATAAAGACAGTGTACACTCTACATTATACCAGCTAAGATAGCAAAAACATCTGTGCAATCTGTTAGATATCATCTGTACAAATTATGTTAAATCTTCAAAACATCCCTGTCAGATGTTAAAAGTGTTTAGCCTGAACATGTTCTTACATTTAAAAAGGGAGGTGGCATAGTGGGCTAAAGCACTGAACTGGTAAGCAGAAGGTTGTTGGTTCAATCCCCACAGCCACCACCATCGCGTCCTTGAGCAAGGCACTTACAGGTTGCCCCGGGGGGATTGTCCCTGTAATAAGGGCAATGTAAGTCGCTTTGGATAAAAGCGTCTGCCAAATGCATATGCAGCACAAAGAAAGGAGGGATGCCCATCGCGGAGTCCTCGACACTGCCGTTCACCCAGGGGAGCGCCGCTGCCATCCACCGGAGGAGGGAGTAGACCGACCGCCCGGACGTGGTGAATGGCCGCCGTCCGTGAGGCGACTGGGGACTGGACTCCCCGATCGCCTGGAGCGATGGAGACACTGCCAGGGGCGGAGGAGGGACCTGCCATCCCCCAGAAACGCGGAGGGGTCAGATGAAGGCCGCCGTCCGCAAGGGGAGGGGGGAAGTGTTCCCCGACTGCCTGGAGCGATAGGGCCACTGCCAGGGGCGGAGGAGTGTCCCCATGAGTCACCGAGAATGCGGAGGGGCGTTCTGACCGCCGGGGGTCGTGAGTCTGACTCCGGTCCGCCCAGGGAGAAGCGGCTGTCGTCCACCTGAGAGGGTGGATAAGTGCTCGAGGACCATGCGACGGTGTATCGGAGAACCGGCGAGTAGGTTTTTTTTTTTTTTTAATCTCTCTCTCCTCTCTCTCTCACTGCCGCTCTGCGTTGGCCTTTTCCCTCTCATTTAAATGTTAGTGTTTTTTTGAGGGGGGTACTACACTGTAACAGGAAGTGCCCCCCATTTTAATTATTTCTGTTTCCCTCCCCTTGTCCCCTCCCTCGTCCAGGTAGATGGGGATGACTAGGCTTAAAGCACGCCCTCCCCCAGGGAAAGGGGGGGGGATGTACGTCAGGCCGGGGGCTCCCCAGCCTGAGAGAATGAGGGAAGAATGTGGCAGGGTGGAGGGCGGGGCCGGGTCGTGATCATACACACCCGGTCCCTTATCAGGCAGATTAAGCCTCCGAGAGGGATAAAGGCCGATGACAGATGGTGGTGCGACAAGAGAGAGAGGACATGTCTGTCATGTGTGTGTTTGTCTTTTAAGTTTATCATTAAAACTATTATTTATATTGTCAAGCCGGTTCTCGCCTCCTCCTTTCCATTGACTGTTTTACAATTATGTTAGTAGAAACTTGATATTTCTTATACACAACAATCTAAGCAATAGTCCAAGGATCCCTTTATCTGTCAAATTATTGGGAAAATTGTTTTAGTTAATTGTATATAAAAGTTAATTGTCCAATTTGATCCCTCAAAATAAGGAATTAGCACTCTCAATTTTAAAGTTCTCTTGAATTAGTCATGGCATTTAACAGGATCACACTTTCCAGGCTTTTTTGTTGGAGCTTTGTGAATCTTGGCACTGTCATCCCATTAGTCCCGGTAGCCAGACCTTTGACTAAAACGGCAAAGGTCTGCAATCTAGAGCAGCTGCAATTGGCACAAAACCACCCACTTAAACAGGGAAAGCCCTTTAACTGACATTTTTTTTAATTATGTGACCATAATAAAAGACAGACATGTGGAAATATTTAATAATTTAAATAATGCCATGGCAGTCTCTGTGAGCGAATGAACAGAAAACACAAGGGTAAATATGTAGAGACTACAAGTACAGCACACAAAACCTCATCACAGAGTATTTCACAGTCATAACTAAGTTAACAAAGCAATATATGCAGCTATGCTCATGGATATCCGCTTTACTTTCTGCTGCGTGCCTCAAACGAAACACTGAATATCGTAAAAAAAATGTACGTTACTAACATGGCGAACTTGGGCAAAACTGGTGATTATTGCTCCGCTCATTGTATCAACGCAGAACCGTGTGAACATGAACCTGTTTCCAGGCAGACTAATAAAAAAGCCTGTGCTTCCACTTGTGGAATTTCCATCAAACCAGCTGATAAGATTTGCAATTGTTTGAGGAAGCATTTTCCAATTTTGCATGCTATGTGCATCAGACAGTTAGAGCACGGACTGTGGGCGGTCCGTGGGTGTGCCGTCTGAGGCTGAGACTATCCCCACCCATTGGCCCAGTGCATTACCACTTGTAGTATACTCTAACCCTAAACCCAAATGGATGAGATGGATTCCAGCCCTTTTCATACCATACAGTTTTCAATCAGGACAGCCTCATTCTGTATTGTTTAATTAGACAGAATCAACATGATTAATGTCCTTAAATAAATGTTCAATTTACTGATAAATAAATAATGTTGACTGATTAAGACTTACAATGACACCAATTTCATGTTAAATTAGGCTGATGTTTTTAGCTACAGTAACTCCCATTACACAAAATGCTCTGTAAATTCAATAGGATACCTGCTGATATAAGGTAAATAAAGGGCTTTGCCATTTAAACAAGAAATAAAATTAGTATGTGCTATACACACTAATATTAGCTCACATTATTGTAAAGAAAATGCTTAAAACTGATGAATTACTGATGCATTTCTTAAAAGAAACATGTAGAAATGCATACACTGCAATCAACTAATACATTTCCTTGTGAAAGGGACATAATGACAGAATTTTTTGGGTAAATGCTATCATATGGTTTTAGAAGATGTACTGTAGTGCACGAGTCATATTGACTACTTACTGTATATTAAGTTTTTATGGTGGTCTTTTGCCCTTTTAGGAGCTTTACAGTACCTGGTCCACATCTACTTTCATTGTATGGAAGAGAACAGCTCAGACATTCTGCTAAATTTCTCCTTTGGTTTTCCACAGGAGAAAGAAAGCCATATATTTCTTATTTAGAGAAATATAGCTGTTGTAGAGAACCAGAGTAAAACATATTTACCCAAATATTGCCTTATTAGTAAAATATTTACCTTGATTCGCGATATCTCAATATGCCGAAATGTTCTAGTCATTTTGAAAGTGCTTTCAGCCATGGACACTTACAGTTTGGATGAATAAATTAAGCATTTCCCTGTTCAAAGAAGTGTGCAATTAAAAGGCAAATTAATTTTCTCTTGGGTGAATCTCTTAATTTGTATTTCTCTGCACTTTTGTGTGTGTGTGTGTGTGTGTGTGTGTGTGTGTGTGTGTGTGTGTGTGTGTGTGTGTGTGTCTGTGTGTAAATGTAATAATGATGCAGTTTTAGTAACCTCAACCGGATTCAAAAATCAGTTACTCCAGGACATATCAAAGCATAATTTCAAATTTCCCTAACTATAATGCTTTGTGCATTATGTTCCTCAGGGAGTGTGCATTTTTTAGGCCAAGCAACATGATCAAAGAATGGGGTCAGTCAGATGCAACATTTCAAGAGAAATGTCTGTGTACTGTTTCTTGATCAACTTCAAAGTTACATTTTAAATCAGCATATGCTTGCCTGGACAGATAAAGCATATTTTTGCCAATCAAAGCCAGCAACAATTACCACTCTGGGAATTGTTCTTCTCGCTAACTGAATAAGACTATATAGAAGCTATATTGTCTTCTTTTTCATATGATGACACTGATTGGCTAATTATCTCTTATTATCTGTATTGTTCATTAGCAGATAAAAAATACAAAGCTTTATTCAATACAAAAAAGTATGGAAAATATGTGAAAAATCAGTGTGCCTGCTCAGAGACGTTTGTTTTTTTTTTTTGCTTCAGTAACCAGCGTTAGGCACAATTCAGAATTTAAAGGAACAGTTCAACCAAATTTGAAAATTCTGTCGTCAATAACATCAAACCTCATTGACTGGTGGCCAAATTGTATTAGAATTCCACATCCTGTTTGCAACCTAAATTCACATTCAAAGAGCCATGTTGTACTATTCCTCAGTAGACTAGGACAAGCATGTAGAGCATTTGCATAACAACATAATCATTTGATTTTCAGAAATTAACTCAAAAAAGGATTCCTCCGGAGAGCATGATGGAATAGCTTTTAAAAAGCCAGCTGTTGATAGGCCAGGCTATGATGGTAAGCGATCCACAAAGACTCCAGCACTGATTTGATTTGCATAAGAAATTAGATAAAATATAAGAGATTAAAGATAAAATTATACTTAAAGTCCAGAAATAAAACAAATTATAGTTAAAGAATAGACATAGGAAATATGAAGAGATAAAGGAACAGAGATAAAATAACTTTGAAAACACTGAAAGATATTCAATTTTAAAACATTGTAATGCTGGTAGGACTGAAAAATTACTCTAGGTGGATTTGAACTTGGGTCACAACATTACATTGTTACATTTGACTGCAACTT
The DNA here is from genome assembly GCF_025860055.1 of Xyrauchen texanus. Lineage (NCBI taxonomy): Eukaryota > Metazoa > Chordata > Actinopteri > Cypriniformes > Catostomidae > Xyrauchen > Xyrauchen texanus. The sequence goes on from NC_068319.1 coordinate 22,061,895, forward strand.
ACAAATGATCCAAGTAGGCATGTGACGATTTTCGGTAATATGGCATATCTCGGAAATTAACATGCATGATATCTTTATTGTGGGCACTTCAAAATACCGTAAGTATTTTAAGAGTGTCCACATACAGGACTCATGACACAAATCTCGTCATCAGCAGAGTGCTCGAGTACTAAACATTTCTAAACTTGCATCTTTGATCGTTGTTTAAGTTGTTTAATTTATAAATGTGTTTTTATTATTATTATTATTATTATTGTATCTATTTTGTGTGTGTGTGTGTGTGTGTGTGTGTGTGTGTGTGTGTGTGTGTGTGTGTGTGTAATTATTGAAAAGCTCAATTTGTTTTTTAAATGTTCAGAGTTATTTTCAAAGTTCTTTGTTATCTGTTAATTTAAAAGGCCAGTTTGGTATTGAAAAAAGTAAATAATGTATTTAAATAATGTAATTTTATTCAGTACCATGATAATACAGTAGCAATTATCATTATGTGAAAACTTGATACCGTCACATGCCTACATTCAAGCAGTAGATCTTATCAGTATGTGTTTCCCTGACTAATAAACCCATGACTTTGGTATTGAAGCATCATGCTCTACAAGCTGAGTGCACCTTTAAAATATTCTGAATATTAAAACATTTTCTTGTCTAATTTAGTCAAGAAAATTTGATTAATGTGCATTTAAAAGCAACAGAGCATTATTGAAGTGTTTTGGGTCAGCATTAAAGAGAATTGAAACTCTTTGAAGATCTGAATCAGCCTTTCCATGAAACCCAATAGCTTACCGATAAACCTGAATGCTTTTAGGGGATTGTCCATTCTCATTTTATTTTATTTTTTATAATACATAGGCTGATAAAATCATTTCAGATAACTGTACAATATATGTACATTTATCTAAATGTTCTATCATATGTATTATCAAAATATAAAATAAATGAAATAAACATTAGTCAGACACTGTGTCTAGATCAGTTTCAATCTGAATACTGCATCCAAAGCAGAAATGGGTCTGGAAAGGAATTGTAGCCTACAAACATATCCATACAGGTAGTATCTATGTAACTACAGAATGTTACATGAGCTAGACATTCTATAGGCTTGTGCACAATTCCTTGCATGAACAAATCCTGTTGTATGACAGCACACAATGGATTTATGGTATTTTATGATCTTATGTCTTCAAAAATTAAGCAGTCCCCAGAGTTTCCTCCATTTCTGGCCAACGCAAGTGGAATCAGCGAGCACAGACAGTAGCTCTTGTTGAGAACTCCCTGCGGTTTCACGCATGAGCAGAACCTGTAGGTCAGCATGCCTTACCATCACCATCCGGTGATACAAGCTTCTGTCTGTGTTGTCTCTAGCGCATAAAGACCAGATACCAATAAATCTCAAGTGCCCTATAAATCATTTATAGATAGGCCATATCTTCTCATGCATGCCATCTAGACATACCACATTCAAATTTCACATCTTAGAAGACAATAATTCTTCCTGAATGCTTTTGAATTAATTTATGTAGTTTTTATTGTTCATCAAATCAAGATAAATATATGTGTCAATTATTTATTCAAAGTATTGACAATTCTAGCCTTGACTATATTGTGTATATGTATATGCGTATTCTATATTGTGTGTATTGTATACTGTACATTGTATATTATTATTTGTATACTGTGTTGTGTGTAATTATGTGTATATTAGATATGTAAATTGTGTTGTGTAAAGCTGATGTTTATTGTAAACTGGTATACGTCTCATCACTCTCATGACTGCTATGTTTCTTGGAACTGCACCCAAGAAGTTAACAGCTTACATGCAGACAAAATTACCATATTGTTCATTTAACACATTTGTTAAATTCAGTAACAGTTTGCAGGTGTTTCTAGCTTTTAATATAGGATCTATTAAAATTGGGGACCTTTTCTAAATCCAAAATCATTTCTTTACAATTTGTGTGAAGGAGCTGGCATAGCATGGTTGGAACACAGAAAATATAAGCATAAAAACTTATAATTAAACACACCAAAGTCTATGTAACTTTGTTGAATATTGTTTCAGATTAAATTATTTTTTTAAATGTTTATATAGGGCTATCAATCGATAAAAAAAATTATGGAATTAATTATATAACATGCAGTATAATTAATCAAATTAATTTCATATATCAGTATTGGCTGAGAAAGGCCCCAAAATAAAGATAATTTAAAATAAACAATGCATAATAATTATAATAATTATAAATATATGTAATAACTATTATCATTCAGATGGTCTATATTCATATTGAAATATATTGCATTATTGTGGCAGATAAGTGAGCCATTGATTAGACAATATAAAAATATGTCTCTGTTAATCAATATATTGTTTGTTTTATTTCCATATCATTGGATATAAGCAGTCGACATCAATCCATTTTCCAATTTCCGAGTCATCAGTTTTCTCAATCAGAATGAGATCTGGGGAATTTGGAGGCCATCTAAACACCTTGAACTCTTTGTCATGTTCCTCAAACCATTCCAGAACAATTTTTGCCGTGTGGCAGGGTGCATTATCCTGCTGAAACAGGCCACTTCAGGGAATACTGTTGCCATGAAGAGATGTACATGGTCTGCAGCAATCTTTAGATAGGTGTTACATGTCAAAGTAACATCCACATGAATGCCAGGACCCATGGTTTCCCAGCAGAACAATGCCCAGAGCATTACACTGCCTCCGCACACCTGCCTTCTTCCCAAGGAGCATCCTGCTGCTATCTCTTCCCCAGGTAAACGACACACACTCATCCGGCCATCCACATTATCAAAGAGAAAACGTGATTTATCAGACCAGGCAACCTTCATCCATTTCTCCATGGTCCAGTTCTGATGCTCACGTGCACATTGTAGGCGCTTTCGGCTGTGGACTGGGTATGGGCACTATGACCAATCTTCGTCTACAAAGCCCCATACGCAGTGAGCTGTGATGCACTGTGTGTTCTGACACCTTTCTATCATGGTCAGCATTTCGTTTATCAACAATTATGTGCTACAGTAGCTCTTCTGTGTGATTGGACCAGACAGGCTAGCCTTTGCTCCCCACGTGCATCAATAAGATTGACACCATAACATTGTCGCCGGTTCACCGGTTGTCCTTCCTTGGACCACTTTTGGTACATACTAACCACTGCATACTAGGAACACCCCACAAGAGCTGCCGTTTTGGAGATGCCTTGACCCAGTCGTCTAGCCATCACAATTTGGCCCTTGTCAAAGTCGGTCAGATCCTTACGCTTGCCCATTTTTCCTGCTTCCAATACATGAAATTCAAGAACTGTCCATTCACTTGCTGCCTAATATATTCCACCCCTTGACAGGTGCCACTGTAACAAGATAAAACATTTTATTCACTTCACCTGTCAGTGGTTTTAATGTTGTGGCTGATCAGTGTATGTGGCAGATGGACATTTTTAGAGCAACTTACTGGTTTTCATTGTCATAAATGCTGAGTAAATGTCAGAATTTTCATAAAGTAAAGGAAATAAAATGAAGGTGTACATATATAGTGATCATTTCTGATTAATTTTGTTATCTTAAAAATGAATGATGGGTAATGCTGTTTTTTTTTCCCCCATGTCCCAAGAATCTGTTAAAAGGCCATTTAAAATCAAAATGCACCATCTACATGATTTTGTACAGTGTGTGCAATATTCAAGAGCACCACTCTGAAGTATGCTATACCTTCACTCAAGTACATGGGATGAAGAGACTTGCATTAAGGTGCTTTTATTTTTTCAACCTTCTGAGCTTGTTTAGAGAACATTTTCAATGACAAAGGTCCCACAAGACATCAAAAGCTTCACCCTGTAACATCAATCCAACCGTACTCATACACTGACATAAGTCACCGGCTCTTCTGGCATCCGTACAAACCACCCTTCACCTTCACATCTTCACAAACAAGTAAAGACAAGGCGTAAAACAAAGTAAAAACAAAGAACGACCCTTACTGAACCATCTGAAGCATCACACGGACCAGAGAGGTCAATTCTGACTTAAGAAAGTATCTAAGGAGGACAAAAAAGATCAAAAGAACTCCTGACATTCACCTTACATGGCCGCTGGGACAAATTATAATTTCAGGGAGTAAAACAACTCGATTTTCTAAATGAGAGTGTAAACAAATGATGGATTGCGATAATCTGAGCAGTCAGTGGAGCGCAACGAATGGCTGAACGCCCACACAGCCATGTTTGAACACACAGAGAATATCAGCAGGCACAGAAAATGGAAGCCAGAAATAACTGATAGATTCAATAGAAATCAAGAGAGGAAGAAAAGTTTTTTTCTCTTTGAAAATGGTGAGATGGTGAAGAAATCTACTATACACATTTTTTTCTATATTATATATTTATTTTATAAATGTATGTATGTATGGCATTAGTATGTTACTCTATATTGATATTAAATAATAATCAAAACATTTTAGTCAATATGCAGATTCTACTTCTAAAATTATGTATTATGTTAGTGCATTAGCAGTAGAGCTTGCCAATGCTCTTAGTTCTCCTTTGAAATAGTGAATGTTCACCTCACAGAAGTCTCTTGTGCACCCCGTTGCCCCTGTTACACTCGCTGTGAAGATTTCTGAACTATGTCAGAGATAAACCCAACACAAAGCCCTCACCTCAGAGATCCAACAGGGGCATCAGGATTAAGCTCAGATCTGCCCTGCTCTTAATCACAGAAGAATGCAAATGGTTATTACACAGAATTTAATACTTACATATTCAGAAATACAGAAAACAGATTGGCCAGAAAGTTAAGATCAACATTATAAAACAAAAGGTTATTTCAGGTTCTGTGCTGTAGATAGTATCCCATTTAATTTCTCCTATTATCACAGATAATTCCATTCTGACAGTCAGGCTAATGAATTCTTGGTGAATTAATTGTTTATTCTGATAATTAACATTAATAATTATTTATAAACTCACTGTAAATAAATTATTTTGCATTTCAGTTAACTTAACTTCAAATGTAGAGTTAGAATAACTGCCCTTTATTGATCTTGTTGAGAAAACTCAATTATCATGCATCGAGGGAAGGGGGTCTTAACCAATTTCCTATTCTTTCAGGGGGAAAAGACCACACCTACTCAGTCGGGAGGTAAAGTGGTGAATACATCACATGTGTTTTTAGGCAACACGTGGAAGTGGCGCGGTGGTAGATCCAGCCTCAGCGAGGAGGAGTTGCTACAACACTGGAGGGCAGCCGAAACTTACCCAAGGAAAATGCGGGTCCACTCGTAAGGGGACAGTATCGTGGAAAATACACACAGGGGGAGTCAGAGTAGGAGTCATCTGCTTCGAGCTCTAGAGGATAAGCGAGCTGGCTGTGAGGCGAGCCACTGTTGCCTCGAGCACAGACGGGAGTCAATGAGCGTGCCGGGGGACAGGTGGTCCAAGGGGGGGTACCCGACGGAGCCGCACCCGCTGCCATCCCCAGATCACTTCCAGTGCCACTCGCATCATCCTCAATCTCGTGGGAAGAAGGAGCAATGCGGGGGCAGCTGGACTCAATGAGCGTGCTGGGGGACGGGTGGTCCGAGGGGGGGTACCCGACGTAGCCGCACCCGCTGCCATCCCCAGATCGCTTCCAGTGCCACTAGAGTCGTCCTCAATCCCGTGGGAAGAAGGAGCAATGCGGGGGGCGGCTGGACTGGCTTGCTTTTGGTTGAAAGCGAGCCGTGACCGCAACGTTGTCATGGTCATGCTCTCGCAGTGAGAGCATGAACCATCCACAAACGAAGCCTCGGTGTGAACGCTACCCAGACATACGAGACAACGCCTGTGGCGTCTGAAGCGGAGGGCACTCTACCGCATGGGCATCTTTATAAAGACGCGTCCTAAAAAGGACGTTCAACGCCGCTGTGTATTTTTGCTCTTTTAGAGAAAATCACTCTTTTAGAGGAAATCACTCTTTTAAATATCTCTTTCGAGTTTGGGTTTACAGCGCTGTCGAAGCGCCCAGGGGCAATGTGCACTGCCGTGCAAGGAGAAATCGTCGCTGTAATGCGCCCTCAGTACAACAGCATGCAGAGCATCAGAGGAATACAGGAACAGGTGTGTTTTCACGCGAACAGCATGCACAACCATCGTCTTCGAAGAAATGTTCTGAATTTACTCTAGTATTTCCTCGCCTTTATACCCGTATGTCCGGGGGCGGGGTATGCAAATACTGGCTGCCAACTTCTCATTTGCCTTTTTTCATAGATCAAAGGTTTTTCGGTGCTCAAGAGAGACCCCTAGTGTCGCTTCTCCGACACAACGTCGAAGAGAGCGACACACGGGGAACTACAAATCTTTGAGGGAGGGAGGAGATGTATCTAGTATGGGAGCAGGCCACGCCAGCTGTGGCTGTTTTCTCTCCACAGCTCATAAAATGCACCGGGGAAGGTATTCTTTTCCTTTCCTATTCTTTCAGGGGGAAAAATTCACACCTGAAAGAACACGGGACGAAACCGGCTCAACCCGGAGACTGTAAAATCTCAAAGGTATTGGGTGTTGCCCAAAATGCAGCTCTGCAGATGCCTGCTAGAGAGGTGCCATTGGCCTGTGCCCAAGAGGATACCAGACTCCTTGTAGAATGTGCTGTATTACCTGAAGGGGCGGGCATGGCCTGGGCCTGGTAAGCCAATACGATGGCGTTCATGACCCAGTGGGTAAGCCTCTGTTTGGGGGCAGCGTTCCCTTTCCGTTGTCCAACAAAGCAGACAAAGAGCTGCTCAGAGAATCTAGAGAGCATGCACCGGACACAGCGATAAGGGTCTGCTTCCTCCTGGGGCAGCTTCGCTTGCAGGCTCACCACATTCCCAATAAGGGGGACATGGGAACCTTGGGCAGATACCTTGGCACATTCATTCTCTTTCTGTCACATTCCTCATTGATAGGCCCAGGGGAGCTGTCTTTTGTCTCCTCAGGTGTGAATTACAATCAATATTCATGATAGTTCACCCCTCCTCGCACATGACCTTTCTAACACTAAAAGTGTCTTACAAAAGTTAAATTACTATATTGTTTTGTATGAATGAGTGATCAGGATGGTTTTCATTCAGGCATCATTTTGTAGCAAAAACTCTAGGCTGAAAGATCCAGTTCTCAAAAGGCTTGTGGACAAATGTTTAGTATGTGGTATATGGCTTTATTTCAATGACTTAACATTTTTACATTTGAGTGTGTGACAGAAAGGGAACCAGTGTGTAACCATTTTTCTTAATTATTGGTGACTTATATAATGCTCTCCATTCTGGTTTTTGATTTTCCAACAATTGAAATACATTACGCCAAGGTGTGTCACTCTTGTTATCCAAAAACTTCTTGTTCAAGGCTTTAACACTTCTTTTATTCCAATCTTTTCCCGATGCTGAATTTGGACCCATAATAATTAATTCTTCACACTGTAAAAACATACTTTTAAACTCACCTAAATTGAGAAATAACAACAAATTAGGGAAAGGATTGTTACAGTCAAAGTTAATTGTTCTTTTCGAATATTGTTTTATATTCTTATGGATTTATTGACAATTTAATTTCCTCATCTGTAAGGGCAGATCTCCAATTTTTGAGTAGTCTGACAACTACACAGACTGATCTCATTCCCAAGTGCTCAGATACCGACTTGACATTCTTGAAATCGGATCCTGCTATCCTTTTTACATGACCAAAAGTTGTTAAACCGGAAATACAAACAGACCCTTCCGGTTCAGCAAAAGACATCCCATGTAATAAATCCAAACGTGAGCCAAAAACCAATTGCTCCTGCAGTAACCAATACAGAGAATTTGTATTGCTTTGCCTTTGAACTTTAAATAGATACTAGACTTTAAAAAGATTATGATGATTTTTTTTTTTAATTGGATAGTTTTAACCTTTGAGGGTCCATCCAGAATAACGCTTTATCCAGTCCTAATCCTTCGATACTTCGCAGTATAGCAAAAGCTACAGCCTTCCAGTTCGATTCCACTGAGCCTGTCAGTAGTCTTTGCACATATGGCACTCGAAAAGCTGCCATTCAGCTCTGCAAATGTATCAGTCAATGTCTTCTTTCAGAAAGACATAGACCAATATCTAAACCACTCTCTACTAGTAGAATTGCCAGTTCAATTGTCTTAACAAACACAACAAAAGCATTGTTCATTCGTGACACAGACAAGACATTCTCATGTCCAACTACTGCACTCACACCCAAACCACACTCCTCCACACTAGCAGTTGAATCAATTTTAACTGCATGACGCCTCGTCAAAATACCAAACTCTCTGCACCTGGAGTTGCCATACTCCCAGTACAAAGACTGGGAGTAGAAACCCCTGCAAAAAAAAACACTCTTTCACTAACTAATTCCACAGATATCTGGATAACAATTAAGATAATGTAGATATTAATCTACAACAAAGATAGCAGAAAAAAAAAAAAAGGTAAGCTTTCCAAACACTCATACCTGGCACCACTTCCAAACACTACACTTCAAACACTCTTCCCACTCACTCAGGACATGCGAAAACACACACACACAGGGGAGAGAGAGAGAGAGAGAGAGAGAAATGCATAATTATTGTCATATTCTTCCAGTTTCTGCTTCTGTCCTCCTTCGGGGCATCTTAAGGAACTGCAAATCAATAAAGACCTCTCCGTCACACTCTAGAATACAGTGCTGTTTATCAGAAACACATGGCAGACAAACAGGAGATGCCAAGAATGTACCCTGCCCTCTCCGCCCCACTTCTAATTGTTCATTTCGTGTCTTTGCGAATGCAGCAACATTCCTTACACTCCTGAGACACGAGCGTATCTGCTGTGTGTATTTTCCATTTCCCTTCTTGATTTGTAACTAGTAGGAACTAATACAATTCTAAAGCAAAGAGTTTTCCTTCAAATTGATGGCAACAGATGTGGACAGTGGGACTAAGTTTTGAAATTGTAAATAATACCAAGCTATAGAAAGTCAGATTTTTTTAATCAAATTGTTTATGTTTTTAGGAGTGTTGGTTATACATGTTCTTTAGATGCTACAGACATTACATCAGATATTAGCATAATTAATTCTGATTCAAAGTAATAGCCAGCATCATCCAATCACTGCCAAACATGTTAAATAAAAATTCTACATTATAAATTCTATGTACTGAATCAATACATTCTGAATCTATGTACTGATTACTATTGTCCCATGTTTGCCAAACATGTTGAGTGGTCCAAACATCATATGAACTTTTGGTTGAATTTTAGGAATGAATGCACTGAGTTGCATAGGAAAGCTATAGAATGCCCCCTTGATCCTTATTTAGTAAACGGCTAATCCTCCAATGTGCTGTCTGTCTACACTGGTCTCAGAACAGTTCAAAATATACTTTAGGCCCTACCCTGTTTCCACCTAGTATTAAGATGTGTTTTGGGTGATGAAACAGCTATGTGTCAAGTGAGACACATAGCTGTTTCACCTGGTCTTTAAAATCATCTCCTGTGACCACTTATGTTCAGATTTGGAGTGGAGGGTCTCTGTTTCATGACGATGTAACGCAGTTCAATGGAAAGGAGGAGGCGAGAACCGGCTTGGCAATATAAATAACATTTTAATGATAAACTTAAAAAACACACACACATGACGGACATGCCCGTAAACGGTCTCTCTCTCCCGCACCATCTTCCGCAGTCGGCCTTTATCCCTCTCAGAGGCTTGATTAGCCCGATAAGGGACCGGGTGTGTAGAATCATGACCCGGTCCCGCCCGCCACCCTACCACAGACGACTACATCAATCGCTATGTCATTGTGTTACTGCATGATATTAAGCACAACAAATTCAGAAAAGACAAAGAAAGCATGCAAAAGACAGCACGCTGTTTCTGCTAGATGTGTTTCAAATTTAATCTAAGCACAAATGTGAAGCAGAATTATCCATTATAAATAGTATAAAAGGAGTTTCAGGTATTCGTGCTTGTCATCTGTGTTGATATCAGACACACTAAAGAAGATCCGTGAAGCTCTCGTCATTGTGTTTGTATCTGCTTTTTAAATTCTCCGACCAGACTGATATTTCCTTTTAAAGCCACTTGGAAACGGCAAAGTTTTAACTCTTGTTTTAGTGCAGCAGTTGATTGAGAGGTGAGGTGTGGCATTTCACTGCTGTAGGTTCGCATACAGGATGGATTAGTGTTTACACCTCAAATATGATGTGGCCACATGTGTTTTTTTCCACATTCGTTTGTGGTTTCTGTTTAGACCTTGTTTAGACCTGTATTATGGCTGACCACATTAGGCCAAACGCATCTTAATACCAGGTGGAAACGGGGTCTTATTTTCATCCTAACTCCATATAAAGCCTCTGAAAGCAAAATTTTTCAGCTTTTTGATGAACCTATTGATTCTCAATGTGATAATGCACAGTAAAGATATGATTTCTAAGGAAAAGATGCACTATAGTACACAACTGTGAATTGTGTTTATCAGAGGTGTTTCATGATAAATTGCTCAAATTTAAAAAATGGCATATCGGATGAAAATAGAGACTCTCTATTAGATCTTTTGACTCAAACAGGTTTCAATGTAAAAACTTAATTTGGTATCTTAGTAGATGTAGTTTTGTTGCCGTTTCTCCCAATGACTAACTCTGCTGTGATCGGCGCCATGTTGTTATGTCACAAAACTTCAACCCTTTACTGACAGCACATATTCTCCTGAACTGAGATCAGTTGGTTTAAAATTAATTTAAATTATGCATTGCGTATAGCGAAGCCAAAATACAATGTCCACGCATGTGTATGCAGGGTCACACGTGGTTAAAGGTGCAGTGTATGATTTCTGCACCTCACAATAATTGTTTTTGAACAGGTTTCCCAAACACTCCTTCCTGTTCGGATCACGGAGGTCTTTATTTCTATTTATTGATCATTTTTTGATTTACCGTTTATTGCAGAACTAATGCAGTTCTGTTGCCTTTGCCATGTACAAATGTCTATTTTGGACATGAAAATGCAGTGAAAAATCAATACATGAACTAGATAATACAGTAGACAATAGTTTGCATTAAACTGCTGAATCCCAGGCAACTCTTTAATCCCAGTTCCTCCACAGCTGATCCAGAAGTTGGTGTTGAGCTGCTCAAACAACATTGAAAGTGCAACAGAGCTACAGTGTTTACACCCTTCAAAAGTCAACATACAAATGGATTACTTATAGATGTCTCTGCATGGAAAATGCATTTTAACTTCAAAAAAATTACACACTTCTCCTTTACTACAGGAATTAGAAGCCCCATAGCTGCCATTAGAAGTTAGATGTCTCTTTCTGTCCTCTCTATCTTGAGACGCCTATGGGACACAATAGAGGACAAGACTTATTGTCAGACCAGATATACACACACGTACATATACACTCATGCATCATTGGTCATGCGCCTGGCAGGGATGACAAGGAGAAAGCAAGGTATGAGCCTAGCCACAAACACACATACATTCACTATCACACAGATGTTACTCTATATATATATTTCCTCTCATGTCATCTTCATGGACTTATGGATTTATTGATAATTTGTGTGAAGGGTTCCATTAACCATGTGTGATAAAAAGGTGCAATTCGACCTATTGAGAGCAAACTGCACCTTCTGTACACCTTCTGTACACTATAGAAATGTTTGTGATGATGAAGGTGATGTTAGCCATAAAGGAAAGGTGAATAGGTTTCATGATAAGGATGCACTTGATGCCTATTTTTATTGCATATTGTCATGTAAATTTGGGTAGTTTGTACATCACGTCCACTGGAAAAAGAGATGGCCCTCCCTGTGGAACCAAATCTGAGGGAACGTATATGGATATGCCTCCTTCCGGATCTAATTCCTCTCACAAAATATTTTCACCAGGACAAAGCAGGAATATAAGCCTTTCTGTAATCCTAACCTCAGCCACAACCTGAATTTAGCCTTTGGAAGGGATATTAAGTTAGAAAACTACTATTAAGGAAAGCACAAAGAACCAGAACAAATATGAAAAAAGGGATTGCTTGTAAATACATGTAAATATAGTAAATAAAAGCATAACACCTCCACATATAGCAGGTGTCAGTCTCATTCATGCAGAAGTGTATGGTGAATTATACCAACCCCCTCACTGAAGTGTAAATCCAGAGGTAAATATGGATGGGGAAGGGACATACAGGGGGATTACTGAGAAAAATCCATTACAATCCCGAGCTTGCAACATAGTTCCTCGCTGACAGCTAAAACCGGAGTGTATGTGTTATGTGTACACGTGATTGTTCTTTGTTTGACCTCTCGGCTATGCACCTAGAATTGATTTGATTGTTATGGATAGAAGGAATTATATCGCTCTCAACTGTGCCATGCAAGTAAAAATCACATGCAGAGGAACTATCAGTGTTTAAATTTATAAAACTCAAAATAGGCACAGATTTAACAATGTGGCATAGTTTTATTAATTTACTGAAGTACTCATATTTGAAACAACCTGTTTTTACCAATATATTAATGGGCAGACCCACAGGTGCACAGAAACACACCCAGACACACATATTTACCAAGCTATATAAATTACCTCTTTACCCTAAAAAAAACCTTTAAACATTTGAAGAATATGTATATATATATATATATATATATATATATATATATATATATATATATATATATATATATGGGCAGTCAAACGATTAACATTTTTCAGCTGAATTAATTACATGGTACAATGTAATTATCATATAACAATAACTCAATATATAATGATTATACATATATCAATATATCATTATAAATAGTTATCTTTAAATATTTACAAATTATATATATATATATATATATATATATATATATATATATATATATATATATATATATATATATATATATATACACTCACCTAAAGGATTATTAGGAACACCTGTTCAATTTCTCATTAATGCAATTATCTAATCAACCAATCACATGGCAGTTGCTTCAATGCATTTAGGGGTGTGGTCCTGGTCAAGACAATCTCCTGAACTCCAAACTGAATGTCAGAATGGGAAAGAAAGGTGATTTAAGCAATTTTGAGCATGGCATGGTTGTTGGTGCCAGACGGGCCGGTCTGAGTATTTCACAATCTGCTCAGTTACTGGGATTTTCACGCACAACCATTTCTAGGGTTTACAAAGAATGGTGTGAAAAGGAAAAACATCCAGTATGTGGCAGTCCTGTGGGCGAAAATGCCTTGTTGATGCTAGAGGTCAGAGGAGAATGGGCCGACTGATTCAAGCTGATAGAAGAGCAACTTTGCCTGAAATAACCACTCGTTACAACCGAGGTATGCAGCAAAGCATTTGTGAAGCCACAACACGCACAACCTTGAGTCGGATGGGCTACAACAGCAGAAGACCCCACCGGGTACCACTCATCTCCACTACAAATAGGAAAAAGAGGCTACAATTTGCAAGAGCTCACCAAAATTGGACAGTTGAAGACTGGAAAAATGTTGCCTGGTCTGATGAGTCTCGATTTCTGTTGAGACATTCAGATGGTAGAGTCAGAATTTGGCGTAAACAGAATGAGAACATGGATCCATCATGCCTTGTTACCACTGTGCAGGCTGGTGGTGGTGGTGTAATGGTGTGGAGGATGTTTTCTTGGCACACTTTAGGCCCCTTAGTGCCAATTGGGCATCGTTTAAATGCCACGGCCTACCTGAGCATTGTTTCTGACCATGTCCATCCCTTTATGGCCACCATGTACCCATCCTCTGATGGCTACTTCCAGCAGGATAATGCACCATGTCACAAAGCTCGAATCATTTCAAATTGGTTTCTTGAACATGACAATGAGTTCAGTGTACTAAAATGGCCCCCACAGTCACCAGATCTCAACCCAATAGAGCATCTTTCGGATGTGGTGGAACGGGAGCTTCATGCCCTGGATGTGCATCCCACAAATCTCCATCAACTGCAAGATGCTATCCTATCAATATGGGCCAACATTTCTAAAGAATGCTTTCAGCACCTTGTTGAATCAATGCCACGTAGAATTAAGGCAGTTCTGAAGGCGAAAGTGGGTCAAACACAGTATTAGTATGGTGTTCCTAATAATCCTTTAGGTGAGTGTATTCAGATAATTTAAATGCATTACATTCTTTTGGCAGAAGAGTTAATCATTGATAAGACAATACAAAAAGCAGCTCTAGAATACAATGTATTGTTTACTACCATATTATTTATCATAAGTCAGTCATTGGCATACAGTTCACAGCAATCCATTTCACAAGTGAATTTGTCAATCAGTTGGAGATTTATTATGAGGGCTTGTTTAAGGACCCGTCAATTTACACCTACGTTAGACGTCTCGGGTGTGTTGCGTCATAAACATAAAATGTTTAGATCACTATGTCAAGTTAAATATAGTTTAATACTCAGTCTTTAAACACATCTTGAGATCCCTTAGATCGCATTTGCGCTTCTTCGAGTGTTTTGAATGCAAGAATGTAACGCATGCTTGTGTTGTTCTGCCTATTGAAGTGTTTTCTTCAGTGTATAAACTGCATGTTGCTCATACAGCTGAAATTTCATTTACTGCCCTCTGGAGTAAACAGGTGGTATTACAAGCTTGCATTTCTCAGGAATCTTCCTTATTATTGTGATCAATTGCATTAATCGACAGCCCTAATATATATACACATTGGCGGCCAAAAGTTTTGAATAATGTTCAGATTTTGCTCTTAAAATTGGTACTTTTATTGTCGAGTCTGGACATTAATAATGTGAAACGTTCTATTACAATTTGGAAAAACAAATTCAGAACTTCTTAAACTACTTCAAAGATTATTCATCAAAAAATTCTCCATGTGCAGCAATGACAGCTTTACAGGTCCTTGGCATTCTAGCCCTCAGTTTGTCAAGATGGCCTACACTTCCTGTACACTTGCCATAGATTTTTGTCTTGTCGGGCACTTCACACCTTACAATCTAGCTGATCCCACAAAAGCTCAATGTGGTTAAGATCCATAACACTCTTTTTCAATTATCTGTTGTTCAGTGTCTGTGTTACTTTGCACACTATAAAACCTTTTCTTTTTGTTTTTCTGTTTCAAAAGTGGCTTTTTCTTTGCAATTCTTCCCATAAGGCCTGCACGCCTGAATCTTCTCTTTACTATTATACATGAAACTGGTGTTGAGCAGGTAGAATTCAATGACGCTGTCAGCTGAGGACATGTGAGGTGTCTATTTCTCAAACTAGAGACTCTGATGTGCTTAACCTCTTGCTTAGTTGTACATCTCGTCATCCTCAATAATGGTGCATGATGGTCTGGTTTGAGTGTTTCTGTAACTGCTGATCTCCTGGGATTTTCACACAGAATAGTCTCTAGAATTTACTCAGAATGGTGGGATGGGAGAAACTTGCAGAGGGACAACCATCACTCCAATACTCCACCGATCTGGGCTTTATGGAAGAGTGGCCAGACAAAAGCCTTTCCTCAGTGCAAGACAAATAACAAAGCACATAAATGACTCTCAGACTTTGAGAAACAAGATTTTCTGGTCTGATGAAATGAAGATTGAACTGTTTGGCCTCAATACCAAGCATCATGCCTGGAGGAAACCAGGCACTGCTCCTCATTAGCACAATACCATCCCAACGGTGAAGCATGGTGGTGGAAGTATCATGCTGTGGGGTTTTTTTAAGTGGCATGGACTGGGGGACCTGTCAGGGTTGAAGTAAAGTTGAACGCAGGTAAATTCGGAGATATCCTTAATGAAAACCTGGTACAGAGTGCTCAGGACCTCAGACTGGTCCGAATGTTCACCTTCCAACAAGACAATGACCTAAGCACACAAACAAGACAACGCAAGAATGGCTTATGGACAAATCTGTGAATATCCTTTAGTGGCCCAGCCAGAGCCCGGAATTAAACCCAATTCAACATCTCTGGAGAGACCTGAAAATAGCTGTCCACTGACGGTTCCATCCAACCTGACAGAGCTTGAGAGGATCTGCAGCGAAGAATGGCAGAAAATCCCCAAATCCACGTGTGCAAAGCTTGTCGCATAATACCCATAAAGATGTAATCGCTGTAAGAATGTAATCGCTGCCAAAGGTGCTTCAACTAAGTACTGAGTTAGGGGTCTGAATACTTATGTCAATGTGGTATATATTTTTTTTCTTTTGAATACATTTTGCAAAGTTATATAAATTCTGTTTTTTGCTTTGTCATTATGGGATATGGAGTGTAGATTGATTTGAAAAAAATATTTAAAGAATTTTATATTGTCCATGTATACCATATACACTCACCTAAAGGATTATTAGGAACACCATACTAATACTGTGTTTGACCCACTTTCGCCTTCAGAACTGCCTTAATTCTACGTGGCATTGATTCAACAAGGTGCTGAAAGCATTCTTTAGAAATGTTGGCCCATATTGATAGGATAGCATCTTGCAGTTGATGGAGATTTGTGGGATGCACATCCAGGGCATGAAGCTCCCGTTCCACCACATCCCAAAGATGCTCTATTGGGTTGAGATCTGGTGACTGTGGGGGCCATTTTAGTACACTGAACTCATTGTCATGTTCAAGAAACCAATTTGAAATGATTCGAGCTTTGTGACATGGTGCATTATCCTGCTGGAAGTAGCCATCAGAGGATGGGTACATGGTGGCCATAAAGGGATGGATATGGTCAGAAACAATGCTCAGGTAGGCCGTGGCATTTAAACGATGCCCAATTGGCACTAAGGGGCCTAAAGTGTGCCAAGAAAACATCCCCCACACCATTACACCACCACCACCAGCCTGCACAGTGGTAACAAGGCATGATGGATCCATGTTCTCATTCTGTTTACGCCAAATTCTGACTCTACCATCTGAATGTCTCAATCGAGACTCATCAGACCAGGCAACATTTTTCCAGTCTTCAACTGTCCAATTTTGGTGAGCTCTTGCAAATTGTAGCCTCTTTTTCCTATTTGTAGTGGAGATGAGTGGTACCCGGTGGGGTCTTCTGATGTTGTAGCCCATACGCCTCAAGGTTCTGGCTTCACAAATGCTTTGCTGCATACCTCGGTTGTAACGAGTGGTTATTTCAGGCAAAGTTGCTCTTCTATCAGCTTGAATCAGTCGGCCCATTCTCCTCTGACCTCTAGCATCAACAAGGCATTTTCGCCCACAGGACTGCCACATACTGGATGTTTTTCCCTTTTCACACCATTCTTTGTAAACCCTAGAAATGGTTGTGCGTGAAAATCCCAGTAACTGAGCAGATTGTGAAATACTCAGACCGGCCCGTCTGGCACCAACAACCATGCCATGCTCAAAATTGCTTAAATCACCTTTCTTTCCCATTCTGACATTCAGTCTGGAGTTCAGGAGATTGTCTTGACCAGGACCACACCCCTAAATGCATTGAAGCAACTGCCATGTGATTGGTTGATTAGATAATTGCATTAATGTGAAATTGAACAGGTGTTCCTAATAATCCTTTAGGTGAGTGTATATATATATAAAAAATCCTTTAAATATTTTTTAAATATTGATTC
This sequence comes from Xyrauchen texanus, assembly GCF_025860055.1. Lineage (NCBI taxonomy): Eukaryota > Metazoa > Chordata > Actinopteri > Cypriniformes > Catostomidae > Xyrauchen > Xyrauchen texanus. The sequence goes on from NC_068319.1 coordinate 22,079,453, forward strand.
AGTGCATTTAGAAAGTATTCAGACCCATTATATATATATATATATATATATATATATATATATATATATATATATATATATATATATATATATACATACATACAAACAAACAGGTAGTTAATATCTAAATGTAAATCCTGAAATTATTTAACTCTGAATATATAAATATGCTCAGGTTAATGCTCAAGCATGTTGAAAGACACTTTTTCCATATTTCACTATAATGATCATAGTCTAGCTATCAAACTTGCCATATTAAATTTATATCAGATTTACAATTCTATATTTGGATTTACAAATATTTATTCAGAATATTTTGAATTATTTCCTGTTTGCCTCCTCATAATTATATATGTGTATGTGTGTATAAATATAGATACACACATTATACATATTATAATACTTTTTGGATAAAACTATTATAGCCTATATATAGAATATATGTTAGCAGCTTTGCGTGATCTGAGAAAATAACAAAATCATGCTTTCAAATAATGTTTCACCCACTTTAATAAACAATTCCAACCAATTTAAATCATTTACATACACATTAATTGCCATTCTGCTTATGAAAGTGGCTTTGGTGATTGGAGGTTTGCATAGCTTTCTCATTTAAGGTGCAGGCCTAGTTTCTTATGCAATCATAAACATAGAATCACTGCTGCTCTAGTGAGTGATAATCCCAGTATTACCACAGGGAATTTATATACTATATCTGTATTGCATTTTGCATAATCTACTATGACTGTAGTGTATTCCTCACAATCAAGGAATTATCCACCAATTGGGTGGTAAAAAAACAATGAGATTTGCTTTTGCAGAGCAGCAGAACTGAATGGAGTTGACAACTGAGGAGTATTTTGGGGATGAAAAGATGCTTCCACTTATGTGTCAGATTTACAAAAGAAAAAGTGGAGCAGCAGAAGGGACAAAGTGGCAAAGTTTCATCACAGTGACATTAAGATATCTGTAGTTACCCTCTGGGAGGGCGTGAAAAACAGACGTCTCTCTTTTTTTCCCCCTCCTGTTGTCTGGCATCTGCTTTTGCCCTGTCAACCACACAACACTCAGAGAATTACAATGTGTGTGATATTATGCATTGAAACAGTTCAGTTTCAAAACTTAGATGTAGAGTTCTTTGAACAGTCACTTACTTAACATTTACATTATTTAAGTACACTAGTTTGTGCCTATAATAGAAGGCAAAGTTTTACACCTTGTTTTATTATTCAGGAATTAAATCAGACTCATTCAAGCAAATTATTACTTCACTGTGACATGTCCTATTACACTCAATAAACAATATTATTTTGCATTCTTAATATTTTGTTGCATCTTTTTGGATTAATAATTTATCATACCCTCCTAAAATAGAGGGTGTTTTCATCACACTACAGTGCTTGGTGAATAAAAAAATAAAAAAAACTGTACAACATTTCTAAAGTACATGTAAAAAATTTAATATAAATACTTTTGTATATTATTAGCACATAATATCGAATAAATGTACTATTATTATTTTCATATTTCATATCATAAATTATAATTTTTTTTTATCATAAAACCTTTATTTTAATACATCAAAAATCTTTGTAATACAAGAAGAGTCATTATTATTTTTGGTCCAAGATAATATGTTTTTAAAGTGCCTAATTTTGTTTTAAAAGTCTCATACAATATATTTACATGCATTCAAGTTCAAAAAACACTTTAACTTGCTCATAATTTAAATTTCAGTATTTCCTTTTTTCCCAGTGTCACAAACGTCCCTTTACAAAAGGCTTCACTAGGATGCTGCACTGAGAAAAGCACTTTGGGAACAATCTTACGTTGTGACCAACTGTGAATATGTGTGTAACTCTTCAATGAAAATTGACCGGAATTTATAGCCTCGGCTGGTGAGATCATTAGATGCACCTGTGGCCAGGCTATAAATAGATGCGTCACCAGCGTGTCGTCAGATCCTTTTTTTTTCAGAGCCATTCTGTGTGCGTGTGTCCTTTCTCTTTCTTGATTTAAAAAAATATTATTATATATATATGACAGAAAGTCAAGACAAACGATCAGTTTTGTTTTGTTTGTCTGGGGGAAGAGCATGCTGCTCTCGCGTTGGGGCGGGGCGGGTACGAGCATTGCGATCTGCTTTCAGGCAAAATGCTTCGCTCGCCTCGCTTACTTCCGGGAGTCAGCGCCCACACTTCGATCGTGGGGCTCTCGCATGGATCTGGCTGAGGAGCAAGAGACGGGTTCGTCAGACCCAGCTGGTCCTTCCCTTCTCCTAGACCGGCTAATGGCACAGGCTGTCTGTTTGGACGCACGGAGAGAAAGGTCCATGGCTCGACGAAGTTCAGCGAGTGCTTCTTCGTTGAGCGAGGAACTTGCACTCAGGTTTCAGCAGATCAGCTTGGTATGCCTGTAACACCGCCATAGTGTGCAGAGCAGCACCAGCCTGACCCGCTGCCTGATAAGCCCTCGCCACTTCGTGGGGAGAGAGGGTCTTTTCAGTGATGATGCCGAACCCGGCGAGAGATAACCCGCAATGTCTCCTCAACCATCGACATCATCGAATACCCCCGTGTCTCAGCACCCACGATAGTCGAGTATATCGACGTCGAGGGCACGTGGATACGGAAAGCCCCAGGAAGCCCCAGGAATGACCAAAGCAATTTTACACCCTCATCCTGACTACCTGCCTAAGGTGCCTTTCGCGACCCTATATCAGGTCACTCTCTAAGCCTTCTGCTCCCCGCCATTTGCAACGCTGGAGCAGCAAAGACTTCACATACTGTGTCCAGTTTGTGCCCTTTAGACTTATGTCCACCGCACTAGCCAGTGACATAAATCAGGGCAACTATTCCTTTGCCATGGGAGCCGCAACCTGGGGCAGCCATCTCTAAGCAGACTATGTCGCATGGAGTGAGGGACGCTACTGCCCTGGTCAACGAGGTGCACAGTCAAGCTTCACCAGTAAGTATCAGGGCTCACTCTACCAGAGGGCTTGCCTCCTCTAAAGCCTTGGCTAGAGGTGTCCCTCTGCAGCAAGTTTGTGATGCGGCAGGTTAGTCCTTTCTGCACACATTCATTAGATTCTAAAGTTTAGATGTTCATGCCACTCCGGGCTCCTATGCCCTTGAGTCGACATCTCAAGCTCATGTCTGAGACCTCTCGTGTTCTTGTGAGCACACTTCACAACTGTAGGGGTCCAGACAGCCTCAGTGCGGCGGCGTGGGTATTCTCGTTCCAAAGCGCTTTTCTCAGCACAGCATCCTAGTGAAGCTTTTTGTAAAGGGAACGTCTCAGGTTAAGCGTTGTAACCCTTGTTCCCTGAAAAAAGCAGAAACGAGATGCTGCGCTTCTTTGCCGCACTGGGATGTCCCAGGACTGCTCTTCAAAACAAAAATATCTGACGACACGCTGGTGACGCATCTATTTATAGCCTGGCCACAGGTGCATCTAATGAGCTCACCAGCCGAGGCTATAATTTCCGGTCAATGTTCATTGACGTGTTACACACATATTCACAGCTGGTCACAACATAGGATTGTTCCCAAAATGCTTTTCTCAGCGCAGCATCTCGTTCCGCTTTTTTCAGGGAACAAGGGTTACACCACGTAACCAGAGACGTTTTACCTTACCAATTTGAGCCCGAGTCAGTAGTGATAAATTGGAAGATCAACCCAAACCACCATTGCAAGCACAACGTTTCTCAGTGGCAAGTTCATATGTAGTTTGACAATAAAGTGAGTTAGCCAGTTAGCAGAGGCTAACAGATAACTGGCTAACAGCGTGTTCTGGCTGTACACAAACAGACCAGAGGTGGGTTTTTGTTACCAAATTATGTAGGTTAGTACATGAAGTAAGTCTGGAATTACTAGTGACTAATTTCAGGTGTTCAGAATCGGTTCTTTCTTTTGGGAGTAAATAACTCTGACTCTGAAAAACACCAAAAGAAAGATGCCCAGGGTCCCTGCTCACCTGCGAGAACGTGCCTTAGGCTTGCTGAATGGAGGCTTGTGGACAGCAGATGTGGCCAGGGCAATAAATTACAATGTCCGTACTGAAATATGTCCAAGACAGTGCTACAGGGAGACAGGAAGGACAGCTGATTGTCCTCGCAGTGGCAGACCACGTGTAGCAACACCTGCACAGGATAGGTACATCCGAATATTACACCTGCGTGACAGGTACAGGATAGCAACAACAACTGCCAAAGTTACACCAGGCACGCACAATCCCTCCATCAGTGTTCAGACTGTCTGCAATAGGCTGAGAGAGGCTGGACTGAGGGCTTGTACGCCTGTTGTGAGGCAGGTCCTCAACAGACATCACCAGCAACAACGCTGCCTATGGGCACAAACCAACCTTCGCTGGACCAGACAGGACTGGCAAAAAGTGCGCTTCACTGATGAGTCGTGGTTTTGTCTCACCAGGGGTGATGGTCGGACTTGCGTTTATCAAGTCAAGTCAAGTCAATTGGTTTTTATTGTCGTTTCAACCATATACAGTTAGTACAGTACACAGCAAAACGAGACAACGTTCCTCCAGGACCATGGTGCTACATAAAAACAACAAAGGACCAACACAGGACCACATGAGACAACACAACGAAATAAAATACCTATATAAAATACCTATATATACCTAAATAAAGTGCACGTGCAAACATGTGCAAAGTACTGGACAGTACAACAAATGTCTGACAATGAACAGGACAATAGACACAGTGCAGCGCCGACCAGTACACAGTAGTGCAAAAAGATAACAGTTTCTAAAAACGTAAACATAACATCCTATGAGATAGTGTTCTATGCATATAGCAGTTATTGAGGTAGCAGAGAGGTATACAGTGACAGTAATTAAAGTGCAACTCAGGACACGTGTGTGTGTGTGTGTGTGTGTGTGTCAAACCAGTCTCTGAGTATTGAGGAGTCTGATGGCTTGGGGGAAGAAGCTGTTACACAGTTTGGCCGTGAGGGCCCGAATGCTTCGGTACCTCTTGCCAGACGGCAGGAGGGTAAAGAGTTTGTGTGAGGGGTGTGTAGGGTCGTCCACAATGCTGGTTGCTTTGCGGATACAGTGTTTTTTGTAAATGTATTTGATGGAGGGAAGAGAGACCCCAATGATCTTCTCAGCTGTCCTCACTATCCTCTGAAGGGCTTTGCGGTCCGAAACGGTGCAAGTCCCAAACCAGGCAGTGATGCAGCTGCTCAGGATGCTCTCAATAGTCCCTCTATAGAATGTAGTGAGGATGGGGGGTGGGAGATGTGCTTTCCTCAGCCTTCGAAGAAAGTAGAGACGCTGCTGGGCTTTCTTGGTGATGGAGCTGGTGTTGAGGGACCAGGTGAGGTTCTCCGGCAGGTGAACACCAAGGAATTTGGTGCTCTTGACGATCTCCACAGAGGAGCCGTCGATGTTCAGCAGAGTGTGTTCACCTTGTGCTCTCCTAAAGTCAACAACCATCTCTTTTGTTTTGTTGACATTCAGGGACAGGTTGTTGGCTCTACACCAGTTCGTCAGCCGCTGCACCTCCTCTCTGTATGCTGACTCATCATTCTTGCTGATGAGACTCACCACGGTCGTGTCATCTGCGAACTTGATGATGTGGTTTGAGCTGTGCATTGCTGCACAGTCGTGAGTCAGCAGAGTGAACAGCAGTGGACTGAGCACACAGCCCTGGGGGGCCCCAGTGCTCAGTGTGGTGGTGGTGGAGATGCTGTTCCCGATCCGGACTGACTGAGGTCTCCCAGTCAGGAAGTCCAGGATCCAGTTGCAGAGGGAGGTGTCCAGGCCCAGCAGGTTCAGCTTTCCAATCAGGTGCTGGGGAATGATTGTGTTGAATGCTGAGCTGAAATCTATGAACAGCTTTCGAACGTATGAGTCCTTATTGTCTAGGTGGGTGAGGGCCAGATGGAGGGTTGTGGCGATGGCATCTTCCGTTGAACGGTTTGGACGATACGCAAACTGCAGTGGGTCTAGTGAGGGGGGCAGCTGGGTCTTAATGTGCCTCATGACGAGCCTCTCGAAGCACTTCATGATGATAGGTGTAAGTGTGACGGGACGGTAGTCGTTGAGGCAGGACACTGAAGACTTCTTTGGCATGGGGATGATGGTGGTGGCCTTGAAGCACGTTGGAACGACGGTGCTGCTCAGACAGATGTTGAAGATGTCGGTAAGAACATCTGCTAGCTGGTCTGCACATCCTCTGAGCACTCCGCCAGGAATGTTGTCTGGTCCAGCAGCCTTCCGTGGGTTGACTCTACGTAGAGTTTTCCTCACATCTGCCGTGGTAAGACAGAGCACCTGGTCGTTGGGAGGAGGGGTAGTCTTCCTCGCCACAACGTTGTTCTGCACTTCAAACCTAGCGTAGAAGTCGTTCAGCGCATCTGGAAGGGAGGCATCTTTGTCACAGGCAACTGATGTTGTCCTGTAGTTGGTGATGGCCTGGATGCCCTGCCACATGCGCCGCGTGTCACCGCTGTCCTGGAAGTGACTGTGGATTCTCTGGCCGTGTGCGCGCTTTGCCTCTCTGATTGCCAGTGACAGTTTGGCCCTAGCTGTTCTTAGGGCTGCCTTATCGCCTGCTCTGAAGGCGGAGTCTCGGGACCTCGTAGAAGGAATGAGCGTTACACCGAGGCCTGTACTCTGGAGCGGGATCGATTTGGAGGTGGAGGGTCCATCATGGTCTGGGGCGGTGTGTCACAGCATCCTAGGGCTGAGGTTGTTGTCATTGCAGGTAATCTTAACACTGTGCGTTACAGGGAAGACATCCTCCTGCCTCATGTGGTACCCTTCCTGCAGGCTCATCCTGACATGACCCTCTAACTTGACAAAGCCACCAGCAATACTGTGCATTGTGAATTCCTGCAAGGCAGGAATGTCAGTGTTCTACCATGGCCAGCGAAAAGCCTGGATCTCAATCCCATTGTGCACGTCTGGGACCTGTTGGATCAGAGGGTGAAGGGCTAGGGCCATTCTCCCCAGAAATGTCCGGGAACTTGCAAGTGCCTTGGAGGAAGAGTGGCGTAAAATCTTACAGCAAGAACTGGCAAACTGATGCAGTTCATGATGAGCAGATGCACTTCAGTACTTAATACAGCTGGTGGCCACACCAAATACTGACTGTTACTTTTGATTTTGACCCCACCTTTGTTCAGGGACACATTATTCCATTTCTGATAATCACGTGTTTGTGAAACTTGTTCAGTTTATGTCTTAGTTGTTGAATCTTTTTATGTTCACACAAATATTTAATTTTGCCGAAAAAAGCATTTGACATTTCTCAATATAATTTTCTTATATATATATATATATATATATATTTTTTTTTTTTTTTAAGCAATATCACACAGTAAGAGTGCAATATACCCCTACATTTGCACTGCTGTGATTAAGCCGCAGGCACAAGGCCGCTGGGCCATATAGCACAATTGCGAGTGTGATATTGCTTATATACAACAGTTCAATGAACAAGTAAATAAATGTAAAAAAAGGAAAAAAATAGTACATAAAAATGCATTTGTGCATGGAACTACTTTCTTAGGCAACCGATCAGAATCTGTCGTTGCTGGTTCAAAACAAATGATGCGTCCAAACCTTCATAAGTAATTAAAAAAAGTCAATTCAGAAATATTATCACTGATTGTGCTGTTTTGAACAAGTTATTGGATAAACAAGGATGGATGGATGTGTGCGTGTGTGAGAGAGAGAGAAAGAGAGAGAGAGAGACGGAGTGTATGTGATCACCTGTTGCCACACACAAGCAGAGATGCTGTCAGCTTTCCCAATGGTAAAATAGCCGTCCAAGCGGGGGTATTCCTGTCTATTTCACGGTAGCCGGTGCGCAAGAGTCATTCCCTATAGATAACGCAATGTCCTCCTCCATTTTAAATAGTATATATCCAATGTGGAAACTCCAGAAAGAGGTAAGCACTTTGAGTTCTGTAATCAATCAGTCTGTTGTGTCTCTCAGCTGTGATTTAGTTGTTAATTTAAAGCAAGCTATTTCCTAGCTGTAGTAATGTAGTAGTAATACAAGCGATCACGGAGTACTGTAAACAATGACTGATGGATTCACTTCATCACCAACTGGCTCATATTACACACAAAAATGATCTTTTGCCACCACCTGCTGGCTAACATATGTAATGTAAAAAAAAAGCTCTTAACACATATACACTGCTCTTACACTTTAGTTTAGGATGATGAACACAAGCGGAGTGATACACACAGTGAAGCGTTCGAGTACTAATGGGGGTCAGACCATCAGTGCTTATGGAGCGTCTCTCGTCCAATCAGATTCGAGGACCGGAACTTACTGTTGTATATATCTTGATAAACAGGATGATATAAAGCGCTTTTAAAGCATCAGCTATGAGTCATCTGGCGTATACACTTTCTTATGAACTGTAAATAAACCTGTTATACATTTTTTTGCATGTATTTCAATTAGTTGTTATTTACAGCATTGTATAACCAGCAATGCTCACACTTCATTTCGGCATGAGATGAAACATATGAACTGTGTCACATTTCCACTAGACTGTGTGAGCGTTATATGCATTATGAGCATCATTTCCTAATGTGCATTACAGATCTCTGCCCTTGGATTCAGGATGAAATTTAGTGTGGGTTGGTTAACTTTTGTCACCAAACAGGCTTGACACATTCCTTGAACAGGCACAAACTTTGAACATTCCAACCACGAGGTAAAAATAAACAGCCTCTTTAAAATATTGTGTTTTCCATTGCACAGGAATAGATTTTCTCACCATGCAGAGACCAGTGCTGTGCCGTTGCTCGATGGCAGGTTGGTTTTTCCACTGTGTACACTTTCAATTTCAACTGATTTAATTTTAGCACCCACGACCCAGACCCCTTTTATTTAATTAGAGTGCCCTTATATTCCGCTTTGGAGGCGTAGTTAATTGAATGTAAACTATGTAGGCTCGTAATATGATTAATGAAGGCCCCACAAGACCAAAACCCACCGCTGCCAAGTCCATCCTGATGTTTCAAGGTAATCTGACTTTTGCACATGTAAACTGCGTAGTATTTGTGCAGTTTTGCATGGCATTCTAATTAAAGACCTTTGAATTCATTTTCATTATGACTGACACTGAGCGGTTAATAAATTAAACAAAAAAAGGTTGAATTTTCTATGCCAGGTGTTACTCGTGAACTGAAAGAGTAAATGAGATCCAATGCTGAGGAAGCTAATTTGAAACTGTAGCTTCCAAAGCTTCAAGCTACTCACAATTTGAAGGACTTGCATGGATGTAAAGATGCGTGTGTGCAATACAATGTGAAACAAATAAATAAATAAAATAGCAATGTAACAGTTTGTCTGCTAATCAGACAAAGTGGCTTGTTACTGGAACCATTTTGAAAACAGCTGATCAACTGAAAACTTTAGATATGTTACTAGTGTCACGATTCCCAGTCTTAGCCTAACAGCATTGTGCCCTTGAACTTAATGCTAGTTTGTTCAAGGGGGTTGCAAATAACACTTACACGTTAAATTTCAAAATTTGATACAGGACAGATCATGGTTCTCACCTTTAAATCTGATTGAGAGGAGTAGGTATCCAAGCACTCAAGACTCCTGGGTAGCATTACAAGTATCAGTGAAATGGCTGAGTTGACACTATTGATGAGAAGTATTCTGGGGACAAACTAGCAGGATTCCGGAACACTGAAACTTATCTGGCGGCCCTCTCAGATTTCTCGAAATGTCAAGATCACTATTAATGCAAATACCAATTTTTATCTTATTGTTTGTTTGTTTGTTTGTTTGTTTGTTTGGATACATGTGGAAAGTAAAATATATCCACCAAAATATATATAGCACACCTTAGCGGTTTAGAGTGGCTAATGACTAATTCACATGGCAATTGGAGCGGTAAAAAGCCTATTCTGGTTGAATACCTATTCAAGCCAAGTATTGGGTTTACTGGCAGCCCTTTTTCAGAAGGTGGCATAGTTGTGCCTAGGTGTGTAAAGTGTTCAATCAGCTATGCTTGCTGCAGGCATTACATAAGAAATACCCTTAAGTTGAGTTCTCAAAAAAATTAATAAAAAGAAGCTACTTCACAATAAATTAAGCCACAACACAACAGAAAAAGCCACAACACAATGGATAAGCCAGAGCACAAAGGAAATAAGCCACAACACAATGAATTTAAGCCACAGCACAACTGAAATAAACCACAACACAACAGAAAACGCCACAACACAACCAATTTAAGCCACAGCACAACTGAAATAAACCACAACACAACAGAAAACGCCACAACACAACCAATTTAAGCCACAGCATAAAGTAAATATGCCACAACACAACAGAATAAGACTCAACACAATGGAATAAGCCACAACACAAAAAAATAAGCAACAACACAACTAAATTAAGACACAACATAATGGACAAGCCACAGCACAAAATAACTAAGCCACAACACAACAGAATAAGACACAACACAACCAAATACGCCACAACACAACAAAATAAGCAACAACACAACCAAAATAAGCCACAACACAATGGACAAGCCACAGCACAAAGTAAATAAACCACAACACAACGGAATAAGCCACAGCACATCTGAAATAAGCAACAGCACAATGTAAAAGCCACAACACAATGGAAATAAGCCACAACCAAATTAAATTTAACTAGTTTTAAATTTAGATTGTATTTATTTATTTTAGCTTTTATTGGCTTTGCCTTGCATAATGTGCACACCTAGGCCAAGAGATTCAATGGCAAACCACACAGAAATCTTAGAGAAATTGAATACATCTCTATTCCTTTGCTAAAATTCCCAGTCTCGGAGAATGGCATCTCATCTACTTTTAGTTTTAAAATTGTGTATTTGAGGGCATTACTATTGCTTATAAATGATGTTTTTTCAACAGAGAAAAAGGATCAATATTACATTTTAGCTCTGTATTAAAATACAAATAAGCTGCATCCAGAGGCAGCATTTTAAAGAACATTTTTGGGTTCAGCACAAGTTAAGCTGAATCGACAGCATTTGTGGCATAATGCTGATTATGACAAAAAATTATTCTGGTTTATCCCTCCTTTTCTTTAAAAAAGCACAAATCTACAGTGAGTGGGACAAATTAATGTAAATGTTAAAATATTGACTGTTTCAAAAGTATAGACGTATACAATTTGCATGTTAACATGGCTTTAGTGTGATAAAATCACTTACTAACCTTTTCTGTGGTAAGTAAAATCCAATTTTGCAAATTTGTTGCCCTGACAACCCTAAAACCCTAAAATGACCATAAAGCGATGATTTTAACAACTTAACAGATCAAATAATTCATTCTAACAGATTAATTAATCTAAGCTTTCATATTATATATAAGCTTCACATTTCTGCCTTTAAACCATCAAATACTTGTAATAAATTGTGAGCCAAGTGTCCTGTGCACTACGCGTGAATAGCACTATTTGAATGGTGTGGAGTTTCATCCTAAGTAGGGCACTCAATCGCCCAATTATAAGGCACCATTTCAGTTGCGATGCAGCCATAGAACGTATCTGCCAATGTAGGAACATGTTTGTATGTTTTGGAACAGATCGATAAATTAAAAAAAATTGTGCTGTCTACATTATATGCTTGGATTATGATTTTCAATCAACTGTTACCTACCATAACCCTTACTTTAAAAGACAAGAGTTCTCTTTGATGCCTGATGTGCTGGCAAATCTTTTATCAAAAAAACTTTCAAAAAGTAAAAGACATGTACCCAGCAACCCCACCCACCCCAACCCCCACCCCCGTTCACATCTGAACCACCATTTGTTCAGAAAAGTTCTTACACTTCTTTACTATGCCCGCTGGGAAATTTGCAAAAACCATATCTAACAAAAAGTAAAAGGGGATGAGCAGGGAGTAAAAGCACAACAAAGTAGAGGGGTTAGACAATCAATAAATAAATGCTTCAAAGCACATACCTGAGAGAGCAGAGGGGAATGCTCCAAACATGAAAAGAGAGAGGGAAAAAGAGGAGAGAGAGAGAAATTGATTTCTGTAATGGTTTCTGTGCCACACACTGAGATGATTATGATTTAGTGTCTCTTATTGGCACAGATTCAGGCCATGGTCAAAACTCATCACTCACATTAATTAAACTACACAATCAATTGCTTGTTTAAAAAAATTACTAAAACAATGCATTAATATTCCTGACAGAAGCTTCATAAAGGGAGTTTATTAGCTTTTAGCACAAATTTTTGTCTTGAGTCTCAAATCAAAGTAATCTGTCTTAAGTGAAGCGCACACTACAAGACAGAAGGTCATAGCCCTGCGCACATATTTGCACACGCATTTGTATGCAAACTACATGTACTGTATGTGTGTCAATTAGAAAAATCATTCTTCTCCCCAACTATTACATTCCCACAATTCACTCTCACACAAACTCATGCACAGAGATATGACCCATTTATGTTTTTAAAATGTTACATTTATGTTTATAATGTTTTCCAAACAATAAAATGTTGGTTGTTGAAACGTGAAAATCTATATTTTTAGAGTTGACCATTATTTAAAGGTTAGTATAACATTCATTAATATGTGAAAACCTATTTAAACTTGCCAACTTTATCAGTTTTTATGCTTGTGAAAATAATGAGTGGCAAATTATGGCAAGTTTGCCAGAACTAGATTATTGTAAGGGCTATCAGAATTTCATTGGCTGTTTTGCAATGCTGCTCTCATGCTAGTCGGTATAGTGCATGCACTTGAATCCTAGACGAATAGATTTCAAACCAGTTTTTGAAATTTGTTGTAGTGCCTGTGAGTAGTGCAATGTGTGCAAGCTAGAATTGCCTCGGTTACAGGCATGTGCCCTGGCTACAATCAGGGGCTTTTTGTTGCTAGTCACAGGCTAGTCTCAGACTTAAACGCCCCATGAATTAGTTAGACAAGCACAGTTTATCTTCCTGTGTTGACATATTTCCTACTGAAAACAGAAGTTGGGGTGGGACCAAAGGCCTTTTTTCAAATAGCCAATAACCTTTAGTTTATATCACAGCCATAAACATGATTTGCGACTTGCTACTGCTAGGCAGAACAGGGGGACATTCACATTTCTAGAGAGCACTCTATTGGACAAATTTTTGAAGTGCAGTATGAGTCATCAGTATTTTGAATCTGTATTTCTTGAAGAGAAATGCTGCAAATTTTCAACACATAGTTCACTAAAAGTGACTTTTTTCAACATTTAGGACTACACTAATATAGCATTAAAGCTAACAGACATGGACTTAAAGCCATAAACCTCCAATTTTGATTTCATTTGGTCTTCTGTATTGTAGTGTGCAAATATAGAGTATCAGTTCCAGAGCGGTGCCAGAATTGCTTTGCCAGGTCGATGGAGAGAGAAAGCCACAAAGCAAATAGCATCTATTTACAGTGCAATCAGCCCACTCCAATGTTTACTTTTTTGGCATTCTTCAAATGTGGAACAATCCAATCTAAAAAACCCTGTAACCCCTCACCTTGCCTGAAGATGCCCACTAAACCTTCACCCAGGGAAGAGGCTTTGATCCTCAGGCTGCTGAGTTTTTTTCAATCAGGTTAGTCCTCCTACTCAGACATGCCAACATGACTGCTGACCTTCACAAAAGAATAGCCATGGCCTTTTTCTCAGCAGAAAGTGGTTTTACTGTTATGCAGTGATGGAACGCTTTAGCCTCAGAAAAAGGTAAAGGCGGAATGGTCTGAGTAGAGGGGAGAATGAGCACCAGAGAGTGAGAGAGAGAGAGAGAGAGAGAGAGAGAGACCAATAGGCAAAGGAAATAAAGAGCGGGGTAGAAATTTATTTGCCTAAAACCGGCTTCCTTTTCGGTGAAAATTGGTCTATTGAAATTGCACTTTTCCCAAATTGCTTGACAGCCTTTTCTTCCAAGGGATATATTGTGTTGAGAGGAAAAATACATCATACAGTTGGCTCTTTTGGCAAACTGCCATACTTGTGAGCAGCCTTCTGTTTAGCCGGCACACATGACAATAGTGTAAACATTGTCTTTTTGTTGAGGACATAAAGTCTTTTATAGCTATTATACTGTGGATACCATCTTAATGATCTCAGCCCACAAGTGTCCTCTGAAAAATGCCAATTCTACAAAATAGGAGTAAATAGATCTCACTGAAAGTGAAGACTTGTTAGGGATTAAACAATCCATAGCACTCCAGATGTGACCCCAGTCATATCTGTCAGGCAGCAACAACAGCAACAATTCCTGTGTAGAAGATTAAGGCCCTTAGAAAAGCCTGTCACTATAAGGTCAATAGAATCCATCTCTAGAATTCACTTACTGTCGCTAAGACATCAAACCATTACTTGCAATCTAGCACAGCAGATGTCTGCTTGTTTTTAGCTTCAGTACAGGGTAGTGGAAGAACGCAGATAATAAACTTGACTGAAATGACAATGCACATTAGGTTCAGCAACTGCACACTTTGGAATGTTTCGGCTAAATGTGCATTGCAGAATTAAGGGATAGCCAAATGTGGGCTGTCAGTTTAGTACAAATATGCCCATATTTTTACACATGTTACTCATAAAGCTCCCCTTCGGCTAGACTTCATTACTGACCTAATGAGCCCGAGTAAGAGTAGAGAGTTGAATCTCCTGCCCAGCCAGGAACACAGAGCACACTTTACCCTCACAGTTGTGCACCACTTTGAACGCAGTATGTCTGTAGTGGGCACTGAATGAGCGGACTGAGTTGCTGTTCCCACAGAATTGAGTTGTCCTTATAGACCTTATTAGGATTTTTGCCATTCTTGATCAAGCAACATTTCCAACCTTGTAACCAAGTGTTTGAGTAACCTTTGGAATGTGGTTAGAACTGTTGACCTACAGCATATACTTTGCTGCCAGCTAATATATCTTTAAATATTACCTTGATTAAAGCTTAAGTGTGTACTGGCCAGGAGTTGTTGATATTGTGCCTTTTTGTCAGAATCCACAAAAAAACATTGTGGACATGCGTACGTTCACAGTAGGCTGGTTTTAAAACTTGTCAGCAAACCATTGACAGCTGACTGCAACAAAACATCCTTCCAGTCAAATTTCAGAAGCAACCATTGCCATGAACAAATTGTGTGCATAACGTCACCTTTCACTTCCAAAGCACAACATTCTTATTATGACTTCTGTCTTCATCTAGATATCTGATATGCACCTTTTTTTGTCTTCAGTAGCCTAGTACTAGTCATAACAACACACTTCCTTTTGACATGAAAGTGTCTTCAAATTGAAAGTCGGCTAAATCCACCTCCACAAGAAACATAACTGTAAGGTATGTTTTCCAAGAATTTATTTTCAGGTCAAGCACATTTCCTATGCTAAACACACTTTTCCTAGTTTTGCTAACCTTCTTCCCAGTCCACATCCCTTCCCAGTCATACCCTTTTCTCTGTCCAAACTAGCTGAAATCCTTTAGAGGAGCTTCTCTCTCTCTAGGGTTGCACTAAGCCTCTGCTTGAAGAACACGTTATGCTCAATAGCAATCTGGTATAGTGATTTGTGTAAAGGCGTTTTTTTTATTAGGACATGCCATGGCCCACAATTGCAAAAGCTCATGTCTTTTTTTAGTTGCTCCGTTTTCATCTTGACTTCACAAGCAAGTTGAAGGAAAGACTCTAGTGGCAGAGGTTGACCACATCAAAAACAAACCAAGATGGAGTGGGGTGGAGCGTACATCAGTTGACATCAGTTCTATGGCATCAATAATTTAGACCTTCTCATAGAACATGCACAGAAATGCTAATAAGATTATGACAGCTTCCTATATATTTCAGTGTTTTGGCTTGACATGTTCCAGCCCTGTTTGGAAATGCTGTGAGGGGAGGAACTTAGATGTTCCCCATTCATTCCTTTGGAATAAATATTCACATGTAGTGGTGATGTGTGAAATTTTTGTTTTAAAGTCATAGTTCTCCCAAAGATGTAAAATAGAATATACTTTTTAACACGATCATGTCATTCCAAGCTTGTATGGCTAACTTTCTTAAGTGGCACACAAAAGACGAAATTGTAAGTGATCAACTGTTTTACTCTGGTTTATTATTTTGGTATTACGATGGCAATTAAAAGCAAAACGAATCCCAAGCTCCACTCAAATGTGTACACTTGCATCTCTACTAGACATCTTCCCCTACCGAGCAGTTGAAAAGAGAGAGTTGGCCAAAAGGCTCAAGGGAGGCAATTGTCAGGATATGTTAAACTCACAGAGGTGGGAGGATTTTCTTTATTCTTTGAGGTGAAAGAACTGTATGCTGCAGATGTAGTTCTGGTTCTTCTATAGGTGTCTCTATACATTTAATGAAAAATGTGAGCATTAGCACATTGGATTTCTGTCCAACTCACATTCATAAAGATTGAAAACAAAAAGCTCACAGAAGCTACTGAGAGCTGGAGGCCAGCATCACATGCATCTACTGTTCTAGTGATCATGTACAAAAGTGTTGGGGAAGCTAATTTGAAACTGTAGCTTCCTAAGTCCAGCACGCTCCCTCTGGACTGTAATGGATAGGTTAGCCTGAGAATGCAGAGCTGATGAGAGAAACTACAGTGAAGAGACAGACCGGAATATATCAATGAATGAAGACACTTACCTCTGTTTGTGTGATTTTCACAAGGAGAAGATGGACAAATCCCACATGTGCAATTGACCACATCACTAACATCTAATTGTTCAGTTCATTCTCTACACACTATGTGAAATTTATGAAAATGCGTTTGTCTCAACCTGATATTTTCGGCAGTGAATTTGGATGTAGAATGCAGTTGTCACTCCTGTAAGTTACTTAACTGCGTGTGGACAGAAACGGGATTAAGCACTCACACTGTAGGTGAACTGACAAATGTTTAGCTGCAGAGTGTACGTGGCCATACAGTAACTTAAAGGAGTTAAACTACAGTCAAGCTACTCTTTTATAAAGTACATTTCTACACTATAAAACACAAATAAAAGGAGCTGAATAAATGTAAGATTTTAGATATATAATTACCTGATAATATTATTTAATTCTCCAATCACAATATTACTATAGTAAAACCATGTTTCCAATACCAAATATAATGGAATCGCAAATTTTTACTGGTTCATTTACATGAAAGGTCTTATTTTAAGAGCGCTATGACTTAAGCACTGTGCTATGCCTTAAGCGTAGTGCTATGCAATACTTCATATATACAATCAGTGGGCATGGCCATGAAGCATTGATATTTTTGTGCAAGCATGCACTAAGTCCAGGCACAAGTTGGTTGGCGAAATAACACACGCAAAGCGCTAATAGGTTGGGTCAAGTGCAATTTAATTCTGAGTTTCTTCTCCAGTTATTGTACTGTTTGTGTCCTGTTATATATTCCATTTCATGTCAAGCAATGTCAATATAAATTAATACAGCCCATTCATGAGAATTTGTTAGTGTAAATGGGCTGTATGAAATCCATCCCCTACTAATAACACTATTAGTTCATATAATAAGTTGTCATGGAATTAATCAAAGATTACACATTTAATTAATAGCAATTCATATATGACTTAATATATTAATCAGACATACTCTTTATTAGTTGCTGATGTGGCAATCATTAATGAATGGCTTAGTTAATCATGAGTCATACATTAACTCAATCTATTATTATAGATAATATTATAATAATAAATTAATAATAAATATTATCTGTGCATTAGTTAAGCATGAACTAATGCATAGTAATGCACCCGTATTGTAAAGTGTTACCAATTCACCTGTATGTGGAAATACACATCAAAATTGCAGATAAGAAATATTGTGCAAATAATTCTATGTAAGATATCTCTGGGGAAAATCTGGGCATTAATGGAACAACTGCACATTTTCACTTTTAGTGTCTATAATGATGCATCAGAATCAAGTTAAGAATTACATATTTATTGATTCAGAACTCCTTTGAAGAAGGGTGAGGCAAATGATTAGTCTTTAGTTCAACATTGGCATGACATGAGCAAAAGGTCTACTGTTGTAAAGGAATAAAAGGACTATACCACTGTTATCTCTGTGTACAGTGTGTACAGAAGATAAGGTGAACCCAGCATACCTGCAACCCTTGCTGGCCTCTCCTACATGACATAATAATCAAATAGAGTGATACATGTGAATGTGAGGGAAACAAAGAGAGAAAAAAGCAGGAGGTGCATCAAGCAAGAAATGTACAGTGTGTAAAACACACACACACACAAACATCCCAGTCAGCCGTGCATGAAATATAGAGCCATCCTTCTTTTTAAAGGTTGTAATTAATGTAATGCCCCATCCTCAATCCTCCCCTTGCCATTTCCACCCAACAAACGGGAGGATCCCTTTAGCTCTCCACTAATCCAGCTCAGGGTGGCACGGTTCCCAGATCATCTGAGTGGTTGGACACGGAGAGATTATCGTTAACTGAGGAAATGCAAGTCAGGCCTGTGACACTGGTGCTTTTAACACGCTGTCATGTCTCCTTTTACATGCTAACGCCACCCTTACATTGTAGCTTAACCAGGTACCATGAGACAAGTCATTTGTCCCTTAATGAAAATGGTATGCGACATAATAACAGCTTATCAGAACATATTGTATTTTTTATATGCAGCTATGTGGAGCAGGATTTTGAACCAATAAGATTTCACTGTGGGTGGGGCCTCAGAAAAAGAAACCAAAAAAAGTCCTGTTGCTTATCATGGTTGGTTAAAGCTAATGCGTATGACTTTGTTGATGTTAAAATACTTTCTTCTATCCCAGCTTAATATACAGAGACAGCTATAAGCAAGCCATTCCTAGGTGTCTCTGTGGAGCTATAAATATATTGGTGTTTGTTTGAGCATCCCGACCGCCCGTTACAGCAACACTGACTCAACAAATGAAGTCAGTTTGGGGCAGGGTTATCTGTTTGTTTGATCCTTGTTTCCAAATTCCATTTGGTGGCAATAGTGGTGCAGCAATTACACTTCAGCTTTAATAAAAGGCATTACTACCCAACTGCAGAATCCACTGAGCTTCAGTGTCTGCATTCCAATTGGTTGTTGCCGCATCATTGTTCATTTCCATAAAACTGAACTCTATGCATCACTGATTTTAGTTGATGCCTCAAATCGTCAATTTCAATTAAAAATACATTATTTTGGGTTGTTTTGAAACTTCAAATTCACTGCTATCTCTGATGTTATTTTACCCAAATAAATTGAGTACAAATATAAATCCTAACATACTCCATTACCGCCATTACGTAAGTTGTTTGAGTTAGGTGGATGAATTTTATGATTTCTCTCACTCTACTGGTGTTTTATCCATTTATCGGAGCTTGTTTTAGTCTGTTGCCAATGGAAACGAAATAAACAAGATTTTTATACTATAGTAAAGTGCTTTTTTGAGTTGACATAATTAACAACTTTCAATTCAACTTAGCATGTTAAGTTTTCATTGTATCACTTTGCATAATATTATAAGTTGATTTAACAGACGTATCTGTAATCTTATCTCAAAAACATTTTGAATCAACTATATTCAGTGACAGGTTATGCAGCATTATTTATAGCAAAATCTTTGAGACTTTTGTCACCATTACTGAGGTTTATGTGTCAAGGTCTATGTGCCTCCCCAGGGTTTGGAGGGTAACTCATAATGAAGACACAGGTATGGTTGACATAGAAGAAAGGTTTGGAGTCTCAGAGATACTATCGATGAGAACAGACAAAGAGTGTGTGTGCAAATATATGCAGTCCTTGATTAGCCACTAATGATATGCAGGTGCATGTAATCAGAACAGAGGAGAGTGGATTGAGTAATATTATGATATATTACTATTAAAATATATAATATAATATAATATAATATAATATAATATAATATAATATAATATAATATAATATATTATTATTATTATTATTTGTTTACAAATTATAATAATTTTTAAGTTGAATGGGTTACAAAAAATAACTGTGTGAATGAAATGTGAGCTGATATCTTACAACTAAATTGAATAAAAAAAGAGATCTGAATTAAGTCCAGATACAAGTTGAAAAAAAAAACCAGCTTCTTTCTGACTTGTACTGGAATTACTGTTAATTTTGCTGCTACATTATCCAGTATACTAGTTAACAATAAAGTTTTTCTTAATAAGCTATGCATTTATATTGAAATAATGTGTAGGTAGAGGTTTGTGTTTCTTTACATATTAAAGAGCACACCCAATTAGTTCCACACAATAATGTAAAGATATTCTAAACTGATTATGCAAAAAACAACACTGGTAACGGATCGGTATCGGCCGATACTGACATTTCCAATATCGGAATCGTATCAAAAGTGATATCGGTGAATCCCTAGTTTATTTAGAATATTTTTTTGACACTCATCAACCTCCTTTAAAGGACTGGTCTATACTGCAAGCATGCAACATGTCATGATAAAACTAGAATGCCACGTTGCGTGCTCACAGCACAGTAAGCTTTGTTGATTATAATGTGAGTGTTCTAGTTTTGTCACTAGCAGTGTAGACAGAGTTAGACTGTTCATTTATGGTTCAGTGCTGTACATTATGACCCTTTAATGTACACAGCAAAACCCAGCATCAGTTATTTATTTCATAGATCTTTTGTTTTTGCATTAAGTTCTTCACAATGTAGACTTCATACATATTTTATTCAAGTGAAGCATGTTGTATGAAGACACTTAGAACATGGCTGATTGCAAAGTGCTTTTTCAAAAACATAGTTTTACTCCTTTGCCAAATGTAATGCAGTGATACATAATTCTTCACTAATAGAGATGCTTCTGCAGAAGTGACATGACATGCTTTACACAGCTAAGAACTCAAATTGGCGGCAGCCCACTGATATATCTTTATTCATTGTTGTCTCTTTGCTGCCTCCCTACCTCTCCACTTTACCTATAAATTATTTTTATTTTTTTCAGTTTCCTTGCTGGTTCACTGATTTCACCTATTTTACACAATTGTGGCTACTTGAAGGCACAACAGTAACCATAGAATACAAGTGTTCTATCTGCTTTTTCAACCCTATTTCAACATTTTATCTCCCTGTCTTTCTCCTGATTGTGTCCCTTAATCATGATATTTTGACATTTGAGAAAGACAAGTGTTTAAAGGCTTGTTTTATTTTGCATTCTCTCTCTTTCTTTTAAGTAATGATGTATATAATTCCTGAATAAAGTTTCAGGTTTAAAATATTTTAAGTTAAATAGAGCAGCATAACAGAAATTTAAATACCAACCATATAGAATTTAGGCACAACATTGTATAATGATGGGTGTGTATTATTTTGTGGAAAAATTAGTGTTGATGATTCTGCTTGTAGGTGTAAATTTTTTATATTTCTTTTTATTTTCTCCCCTTTTCTCCCCAATTTCAGATGTCCAAATCCCAATGCGCGATAAGTCCTAGTGGTTGCGTAGTGTTTTGCCTCAATCTGGGTAGCGGAGGATAAACCTCAGTTGCCTCTGCGTCTGAGACCATCAGTCTGTGCATCTTAACATGTGGCTTGTTAAGCGCATTACAGCAGAGACATAGCATGTGTGGAGGCTCACACTATTCTCAGCGGCATCCACACACAACTCAGCACGTGTCCCACCGAGAGTGAGAACCAAATTATAGTGAACACGAGGAGGTTAACCCAACATGACTCTACCCACCCTAGCAACCGGTCATATTGGTTACTTAGGAAGCCTGACTGGATTCACCTTTTCCTGTGGTGTTTCTGACAACACGGGTTTTGGTCCAATGACACCAAGTATTAATCGTATTCACATAAATAATGGTGAAGGTGATTTAGAGGTTGCATTTTTGCTCGAAAATTACAGTTTTACTCCAGTTTTACTATGGTAAGGTTTAGAGTTGGGATTTGGGTTAGGCCATTGAATTAATAAAATGTGCATTCCTGTTGACTATTATATTATTTACAAAAAAATACAAATTGGTTTTGGCAACATGTGGACATTTCACCCAAAAACTGGAGCTCACATGTGCCCATACAACAACACTTTCCAGCTTTGGCCACTGGGGGCAGTGGCTCGAATTTCAGTAAGAACAGACCGATTTCAGCAGCAGAACTTTCCACCTTCTGTCTCTGAATTCACAGTGTGATCAGTCTGACTATATTATGTGTTTTAGTGTTACAAAGAGGGAGGTCACAGGAGCAAGATCTTAACAAAACTTAAAATTATTTAATAAAATAAACAAAGTACAGATTAACGGGTTAAAAACAGGAACAATGGAAACATTCACAGTGGGAAAAACACTGGAACAGAGAAAACATGAACAATGGGAAAAGATCAAGAACAGGGGGTCAAAACTACTGACAAGGAATGAGCAGACAACAGGGCTTTAAATACACAAAGACTAATGAGGTGAATGAAACACCGGTTAGAAACAATCAAGAGCAGCTAGCAGTGATGAGGGCAGAGAATTATGGGAAATGTTGTCCGGGAGGAATAGATGACGAGGCAAAACACGGGGCAGACAACAGAGAATTGTGACACAGCCCCCCCTCTAGAGCGGATTCTAGACGCTCTAAAAAATTGTCCATGGGGTGTGGGGGAAAAAGGGCAGTTCAAGGGGGCACAAGAGACTTGGAGATGACCTCTGTGTTCGTGAACACTAGCAGAGACTCGAAAACGACCTCTGTGGTCTTGAATACTGGCAGAGACTCGGAAACGACCTCTGTGATCGTGAACACTGGCAGAGACTCAGAAACGACCTCTGTGGTCTTGAACACTGGCAAAGACTCGGAAACAACCTCTGTGTTTGTGAACACTGGCAGAGACTCGGAAACAACCTCTATGGTCGTGAACACTGGTAGAGACTTGGAAAGGCCCTCCGTGGCCGTGAACATGGGCAGAGACTTGGAAACGGAAGCCTTTCTCCTCATCCTACTCCGGGAGGGCGAAGGTGGTAGCGCAGGATCGTGGACAGACGAGGCTGGCAATGCAGGCTCTGGGACGGCCAAGGCTGGCAACGTAGGCTCTGGTACGACCGAGGCTGGCAACGCAGGCTCTGGGACAGCCGAGGTCTTGACGGCATTGCTGTGACATGGCATGGAGCAGGCTGAGGCCTGGCTGTGACATGGCAAAGAGCAGGCTGAGGCCTGGCTGTGACATGGCATGGAGCAGATTCAGGTGTAGCTGTGACATAGCATGGAGCAGACTCTGGCGTAGCTTTGACTTTGCATGAAGCAGACTCAGGTGTGGCTGTGACGTGGCTTGGAGCCGACTGTGGCGTGACTGTGACAGGGCACAGAGAAGACGGAGGCGTGGCTGTGACAGGGCGTGGAGTGGATTCAGGTGTCGAAGACTTGGAAATTATTTTCTAGAGAAAACTTTGTACCTTTTCATCTTTCCACACAATCCTTGAAATTAAAAGCAAAAATACTTTAAAGTGAATCGCTCCAGGAGAAATCAGTAAAGCCAGCCCAGACAAGTTGGGTAAAATCACATGTCTGCACAGCACGAAACCAAAGTGTTGGAGGAGGTCTTCCCTTCCAGCCCGGCTGTGAGGTGTCGTAATCAATTGAGTGTTCCACTGAGGAGAAATCCCTGAAGGCCCTCCATACCCAGCCAGAAGTAGGCCGCTGTTAACTTTCTGCAATGCTGCCCTCAAAGACATGTGTCTTAATTAAAAACCGGTAGTTGTTAGGTCCTCCAACTTTCTCCTTCAGTCCCCCATTGGTACACTAGTGCATTATAGTGTCTCTAAGGGACTAAACTAGGTCCCTCTGGAGGGAACATTTCAATCTGCATTTGGCAGTGACAAGAAGCTGCTGTATTTCCACTTTCAGTAATCCTCTATCAGTCTGATTTTATTTGAAAATTAAAGTTCTCCAAAATAAACTAAAGAAGATGAAAGAGACACCCAGGTTAAGTTTGTACTGTATATTCCATGTGAATTGAACAGAATAAATAGTAAATACTGTTAGAGGTCATTATTTCAGAAAGAAAAAAGACAGAAAAATATGTATCGTACTGCAGCTCACTCATGGTTAAAGTTTTATTTCTAGTGAAAGAAAAGTGTCAAACTTAGTAAGTGACCAAAATAAATAGTCTTCTTTCCTTTGCTTTATGGAACTTTAAAGAAATAGTTAAAACAGCCCTCCGTGTCATTACAAATTATAAAAAGTGGAGGAAGACTGTCAAGTTTCAAACCAAACACAAATAATAATAAAAAAAGATATTCAAAGGAATATTCTAGGTTCAATACAAGCTTAACAGACTGGACCTATTGTAAGTCTCAACTGCTTTTTTTTAATAAACAAGGAACCAGTCAAAATTGTCTTTTGTGGTAATAATGCCATAAATGCTTTCAATTGTTTTGA
This sequence comes from Xyrauchen texanus, assembly GCF_025860055.1. Taxonomy (NCBI): domain Eukaryota; kingdom Metazoa; phylum Chordata; class Actinopteri; order Cypriniformes; family Catostomidae; genus Xyrauchen; species Xyrauchen texanus. The sequence goes on from NC_068319.1 coordinate 22,103,832, forward strand.
ACCCAGAATAATTCTTTAAGTGGTATGAGCGATATATGACATGCAAACTCTATGCTCCAATTCTTCTGAAGATATTCAATAGTAATTGCTAGAGGAACAGCTTGAGTCTTTTTCTATGATAAGCTTCGAGATTTTCACTTATATGACTTTCTATGGCTTAAGAATATAGTGCCTGAGTCTTATGGACTACTTTTATAATATTTTTATAGTGCTTTTTTTATTATTTTGGAGTGTGACAGCCCCAATCCTCATTCACTATCATTATATTGACAAGAGTGTCCTGGAAATCCCCAAATTCACTTTTTGTGTTCACAAAAGATACAGGTTTGGAACAACATTAGGGCAAGTATGCATTTTTAACAAGGACTTTTATTTTTGGGTGAACTGTTTGTTTGAAGTAATAATTTCCTTTTGCGAGAACACTTGGTCCACAGCTCTGCATGTTGCTTAATGAAGGGAACATAAATACAGAGGCAGTGATGTTACATCAAGTTGTCAGCAGACATAGCGTTGCCTCTGGTGCTCAAATGAGCCCCAGGTATTTTTGTTTTGAATTTGAATAGCACAGTAGCTCATTTGCTGGCTTGTAACATTGTACTATACAATAAAACAATGTTAATTAACATTGAAAGATAATTTAATTCTTATTAAACTATGTATGTGTTCAGTCACATCGTGGTGACTTTAGGGAAGAAACAGACTTTAAAGCATGGCTTCAGAAGGCGATGTTCAGATTATTACATCCAGTAGGTCAATGCATTACAGTGACTCGGTCCTTTGTGCTTTTTTGATCGTAGCTTGCCTGCCAGAGACTCATAACACTCCATTATGCCTGGATATGTTATGCTAATTTCCATTTCTAAAGCAATTAGTAATTGATTTACAGTATAAACAAGTCCTGATGAGACAAGCATTGATTTTGGCTCTTTTGAGGAGCTCTTTGCCACACTTACTACAGTCAGATGGTTGTGGATGCATACAGATTTCAAAACAAGAACTGTTTTTTTTTTTGTTTGTTTTTTTTTTGGGGGGCAATAATAACACAATTAATCATGCCCACATATGTGTACGTAAATTCCATTTACGTACACATGGATGGATTTTCCTACAATATGAGCAATTCAAGCTTAAAGCACATTTGTGACAGCACACATCAACAAACCTCACAAGCCACAGAATAAAAACCGCTCTAGGAGGAAGCACAAGAGAATACAGGAAGCTTGTGGTGCGATTTTGACAAAGCGTCCTAAAAATGCAGAATCTATGATGCCGAGTACCAGGGAGATGCTCCAAACACTTCTGTCAGAGACACGCACATGTACATAGAGTGACAATTAATAATAGTGCAGACGGAACTCAAGAATATGTAGTGTGAGATGCTACTCAATGCAAAAACAGATTGCTGTCAACTTTACGCTTGTTCAATAATATGAGAATAAAAAACAATATATTGAGTTCTTAAGCAACATTCTATATTGTCTAATACTTTATTAATACTTTATCGCTTCATTCAACTGCCACAATAATGCAATTTATTTAAAACTTAATTTAAATCCTTATAATATATTTATCATAGGCCCTACGTACTATATTTATAAATATTTTAATTATTATGCATTATTATATAATATATAAATTATCTTTATTTGAGGGTCTTTCTCAGCAAATAATTATATATGTGATTAATTGTGACTAATTTGATTAATTAACTGGCATGTCATGTATTTAATTTGATTAAAGATTTTAATCGATTTACAGCCCTAGAATATTAGGTGGTCACTATCGTCTAGGTTACTATTGTAACCCACGTTCCCTGGTGGAGGGAACGAGACGTTGTGTCGAATGAAGCGACATTAGGGGTCTTTCTTGAAGGCCTCGGTTACCTCTGAACTTGAGAAAAGGCCAATGAGAAATTGGCAGACAGAATTTGCATGTCCATCCCCAGGACATACGAGTATAAAAGGAGGGAATCATGCATCTGTCCATTCAGATTTTGCACTGAGGAGCTGAGAATTAGTTTCGGTCGTTACAGTGGCTTGGTACAGCGTCGTGGCCGGGGGACACAACGTCTCATACACTCCATCAGGGAACAGGGATTACTATAGTAACCTAGACGTTCCCCATCTGTAGCTCACTCTAAGTTGCGTCGAATGAAGCGACACTGGGGGTCCCTATTCAACGCCATGCGCTGAACCGTGTGCGTGAACTGCTGACACAGGCGTGGGCAGGCAGTTGCATGCCAAAGCAGCAGGCTGCGTCAGACTGCACATACCCTTCCCAACGCCCCATAAATACTTCATAAACGTTTTAGGTTACCGGCATCCACGAAGGGGCGGGGGGCAAGCGATGTGCCAAGCATGGGAGCGGGCCGTGCCAGCCGTACCTTTTCTCTCTCTATGAATCTCATATAGAGTTAAAGCGAATGGGGCCGTTTAATGTTATAACACGCATCGGGGAAGGCTTTCTTTTTCAACTCCTATTCTTTCAGGGGGAAAAGACCCTGCGGAGACTACATCCTGGGGGAGGTTAAATGTGGTGAATACATCACATGGGTTTTCAGGCTACATGTGGAATTGGCGCAGTGGTAGATCTTAACTAGCGAGGGAGGAGTTGCTACAAACACAGCGGCCGGGGGATGTGGGTCCGCCGGCAGGGGGACCATACAGTGGAAAATACACACATCTACAAAGACATTTACAAAAAACACTGTATCCGCAAAGCAACCAGCATTGTGGACGACCCCACACACCCCTCACAAAAACTCTTTACCCTCCTGCCGTCTGGCAAGAGGTACCGAAGCATTCGGGCCCTCATGGCCAGACTGTGTAACAGCTTCTTCCCCCAAGCCATCAGACTCCTCAATACTCAGAGACTGGTTTGACACACAAACACATGTGTCCTGCGTTGCACTTTAATTACTGTCAGTTTATAACTGTCTGCTACCTCAATAACTGCTATGTGCATAGAACACTATCTCATAGTATGTTATGTTTACGTTTTTAGAAACTGTCATCTTTTTGCACTACTGTGTACTGGTCGGCGCTACACTGTCTCTCACTGTGCCTATTGTCCTGTTCATTGTCAGAAATTTCTTGTACTGTACCGTACTTTTTGCACATGTATACGTGTGCACTTTATATATGTATATAGGTATATATAGGTATTTTATATAGGTTTTTTATTTAGTTGTGTAGTCTCATGTGGTCCTGTGTTTGTCCTATGTTGTTTTTATGTAGCACCATGGCCCTGGAGGAACGTTGTCTCATTTCGGTGTGTACTGTACTAACTGTATATGGTTGAAACGACAATAAAAAACTCTTGACTTGACTTGACATCTGTGCGTCAGGCTCAGACTGGACGAGCAGACCCGAAAGTGGCAGCCCAGTCAAGTCATCAGTATCAGATTCCGCTGTGACACTCTCTGATGCAGTGGCGAAATCATCATCCAGCTCCTGGGGTCCGAGGGAGACATCACTTGGAGGTTTCCGGTCTTGCATTGGACCTAGGCGGAAGCAAAAGAGCGTGCTGGGGGCAGGTGGTTCGTGGGGATTTACCCGCTGCACTCCCCAAATTGCCTTCAACGCCAGCCGGGCCGACCCCAACCCCTTAGGAAGGAGGGGGAGGCTGAAGTGGCTTTCTCTCGGAAGACCGCAGCATTGCCATGGTTATGTTCTCGCAATGAGTCTGTTCTGTCTGGTCTGTTTGCTCTTGAAGGAAACGCTATCGAAGCGCTCAGGGGCGTGGACTGCACTGGCATGCAGAGAAGGGAGAAAAAATCTGAATGGACAGATGCACGATTCCCTCCTTTTATACTCGTATGTCCGGGGGAGGGACATCCAAATTCTGTCTGCCAATTTCTCATTGGCCTTTTCTCAAGTTCTGAGGTAACCGAGGCCTTCAAGAAAGACCCCTAGTGCCGCTTCATTCAGCACAATGTCGTGTGAGAGACAGACGGGGAACTGTTATTTTTGAAATAAAAAAATCAAACAATTATTCTGACGATTAATCGAGTTATCTGAAAAAATGTGTAATAACTCATATTGCATAATGTTGTTGAGGTAAAGTTAAGTTTGGCTAAAAGGTGTTCATAAGCCTGAGTTATTTTATGTACTCTAGGATTGAATAACAACTACAAAATGATTGTGCAAACAATATCTAAAGCAATATCTAGCATAAAAATTGTGTAGATAAATAGGTTTAGAGTGCATTTCAAACTGAAAACTGAATGTATATTTTTCAAGTGCAGTTGCATTGCTGAAGTGATGTTTTGGTTTTTTAGGGCGACAAACAACATTGTATTTCAAATCTGAAGTGAAGTGCCCTCACACAGCTGACACCTATTTTCATTATGTGTTTGGACCCTCGTCTATGGACTGTGTCACTTCCACCTTATTTTTCTTTTGTCAATTGACAATTTTGTAATTGAGGAATGTTTTTACGAGTGATCAAATGAAATTGAGTAATTGTGACAGCCGTAATATATACAATCAAAAGTATGTGAACACATACACCACAACCATATGTGCTTGTTGAGCAATTAATTTCAAAACCATTCTCCAATAGCGAGTTGGTCCTTCCAAACAGCTTTTTGTTCATATTTGTTTAATAAAAACTGCTCATTGGTTCAAAAATATCATTGCACCTGATTAATTGTTATAATCACCACTTCTTTAACTTTCACTGAAGTACCATGACAGAGATTTTGTTTTTTATTTTCATCATACATAAAGATGAGTGGAGAACATTCTGTATCATTTCTACATGGAAAATAATTAATCACTAGAGTGAATTATGGCTAACAAAGACTCCATGATGCTAGCCTTTTAATTACAGGGTTGTGGAAACGTGCGTTCCACATTAGTGCATCAATATGGAATTAATTCAACCATGTTTATCAAAGTGATAAACCATGATTGGTTTTAATTGGTTACACAACCTTCCTCTTCACTTCTCCATCTCTTCCTCTCTTCTGTAACATCCCAAAGCTACATTCCCAAAATAACTCAAGGAGCCAGTTATGTCAAACAACTGCAGCTTATAATTGTTTCAATGGTTACATATTTGTTTGATTACAGGACCACTTTTGATGTTTATTTGACAGAGAAAAAGCATTAAAAAACTAATTGAGATTTTTCAGACTCTTGCTAGTTCCATTGGTTGGTGATATGATGTAAGCAAAACAAATAGCCATTTCCTCTTAATAGCCAAAAGTTAAAAGGTCTCGGTGTTCTGATTGGACAACATGCAGGCTATTAGTAAAATACTAGAAAAGCTCTGTGCCACTCTGCTCTCTGACATCCTGTTTACTTGCTGCACATTACACAGCCATAAAATGTATATGTTTTCTTTGACCTGCTGGGATGGGTGAATCGATCCCAAAATATTGATAAGTCTAATACTGAAAAAAGAAATCCTAAGTGTTTTGTTAATAATAATGATTTTATTGTTTATACATTAAAGTACATATTTTAGGGTGACCATATTCTGGTTTTCCAAAAACAGTACAATTTGTGGAATAATAGGGTTCAAAACAGTGTTACTATGAATGCAAACTTTAATACAGTGAAAAAGACACTTTATTAGCATAGCATAAATATATATAAATAAATATATTTCCAACATTCCTTTGAATGTCCATCTACTCAAATAAAATATTCAATGCAATGAGTGTACCTTTATTTACTATTACTATTATTTTGAATGGCCATTGAAAATGAAGCAATGTGATAACAATTTTACGTGGTTGCAAAAAGTAGTGGGCTGTGATCACACGGAGATAACATTTATTAATGGTTTATGTTCTCATTGCGAAAACATAGCCATGGCAACTGTGCGGTTGTGGCTTTCTCCCTTCTGAGGGAAAGCCACTTCAGCTTTGGCAAGTCCACCAAGCCAAGGCACTTAAAGATCTGCACTTGGGTTCCTATGACCCCCTTTAAGGACCAGGTCCTGAACCTGCAAGCAAGCTGTCTCGGGAGGAGGCAGGCCCAGCCTTCGTTGCTGTGTCCGGTACATGCTTTGCATATCTATTTGGACTGCACGCATAGCTTTAGATGTTCTGAGCAGCTCTTTGTCTGCTTCGGCGGACCACTCCGTCCCCCGGTGGAGGGCTGGCAGGAAAATCCTTGTTTTCCCACATTGTTAATAAAAGAGCGATTTCCTCAGTTCCTAGGTCATCTAGCCGGTGCGCGCCGTTCTCATGGCACCCTGGCACCAAAAACCACAGTCCCGGCTCCCTGGACTCAGTTACTTCACTTCCGGACCTCTCTCCCAGGTTAACCACCAAGCTCTCGCTTCCTCAGGATATTCCTCCTCACTAGCCTTCTTGCCTGCGAATTCAGTGGAGGAATTTGTGACCAGACCCACTATGAGCCTCAAGTGCTCTGTAATGGGGTACGGCTCCACAGGCCTAATTCCCTCTTCAGGCAACTCCCTGTGATGTATTTTCCGCAGTACGGTCCCACTGTCAGCAGACCCGCATCTCCCTTGGGCAGTCTCTCTGCCCCCGGTTGCTGTGTTTGTAGAGCTACTCCCTCACCAGGTAGGACCTGCCACTGTGCCACTTCCACCTGTGGCTTGATAACCCATGTGATGTATTGGCCACATGTTACCTCCCCCCAGTCTGGGTAGGATGTGGTCTCCACAGGGTCTTTTCCCCCTGAAAAAATAGGAACAGAAAAGATCGCCTTCCCCGACGCATTTCATAGCATTAAGCCCCAGCCGCTTTATGCTCTATGACGAGAAACTTAGAGAGAGAAAAGACAGCGGCTGGCCGGCTTGCTCCCATGATAGTCATGTCACCTGTTCCCCCCTTAGGGGTGCTGGGAACCTAAGGTCTGTATATGACACCATTTTCTGGGGGCATTGGGGAGGGTTACATGCGGCCAATACAGTTACTTCTAGCACGCAGTAGCTTGCTTGCACCTGTGTCAGCAGTTCACGTAACATGGTCTAGTGCATGGCGTTTTTAAATGGGACCCCTTGTGTCACTACATTCATCACAACGCCGAGTGAGTGACAGAAGTGGAACGTCATGGTTACTGTTGTAACCTCCGTTCCCTGATGGAGGGAATGAGACGTTGTGTCCTCCATGCCACAACACTAAATCTACTACTGTAAATGGCCGTACCTTATTCTCGGCCCCTCAGTGCAAAAACCTGACTGACAGACACATGCCGCTTCCCTTTATACCCATATGTCCAGGGGCGGAACATGCTAATACTCTCTGCCAATTTCTCATTGGCCTTTTCTCAAGTTCAGAGGTACGCAAGGCTCTCAAGAAAGAGCCCTTGCATCACTACATTCGACACAACATCTCATTCCCTCCATCAGGGAATGGAGTTTACAACAGTAACCATGACGTTCTGTACTTTGGATGATTTATTTATTGTATTTGAAAAAAAAAAAAATGGCTCTGTGTTATAGTATTACCGGTTAATTTGTGTTTGTGTGTCTAAATGTGTGTGCATTTAATCATTTCTATGTGTGTGTGTGCTCTGTTTTAGGGTCTCTCCCATTAATTTCCTATGGTCTGTTAAAAAATATTCCTAATCAAAAAATCAAACAATTATTCTGACGATTAATCGAGTGACCACGAACAACAAATGTGTCGTTTTTTGTTGTTTTTACCACAATAAATTTTTTTATTTTGTATGTTCACAGTCATGTCTATGAAAAGTCTCAAAGTCTTTTACCACTCAGATTGAGAAAAGCATTTCATAAAAATACAAAATTAACAAAAACATTTAAATAGGTCAAAATGGCTGAACAGCACAGAAAGGTTAAGCAATTAATACAATGTACTTATTATGCACATACATGTTGTTAAATTGTACTTGAAATGTTAAATAACTACATTTAATTACATCTGTAGTTACACTGTTAACATTAACCCTAATCTTAAACCTTACCCTACTACAACCCTTACCCTAAACTCTACCCAGCTCTTACCCTGCTCCTAAAACCTACCTGTACCTCAACCTCAGTAGCAGCTAATGTCAATTTTGTTAGAATATTACAGAACAATATTTAGTTACACAATAAATGCATTGTAATTTATGTTTGTTAGTACATACTGTACTGTAGAAGTTGAAGACACCTTATTAGAGTGAGACCAAATCATCAAGAATTATTTCACAATAACCAAGTTTAAAGTGACATTAGGCTTTAGACTAATAGGTTACCACTAGTGTTTGAAAGAACTTTAAACCATAGTTGTTAAATGTTGTTAAATTATAGATCATATCCTACAATTGTTGTGAATTAATGTAAAGAAAAATGGAGTCTATAGCTAACTTTACATTACAAAGGTAACACAGTTTAAAATCTGAAGTAGCATCTATACCAAGAAAAGGTGTTTTTACATACACGCTGTTATCTTCAGTCAACAATCACTTTCATTGCATATTTTTTCAAGTGTTACTAAGGCTAACATTCTGCCTAGTATTTCCCTTTGTGTTCCATGGATAGTACTTGATATCGGATTGAAAATAAACTAAGTGGTATTACCCATCTCTATTGTCCACATAAAAAAGACTGAAAGTTACATAGCCAAAAAATACCATTGCTAATAACAACGACTTGGTGAAGGAGATCAGCTTACGGCCATTTATCCAGAGATGACAGCTTAGGGGCCGCTGAAAAAACACACGTTTTATGAGCCTGGATGCTATTTTTACACAGATGCTACTTGACATGCAGTTCACGAGCAAAGTTTAGCCCCAGACCATCAAATTATGTGGTTAATCTTGTAATCTTCAATTTCTTCAGGCTGCCATTTCTGAAAACATTAAAAACAAACCTGTGTGCAGTTTTTAAATAGGCAACTGAATTCCAAAGTAATAACAAAGTAATTTGTTAGCATAATGAGGAATTAGCCAACATGCGTTATCAGTGTAGCTCATATGTGGTATGGGCTTTCCCTTATCTTGACTGACATCTTGATAGATCACCAATGATTTTCAATTTGCAAGATGCACAGACAATATGGGAGGCTTCTTCAAGCGATGTAGATATCTGATTGTCCAACCATCAAATCTGTTTTAACAGAAACAAGAGTGCATGCTTCAAGGCTAATATCATCTTGATGTTGTCACTTCGATACAGCACTGTTTCCTGGGTGTCTCTTCCCCTCTAAACGCAACAAGTCATTCTTTGGTGATGCTAGAAGTTGTACTGATAAGATTTCTGTCCAGACACAGGGGAAATGATATAGATCTTCCTCTCGGTATTTAGCTTTTAGCGGAAAAGGGATTACCTGCCATGGCCAAAAAGCCATCTGGTCTGTGCTCTTGTTGCGATTTGTTTCAGGTTGGAGTCCCTTGTGCACCTGTTATTTTGGATTAAGTTCAAATATTTACTTAACTGAAATTTACTGCAGACTTCATAGCTTCAAACTTTGTTTGCTTGAGTGTGTGTATACTATACTCTTCAGTTAGTGTTGGTTTAGAGATTTGGTAAGGGGAGTTTGATTTACTTAACATGGCAAAAGCTAATGTTCAGTTGCCCACAGAGCTTAAATGGAGAATGCTTGAGGCTTGGAGTTATTAACTTGTGTGGAGCTAAATAAAGTAATTGATTGCAGTATCGGACTGTTCTGCACTTGAGCACTATATGCATGTGAATAACAGAAGACTGAGACCATCTAACCTGGACTTGGCACTCAATGTTCGGTTCCTCTTTTACCTTATTTACATAACCCAATAAAGGGATAATGAGGCGACACTGAGCTGTCAATTAAAGGCCTAGTTATCCTCTCAGTAGGAAACTTGTTGCATAGCCGCAAGCACAGTTGTTTAATGCATCCGTGAACGTATTAATTCTCTTGAGAACTGCAGAGGCATTCTTGGAATAATTTCTGAAAAACCCTCAAGTTCTTTCCATTGAGTTTTGTTCTTGTGTCGATGCATGTGGCCGTGATCACTTTTGTTAGCACGCACTCCATCACCATGGTAGCTGGGGTGTTTTGTCTCCAAATGCAACCTTTCTACTCACAATGCCAGCTAAAGGATATTAAAGTGGTAGTTTGTGTTGCTATGACAATTAGTTTCCAGGCACTCAGAAGGAAAAGGGAAAGGGACATGAATAGGGCGGGAAGAGAAACATGAAAGATTCGGAGGGAGGATCTGGGCACATTATCGGCAACATGTTCTCTGCTTTGGATCCGAGGCTATTTTCCCCAATTATGCCATCGTCCCCTCCAACAAACCCCAGCAAATTGACAAGGATCTTGAAGGGCAAGGTTTAATTAAGCCAATGCAAGCTCATTAAGCAGTCAGGATTAAGAAACAGAAACTCTAAAGGGCTTGGAATCGACAAGAGACTTGGAAGTATCCTTGAATGCTTCAGCACTCCCACACATAGCACGCCAGGAAATTGAGCTATTGCAAAAATCTGATCAGAGCGGGGTAAAATTTCAATCACTTTGGAATCAACCTGAAATGACTCCCTCCCATTGCCTTCTCATTGTTACTGGGATAACGTAAGAGAATATGTTTTCAGACATCAAATTGTGTTTTGATCAGTAACTCCAAGCCACGTGGTAGTACGATCCTATCTTATATCCTTCCCTGGATTATTTTGTGTAGGAATGGATGTGAGAGGAATGTGTGTAAGCCTGGCATGAGCTTCTGCTTGTGTCAAGGGAAGTCCCCTCTGTTGCTCTCTTGGCTGAGAGCTGTGTTGTGCCAGCAGCAATGTCTGTGTGTGTGTGTTTGAGAGAGAGTGGTGATTAATCACACTATGGCTCTCAGTCCCACAGCTGCGGTCCACACATGGTCCGCTGGGGGTGTGGCAGGTTTCCAGGGGAATGTCCAAAGTGACCAAGCCTAGAAGCCTAGTATACATTTGACACTGGTAGATAGTGGTCAGACACCTCGCCTAATTCCTAGCTGTCACTTGTAGTCTTGTTTGGCAGTGTCGACAGGTCCTACACAATGACTTTCAAGAAAAGGAAAAACATCTGTTAAGAGCACAAATAACATTAAATATTGAACTGTCCTCTCACAAGGTTATTTCTTATCATGGTTGCATCTTATCTAAGCTAAACACTAAACTGATGATTTAATATGCTTTTTAATAACGCTTCAACGTTCACAACAGTAGTCCCTTGAAGAAATTCTGCAGGAAAAGTAAACACGGCAATGTCAAAGGCTCTTATTGCTAGAAGGGCAGAGTCATACAGCTGGAAATAACTTACAGTAAATGGTTTCTATCAAAAGCTCAGACGATGTTGGCCAAAGTAATGTCCTCTTAGCCAACCTGACTATTGATGTTTCTATGACAACCCATTGCATTTTTACATGCATACACTCACCGAACACTTTATTAGGAACACATGTGCAGCTACATATTAATGTGATTATCTAATTAGCCAATCATGTGGGAGCAGTACAATGCCTAAAATCACGCAGATACGGGTCGGGAGCTTCAGTTAATGTTTACATAATCCATCAGAAATGGGAAAAAATGTGATCTCAGTGATTTCGACCGTGGCATGATTGTTGGTGCCAGACAGGCTGGTTTGAATATTTCTGTAACTGCAGATCTCCAGGGATTTTCACACACAACCGTGTCAAGAGTTTACTCCGAATTGTGCCAAAAACAAAAAAACATCCAGTGAGTGGCAGTTCTGCAGATGGAAACACCATGTTGATGAGAGAGATCAACAGAGAATGGCCAGACTGGTCGAGCTGATGGAAAGGTTACGGTAACTCAGATAACCCCTCTGTACAATTATAGTGAGCAGAATAGGATCTCAGAATGCACAACACATCGAATCTTGAGGTGGATAGGCTACAACAGCAGAATACTAAATTTATTAGGACCATAGTCTTCATAATAAAGTGCTCAGTGACTGTATGTCAAAGCTTGTGGACAAGAACTATATTATAAAAAAGAGAAAAGATATAACTTTACATATGTGTAATGCACACCTTAAAAAAATCTGCTCCAAAACAAGTTGGTTTAGGCTGGTTTTCAGCTGGTCTAGTTGGTCTTCCAGTCTGATCAGCAGGTAAGTGCCAAAAACCCCTCTTAAACCAGACCACCTTATTCAGGCTGTGACTGGTCAGGCTGGGTGACCAGCAAACCACCTTAGACTGGTTTCAAGGGGATAGTTCACCCAAAAATGAAAATCTGTCATCATGTACTCACCCCCATGCTTATTTTTTTAACTGTTTAACACAGTGGCATGTGTTTTAACACTTGAACGTGTATTCTTGCTAAACAATGCTAAACAATTTCACACACCAGTCACTGTGAAAGAGCTTCTCTCATTAAATCATAAAAGTGCAAAGAATGTAAGCCTTGAAATATGATGCATGAGTAAGACTTGAAATATTATGCACGAGTTGCATGGACTACTTTTATGATTGTTTTGGGTACTTTTTTAAGTAAGTCATGATCTGCCATTTTATTTAAAAGACTATTAATTAAAAAAAAATAATAATTTAGGTTCCACATTATATATTTGTATAGGTGTCTACATATGCCTGTACTTACAAGATGGTTTTTTGCAAGCCCAACAGTTGTAATTGAGAATATAGTGTTAAACTTAAGTCATACTGTACTTGTGTAGGAGGAGTATGTGTGTGAGTATTTCAGTTTGACTCCAGCTTTTAAGAACTATTAGCAGAATGAGAATTATAAGGTTGTATCTTACCTGGTCCAAACTAATAGCAATCTTGTGAAGTGGAGGGTCTGAGTTGGCTGCTTTATGAAATGTTGTGTGTGAGTGTGATTCTAAATGTGCATATATCCACAGATTAGCAGGTGGTCACACAAAAAATAATTAGAGTCTGAGAGCATATAAACAGGTTTATGCCTTGACTGAACAAAAAGATTTTGAATTTAAGAAGAAGAGGAAAAAACAGCTCAGATTACCTACATTATATGCTCTTGCATTGCATTTGCAAAGAATATTTTTAACAAAACTGCTGAAACCACCTTTTTTCACATAGCATATATACATACATGACTGGATTATTAAATCCACAGTGATGGTGTGACCTCTTGTATTCAGGCTCCTCTTTTGGAGACAATGGTTTCTTTGTTAATTCCACTGTAGGGAATAGGCTGGTGTTTACTTTGTGCTGGCACATTCTCCGAATTGATGCTAAGACTGCCTTGTGGCTTCCCACCTAACAAACCATCCAATTGGACATTTGCTTGCAAGATAAAGTTGTCAATTTTTGGAAAGCTAAATAAGTATAATATTTGTCACTTGACCTTGTAGCATTGATGAAGACAAAAATATTTTATAAAGTAATTTGGTCCTTGGGAGTAATATGTGCTTAATTATGATGATTTATTATGTGAAAATATTTATTTTTAATTTTTTACTTTCACAGATATATGAGGTGGAGGATGTATGATCTAGATGCAGATAATTCTTAGCAATTTTGTAATTATGTATAGTAATTACGCATTAACTGCAACCCACGTCAGGCAACATATGCATTTGTTTTTGTCGCTGTTATCTAGTCTTTCAGGAATATGATTTGTGGCAAAAAACATTGATGTACAAATTTTGGATTCACACTATGTTCAACACTTCCAGTTTCAGCCACTGGGGGCAGTGGTTTGAATTATATTGATTTCAGCAGCAGAACTTTCGACCTCCTGTTGCAGAATTCATAGTATGATAAGTCTGTTTTTTAGGGGGCGGGGTTTGGGGGGGGTGGCAACAAAAAATAATTCTCACATGAATGCTCACTCAAATACTTCAATCCATACTCCATAATGAACCCCATTCGAGTCAAAATTAATCCCTCCATTTTAAATAGATAGGCTGTTAACAGCTTGAGGGGATTTGAACTGTGAGATGACTTAATGATTGATTCTTTTATTGTATGCCTCAGCAGCCCAACAGTGTGCCATCCATATTCAAAGACCCACCTGTTTCTCTGTATATTTCTGTGAGGTATTGATTTGTATTACAAGCATAGTGTTACTTTATCTGATCATCACAGGAGTAGCCTTTGAGATATTCCACGGGACAATCCCCTCTCCTCTCTTGTTGGACACCTGTCCTGCTTGCTAAATACAGAATTTGCTGAAAGAATTCAGTTAGTTCCGCTATTGGAACCTACCATCAAGCTCTCTTTCCAGCATCCATGCGTGGCGGAATTAATGGAAAATAGGGTTGCGCGGTATACCGGTACTAACAAAATATTGCGATACCAAATTTTTTTTAAAATCATCTTGTTGTTAATTTCGGTAAAGTATGCTGCCATTAGCTAAATGTAATGTAATGTGAGAGCTTTGAGATTAAATCAAAGACCATCTGAAAATAATAATAAAAAAAAGTCTCGATATGGCCAAGTGTGATCATTAAACAGCAGAAGGATGTTATTTAATTAAGTAATATATAGTCACATACATGCCAGAGAATGAATAAGAGGCTCCATCACACAAATGCAACACAAAATACTAATACTTGATTTTCATGCAGTGTGTCCAATAGTATCCATCTGCAGAGCCGCAGAGCAGTGTGTTTAGTGTATAATTGGCTGTGAACTCACAAATGACCATTTTCACCATTGCAGCTTGGAGATTTCAGCTCGCGAGTCATGGGAAGCTTGATATAACGAATCCTTCACAAACAGGAAGAACTTCAAAGGTATTTCAAAATAAAATACCACTAAATAAGAGCTCTATTCTACCAAATGTGTAAAATTGAAGACATTACGACAGAAAAATATTTAACTGTATAAAAGTGTAATATTAAAAGTATTCGTAATAATCATCATAATAACAATAATATAATATTAAATATTTATGTTATTAATATTATTATCTGTAAGCTATATCACAAAAGCAAGTGTACTGAATATCAGCATGTTGTGATTCAGCCATGGCAGGCTTTTGCCTCAGGTAATCAGATTGTTTTAATTTAATGTTGTCATTAATAATGTAAAACTCAATTTTGTTAGTTTTTTTTTTTTTTACCAGAAATAATATATATGTTATTATTGTTGAAATATTATTATTGGCTCTATATTGTTGAAAATTATTATATTTTCATTTGATTAAATCTGTACAGTATGTATTTGATTAATCTCAATTTGCATACGGATCTTGCGTGACCCGGACAGGTAAAGGCGTTGTGCGCTGCCCCAGGACGCTGGGTGGCAAAGCTGGCCCAGCCCCTAGGTGTGAATTATGGGAGAGTCCAAAGAAAAGTTTGTAGTGGAAAAAGTACATTTTCTTTTTTTCAAATATTTAAATAACAATAAAAGTGAGCATCAGAGTGACTATTTTCACCTGTCGTCTATTCGCGTTCACCTGATGAGGTACAGTATATAGCAAAGGCACGCTGCTCTAACACTTTCCATTGTGGTAAGTATCAGTCAGTATTTTGACAAAGCATGTCATTATTATACACTTATAATAAATTAACATATCACAATATAATTACAGAAAACTTAAAGAAATAGTTCACCCAAAAATGAAAGTTCTCTCATAATTTACTCACCATCATGCTGTTCCAAACTAGGGCTGTCAACCGGGCAGAGAAAGTACATTTGATTTGTTCACTTAAATAATACCAACATTTTTATTATATTTAAATTTAAAAGACATTATTTGAGTTCACCAAAAACTTAAAATTCTATCATAGTTTACTCAATCGCATGCCATCTAAGATGTGTATGACTTTGTTTCTAATGCTAGACAGAATTTAGATTTTTAGAAGAATATCTTAACTGTTTAGGTCCATTTAATGCAAGTGAATGGTGATCAGGCCTTTGAAGCTCCAAAAAGGACATTATGTCAGCATAACATTTATCCATCAGACTCCAGTGTTTAATCAATGTCTTCTGAAGTGATCCAGTTGGTTTTGGGGGAGAACAGACCAAAATGTAACTCCTTTTTCACTTTACTTTTTGCCTCTTTAGGCGTTATCATGATTTCAAGCTCGATTACATTTCCCAGTGCTTGATGCATTCGCAGAGCATTAGATGGCGCTATTTGAAGTGTAATTAAGCTTGACACAAAAACGTATTTTTCTTTTTTAACTTTATGCACAGAAAGCTTGGATGAAGTGCTTTCTAAGGAGCAGATGATAAGCCAGACTTTTTCAGCAAGACTTTCCCTCTTTGGCACAGTATGAATTAGAGAGAAGATGTACAGTAGTCCTCGGCTGTGTAACAAGATCAGGACAGAGTTTATGATCCTGTGGGATTCCCCTCATTCCTGTCAAAGACGTTTAATGCTTGATCCCATGGCATTAGACCTCCCAGTTTGAGTTAATACTCTGGGTAAAGCCGTTTTATTCTGGCCTTAGAGCATAATGCTTCTGCGAGAATGTGTTTCTGTTGGGTGAGGTTGGGTCATGGATGCCTGAAGCTGCTGCTGGATATTGAATCTACCCTTTATAATCCTTTGTATCTGTATTGTCTTCAAATATATATATATATATATATACAGATATCACTGTTTATATAACAGAATCGACAGTACATCTAAAACACTCATGGTTTTTAATGTATCATGCACAGAGGGATCCGTCTGGCTGTTTGTTTGAATGGCAGGCAGTCTCAACATGCTCTTCCCAGAGATTCCACCTCATATGGCTATGGTTGTGGTTCTTTGAGAGAGCACTATAAGCACTGTATTTTTGGGTGCTACATTTTTGTGCTGTTACTTGATTTTCATTCCATTATTGAATTGAGTGCTAAAACAACACAATCTATGATTCCGTTCAAGATGCAAATTTAACATATCCGAAAAAACTATTATATAGTAAAAACAATGTGTGAATACAGCTGTGTTTCCTTCCCATGTGAACAAAATAGTCACTTCCTGAAGAAATTGTAGCTACTGTGACTCATTTATTTATAAATCTTTGCGGATTAGAGCACATAGACAAAACTCTAGAAGAACTTTGTCTCATATATGGGAGCAACAGCGGGCTACACCATTCTGGGAGCACTATGTATGCCCGTTCCTCCTTCCTTATGTCTTTGCCATGCGGATCTATAGTTGATTTTTCAAAAGTGACAATAAGCCTGCTCTTCGGCACAGTTCAAGGTTGTTTTCGACTTATTGGACACCGTTAATTCAGTTTGACCAAAACAACATTTCAGATACAATGATCGGTCCGCTTATTAGTCGAGTTTTGTATTCATAAATTCAATAGGAGTTTATTTGGTAAATGGGTTTCCATCATAGTTTATGCACATTTCTACTTATCGCATTATAATGTATTCGTCTCAAGTGAGCAGATGTTTTCTTTAAGCGCACTTTGGAGATTTCATTTACATCTTGGTATTTGTATCCAGCGGTTTTATGCTAACTCCGGCTTCCTCCCACCATCCAAAAGACATGCAGGCTAGGTTAATTGGTGTCTCCAAAAAATTGCCCTAGGTGTGGATGTGGATGTGGAGGTGAGTGTGAGTGTATGTCTGTCTATGTGTGGCCCTGCGATGGACTGGCGACCTGTCCAGGGTGTCCCCCGCCTTTCGCCCTGTGTTAGCTGGGATAGGCTCCAGCCCCCCGCGACCCTGTACACAGGATAAATGGTTGACGATGGATGGATGGATGGATGGTTTTATGCTATATCCCAAAATGCGCATAAAAATAAGTAAATGGAAAACCAGCTATAGACATTGAATGTAAATAAACCATACTATCTTAGGACACAAGTAATACTTAGAATTCCCCTCTCTGTACATTTGTTTTGGAGAGAATGGCATCTTCCAAGAACTGAACTTGACAATTTATTCATCATCGTTTCTGTGGAGGGAACAACAAGATGAAAGTCAGAAAATGGGGATCAGATGCATCAACGTGTTTTTTTAGCAAAAGGGTGGAAATATACAACATCACTCAAATGGATTGAGAATGTGTGCAAGTGTGTGCATTTGAAAAGATGCTTTTTCGTCAGAGTCCATTCACCTCCAATTACTGACAGTCTCTACCCTTTGCAGGGAAAATGTCACAGTATTGACTCAACAATGTTTCTACCTTGTGGGTTGCTGGGCAGATTTTCAAATTCACTCATCTAATTTTTCTTCTTCCTTTTTAAGAGACACATAACATTTATTAAAGTTATGCAAGATAAATTAGAGCAGCTATTCTAAATGGATTTTAAATGTGTTTTTTAATAATCTGTGTCCCACAGTAACAGGTTAGATCACACACAGCCCACAGGTCATTAATAATTGTTATTTGGTATAGTCACTGTGTGCATTTCATAAATCTAAGAGGAAGTGTGTTGTACATTTGCAGGTCACTCATT
The DNA here is from genome assembly GCF_025860055.1 of Xyrauchen texanus. Taxonomy (NCBI): domain Eukaryota; kingdom Metazoa; phylum Chordata; class Actinopteri; order Cypriniformes; family Catostomidae; genus Xyrauchen; species Xyrauchen texanus. The sequence goes on from NC_068319.1 coordinate 22,122,073, forward strand.
TGTAATGTATAATGCAAAATGATGAAATTACGCAGATGCACACAACTGTAACATAACAGCAAAATAATTACTTTAAGCATGCAATCTATATTGACCCTTTTGTAAGATAGGCGAAAGCATAAGCTTGCAACAAGCAGTTGCTCCCACGGGGAACAACATGGTCATATGGGAATTTGGCATGTTGTTTCCAAGAGTCCCAGTTGCCTAGGACTACCACGTTATGCTGACTCACTGACAAAGAAAATTCTCCCTACTGATTCCAAGCCTGGTTTGAGTTTGGCCTGCATCTGATACTATTTTTTTACTTGGACATTGCTTTATAAGTCTGAAGACATTTTTTTTTCTACTATATTTTAAAATGAGCTGTATTAATGATTTGATCTGAGAGTGAATAACGACTTAAATTTTGGTCTGCGCTATTCATTATAAAAAGTAATTGTTTGCCCTCAGGAGCCTAGTAATCTATATGATGCACGAGTCGCATAAAATACTTTAATGACACTTTTGGGTGCTATGTGAGTCTCTATGTGCTACAATTGTACTTAATTCAGTCAACGGGACATTACTTCAATTACCCCCTTTTGTGTTCCGCAGAAGCAAGAAAGTCATTCGGGATTGGAATCAAGATTATTTTTTTTTTGGCTGAACTATTCCTTTCACTAGCATAGCAAACACACAGCCTCTCCAAAACATTGTTGCAATTTCTTAACCATTTTTTTTTTCACAGATAATCGTCATGGTTATATTTATAGAAGATGGAGTGTTTTCATCAGCTGTTGTGATTGCTGTGGACTGTAATCATAGCATCCGAAGGAGTGAAAATGAATAACTGCATGTTCTTTTAGTGGTCAGTCTCTTGTTATGCTATATTTTAGCTGGCAGAAAACTAGTAACAAGAAGTGTACCCCTCAGATTTTTGAGCCATACAATTCTAAATGGAACTTTCAAAATAAAATAAATAAAATTATTATTAATAAATAAATATTTCAATTCATTTATTAAAATCGTACCCAATTATTATGGGTAAAAAAAGGTGTTTGTCTACAATGTTGTACATACATATATAAATACATTATGTATAGGTGAATAACTAAATAATAAATAAAAAGTGTGTTTTTTTGTCTGTCACCTCAGGCAGCAATTGGACAGCAACTGATACCCTCTCAAAAACATAGGTGCAACCCACCTGTAACACTACGTAGAAAACCATGAAGTGCACCGTTTTCCCCCAACACTTTATTTGACACGGGCTGATATTTTGGTTCTCATGCTTTGTAGATTTCACTTAGCAACAGTAAACTCTAAAATGATACTTTCTGTATGTTTGCACCCTGACAGAAGCACTGGAGCCAAACCAAACATGTCCCCTCATGATTCAGAGCTGTAAAAAGCAAACCATTTACCACAAATGATCTGAGTGTGATCTTGTTAACATGCAATGTCTACTAAGTCCAGTCACGATTCCAGCCTGATTCATTTGTCACTCTAAAAGGAAGGGAGAGAAAGAGAGAAAAGAGACAATGAGGGTGGGGGGTGGGGGGTGGGGGGGTTCTGGCTGGAGATGTGACCCAAGATGTGGAGACAAGACACGTGTTGGACCACCAGTGCTCTGGAGATAAGTATGGTAACCTTGTCCTCCTAGAAAGACAAACCTGGGAAGGACAAGAGAGGACGGTCATCCCTCTGAATCCTGACAGATATGCTGTTAGTTTCAAGAACAGTCTTCTTTACATAAAAGTACGCAGGATTTTAAGGTTGTGGCCTAACAGACAATGACTAATGACCTGGTGCGGTGTTTGTGAGTGGATTTTCAGTCAACTGTACTCCTCTCTGTCTCTCTCGCTCATTTGCTTTCCCCATCTTTCCATCAATCTGTCTACACTTTTTGCATGTATAGTCTGAATAAGAGTTAGGTGTGAATTGTCAGAAGGTTATTTGGGGGTGAGGAATCTGAGGTCTCAGGGTCTCCATACAACATTTACATTTTTGCATTTGGCAGATGCTTTTATGCAAAGTGCTTACAGTGTATTCAAGCTTCCTCCATACAACATTTACATTTATGCATTTATTACAGTGCATTCAAGTTGCATATTTTATCAGTGTGTGTCTTCCCTGAGAATCAAACCCATGGCCTTGGTGTTGCCAATGACTGTCCTGCCATGTTTGCCACAAAGCTCATTTGTATGTGAAAATGATCAGAGGAGAACATCAACTTTTATAATTAAATACAACAATATAACTTAAATACAGAGCAGTGCTTATGCAGCACATGTAAAGCCTTGTTTAATTTAACGTATTTGGTTTAAAAATACTTTAATCTTAAAAATAAGATTGAGATATTTAAGACTGAAAACATTACTTACAAATATTCCCTTAAAAATCGATCCTCCTGAAAGTTACAAAATGATTCACACACAGTGGCCTTGATAGATCACAAAGGTGACATCTCATAAAGCTGACCCTTTTAGATCATTTTCCAAAATAATTTTTTTTTTCACACATTTATGATTAATGCATTGTAATAGCTTCTTTCAAACAGCAAGGGCTGATTTGTGGACCTGAGGACTCAAAAATTGTTCAAAGACACCCTCAAGCACATAGCAATATGAAATGCAGAGAAAGATTAAGAATTTATTTTAAAAACCTATAACTCAGGTCACAAAAAAGTCTGCTTAGAGTATTTCGCCTGTGTGAACATGTTCGCTGTGGAGTGACTCGTGTTTGCGAAGCGTCTTAAGCAGGAAAATAAACATTTCTCTGTGAGGAGACAGGGAAACGAGCATTTATTTATTTATTTTGGGTTTATTGATTTAGTCTGAAGAGGAAGACCTCAGATTCCAATCATCTACTTTGAATTATAACCGATATATGGTTGATTGGAATGGGCAGCCAATCAACAAGAACTCCTAAATGAGTGCAACCATTGAGTGATCAGTGTAATACATTTAACCAGACCAGTGTCTCTTATTTATCCTTAATTCACCCAGCCAACACACCTGTAAATGCATTTTTGAGATGTGACTTAAACTCCTCAATTGGTTTTGCTTTAAGATTTAACATTTACAAATTGCAATTTTAATTTAATTAAAATGGCAATTAACTGCAAATGAACAACAATGATTGGCTGAACAGGAAAACTGGAATTATCTATATTACCATTAATTTTTTATATTGTTTAAACACATCCCAAATCTTATCATCGTGCACAAAAGTCCACAGTGTCACATCCCTATGTAAGTAGAATGTAAAGAATCCTGCATTCATTCATGGTGTCCCAGCTCTTGAGCTATTCAGACCGGCTCCCACAGGAACGAGTCATAGCAAGCTGCAGCGTTAGGCAGTGGGTTCGTTTCACTGAGCACAAAGATTCTTTTATACAGGCATATGTTTTAATGAAGCTTTGTGCAGATTTCACTGCACTGTCAATGTCCAATGTGACTGTTATTGTTTTCAGTCCATTTTAGCTACTACATATTATGTTGGCTTAACACAGTTTACATACTGTTATTGCATAACTTCAATAAAGGTGTTTTTAAAATCCCTAACCCAAGGCCAATCTGACTAACTTAGAAAACAATTAAAACAAGATGTCCTCTGCAGTGCTTTTCATGTTGTCAAAGTGCTGCATTGAAACCCTGATGAGTCATGTGGAAGCCCCTTTATGCCATGTCCACACTAATATGATTTTGGTTGAAAAAGTTTGTGTACATTATTTCAGTGGTTTTGCTAAGATTACGCCTCTCATCCACACTAAAACAGCATTTTCCTCCCCGGTGACTTTCCAAAAACACTCTCTAGAACCACATACTTTGGAAAGCGATGATGTTAGGAAACATCATCGCTCTGTCACTTCATTTGACACACTCCACGTTGTGTTGAATGAAGTGACACAAGGGGTCTTCCTGGCATGCCAAACGTACCTCTGAACCTGAGAAAAGGCCAATGTCAAGTTGGCAGACAGAATTTGCATGCCCCGCCCTGGACATACAGGTATAAAGGGAAGCGGGGCAGCGACTGCCAGTCAGAATTTTTCTTCGGAGCCGAACAGTTTGGCAACAGCAAGCTGAGATCACCACTGTTTCACTCACCTCTACTGGCGATAAGCATTGCTGTTGGATCTACGTTGCATTTCCAGCTGGCGTTCTCTCTCTCTGCACGCTGTGCAGTCCACGCCCCTGGGCGCTTCGACAGCGCTTTCATTGCCTGAAAGAGTGTTTCTCCTCCTAAAAAGAGTTTATTTCCACTAAAAGAGTGTCAGTTCCCACTCACTCATATTCGCTCGTCCGCTCTCACTACCCTGGATGGCGGGGCGGCCCACGGTTACACAGAGGTCTCCCTAGGTGGACAGAGCGGTTGCAATCCACTTGTGTCCCGAGAATGCCGCCACCTGGTGGAAACGCATGGTACTCCCCTCCAGAGCCCGTAGAATGACGTCATCACTGACTTCAAAAGTCTACCACCGGACAGGCCGCCTCCGCCCTGCATGCCATGACTCTCCTGCAAGTTCACCAAGCCAAGGCACTCAAAGATCTGCACGTGGGTAGTTCTGACCCCAGTGTTCTGCAGGAACTGTGCTCTGCCACCGACCTCGCTCTCAGACCCACGAAGGTCACAGCACAGGCACTCGGGCGGGCGATGGCCACCCTCGTGGTCCAGGAGCGTCACCTCTGGCTGAATATGGTCGAGATGCGCGACGTTGACAAGGCATGCTTTCTCAACACTCCCAGCTTGGCCTCTTCGGTGACACCGTCGACGACTTCGCCCAGCAGTTTCCGGAGGTGAAGAAGCACATGGCACACCAGCGCGCCCCGCCTGCTTGCCGAGGGCATCCCTCTGCAGCTAAACAACAGGTAGCGCTGCCACAACCCGGGCCCAGCTCTCAGCCCCAGCGCCGAGCACCTCACTGGCAGTGTACTCCCCCCATCTCCAGGACCCCTTCGAGGACCAGGAAAGCTCCGAAGCGCTCCTGAGACGCCAAGGTGGTACCAAGACCACTCCGTCCCCCGATGGAGGGCCAGGAGGAGAATCCTTGTTTCACCACATTCTCAATAAAGAGCGATTTCCTCACTCCCTGGGTCACCCAGCCGGTGCATGCCATTCTCACGGCACCCCGGCCTCAAAACTCTACAGTCCTGGCTCCCCGCATGCAGTTCCCTCGCCTATGGCCCCCCGACTTCTCAGCCCTGGCAGTTCCGAAGATGCCTCTCTAGGACCTCTCCCTCAGGCTCCAGAGATGGGACCAAGTCACACATGTGCAAGTCTCAAGTAAGTCTCAAGTCTTAACCTTCAAGTCTCAAGTAAGTCCCAAGTATTTTTTTCTTGGGCAAGTCAAGTCAAGTCAAGTCACAGGTGTAGCGAATCAGCTCTATATTCTTCCACCATTAGGTAGCGAATCAGCTCTATGAAATATTAATAATCAATCATAACTTGTTATAATCAATTATGAATATTTGGGTCAGTTAATCGGGTTAACTTGATGTAGCTACATTAACATTACAACCAAATACTCGGTTCATCCCGTGAACACTCAATATTGGTTATTAATTAATTAATTAATAGAAAGGTACATTTCGGGGCATGGGAAATGTCTTTCTTACTAAGTATTAAGAGCAAGTAGTCAAAATCTATGATTAGTGACTTTAGATATGAGCTTGAGACACAGACAACTTTACATGTGACATGAACAAGACTTTATTAACTAGACTAAACATTTAAACTACTCTAACATACATATACATACATTCATACAGTTTACCAAGGGAAAGAGGGCTGAAGCAGAATACAGGAAGGCAAGAAGTTATAGCATTGTTTGAAGTTCAGCAGATCAACAGCCTGAGCAAACCATCATATTAGTTCTGACACGCCCTTTTTAGAAAGGGGTTAAGGATACTTAATGTATCAAATAATGAGACTAAGTTTGATACTTGCATGTCCCATTTGAATTAAACTGTCCTGATGCAATTTGTTGAGGCTCCAGTTGATCTTTGATGATGTTGTCTTGATGAGAGAGAACCAGTGAGAGTCAGAGGATCTTGGTGAATGGGCAGTCGAGGCCGTAGCCTGGCACATGCTTGGGAGTCCTTGGGGCCTTTAGTTTGGCATCATTCAGCGAGAGAGTGAGAGAGCACAAGGCTCAGAGAACCAGAAAGGCAGGAAGCAAGAGAGGCTAAGAGTGAGCGAGGAAGAGCTAAGAAGAGGATGAGAGGAAGTGGGCGCAGCAATTTTATACCCTCGGGAAACAGGTCCCACCTCTCATTGGCTCGACCAATAAGAAGGGTTTGAGTTCTAGGCGGGAATTTGGTTTATTGCTCTTTGTTGTAAAATTGCCCATTGCATGTGCAAGAAAGAAAATAGGAAATATACTTTTAATACTAATATGTTGTTGTTATCGACATATCATGTACACAGTCATTTCAATCTTCAAAATACCAAGTTATAGAGACCAAATATGCCACACATATGATTTTGGTTAACCATAGTATGCAAAGTCTGAAACATTAACCCATTAGTTTGCAAGAAAACATAGATCAAGCACATTTAAGGGAAAATGTGAGATGGCACATTAGATACATGTCAATATTTATCACATGGATATATAGAATATATATATATAGGATTAACAGGGTTCATTTCTCTTTCTCAGTAAGAGAATGAAGGGAGGGTCAGCACTTCTCTGAACATTCCTTTGGAGGTCGTAAAGGCCTCCATTACTCTGGGCATGAGAGAGTTCCTTTGTCAAAGCTCATTTGCATGTTTATGACAGTAAGAGATTTTGGGCTGAATGACTCAAAAGATAGTAAAACATCGCGTAATATCATTCTACAGAGATCTTATATTCGAATTCAGCTCGGACAAATCGTAAGGTTTAATTTGATACCAAGAAAGGTATATTTAGTACACTTAATAAGGGAATATACACTGAGGCTATTAAATATGAGGCCTCAGAGTTTAAAACACACAACGAAACAGTTCTAACGAGTTTGATATACCTCAGAAATACACAACATACAGGGATTACACGTATTTCATTAGCAATATGCAGTTCTGTGTTTAACTGAAAAACACACACACACACACACATTTTTACGTTCAAAGTTTCCCCTTCCTGTCCACGCTGATAAGCACGTGGTGAGCATCGCGGATGTCACATGCGGTTCTCTGTCAATAGTTCATTGTCTCTTTGTCAATACATTTATTGTGCTTGTGGAGGCTGGTTGGCGCTATTTCAGTAATTAGGGGGGTTTTTAACAGTAAGTTCTTGTTTGTTCGGGAATCTGTTAAGGCCACTGATCCTCCGCCATACCTTACACAGGCTATGTCAAGTCAAGTCCAAGTCAAGTCACAGGCTATATCAAGTCAAGTCCAAGTCAAGTCACCTTATTAATGTAATTTTACCTGCAGAATCTGATCATAATAAAGTGAAAAGACAAGATATAAGTAACTGTCAGTAAATCACAATACTCATGTTCAGTAAAATACATCATGGAATCAAACAAAATTGTAACTTCATAAAATTATTTATTTTTCACTTCTGCCAACAGTGTTTGAATGTTTGAAATTTTCAACATTGAGTCCATAAAACAAATAACAGCTTAACATCCAACAGACTCCTCTCTGAACACCTCCCTCTCTCTCTCTCAAACACAGTTACATACATTAAACTTTGTTACATTTCTCCTCTCTCTCTCACACACACACTCTCTCTCTCACACACTCTCTCACACACACACTCTCACACACACACACACACACACACACACACTCTCTCACACACACACTCCCACACCCACACTCACTCTCACACACACTCTCTCTCCCACACTCCCACACCCACACTCACTCACTCACTCACTCTCGCGCTCACACACACACACACTCACTCTCGCGCTCTCACACTCCCACACCCACACTCACTCACTCACTCACAGAGTATATCCATAAGCCTATTTTTGCAATGCCTGTGAGTGGGAAACGTTGAGGTACCAGAGCGCGTGAACGTCATGGCAACGTACAAAACAAAGTACCTTGCGCGGGAAACACTTAACGTAAATGCGCGTAACTAACGTAAATCAAGCAGGCTAGTATGCAGCATAAGCCACGAAGTGTTGGCGAAATAAAAAATTAATGGACAGATTTTTTTTTTCCAAAAAACTTCTTGCACAAAATAAATTCCAGCACTTTCAAGGACCTGTATCTATGTATGTTTATTTTCAAGAACTTTCCAGGGCCTTGAATTTTATTTTTCAGATTCACAAACTTTCAAGCATTTCAAGGACCCGTGGGAACCCTGCTATTATTACATTAGCTAACTACCAACTAACCAGATCAAATTAACAAACTGACAAGCACTTACTGGGCAGAATGGCTCTTCAAATGGCGGACAAAATTGGAGGTTGTCGTCTGGCTGTCCGCGATCTTAACGTTGCATGTCTTGCAAAGCGCTGTTCGTCTTTTGCCGTCTTGATAATAATTTTTGAAGCCGAAAGTGATGACCCTCGGTAACGTTACCCCTCCGGCTGACATGTTGATGTGTTATCTGATCTAAGTGGGCGTGGTGTGCGTAAGGTACAAGAGGGCATGGCTGATGATAGCCTATAGTGTCATGATCCAGTCATGACAAAACTATTCTCAGCCTGCGCTCCAGCTGGATCAACTTTATTTTTGCATTGGATCAACTTTTATACCTGCATTCGACAGCTAGATTGGTTTGCGGCAGTAGACCTGAAGGACGCGTAATTCCACATCTCCATTCTGCCTCGACACCGTCCCTTCTTACGATTTGCATTCAAAGGCCAGGCGTATCAGTACAAGGTCCTCCCCTTTGGCCTGTCCCTGTCCCCTCGCGTCTTCACGAAGATCGCAGAGGCAGCTCTTGCCCGCTAAGGGAAGTGGGAATCCGCATACTCAACTACCTCAATGACTGGCTCATCCTGGCTCACTCTCGAGAGTTACTGTGCGCTCACAGGGACCAGGTGCTCAAGCACCTCAGCCATCTAGAGCTTCAAGTCAACTGGGAAAAGAGCAAGCTTGTCCCGGTTCAGAGCATCTCTTTTCTCGGTATGGAGTTAGACTCAGTCTCATTGACAGCGCATCTCACCAACGAGCGTGCTCAGTCAGTGCTCATGTGCCTCTCTCTCTCTTCGAGCTCGGCACAGCGGTTCCTCTAAAATAATTCCAGAGGCTCCTGGGGCATATGGCACCTCCTTAGCAGACATCTGCAGTGCAGAGGGCTGGGCAACACCCAATACCTTTGCCAGATTTTACAATCTCAGGGTTGAGTCGGTCTCGTCCTGTGTTTTGTCAGGTCCGAGCCGGTAGAACTTGGTAACGTGGCATAACCAACCGGGTGTTCCACTTGCATACAGCGCCCTTCACCAAGTTGATCCAGTGTGCCTTCTATCCCAGGTTAGCCACTTAGCGTCGCTCCCTGGATGTTCTCCTCCCTAGCCTTCTGGACTGCAAATTCAGCGGAGCAATTTGCGTCCAGACCCACAACGAGTCACAGGTGCTCTGTACTGGGGTCGGGCTCCACGGGCTTAGTTCCCTTTACAGGCAAACTCCCCGTGATGTGTTTCCCGGGGTACGGTCCCCCTGTCGGTGGACCCACATTTCCCTTGGGCAGCCCCGCTGCCCTGGTCGCCGTGCTTGTAGAGTCCCCCCTCATTAGGCTGGACCTACCACCGCGCCATATCCCACGTACAGCTTCACAACCCTCGTGGTGTATTTGCCACATGTTACCTCCCCTTAGACTGGGCAGGATGTTCCCCCTGAAAGAATATGACCGAGAAAGACCGCCTTCCCTGGTGCAGTTAAGATAGCCCCATCTGCTTCACGTCCTATGTGAGAGACATAGTGAGAGAGAAGGACGCGGCTGCTGGACTTAATCCCATGCTAGTCATGTAGCACCTGTTCCCCCCCTCAGGGGTGCGGGGAACCTAAGGTCTGTATGTGACATCTCTTTGTGGGCGTTGGGGAGGGCTACGTGCAGCCGGCACAGGTGTCTCTAGCACGCAGTAGCCTGCTTGCACCTGTCTCGACAGTTCACGTAACACGGTGAGTAAGTGCCATTTTTATATGGAACCCCTTGTGTCACTTCATTCGACACAACGTCGAGTGAGTGACAGAAGGGGAACGACATGGTTACTGTTGTAATCTCCGTTCCCCGAGGGAAGGAACAAGACGTTGTGTCTCTCCTGCCACAGCACTAGACCTACTAATGTTAACGGCCATACCTTATTTTTGGCTCCTGACTGGCACCTAAGAGCCGTGAAATCCAAAACCCTAACTATAGACATAAACTAAACTAAACATAAACTTGACTAAACTAGACTTAGCGAACAAGGTTACATCAACAATACTTGACAAGAGACAATGGTAAACATGAGGGCTTAAATACACAGACATTGTGTAAAACAATAACAAGAAAACCAATAAACAGACAGACCTATAAACAAGATAACAACACTAATAACCTTAAACCAATGACAAACTAGAACTGATAAGACAATAAACCAATGAAAACAAAACATGAACAAAAACACATCTAGACATGACATACTCACTGTTCACACTTTAAAAAAAATAAATGTTTTTTCAACTTTAAGGTAAGGCTTGTCAATCCAGTATCAAATTTTGATTTTATTTCTGAATGCAGTCTCTCTCCCTCAGCCCATTTTGGACATTTGGTTGAGATGCTAAACTAAGAAAAAGAGGGCTATCGTTTGTTAGACACATTTAATTTCCATAAAGAAGACTTTGTTGCTTAATTAGTCTCCTGGCTCCCTTCCCTGTCACTTCCTCCTCCAACCAAACACAAATGGCTATTTGTTAAATCAATTATTCCAGGGAAGGAAATTAGGCATCTTGCATACATATATAGTTAAGAAGGAGAGTGCTTGTGTTATATGTCATCAGCCTGTGAAAGTGTGTGTGTGTGTGTGTGTGTGTGTGTGTGTGTGTGTGTGTGTGTGTGTGTGTGTGTGTGTGTGTGTGTGTGTGAGCGTGTATTTATCACTTTGTGGGGACCAAATGTCCCCATAAGGATAGTAAAACCCGAAATTTTTGACCTTGTGGGGACATTTTGTCGGTCCCCATGAGGAAAACAGCTTATATATCATACTAAATTATGTTTTTTGAAAATGTAAAAATGCAGAAAGTTTTCTGTGAGGGTTAGGTTTAGGGGTAGGGTTAGGTTTAGGGGATAGAATATAAAGTTTGTACAGTATAAAAACCATTATGTCTATGGAAAGTCCCCATAAAACATGGAAACACAACATGTGTGTGTGTGTGTGTGTGTGTGTGTGTGTGTGTGCGCCAAAGAAGCTAGCAGTGGAAGGATATTTTTGTTTGCTAAAATAAAAACATAAGTGTCCAAAATAATTTAATTTGAACTGTGAATGTGCAGCATGATACCAACAAAAACTAAACAGAATTAGCCTACGTCAGGACTAGTCAACTGGCTGCCCGCAGGCCAAACCCAGCCCGCCAATCATCTTTTTTTGGCCCTTCGACTGACATTTGATAAAATTTTCTCGCCATCTGAAATACCAGAGCGCATTCTGTGAAAAACTCAGCACTCATAGGTTCAAGCCTCAGCAATCAGCTGCGAGTTTAACAATGCTCATTGGCACGTGCAATAGCATTCAGCCATCATCAGTTATCCAGACCGGAGTGCATGTTTAAGCTTTTCTGGCGATAGTTTAGTTACAATACTTTTTCATTTGATTGCGTCTGTTTCAGTCAAATGTAACACGTCAATGAAAATTTACCGGAATTTATAGCCTCTGCCGGTGTAATCATTGGATGCACCTGCAGCAGGGCTACAAACAGGCGCATCGTCAGGTATTTTTTCTGAAGAGCAGTCCTGGGGCATCCCAAGTAACCCGAGACATTTTGTTTGTTTTAATTTCTTTTTCAAATTAAATTTGATTAAAAAAAATGGTTTGTTAGTTAAGAGTTGGTTAAGTCATGTTTGTTTTTCATCCAGCTCTTATGAAAGAATTTATGGTCAGACCTTGAAATAATTATAATTCAATATACATATGACTTCAATATACCTATGACTATTTTAATATGAATAAATGCACAGTATTAAGAATTAATGATAGTAAAGTTGTTGTTTTTTGCAATAAAACAGTCAGTAATATATAATTTAGTAATATATGATTGTGCCATCCTTGCTATGACTGCTTAATATCCTGACGGCCAGCTAAACTTTTCCCCCACACCAAGACTCTGAAGAATAATTTTTGGTTCCACAGGTTTATTGGAGTTAGAGAAAAAGTGAAAAGACGATGCTACTCCAGACACAAGAAGTCGACAGATATGAATTGAAATGATCTGGAAATAACAGACTAGGAAGCGCGCGTAAAGTGCGAGAGTTTTCCTGACTACGGGTAACGAGATAGGACATTTTGAACCAAGCGATCTTAAAGTGAACATGACCTAAATAGAAACACATAGGAAATGAAAATTCCTGGAACACATTAGCATACTGAATAAATGAAGAGAATGTTTATCTTCTGTAACTTAAACTTAATGCTTACATTTTCTTACTCATAACAAAACACACATCACCCCACAGTCCATGCACAGTCCTTTCTTTTTTTTTTTTTTTTAAACAGTCCATTTACTAAACAGACCATTATTCTGCCTCTGGAGGTAGAGGGAGAACTATTTCATTGACTGGCCTGAGAAAGAGGCTAGTCCCGCCTGGTTTAATGATCTTCACCTCGACCTGGCACACTTTCCCATCTTTGCTAGGGAAGGCCTGTGTAATCAGTCCAAGAGGCCATTCATTCCTAGGTGCTTGGCTGTTCTTAAGGAGAACAACGCTTCCAGACTGAATGTTTGGCTGAGTGGACTGCCATTTTTTGCGGGCCTGTAGTGTTGAGAGGAATTGTTTCTTCCAGCGGTCCCAGAAGGTGTTGGACAGGTGCTGAACCTGCCGCCACTGGGTCTTGTAGAGGTCTGCAACTCCAAACTCACCGGCAGGAGCAGGCACAATTTTCGTCTTTTGTGCGAGAAGAGCAGCTGGCGTGAGTATGAACGGGTTATCAGGGTCCATAGTCACTGGAACAAGTGGCCTGGCATTGATGATTGCTGCGACTTCTGCCATGAAAGTCACCAGCACTTCGTCGGTGAGCTTGTCTTTCAGCTGGAGGAACATTGTGTCTAGAATCCTCCTCGCTAGCCCCATCATTCTCTCCCATGATCCACCCAAATGGGATGCATGTGGGGGATTAAAGGACCGATGCAGCCTTTGTCTGAGAGGTAAGTCTTTACGGAAGTGCTGTCAACGTTCGAGGCTATCTTCAATTCCTTACAAGCGCCAATGAAGTTTGTGCCGCGGTCGGAACGGATGTACTTGACCGGCCCACGTATTGAAAGGAAACGCCGTAGCGCATTGATGAAGCTAGAGGTGTCGAGGGATTCTATGACTTCAATGTGCACAGCTCTTATGCTCATGCATGTAAAGATCACTGCCCATCTTTTGCTTTGAGTGAAGCCACCTCTGGTCTTGTGTGAGGAGACGTTCCATGGGCCGAACACATCAAGACCCACGCTGGAGAACGGAGGATCTGTTACAAGACGATCTGCTGGCAGGTTAGCCATTTTCTGGAGGCTGAGTGGAGCTCTGAGCCTTCTGCATGTTATGCATTGATGGATGATGCTGCTTACTCTTTTCTTCCCTCCGACTATCCAAAGTCCAGCTGAACGGACCGCCCCCTCTGTAAAGTGACGACCTTGATGATGGATTTGCTCGTGGTGGTGTCTGATGAGCAAAGTGGCGATATGATGCTGGCCAGGAATAATAAGGGGAGTCTTTTCACTCTGATCAAGACTTGAATGATAAAGATGGCCTCCGACTCTGAGAAGGCCGTGTGAGTCAATGAACGGGTCCAGATTTCTGAGAGGGCTTGTTTTCGGCATCCCTTCCTGTTTCTGAATGCACTTTATTTCTTGGCTGTAGACTTCCTGTTGAACTGCTTGGATGATTACAGCTGACACTTTCACTGATTCCTCAACTGTGAATACAGCTTCACAGTAATGCCAGCCCTTGCATGCTCTGTGCTCTCCGAGAGCTGTCTTGAAATGCCAAGCTATGTGAACAAGGCGAGTGACTGCACGGGTTAATGACTTCCAGGTAGAGAACTTAGCAAAGCGTTGTGAATCCAATTGCTTGTTTGAGGCTGTAATGTTAAAGGCAGACACCAGGGGGCGGATGTCTAAGTCTGTGTTTGGGTCAACAAGGTCATAAGTGCACTCAGAAATGCTGGGCTCCGGCTTTGAGAGAAATTTGGGCCCACTCAGCCAGTTGGTGAGTTTTAGTTGGCCAGCAGGGACGGAACGTGTTGCATGATCTGCAGGGTTCAGGTCTGTTGGCACGTAGCGCCACTGGTCTGGTCGGCTGGATCTTCGGATGCGTAACACCCGGTTGCTGACATAGACATAAAAGCGCCTGGTCTCATTGCAAATATAGCCCAAGACTACTTTACTGTCTGAGTAGTAAGTTACGACATCAAGCTGTAGGTCTAGTTCTGCTGTGACTAGGTCTGCTAACTCAACAGCAAGCACTGCTGCGCAGAGTTCAAGTCTTGGCACTGTGTGTTCAGGGCGGGGGGCCAGCTTGGATTTGCCCATTACAAATCCAATCTGGTTGTTGCCATTGCTGTCTGTAACTTTCAGGTAGCACACAGCACCGATAGCTTTGACTGACGCATCACAGAACACACAGTTCTCTTCTTACCGCTGTCGACTGTGAGGCTTCTGTGTAGCGCCTTGGGATGGAAAGCTCAGCGAGCTCGGACAGAGAGGCTTTCCATGACGTCCAGGCATTTTCCATGGCTGGAGGTAAGGGCGCATCCCAGTCACCGTTCTCCGCCGTGAGTTCTCGCAGGATAGCCTTGCCTTGGACTATGACGGGTGCAACAAATCCAAGTGGGTCGTAGAGGCTATTGATAGTGGACAAGACACCCCGCCGGGTGTAGGGCTTGGTCTCACTGGAGACATTAAAAAGAAAACAGTCAGTCTTGAGATTCCAGTCAAGCCCGAGGCTGCGCTGCAATGGCAGTGCGTCTGCATCGAGGTCGAGGTCTTTGAGGTCACTCGCGTGGTCACTGGATGGAAAGGCATCCATGACCTCTTTGTTGTTCGCTGCAATCTTGTGAAGTCTCAGATTCGACTTGGATAGCACATCCTGTGTCCTTTTTAATAGGCTGATAGCAGCTTGAACTGTGGGCAGGGACTTCAGCCCATCATCGACATAGAAGTCATGCAACACAAAGTGCTGCACATCTGGGTCGACGTGGAACTCGTTGCTTTGAACAGACTTGTGTAAACCATGAATAGCCACCGCAGGTGAAGGGCTATTGCCGAAGACGTGGACGTTCATGCGATAATCCACGATGGCTTTGGAGAGGTCATTGTTCTGGAACCAGAGAAAACGTAAGAAGTCACGGTCCTTTTCTCTTACCAGGAAGCAATAGAAAATCTGTTCTATGTCGGCCGTGAAGGCGATGGCCTCTCTTCTGAATCGAATCAGCACTCCCAGTAGTGTGTTATTCAGGTCAGGTCCCGTTAACAGCACGTTGTTGAGTGATACGCCGTTGTATTGGGCACTGGAATCGAATACCACCCGGATTTTCTTTGGTTTCTTCGGATGATACACTCCGAACCTTGGTAAGTACCACTTTTCTTCATCCGGGCTGAGAGGAGGGGCTAACTCTGCATGGCCGTTCCTAAACATGTTGCCCATAAAGGCTAGAAAGTGGTCTCTCATCTCAGGCTTTTTCTCAAAGTTACGCTTGAGAGACATGAGACGCCTCAGCGCCTGTGGCCTGTTGTCAGGGAGCCATGGGCGTGGGCTCTTGAAGGGTAACGGCGCCACCCAACTGTTGTTTGAGTCTTTTTGTAGTCCATTATCTCCATGAACGTTGTATCTTGAATGGAAGGAGCCAACTGGTTGTCATCCCTGGTTCGCCTGAACACCGTGCATCCAAGGTGGTCGGTTTCACAGATAGGCTGGTCCTCAGAATACGCTGGAGGCTCACTGGTGACCTGGGTGTCTCTGAACCTCTCTTTCAGATGGAACACGTTGGGGCATGCATCAAAGAGAGTGGGCCGTTGGAGCTCTGTGGTGTTCGTGTGGAATGTGCTAATTGTCAGCGGTCTGTGAACATTACCTAGGCACACATTTTCAACAATGATCCACCCTAGGTCTAACTTCTGTGCGTAAGGCAGGTTGTGAGGGCCATTCACCTGTTTGCAGACTTTATGCGCTCTGATAATGTCCCGTCCTAAGAGAAGCATAATGGGGGCTTGCGGGTCAATGTCTGGGATGAGGTGTGCCACTGACCTTAGATGAGCATGATGAAGGGCTACTTCGGGGGTCGGAATCTCTTCTCTGTTGTTCGGTATATCGTTGCATTCTATGAGGCTTGGCAACGGGACACGAACAGTTCCATCCAGAGACTCCACTTCATAACCACTGGCCCTTCTGCCTGCTGATTGCTTCACTCCAGCACATGTCCTCAGAGTGTAAGGAGCGCTTGGACTTTGGTCGTTGAACATGTCGAAGAACTGTGAGCGAACCAGTGACCTGTTGCTCTGCTCGTCCATGATTGCATACGGTTTCACGGCTTTTTCTCTGTGGCTGGCTGGGAACACTTTGACCAGGCATATTTTCGAGCAGGAGCGATCGGTGAGTTCCCCTCCGCAGACCTTTGTGCATTCGTTGGTGACCTGAGACTGCGGTGAAGCTTCATCCTCCTCCCCGCCGTGCTCCGAAGCAGGGCCAGCCTCCTGCTGCCAAGGTGCGGGTCCAGGGTGAAGCGCTGTGTTGTGCCTGTCGCTCTTACATTCAAAACACTGGACATTGAGCTTGCAATGCTTTGCTATGTGAGACGAGGAAGAAAGACATTTAAAGCACACATTGTTTTCTTTGAGAAGCGTTTTGCGCTCGTCGATGTGCTTCTCTCTGAATGCACGGCACTTACGGAGAGGGTGTGGCTTTTTATGCAACAGACACCATTTGTCGCCGTCGCTGGATTTTGTTGGAGGCTCACCCGTGTCAGATGTTGATTGATTGATTTATTTGTCCTCGAGAGGAAATTTGTTTCCACCATAGGTGCGTACATAATACAGACACACATGTATAACGTATTAGAAACATCAACATATAAACATCTTCAAAAAAAAAAACAGAGACAGAGAGCATACCTGACGTATCAAAGGCTGATTTCCTATGTATTTAGAGCTCGTATAGATACAGGAACAAAACTCTTACTGAACTTGGCCTTCCTACACATCGGTAACCTATACCTGCGGCCAGAAGGCAGAAGGATAAAATACTTGTAAAGTGGGTGTTCTGAGTCATTTA
This sequence comes from Xyrauchen texanus, assembly GCF_025860055.1. NCBI lineage: Eukaryota > Metazoa > Chordata > Actinopteri > Cypriniformes > Catostomidae > Xyrauchen > Xyrauchen texanus. Next base: position 22,139,453 of record NC_068319.1, read on the forward strand.
AGATTTTTTGTGCCTTTCATAGCGTGAATGTCGAGACACTATCCGATAAATTGGGGGTAGGGATACCAATAATTTTACTTGCTAAATGAGTTATCTTTAAGAATTTGTTCTTGTTGGTAACTGTAAGCATATGAAAAAAACAAATGGCCCCATAAGTAAGGACCGGTTCAATAATACAACGATACAGAAGCAGAAGGAGACGTGGCTGAACAGACAAGTGCCTAAGTTTACGAATAGCTGTCAGTCTTTGTTGACAGCATTTGTAAACCCCTAGAGTATGCTGGGAGAGATACTCTCTCAACTATCTCTCCATCAATGATAATGCTAGAAGCATGGATCTGTGTTTTTGAGGTGCTAAAGACCAGTTCCTTAGTCTTTAAAATATTGAGGTGCAGAAAGTTATCCTCACACCACTTTCTAAAATGTGCTGTAGAACGTTGATAGTCCAAAAAAGAGTCCTTGTCCTCATTAAGCAGAGCAAGAATGGCTGTATCATCTGCATATTTAAAATAATGAGTCGTTGTAAAAGGACTCTGACAGTCATTTGTGTAGAAAGTAAAAAGGAATAGGCTAAGTACACACCCCTGAGGGGCGCCGGTATTAAGGACAATGGTTGATGATGATGCACTGCCCACCTTAACCACTTGGGGTCTATTGGAAAGAAAATTATGGATCCAATATATTAGGGATGATGGGACTTGCATTCTCTGTAGTTTCTTTATCACCTGGTGACGCTGAATTGAATTAAAAGCGGAACTAAAGTCAATAAAGAGAAGTCTGGCATAATTCCCCGAAATGTCCAGGTGTTGAAGTAGACAATGTAAGAGACAGGCCACTGCATCATTTGTGCCTCTATTCTGCTTATATGCAAATTGTAGACAATCTAGAGATGGTATAACATATGGAAGCATAATGTTTTTGATGATTTTCTCAAAACATTTCATTATAATAGAGGTTAATGATACAGGCCTGTAGTGATTTAACTCAGATGGATGCGTGTTTTTTGGAACAGGAATAACAATTGATGATTTCCATTTGACAGGTATTGTTGAAGTACAGAGTGAACGGAGGAAGAGTGAATGGAGAATAGGGGTTAATTCCAGGGCACAGCTTTTCAAGACCCGGCCCTGAATACCATCCGGCCCAGGAGCCTTATTCGGTTTGCACTTAATGAGCTGGGAATAGACATCCTGCCTGGTTAGAAGGGACTCATATTTCAACTCTTGAAGGGGCAAAGAATCCAAAAGGCTATCACACTCTGCTGAAAAGTCAGATGTGTCAAAACGGGCATAAAACTTATTAAGATTACTTCCAAAGGTGGTGGGATCTGATGCACAAGTAGTCTGTTTAAAGGCTTGTCCAGTAAGAGTCCTAACACACTGGAATGCCTGCTTGGTGTTCATATTTGCAAAGTCATGCTCCAATTTGTTTTTATAATTATTTTTCGCTTTAAAGATCTGATTTTTGATATCCTGATTTATTTTTTTGAGACCAGAGGAGTCCTTTTGCCTAAAGGCAAGTTTCCTCTTCTTGAAAATATATTTTATCTGTGGATTAATCCATGGTTTTGAGTTGGAATATGCTCTGATAGTCTTTACCGGTATACAAAGATCCATACAGAATTTGATGTAATCTGTAATAACTGAAACCTGTTCATCCAGGTCTCCCTCAAAGACTTCCCAGTCTGTACATGCAAAACAGCCTTGAAGGCATGCAATACCATCTTCCGACCACTGGGGGATGCTGCGTATTACCGGTTTGCGTTGTTTCAGCAGTTGTTTGTAAACAGGAAGTAAATGAATAACATTGTGATCCGCTAACCCTAGCGGTGGGAGAGCTCTGGCTTTAAAGGCTTCCGGAATGTTACTGTAACACAAATCTATAGTTTTATTGAATCTCGTTGGTACATCCACATGTTGATTGAAGGCTGGCAATGAGTAGTCAAGCCGACAGCTGTTAAAGTCACCAAGAAGTAGCACTGGAGCATCCGGGTATTTGCTGAGCATAGCCTGTGTATTTTGCGCTATCTGCTCAGCCGCTGCCTTGACATTAGCGCTTGGTGGAACATATACACAACTAAGCACAACAGTCGGAAATTACCTAGGGAGATAGAAAGCACGAGCGGACAGGGTGAGCAGCTCCAGGTTTGGATTACAGATCTTCTCGTGTACTTTGATGTTAGTGCACCAGCGCGAGTTGATGTACATACACACCCCACCGCCACGCTCTTTCCCAGAGTTACTGTTTCTGTCCGCCCGAAAGATCTCAAAGCCATCCAGGCTAACCTCGGTGTCCGGGACAGACTCATCTAGCCAAGACTCAAAGCAAAAACACATGCCTCCCTGAACGATGCATCCGTGAGACATTTAGCATGCAACAAGTCCATTTTATTTCTCAATGAACGAACATTTGAGAGAATTAATGAAGGTAGCAGAGGTTTAAAAGGACGTCTTCTAAGTCTGCACCGCACCCCTCCTCGCCTTCCTCTTTTCCTCTTTAAGCTTGATGTTGAAATTAGCTCAGGGGGCATGATCGTAGATGGAAACAGTTGGCAGTGGATAGAATTGCGCAGAGATAGAAGTTCATCCCGGGAATAGGTGAGTCCATTCCCTGCTCCGATATCATCTAATTGAATAGTCCATACCACGGAGTCAGTTACAATCCATATAATTATAAGGATAGTCCAAAACCAACTTGTCCAATTTCCCATGATGTTTTTGCCGTAGTACACTCTCAGAATTAACAAAAAAATAATAATAAACTCAAACAACACATACAGACAAACGCACCTACAGTGCCGTCGCAGCTAACGCATGCGCCAGACATCACTCATCATCATCATGTTGCTCTGGGTGACACCTCCGTCTTGTGGACGGAGACTTGCCGCTGTCTGTTCGGCTTCCACGCCGTCCTCTCTGTCCTGAGAGTCGTGTCTGCATTACCAATGAGGCTGAAGCTTGGGTTGTTTGCAATGTGTGCCTGTTGGCTGACAAAATCAACAAAGAAGCCAAAGGGAGGGTAGTTCACCTAGTTTTGACGCTTGTAGGCTGCACCAGCCATCACCCATTTGTCCTGGACACGAGGCAGGAGTTTTTGTACAATTGGGTTGACGCCTCTCGCCGTGTCAACGAAAGCCAGGCCTGGTAAGTCTCCTTCAGTTTTAGCGGCCTGCAGTTCCATTAGCAGATCACCCAGCTTAGTCAGCTTAGGTCCATCTCGGCTTGTTATTCTTGGAAAGTTGTAGATGCATTTGAACAGAGAATTTCTATTGCTTCAGCTGAGCCATAGGTTAGCTCGAGCCTTTCCCATGTCATGGCTAGTCCTGCTTCTGGCCTATTGATGTGTATTGCTCTTATCTCTTCAATATGCTCTGCTGACTCCTTTCTGAGCCACTTTAGCAGAAGATCCATCTCCTCACTCGCTTCCAGGTTTAGGCCTCTGATGACAGTCAAAAAGTTGAATTGAAGCAAGCCTGTAGCCACAAGCTCACGGCGGGCTAGATACCTGACAAAGTCATTTTTGTATGAGCTGCCGTCATTTGAGTCTGGCGTTACGACATGATGTGCGGGAGGAGGCTGAGTGTCGTGATTTCATGTGCTAAAGTGATGTGCAGGAGAAGCATGCTCACCACCGAACTTGATGTGAGGTAGACAAACGTCTCCAAGCGTCATGTTGAATGGTTCGTGGCTGTCCTCGTACATACTGATGTAAGGCTGCTGTGAGATGAGACGATGTGGAGCAATATTGTTCTGGTGCGGATAGAAGTGACTGGCTTCAGGATTTAGTGTAGGAGGTGACACGTTGTGATTAGGAACCAGCGCTGTCTTTGCTTGTGTGTCACCGTTTTCACATAACTTGAATTCTGGATCCCTTTCTCTTAGTTGATCAAGCACATATTGCTTTGTGCGTTGTGAAGCTTCTAAAGGAACAGAGCCTAAGTTAAGGTCACAGCTATGTTTCTCACTCTACATCAGCAGCAGCTTCAAATGCTTCTGCTTCGGCAATGGCTGCTGCAGCCTCTTTTTTATGCTTTAGCATTTCTATAGACACTTCCAACTTAGCTTGTTGTAGCCTCAGATTAGCTTCCTCCTCAGCATAGCGTAGGCGTGCCTTGCTGCTTCGGCTCTCGCTCTTGCTCTGACTGCTGCAGACCCCTCTGACGATGAACTGGATCTCACTGAACAACATACTTGCGAGCGCGTCCTTAACGATGCACAGCGTGGTGTCTCCTGTGCTGCTGTACTTTCATGCGCACTCTCCTCTGTAGCCTGTAGCTCGATGGCGCGTGCTGCTCCAGTAACACCTAACTGTAGAGTATGGTCCGTTGATCGTCCACTGGATGCGTGTGACGACGACATGTCGGCTAGCTTCAACTCGCTCTTCTTTATCTTGCTTGCTTTAGCATCGTCTTTTCACTGTGCCGTCCTCGCTATGACTGCTTAATATCCTGACGGCCAGCTAAACTTTTCCCCCACACCAAGACTCTGAAGATTAATTTTTGGTTCCACAGATTTATTGGAGTTAGAGAAAAAGTGAAAAGACGATGCTACTCCAGACACAAGAAGTCGACAGATATGAATTGAAATGATCTGGAAATAACAGACTAGGAAGCGCGCGTAAAGTGCGAGAGTTTTCCTGACTACGGGTAACGAGATAGGACATTTTGAACCAAGCGATCTTAAAGTGAACATGACCTAAATAGAAACACATAGGAAATGAAAATTCCTGGAATACATTAGCATACTGAATAAATGAAGAGAATGTTTATCTTCTGTAACTTAAACTTAATGCTTAAATTTTCTTACTCATAACAAAACAATGATCATTTTACACCCTGTCTCTTGCCCCCTGTCTAAAACGCTTGGTTTTGTCATAAGCGCCTCCTTTAAAACTTCAACGCAAACGGCCACTGTTCCGATTGGCTAACATCATGCAGCCCCTCAAATTCAGCCATTTTTTTAAACTGAATCTGTAGTGAATGAACAAGCTCCACAACATAATAAAACAAAATATCACTGTTTACATATAATGCACATCCAACACATTGCCTCTGAATATATTAGACTGTTCATCTCCAGCCCAACTGTTAACACTCACACCCTGTCTACAAAGGACGTGAGAGTCGTGTCACATCAAAAGCAATAGAACCCATTATAATCAATTATGCTTTCTACCATGGAAGCGTCCGTTGCGTTACATCACGTCTTGCCGACAATAAACAGATGTACCATTCAATTTTGCGATACACGCACTAGTGCTACTATTGCCAAAGACACAAATAAACAGTTTAATTTTGAGTCAACGCACCCACTGTAGACAGCCTCAAGCCATTGCATCGTGCCAACCAGCATGCCTGGTGTAAACAGGATGTCAGCACCATAAACATTTGACATTTGAAATATTCATGAATGGAACTTTTTACTTACTGTTTTGCATTGGGTCAAAATGTTTTTAACTGCCCCATCCTTCAATAACTGTTCCTTTTCAAAGCTTGAATTATTTTATGACTGTTCACAAGCAATCCATGCAGAAATATGCTGAAGACACATCCATATGATGCACATTCATCGTACGAAGAACAGTATAAACACATACATTCTGTTTCCAGCATCATCCTTCGCTGAAATGCACATCGCTGGAAACGCATCAAAATGGTCAAAGACATCCATGCAGTGCATGTTTTCATACACCAACAATTCAAAATAGCACAGATGGGAGAAAACACGCATCCATGACGTGTTTGTGCACAAACAGAAAGAAGCAGCAACTGAATGACAGAGAGTGGATTCTCCTCTTCAGAAATGTAACGTCTTGTAAAACTGCCGCAAGATATGTATCAATCAGTCAAAGATGTCTGTCTGTGCATGTATAAATGCAAATATAGTCTAGATGGGTCCTCTTTAGTGTTCAGGCATAGTTAGGCCACAGTAGGCCTTGTTTGTCCTTCACTCTAAGTTTACGAACTGAAACACCAGTGGGCGGGGACAGTCTTATTTACTTAATCTCCCAAGGCTGATTTAGCACTAGTGGTGCATAAAACAACAGCCCATTTAAACAGGAAGGGGGCATCTTATTGGCATATAAAACAACCAACCATAGTTAGCTTTTAGTAGTAGACATTTAGGGGTGAGTAAATCTGAAATCGTCAGCCTTGGTCATCAGCCTTGGAAGAAGAGAGACCATCGGACGAGGATTTAGGCACTTGGCTGATTGAATGTGTTCTAGGTTACGATGATCTGTAATCACCATAAATGGATGGTGAGCTCCCTCTAGCCAGTGTCTCCACTCCTCAAAAGCTGTTTTCATGGCCAAGAGTTCTTGATTGTCGACATCGTAGTTTCTCTCAGCTGAAGATAACTTGCGTGAGTAGAATGCACAGGAATGGTTTAGCGGGAGATCCTTGTTGCTGGGTCAGAAGCATCTCCTTCTAGTACGAAGGGTAGAGAGGGATCAGGATGATAGGGGCAGTAGTGAAGTGATGCTTGAGATCATCAAAAGCTTGATGGGCGGAAGGTGTTCAGTTTAGTTTTTGGGATTTACCACGGAGCAGAGAGCTAAGTGGGGCAGCCACCAAGCTGAAACCTCAGATTAAAAGTCTATAGAAATTAGCAAAGCCAAGGAAGCATTGTAGTTCCTAAATAGACACTGCAGTACCTCTTGTACTTTGGAAGAGTCCATGGCAACCCCCTCAGGGGAGATGATATACTACAGGAAGGAAATGTTGGACTGGTGGAATTCACAGTTCTCCATCTTGGCATAAAGCTGATGTTGAATAAGACAGTTGAGTACCACTGACATGTTGAATGAGTTCATCGAGGGAAGACAAGAACATAAGGATGTCATCGATGTAGACTAGAACCCACTTGCCAATAATATCAGGGAAAACGTAATTCACGAAGGCTTGGAAGATAGAAGGACTGTTGGAAAATCCGAAAGGCATCACCTGATTATCATAGTGTCCAGTGTGTGTAGAGAAAGCCATTTTCCATTCATCCCCCTCCTGAATGCGGATCAAATTGTAGGCATTACGAAGATCCAGTTTAGTGTAGATTTTGACATTTCATAACTGCTCTAGCACAGGTGGTACCAAAGGAAGGGGTAGCAATACTTGATGGTGACAGAGTACAGGCCTTGATAGTCAATGCATGGACAAAGACCCCCGTCCTTCTTTCCTAAGAAGAAAGGCACCGAAGCTGGAGAGGTGGAAGGTTGAATGAAACCTCTTTCTAGGGATTCTGCTATGTACTATTCCATAGCTTTAGTCTCTGGATAAGATAAGGGGTAAATTAATATGTGTGGAGGAGAGGAGCCTGGCAAAATGTCAATAGCACAGTCACAGGAATGGTGAGGAGGAAGTTGGGTAGCTTTAGCTTTGCTGAATGCCCCCCGGAGACCAAAAATAATATTGTGGTAGGGCCGACATCTCCTTTTCTGGGAGGATAGTCGTGGTATATACTGGAGGGAGAGAGATGGGTTCAGGGAGGTTGAGGCAAGACTGGAAACAGGAAGTACTCCAACAAGTGATATACCCATCTCTCCAGGAAATCTCAGGGTTGTGAAGTGTAAGCCATGGTAAGCCGAGAACAATTGGGTTTTTTGGAGAGTGAGTGAACAGGAATTGAATTTCTTCATGATGAAAGAGTCCAATTTAGAGATGAATGGGTTGAGTTATCTGCGAAATATTCAAATTCCTCTGTCTAGCACTGTGACATGTAATGGAGGGACACAAGGGACAAAAGACAATTTTAGATTTGTGGCAAGGGCCAGGTCAATGACGTTACCAGCAGCCCCAGAATCTAAAATGGCTAATATCTGCTATTCACTATTCTGAACATGCAATATGAAAGTCATTAGAAACTGATCAATATGAATCATATTAAAGAATTCAAAACTCACCACCGCACCCCACTTCCTAGGGGGGCGAGTAGGGCAGGCAGCCAGTAAATGTCCCAACTGTCCACAGTAGATACAAAGTCTCTCTCTGAGACGGCATTGTCGCTCTTCGGTGGTGAAGGAGAAATGACCCACTTGCATGGGCTTGTGTAGACTGGTAGCATCGATGTCAGAAGGAGGTGATTGTAGAGAGCTGATTGGACGACAGTCTTTGATCAGGTTGTCCAGGCGAATGGCGTGTTTGATGAATTCATCCCTCATCACGACAAGCTAGTTCCATTTGATGGTCAGGGTTTAATCCTTTACGGAATTACAGTTTTAATGTATCCTCCACCCACATGGTTTGTGCTGCTAGAGTGCGGAATGATAAGACAAATTCAGCATCTGACTTATTATTCTGCTTTAGATACAACAGAAGTTCTCCATGGTCCTTACCACCCTCGGATTGCTAAAAAATGTCCTGCAAGCAAGCTAGGAAGTGAGACAAAGAACCTTTAAGATGTTTTCTTGACTCCAAAATGCCATAACCCAGTCTAGCGCTTTGCCTGACAGCAGTGATATAATGAAGGAAACACAAGCTTCAACATTGGGATACATGTGAGGTAGTTGCGACAGAAAAAGTTCACATTGTAACAGAAATCCTTGACACTTCCTGGGTGATCCGTCAAACTTCTCTGGAAGTGAGAGTCAAGGATTTACAACAGCCGTAGAGGGCGTTGGGCTGTAGGCGGAACTGCTAGTGGAAACCCCCTTCTGAGATTTACATGGGTTGGATTGTACAGATTTAAAGAGTTCTTCTGTGATAGATGTGAGCTTGCAGAGCTGCTGATGGTGACTAGTCAGCATGGCTGCTTGCAATGAAACAAGCTTGTGTAACTGTTGAAAAGCTGCTGGATCTAAGTTTGGCAAAGTCTTTTGTAGCAAAGACGCCAGGGCAGTAGTGTTAAGATCCATGTACGGTTTAATAAGGCAAATAAATAGTAAAAACAAAGAGCAAAAACAAAGGTAGGCAAGGGATTGGTACACAGATAGGCAGTCCTGAAAAGAAAACAAAGTAAGTCCGATAGGCAGAGGAGTAATCCAATAAACAGGCAATAAATCCAAAACACTCACAAGCAGGCTGGGGAATACGGAGAACAGGCAGGAGTCAAACACAGGGTAATCAATGATTGTAATAAAGCTCAGAATTGTAGACCAGGCAAACAAGGCTTTGCATTGAATGCGTGGAAACTGGGAACTTAAATAGACAGAGTTAATATGAAACAAGTGGAAGAGTAATCAGTCTGACTGGAGGATTATGGGAAATGTAGTTCGTGAAATATCAGTACTAAGGAGATGACGACTTTTGCCGTTCAGGGGAGATGGCAGGCGCTGCGGATGTAACAGATGCATGTCACTTGTTTGCATCAAAAAAGAAGAACCACAATCAATGTTGGAGCATTTCTCCTTAAATAAAAATTATGGCTGAGTTCGGAATGGCATACTACCATACTACTCATCCTATTTCTGCCATAGACACATATGGCAAAAGTAGTACGAAAAGTATGGTTAGTAAGCCATTCTGAACTCAGCATATGATTTCTGCATACAGTATAACACAATAGTATGTTTAAGTACAACATGAAAACAATCCCTGTTGATCTTCTGGTCTCCTTGTTTCATCCCAACCTACAATTACATCAGTGATCACCGGGAAATCCCAAAGGCCCATTTGTATCCTCAACATCAGTGGTTCTCAACCAGGGGGCCTCAGCATACTTCTAGGGGGCCTCAAGATCTTTTAAGATTATTTAATATATGATAGGTTATTATAATTTTAATATAATTATTATATTCAACTTACTGACAATTCAAAAAACTCCCTTCAACAGCTTGCTTTTTCATTTCTGGAGTTTTAAGTAAATATCTTATAATAGATATATGTTATAATTTAAATATCTAATAGCCTACATAGGGCCCTTCGAATATTTTCTCTGACAATGGGGGGCCTTGGAGTCAAAAAGGTTGAGAACCACTGCTTTACATGGGTTTTGCAGGATTATTGTTAACGATTAATTGATCGTTAATTTCCACGACGATTGATTTTGAAAATGTCTGAAAATGTATATCCCTAATTAAAACCAGTGAGACTGTAAAAACTTTAATAACCCTGTTCCATCTCAGTTAGCTTTTTTCTTTGGACAGTTGTCCTAGTAATGGTGTTGCAGTGATACTTTTAATCATTCATTTGTTCTCCTCTCCACAGGCAGTCATTCACACAGAAAAGCCATTGGAGAGCACAGCTGAGGACATGAAAACTGGGTGAAAATGTTCTCAGTTTTTCTCTTTTTTTTTTTTGCCTGAAAACACATAAAATGATTATGCTTCTCTGGCCCTGGGGACCACATTTGATGCTACTTCATGAGAAAATTTCTGTCAGGTGAATTAAAATATCAAAGCTGTATTCACAAGCGCTGCACGTGTGTTATTGTCGTCTGTTGTTTTTTGGACTATTAGAGAGCATATACAAATATCCAGGAGTTTGTCAAACACAAAGCAATTTTCATTTTGTTTATTTAAATATTACACAGAATCAAGTATGGGGTGTACATCTTGAAATGGGAAAATAGACAATTTCTAGCCTCATTTGTGGTAGAAGAAGGGAAGCCTGGATGCTTCGGTTTAAATCACTTTGCTCTATCTTGTCATGGGACACATTTCATTAAGCAGACCAGCTGGGGCAACAGTGTGCGATGCGTCCACTGATCCATCATACAAATACTTCTCTCTCTCCCTCTCTCACACACACACTCGCTCGCTCGTGCTCTTTCTTCCTCTGTCAGAGTATGAGTAATCTGTGTCAATCCGTCTGATGAGATGACTGACAGCTAGGACATATTTATTTCCCTCATACCCTCCTACTCTCTCCCTCTACCTCTTCTCAGCTTTTTTATGTGTCCATCAGACATCACACATAGGGGCCAGGTGTGTGGAATCACGACCCGGACCTGCCCTCCGCCCTGCCACACATGGTTTTGAAAAAAATCGATGCCAGCTCAATTAAGCTGGATAAAACAAAATACAAATACTACACCAAATTAAAAACAAAATCATAAATTTCTCAGTGTAACTTTTCACTCATAATACTGTTAGTACAATTTGTACATTGAGAAACAAATATTAAATCAGAGAAGAAAAAAAATTGAAGCATTTTCACTAGTGGTTTAAAGCTTGCAGTCCTCACTGTACACCGCTACTGAAGCTTAGTTTGGTTTAATTGGAACAGGCCAGGGGGTGGGGGTGAATTTCAGGCTGTTAACTTAGGTTGCGAGAGGTGAGCTGACAGGAGCACGAATTAAAGTTTTATGTTAAGTAATTAGAGGAGAAACTTTGAAGCAAATTTTGGCTCCATCTTTCCATGAGGCACTTCTTTCATCTTACTTTCCTCCATGTCTTCTTATCTGATTTTTACAATTTGTTGCTGAAGTGATGTATAGCTTACAATGGTCATAGGTATTTTTTCAATGGAATATCCAATATCCATTTTGAGCAACAGAGACAGACGTATACAAGGGTTAGTATTTATATCTGAAGATATGTCTAATATCCCTCTGTGTGAGAATGGGAAATTGGGCTATTCCGCACCTTGAGTTCCCGTGGGAGGAAATACGCATAGACCCCTCCCATTTAAAAAAGAATGAGCAAAGATTTCCCTCAAGGAACTCCTGCATGCTCCCCATAGAGTGGATGCTATGCTAGGAGACATGATGGAGGGGGAAGATAAACAGAAAAAGAGAAAGACAGGCAGATAGAGAGAGAATGTATGAGTCACTCTGTAGAAGAGAGTTCTGTCAGAAGGAAGGACTGGGGAAATGGGAGAGGTGAGGTGAGATGAGGGGAAAATGAAATTGCAAGTAAATCCCTCGCCGGGCTGGCATGTCACAGGGCAGAGTAGCAAATGAGGGGTGGGAGGGAGTAAATGGAGAGTGGCAGGGATGGATAGAACAAGAAAGGAGGAGGGGTGTGATAGAGAGATGGTGGCAAGACTGCTCCCCAAGCCAGCTGCTGAGTTAATCCGTTTAGGGGCCTGGAGACTGGGGGAATTGCGGAGAGGTGTGTTTGGGTCAGGGAGAGGCTTCTACGGGTTCAATGGCAGTCCTGCAGGTCTCTGACACTCTCCAGTCTGCAACAGACTCCCTCCCCAGTCTCCAATCCAATCTAAAGACCTGGCAAACAAAGGTCTGTGTATGTCTGGCTATGTGTGTGTGTTGCCCTTGACCCTATTTAGCAAAGCATAATCCGAAAGCCTCTATGGGTCTACTCCTCGATAGCAACAGATGTGAGCCTGAAACCTCAGCTTATACACAGCCCGCTAAATACTCACGTGTTAACTGACTCTTAGAGGACATCCAATCAAATGGCAACATCTAGGTCGAATCTGCTAGTACAATATCTGTCCAAATGAACCAGCTGCAACAGTAAGTGATTGTTAGAAATGTAAGTCAAAGTACTCAGGCTGGTAGTTAGGCATTAAAGTTTAAATTTCACTGTGAGGCTGTGCAAAGTTATCTAAGAACAAGAGCTGTAAAATGTCCAACCTCTTTGTTGGCAGACAAAATCTTTCTCAATTCTGAATTTTGTAATGTAAATTTTCCCCTTTGGTCGATTTGATTCTTGAGGGTGCTGAGAATCACCTGCTTTCATGTGAAGTGACTGAGACAAGTCATGGTTCATTTTGTTGTTACATGCCATCGTGTTACTACAATAATAGACCGGTGTGCATCACAGTGTCATTTCAAAGGTCTGCATATCAGAGCCGCGGCAGATGCGTTTGAGCTCATTAAGTGCTCGCCTGTTTCATTCTCCCTCTCTCTTCTCAACAGTTCCCTGTAACATTAACTGTCTTGTCTAATGATAAAAAGGCAAATATAAAAAAAAATATATATATATATATATACCGTCTGCAAATATGCACATATCTCCTTTAAGCAGATGTATAAAAAAAAACTCACACAACTTCAACAGATCTAGTGTCCTGTGAAGCGTTCATTTATTTACCTTTAAAGCATATATTCTATCAGCCTCTCCTCAGCAGTTCCCTGTAACTATTATCTTCCTTTTCTAATGATAAAAGGAAATCGTCAATTAAACTTCTATTATATTCTGTCTGCAAATATGCAGATATCTAGTTTAAACAGATGTAATTCATGAACCTCACGAAAATCCAATGTTTTCTTCTCGTCGAGCGCTCATCTAATATCTTCCTCTGAAGCGCACATTTCAACAGCCAGAATCAAAACTTAAAGATCCAATGTTCCTCTGATTCACAAATCATGACAGTCAGTCCATGACAATCCAAGCAGGCGATCCAGGCCGTTTAAACTGTCAGGAGTTTCCTGCTCATTCTGGATCCACGTGTGAGTGCAACTTCAAAGTAAAAGCGCTTCATTTGTGCTGTGAGTAAATGTCTTATTCACTATGCAATGTATGTGCAGTTGGTTTGATTAATTATTTTTTTTTTAGAAAATGAGATTGCTAATGGTTGCTGGACTGCTGTGTGTACTGTTATTTCCTTCTTCCAAATATATTCATTTCTTCATGTGTAAATATATTACAAAAATTTGATGACTCAACAAATATAAAAAAATAGAATATCATATTTTTTTATTCTTTTTTACAAAGTTAAAGTTTAGTGTGAAATTCAGTAAATATAGTGCTAAATATGAGTTTATAATTTTTTTTAGTAATTTTATGGTTATTTACTATATTAAATTGTGCAATATGTTGGCAATGTATCAGCCTATCTGGCATCCTGCTCTCTGGATACCGGCCATAAAAAAAAAAACAATGTCGGTTGATCACTAGATGCCAGTGAACATAAAGGGAGTTTATTTGATTTGATTTGGGCTATGTGTAACGGGAGCCAGGTTATAGATAGCTGTGCTATGTGTATAGCTTGTTAGCGCACCCACCCCATGGAGCGGGTAGAACAGGACCATCACAATGGTGCCATGACCCGGGTGGGATTGAGGTTTAGGGGGGTGAGTGTAACGGGAGCCAGCTTATAGATAGCTGTGCAATTTGTAGAAACCTCACTGGTATCGGAATCGGGTCCGATACCATGCTCATGTACTCATGCTTGTAAAAATGCTTTGAAATGTCATGTTTAAAATTTTAATTATATCACATCATGTCCTAGTGAGATTATTGAAATGCAAAAGCTGTGATATAATGACATAAATATTTAGTTGGCATGTGTGAACAAATGTGAGCACTTGTCAATATGTGGAGACAGTGTTGTGCCATCGCCGGCTGCACATACCTTTTAAAGCTCCTTCTTGGCTCAAACATGGAAATATCATCATGATCATCACATGCTCTGTTTGTAGCAGATAAACAGAGCACAAATTCACGTTGTAGCGCAAGGCACAAACAGAGTACATACTTATTTAAATAGCAGTCTTTGTGGTTTAATAATCACTTTGAGTTATGTAATGACCGGCTTTTCTGTACTGAAAACCTACTGTCATCACACAGAAACAAAGCTAAATTTCAATTAAAAAATGTATGACAGAAATATATCACTACTGTAAAAGTATGTAATAATCACTGTGTTACTGCTACTGATAACAATAATAACAACAGTAAATCAATAGTAATTGTATTATATTATGTAGTCATTTTATTTTATATTATATAAAAAAGTAGTGGGGACAAAATTGGCTATGACAAAAAGTAATGGAAATGACACCTATGTTAATTAAAGGGATAGTTCACCCAAAAATTAAGATTCTCTCATCATTTACTCACCCTCATGCCATCCCAGATGTGTATGACTTTCTTTCTTCTGCTGAACATAAATAAAGATTTTTAGAAAAATATATCTGTAGGTCCTAAAGGCAGCATAAATGTAATCCATTCAACTCAGTGGAGACTTTTTTTACTTTCAAACAGCATTTCCTATGCATTCACGCAAGGAATTTTTTTAATGTTTTTTGGTGATTCACAGTTTGTATAAATTGCCACCTTCTGGGCTGTAGTGCAAATATGATTTATTTATTATTTTCCTTTCCTTCATCCCTCCATTTTATTTATTTCTAGTTTTTAAACCAAGTAGCTTTTCATTAGCAAAGCTATTTTTTGACTATGTAGTGGCATAGCTTTGACAAAAGCTTCACCGCTACATCATACATGGAATACAAGGAATTTGGCAAATTATCAAAAGCTTCCAGTAGATACTGGAACAGCTAGACACAGAATTACAGGATAAGATGAATAGTATACTGTATGTCCGAATTTTTATACAGGAAAGTATGAAATTATGTTTAAATGGGTATGGATTTGTGGAGGTAATAGTATAAATGTCAAAAATACAATTTAAAAATAGTGATTTCACACATGCGTTTGTATAGATAGAATGTCTAAATATAAATGTACATACTTTTAGATGCTTTGCCTATGACAGTATGCTTTGTGCATCTGCGGTTGAAAAAAATATGAAGTGGCTTAAATGTAGTTGCTACTACTAAATGAGACTCAAAAACGCAACGTTCATAGCATTTCTATATACATTTTCCTGTTTGTATTGTAAAATGTGACTGGAATTTGAAATGCACAATAATTGCATTTATCTCAAATAATCAAGGTTAGATCAAATAATCATGATCAGACTAATATTTAATAATCAGGACAGGCCTATTCTGCACTAATAAAAAGAGAGGAACAACCAATCACTGGGGGTAATTGAGAAAACATCTAAGGTCATTTGTGTTAAATGGACATAGGACTCTAATTAAAAACAGAAACTTTCTTATTTGCGAAATCCCTAACTTCTCTCGTTTACGGTTTACTCCCCAAGGTGCCACATTGCTCCCAATCTGGTTGTCTTAGTCCAGGGTAAACCCCATTAAAGGCATTCATCTCCCAAAGGGACTGCAGAGCTCCCTGTGCGCAAACACATAAACTCAAACACAGACTGCGCCAGACAGCAGGCTACGTTGTCTTAACACCTCTTTACACACGAGCAGTGCTGCAGCAATGCAACATCATATTCATTTGTTTTGACACCTCTGTCAACATACTGTTAGTCCCCCTGTGAAACTTTGACAGTAAATATCATTACGTGGGTAGCAGAGAGGTCCGGAAATCCATTTCCTATAATTAACGTGTTTGGTGTCCTGGTTAGCAACAACGGTCCACAAAGAGTAGCCTAGATTGTGTTAAAGGGACCAGTCAACACACCTCATATGTAAACTGCTCAGTTTTGGTACTGGAGGGAGTGATGAAAAAAATATTTGCTAGGTTTGATATTAAACTAATAAAACAATCTGAGGAGGAAGGAAGCAAAGAAACCCAGTGGGAGTGGAAGGCCTACTTGAGGGGATAAGTAAGACTGGCTTACCTGTGACAGCTCCTGGACATCTTTCAATGCACCATATAGAACAAAAATTTCTAATATAGGCTGACAAACAATCATTTTGGCAGAGGGGACAAGGCTTTAATAGAAAGAGAGAACTTGGGGATTTTTTAAAAATCTAAGAACTAGATAGAATGAAGTGGGAGTATTGCTTTTGTTTTGTAGGTAACTACTGAGTGCCATGTAGGAATAAGTCAAATAAAGTCCACCAAAAGGCAAAACAATTTGATAACTATGCAAGAAGTTAGTTAAGAGGTGTGACAAAAATGTGTCAAAAATGTTTTTACATGAAGACTATTCTGGTTAAATGTGACCAATACAAGTGTGTCAAAAAAGCAAAAACAGTACACAAGGGTTAAACTGCAAAAGGCTGCGATTAAAGACCGATAAACATGGTCTGTGTGTGCTTTAGAATAATTGGTTGACGTGCTGTTCTGTGCGAGGCTCATGGATGTTTATAGTGGTTTTAGAGTAGTTCACATGCATTGTGAAAGAAAAGTTCATTTTCAAACATTAGAAAACACTAACATTTATTATACAAATGTATATACGCGGCACAGTATAACAGAAAAGGAGAAACTGACAGTGTTTGACCAGATGCAGAACATTGTACTCACTGAATTTTAGTGTCAAATCCTCAAAATAATAATGATAATTCAGTCTTAAATTATTATCATATACAGTATATACTGAAAAACTACTGTCATCACACAGAAACAAAGCTAAATTAAAATAAAAAAAAATGTATGACAGAAATATATCACTACTTTAAAAGTATGTAATAATCACTATATTACTGCTACTAATAACAATAATAACAACAATAAATCAATAGTAATTGTATTATATTATTTAGTAAATGAGCATACTGGGGAATGGGAGGTCCGTGGGGGATTCCCCTGCAGAACCACTCCCATTGGGGTCCCCAGTGCGCTCAGTGGCATACTCTGCAGTAATCGCTCAGAGGGGGAGAAAGCCACTGAAATGCACCATATATCCAACAGCATACGCTTCTTGTTTAAGAGGTGAATGGAACTCGCTGCTCAACACCACTCGGCTATGAAGAAAAAACAAAATGAGTGATTGCAAGCTTTTTTCCATTGGCCTTTTCTCAAATATCCGAGGTGTTTGGGGCTCCCAAGAGTGACCCCTAGTGTCACAACATCCACACAACGTTGTGTGAGTGACAGATAGGGAACTGAAATATCACATCGATAATAGTATTCAGACCCTTAACTCAGTACTTATTTGAAGCACCTTTGGCAGCGATTACAGCCTCAAGTCTTTTTGAGTATGATGTGACAAGCTTTGCACATCTGGATTTAATGAATTAGAGTCATTGTCCTGTTGGAAGGTGAACCTTCGGCCCAGTCTGAGGTCCTGAGCGCTCTGTACCAGGTTTTCATTAAGGATATTTCTATATTTTTCTGCATTCATCTTTCCTTCAACCCTGGCAAGTCCCTGCCGCTAAAAAACACACCCACAGCATGATGCTACCACCACAATGCTCCACCATTGGGATGGTATTGAACAAGTGATGAATGGTGCCTGGTTTCCTCCAGACATGACGCTTGGAACTGAGTCTGAGCAGTTCAATCCTTGTTTCATCAAACCAGAGACTCTTGTTTCTCACAGTCTGAGAGTCCTTTAGGTTATTTTTTGATATTTCCAAGTGGGCTTTCATGTGTCTTACACTGAGGAGAGGCTTATGTCTGGCCACTCTGCCATAAAGCCCAGATCGCTGGAGTGTTGCAGTGATGGTTGTCCTTCTGCAAGTTTCTCCCATCTCCACAGATGATCTCTGGAGCTCAACCAGAGTGACCATCATGATCTTGATTACCTCTCTTACCAAGGGCCTTCTCCCCTGATTGCTCATACAGGTGAAACTCGAAAAATTAGAATATCGTGCAAACGTTCATTAATTTCAGTAATTCAACTTAAAAGGTGAAACTAATATATTATATAGACTCATTACAAGCAAAGTAAGATATTTCAAGCCTTTATTTGATATAATTTTGATGATTATGGCTTACAGCTTATGAAAACCCCAAATTCAGAATCTCAGAAAATTAGAATATTGTGAAAAGGTTCAGTATTGTAGGCTCAAAGTGTCACACTCTAATCAGCTAAACACCTGCAAAGGGTTCCTGAGCCTTTAAATGGTCTCACAGTCTGGTTCAGTTGAATTCACAATCATGGGGAAGACTGCTGACCTGACAGTTGTGCAGAAAACCATCATTGACACCCTCCACAAGGAGGGAAAGCCTCAAAAGGTAATTGCAAAAGAAGTTGGATGTTCTCAAAGTGCTGTATCAAAGCACATTAATAGAAAGTTAAGTGGAAGGGAAAAGTGTGGAAGAAAAAGGAGCACAAGCAGCAGGGATGACCGTAGCCTGGAGAGGATTGTCAGGAAAAGGCCATTCAAATGTGTGGTGGAGCTTCACAAGGAGTGGACTGAGGCTGGAGTTACTGCATCAAGAGCCACCACACACAGACGGGTCCTGGACATGGGCTTCAAATGTCAAACGTCTTACCTGGGCTGAAGAAAAAAAGAACTGGTCTGTTGCTCAGTGGTCCAAAGTCCTCTTTTCTGATGAGAGCAAATTTTGCATCTCATTTGGAAACCAAGGTCCCAGAGTCTGGAGGAAGAATGGAGAGGCACACAATCCAAGATGCTTGAAGTCCAGTGTGAAGTTTCCACAGTCTGTGTTGGTTTGGGGAGCCATGTCATTGGCTGGTGTTGGTCCACTGTGCTTTATTAAGTCCAGAGTCAACGCAGCCGTCTACTGGGACATTTTAGAGCACTTCATGCTTCCTTCAGCAGACAAGCTTTATGGAGATGCTGACTTCATTTTCCAGCAGGACTTGGCACCTGCCCACACTGCCAAAAGTACCAAAACCTGGTTCAATGACCATGGTATTACTGTGCTTGATTGGCCAGCAAACTCGCTTGACCTGAACCCCATAGAGAATCTATGGGGCATTGCCAAGAGAAAGATGAGAGACATGAGACCAAACAATGCAGAAGAGCTGAAGGCCGCTATTGGAGCATCTTGGTCTTCCATAACACCTCAGCAGTGCCACAGGCTGATAGCATCCATGCCACGCCGCATTGAGGCAGTAATTAATGCAAAAGGGGCCCAAACCAAGTACTGAGTACATATGCATGATTATACTTTTCAGAGGGCCGACATTTCTGTATTTAAAATCCTTTTTTTAATTGATTTCATGTAATATTCTAATTTTCTGAGATTCTGAATTTGGGGTTTTCATAAGCTGTAAGCCATAATCATCAAAATTATATCAAATAAAGGCTTGAAATATCTTACTTTGCTTGTAATGAGTCTATATAATATATTAGTTTCACCTTTTAAGTTGAATTACTGAAATTAATGAACTTTTGCACGATATTCTAATTTTTCGAATTTCACCTGTACATTTTTTGCTTTGTCATTATGGGGTATGGAGTTTAGATTGATGTGCAAAAAATAATTTAAAGCATTTTAAGACAAGTCTGCAACATAACAAAATGTGAAAACAATTGTGTCTGAATACTTTATGAATGAACAGTAAACCCAGTGTTTTTATCGATTAATCGGTACTGAACTTGCTGGAGGATTCTTCAGTTAGAACAGCTTTGTTCTTCAGTATAAAAGCGGCCTCTAGAGGTGAAATAAAAACTATCACTGATACCTCATGCAGATTTGCTGTTAAAACTTTAATAATTGACAATATTCATCCATGTTTTTATCCTCACGTCAATGCATAATTTGTTATTTTGGTTAGATAATCAAGTGTTCTAAATTGAAGCAAGGACATACAAAGAAAAATGTGAATACTCTATATGGAAACTTGCCCCTTCAGCATATTACAGTGTTCAATTTATAGTGTTTATTCTGTAATAATAGTACATGTTTCATTTCCCTTATGTGTTTGTGTAAACTGAAATCCCAGATATTTAAAAATAAAAGTCCTTGGTGTATTTTGGGCTTGTTAATAATTTTAATTTCTGGGTTATGCTCCAATCTATTTTTTACTTTTGTAGTCTCTATGCATGTGCCTGTCAAAGAAAGGAAAGACTAAGAAAATTTTTAACATTCAAAAAATACATTTTTTAAATGATCTGCTTTTTCTACCACCTTAGTTATCAGTATCTGCAAAATTGACTATCCGTCGCCATCTAGTAGATTCTATAGGTGTTTAACTACATTTCCTAGGAAAAGCTGCTTTGCCTTGAGCACTAGATCCTTGAGTAGAAATCTTTACACAAGAGGGACGAACTACAAATTTCAGTCTTTTTCTCAAAGGAAAATGGCCTGTGTGATTGGAATGAAAACTCATCTCAGCTCGCGGGCAGCTTTATGGTGGAAGGTCAGGTCTCAGCCAAAGCAATCCCAAAGACTGCGTCTAGCTCATCATCTCCAAACACAAACCACAAATAAGGAAGGGTCCACCTCTATTGCAGTTTATCTCGACAATGATCATCATGACGAGGGATGAGGAAGAAAAAATATTTACGAATCCAATTATTTAAAGAATACTTTCTTTCAAGAGGTAAAGAGTTTGGAAAGTGGCCTCGGCTTGTGGTGGAATCAAAGTGGGCTTGGCTTGTGATAGAATCAATGTGGATGACATCCATTCCTTGAGCCAATTGTATTTGAGGTCAAAAACCTGTCCCAAAGACTGCTGTTGGACATTGTGAACAATTACTTGACATGCTTGTCCTGTGACTGATGCTATGAATCATTGTCTTCAGTCTTTGGAAAGTCATTTGTCGAACATATTGTCCATACCTAATTGCTTTGGGCTGCTCGGAGAGAGAACAGCAACTCAATGTATGAGTCATAGTAAATATATCTTAGGTCAGTGAGAATGCAGAGTTTGGTTAATTAATATTTGCAAGACAATAACACCTGGTATTATTACCATGTATTCACATTTTTAAGCAGTGCATGTTTCGATCTTATAGTGCATCATTCAGTGTAAAATTGCAAAGCAAGGAACAGTACATCATTCAAAAGTATCAATAGGTAACAGGACTTTCTTTGTGCCCTGAATGGCTAAAAATCTGGAGGAAATAAAAAATTAAAATAAAAGGAATGACATGCTTTCAGTAACAAAATGTAATGCTTTTCTTCATTCTCTTATTTTTTACCTTGTCTTGCCTTGGCTGTCAGAGGATATCAGCCATTTAGAGAAGTATGATCAGGTGCTGCCTGTAACCGCTATGATTGCCTCGCTACAGCCATGATTGGCATGTTAAGCACAACATATTTTTTGGTTTATAGATCAGGTCTGCTTAGTTTTGACAGGTTGCCAATTTTAGATAAGTCAGAGAACTTTTTAAATTAGCTGGCACACAATCCAATCCCAGACCGAATAGTAATTCAATTCAATTTGTTTGTATAGCACTTTTCACAATGCATGTTGTTCCAAAGCAGCTTTACAAAGAATAGCTCCTTACAAACCCCCAGTGAGCAAGACAAAGGCGGCAACTCATACTTTTTTTTTTTCTCAGCTGGCAAAGACCAAGGTTTATTGTCTTGACACATATTTTAATCACAGATGTGCTTAGCGTATGGCGTACAGTATTACAACTTAATCAAAAGGAAATGAAATGTAGATATTCATGAAAGGCGGTTATTTACGAATAGTCTCTTGAGGATGCTCTTGAGGTTTGTGACTTTCTCATAAATAATAAATAGTTTTAGAGGCTCCTTGGAAACATGCATGCAATAAGGGAGAATCTGAACGTCAGTAGCAACTGATATATTTCTTTATTAGCAATTAACCATTTGCTTTGCACAATAGACAGCCCCTCTGGCATGCTCACTGTTTTGGTTTCCTGCAAGAGCCCCTTGTACAGCTCCTTCAGGAGAATCTTAATGGAGCAACAGCTGTGCTGTAGTGGTTCCTCATTTAGATCACTTAGTGCCTGCCTCCTTTCTTAGCTTCTGAGTATAGACCAGCATCTCCTGCCCCCTGATCTGTTTGCCAAACTTCTGTAAATAGTCAGAAGTAAATGAGATTCTTTTTCATCTGTCATGTTCATAAACCTTCAGTAATGAGGACACCATCTAATGCACTCCCAGTAACCTCCCTAATACTGGGCTGGTCAGGCGTGTCTTAACAAGTTATTCAGTGATAGGATCAGCTCAACTAGCTCTTATTTTAAGTTTGGTGAAGTTTGATGAGCCTAAAAATTAAAGGTGATCTGTGCCACAAGCTGCACCAAAAATATTTGCACTTTGATTTTTGAGTGGCCATAATAACAAGTTTGAAACTTGTTAAAAACCTTAATTGATCCCAGACCAGTACTCCAAGTACTCTCAATCCAAGATGTACTACCCTCAATACTTGTGAAACATTTCTTAGACTGTTGCTAATAAGTCAATGAAATGAGAGGGAAATAATATAATGTGCTCAAATGAGGAAGAATAGCCCTGAAAAAAGAGGTATGCACTATATGCCAACACAATGAAAAAAAATATCTTTAGCAGAATGACTGATGTATTTTCACAGCAAAAAATAAAATAAAATCCAAGTCAAAACCAATTTCTTCTCTATACTCTTCAGCACTCAGCTTTGCCAGCTACCTACCTCTGAGTGCCTGAGACCCATGGCCCCTACTGAGTCTCTCCTATTGGTGAGAGAGACCTTTAGTCAGAAAGTCTCCGCTATGGTTTACTTCACAGCCCTTGAACACAACCCAAAATTACTTCTCAGTGCCAGTAACCCAGCAGACACAAGATGAGTGCTTTTAGAAAGTGCTTTCACACTTTTCCACTAGTAGATGGAAGGAAATTTTGGTCCTTTTTCACTTTTTTTTTTTTTGGTGGATTGTAACCTCCAATCTATTGAGTGTCCAGAAGTTGTTTAAATCCATTGTAAATACCAGCCCCAATACAGAGACTGCTCAGTACCCAATGTGCACAAAAAATTAAGTATTAAACATCTGCCAAAGTCCAATTAAGACATTTCTCACTTCATCGGCAGCCCATATGTTCTAACGCAAATGGGTTTATGTATATTATTAGTCTAATAAAGTTAAAATGCAGAGGTTTGCATCCAAAGCAACCCTTTGAAGGTTCCTATCAAATCTCACTTCCCAATAGACATCTCTCTCATTTTTCAAGAAATTAAATCCTGCATTATTTAAAACCAACGGAATGCAATTTTGATTATATAATTTAAATCAAGATGAAATCTCAGGTCCCTCTGGTTTTGAGATAATAAGCTTTCATTTCATTTCCTTTACATTTTACCCTTTGAAAAACAGCAAAGCAAAGGTTAGAAAAATACACCTAGGGCTGCATGATATGGAGGAAAAATGCAACATGCGATATGTTAAAGGTAATCCTATGATGTCATTGTAGCGTGTGGAACATCGGAACCCCTACCGCCCAAATAAATGGAAGTTTATTGGAATAATAGCTGTCTTTTGTTCGTATTCATTTCAAAATTAGTTCATTCAATGTGGGATTTTCATTTTGAAAAATTATGTCCAAAAGCACTTGCCGTTTGTTTATATTCAGGTGTCTTGTCTCATTATTATCTACACACACACACACACACACACACACACACACACACACACACACACACACACACACACACACACACACACACTCACACACACACACACTGCATGCCCACACACATATCACGGCCACTGTTCTCTGATGTCTACTTCGCATTGAACATTACTGAATTAAAATCTTTCAGTTATCGAAAGGCTTGCGATATGCATAACGTGATTTTTAAATTCGATATATCATGCAGCCCTAACTCAGAGGATAAAATAGTGCCAAGCAGTAAAGCCATTAGTTTGCATTTTATGTTGAGTTAAATCAGAATTTCTTAAAAATTAAATCAATAGTTTCATATTTTTCCATTGTTTTTAATTTTAATACAAAATTCAATTACATTCATGAAAGGAGTTAAGGACACAGTCTTGAACTTAAGTTTTTGTCCGATTTTCAAATTGTTTTTTGCTTTCAATCAAAGTTTGGAGTGTTGTGATTCATGTCAGAGCTAGTTGGTTTGTTCATGGCTTACAACCCCTTTATAAAGACATTTATGTAAACTCTATAGAGAAAATAATGGGAAAAATACTTACAGAACCAAGACGGCTGAAATGGTGTGATAGTACTTTTGCTCTGTTGGCTGCGTTGGCTGTATATCGAGAACACAAATTCCCAGCAAAATGCTAAACTTAATTTAAATAATCTAAATCATCATCAGGTGAAAATCAAGCACTTTTTAAGCACATTTGATGTACTTAAATCATCTTTTTCCAAGCACCCCAAAGCTTTAAATATTATCCAAATCTACATGTTACTTGACAAAGATGGAATGATAAAAAACATACTCTGTGATTTCAAACATTGCAAAGTTTCAAGAATTCCTTTACACCTACAGATAGACTTGAATCTTTAATATGTTTACAACAAAGGTCTGGGTAGTATCACGTATCTGGATGGCAATATGCATATGGTTATTATTTGTAGATGAGGTTATGCATAGTAAAAACTACGGCTGCAACTAAGGATTATTTTGATAATCGATTAAGATTAATCTTTGCTTATTTCTTTGATTAATCGGATAAAAAATCATTTTATTTCCAGTATTTTATAAATATATATATATATATATATATATATATATATATATATATATATATATATATATATATATATATATAAACAGAAATGATAAAGGCATTTTTTGTACATTACTGAATTCATGATTTTATACTCTCACAAAACTTTGAACAAAGCCTGAGTCATGAAAAGTTAAGTTTTAATGTATTATTATTATTATTATTATTATTATTATTATTATTATTATTATTATTACTTTCAGGACATATGCAAAACAGTTCCTTTCATTACTTGTAAACCTTTGTAGAACAAAAAGTACTGTACATTAAAGAATAAAATGATGCATTGTGGACAGAGTGGGGCATCAGCCCAACAGAGGGCAATGGTGACAGAAACCACTCCACAATAACCTGTATGCTTATTATGATCTTCTCTGAAGTGTTTATAAAGTGCTCTTGTGTGCTGAACAACTTGGCATGTGTTTTTCCCATCATTGTTTTTCAAATGAGTTTCATCATGCAACACATTTATCACCGGGCTGTAAAGTGATGTCACTGGCGGAGCTTCTCTGTCCTTGCGGCATATATCCAACTAATTGATAATGAAATTCATTGTGGATGATTTCCATTATCAATAATAATAGATTTTATCATTTAGTTGTTGCAGCCCTAGTAAAAACAGGTGTCATAAGCTCCATATATGGTTATTTCAGGGAGGAGATGGGGTGGGAAATGAAGCACATGCACATATGAACAGTCTTCTGCTCACTGTGATTTATAAAGGAAAATCTGTGCAGGTTCTGGTGTACATACAGTTTTATACATCTGAAAATGATTGTGCGTATGCAAAATTGGACTTTTGATAGATGCACACTTTAAGTATGAAATCTACACAAAGTTTTAGGCCCCTGATCATTAACCACTATAGGCTTTTGCTAATTTCTCTGGCCTTTCACTTTGTTGGCATCTCTGTGATGCTAATATCACACAAAAGGAACTAGACACTGTGATGACCAAACAGCTGCCAAGGTTTACATAAAGAGTGAGGGAGGAATATGAGGTGTGATTTCCCAGAGTGCTCTGCTAACATGCTAATGAAGAGCAAATTCCAAATGGCATTTTTGCATCCTCGAAGGGCACTATAGTTTCCAAACAAAAGCAAACAATGGAATCCTTTCACTAAGAGCCAAAGTGTACACACACCATAGTGACTTTAAAGGAAGTAATTTAGCCTTTTATTGTCATGTGATTCACGCTGTGTCTGAATATCCTTCCCTAATACATAGTATGCCAAAAACAGCATGCCAATTGTGTAGTATGTCCAAATCCTCAGTACTCTTTAAACAGTAAGCAAAAAATACCAGGATTACCTTCCATTTCCCAATGGAAATAGTAGGTCATCCTGGTTTCCCAACGGAAATAGTAGGTCATCCTGGCATTTCTCAGATTCGATTCTAAAATGTGGATCGACTGGACATTTTACGATTCCATAATAAATGGGAACAAAAAAATGGCAGATAACTGTGAGTCAGAAGACTCTCTTCAACTGTAAGTGATAAATATACAAAGAACGTTGGTCCTTGTGCTCAGACAGTGCTTATTTGACAAAACTAAAGTAGATTACTTGTGCGGTTGTTGTTTTAATGTCATATTCGAGTCACGGGACAATACCCACATTCCTCATAGTTGTTGACATAACTTTAAAAACATGCTGTTAAATCCCCTCTCCTTTTTACTGGATGAAACAGCAGCTCTCAGTGTGTGATGGATATATTTCAGTGTCATCCTCAGAAACTCCTGTAATTAACACATGTTAAGAGTCATTTCCACCCAAGTCATGTTGACAGCATTTATCAGCATTGGAAAAAATAGTTTCCGGTGCTGTGGCAGATGTAAGAGTCAAAGCACAGAAGTGACTGTGCATAGAGTCCATTCATACTACTTCTGTTTTAGCCAAGTAGGTAAAGCTGCAGGCCAGAGATCTCCAAAGGAGCAGAATCTCCAATAGAGGGCAGGGTTAATCCAAAAGGGGGTTGCGCCAACTCCAAAAGGGGGTGTCACTTCCACACACGGATAGGGTTAAGGAACGGTTAGGTTAGGTTAGGTTAGGTTAGGTTAGGTTAGGTTAGGTTAGGTTAGGTTAGGTTAGGTTAGGGGCTCCCTATATCTTTGCTGGCAGTTTGGAGCTCGCACCTCTTTTAGGAGCTCTGCCTGCAGCTATATCCTTTTTTCTCTAGTGGCCGAGAGTTGCATCCTTCATCAATACAGTAAATATTCAGACAGTACGCCATTTCGGATGCAGCTAAAGTGTTCACACTTTTCAGGGAAGTCAACCTGCAAATAAGCTGGAATAGGAAACAAACAATTTGAATGGAACAAGACACAAAGAAGCAATAGGCTACTACAACAGTCTTACCAGCTGTAAATCTGTATTTTGATGAGTCAATGTAACATTCCAACTCGAAATAAAACTGCAGTAACGCATGTTTTCGAGTAGGGTGCACTAAATGTGCACAAATTAACAAATCAAGAGACCTGCCTTTACTGAGCATGACCTTGTAAGTAGCACCTAGTCTTTTTAAGATGTCACACTTTTGTTTATGACATTTGCACAGGTATGTAATTTATGCGGTCTCTCATTTGGTCTAATTCATTCTGAAATATGGTTCCACATGAAGCATTTTCAGTTCTTCAAACTCTCCAACAAAGATACTAAACAGGCATGAAAACAACATAAGCTAACTGCCTGTTGCTCTTTTCAAGATTTTAATGAATTTGCACTTACCTTTTTTTTTAAGTGTTGACGAATATCGCAGCCATTTGAATTCAGTTCCTGCTCTTACAGCGGGAACACACCAGTGCTGAACCACAAAGATTTGATCCACTTTGTTGCTGCAATCAATCAACTCTTCCGTCACATCTGTTCTCTAGAAATTGCATATAGAACACAGTTTTTCCTCCTGTGAGACATCAATTTGCCTGGCCTGTTAAAAGCAAACAAGAATCATAAGCAAGCATATTTCTAAGATGCTTTTGTTTAACCTTTAGAAAAATAGAGTCAGTCTGTATGCGGCTTGCTGTACTGCACTGCAGATTGAGACGCAAGTGTGCATATTCCGAGTTATCTGATGCTTTGCTGCCATCATTTGGTTATTCAGTACATTGCTATGTGTTGTTTGTGAACAAACACATTCAAGCATTATCTTGCTTTTAAAAGGTCCAAGCCTTTTGTGTTTGTTCAGATTTAATTCTTCTTCTTATTATTATTCATATAAAGTGTCTGTGTGTCGGAAACACTACTGTGCAGATACACCAAACTTGTGGAAAGTCCCCAAATCTTGCCCACTACAGGCAAGTGGAATGACATCCACCTAATACAAGGGGGCGATAATATAAGCTTATTTACGTTTTTGACTTTGGAACTCAATGGGCTAGAATAAAAATGTGTTTGTCTCTAGATTCCTCGAGATTTGGTTTGCCATTCCTGACAGTTTCACAGAACATTTCTAGTTTATCATGGGGTGTACTGACAAATTGTTTAATATCTCCTAAACGCAAAAGTCCAGTCTGCTTGAAACATGACAAAGCTTTGTTATTCACAGTTTTATTTTTTTTAGGTTCAGCCCTTTGGGAATAACACTATGCTATGCACAGGAAATAATGCATAACTGTAAACTGCTTGCAACTTATATTGCTCGTAAATTGCTTATAACCAAGTGAGGAAGTTGACATTTGGTTTTGTGTAAAGGATTCTTAAATTGTTCAAATGTGCTGCTACTTTTGATTGGCCATCAATGAAGAAAGATGCTATTTGCCTGCAGAATGGTATAGTTCCAGAATGGTGTAGTTGCAGCATCTTTGACCCCTTGGCTATGTGCTACTGTTAACATATGCTTTAATGTCATTATCCATTTCAATAAAAAAAACACTGGAAAAATAAATAGACAATTATTTCAATTGCAAACTGCCGGTAATGATATTGGACACAAATGTGGTTGGTTTGCCAGATATGACCTGCCAAATTTTGGGGTGGTGGGGTGTTGACTATAAGAGGCCTGTATCTTCTGAACACAAAATCCTCTTTATGAAACTGCAGAGAGGACATTTTTAGGATGTGCTCCAAGTTTTGTCAAATTCTGTTAAAAACTAAAATATCCTCATAACTCTGCAATAGTTTAATTTAAAATGTTCACATTCACCACACTGTGTCCAGAAGAAAATGTTCTGCCTAATTTGGTCATTTTCGTGAATTAACCACCCAAAACATTTTAAATATGTTTGCCTTCACAAAAATCAAGTGTTCTGGCAAACTTGTTCTGCCTAATTTGGTCATTTTCGTGAATTAACCCCCCAAAATATTTTAAATATGTTTGCCTTCACAAAAATCAAGTGTTCTGGCAAAATATTCAAAATATTTGCAACTCATTATGTTCAGATGCAAATGAGATTTGCAGCAAATTCTTCATCATTGCCAAAGGTTTGTCAGAACTCTCGATTTTTTGTAAGGGTGGTGCAAAGTACAAAATCTGACCTAAATCTTAATTCACTTAATCCAAGACAACCTGTTCTACAGAGCGATCCACATTCCAAATTCAGGAGTAGCAAACCAATAATGAATTAGTTGATTATAAAACGTAGCCTACATATTTCTGTGCACCATTCTTGTTACAGGGCATATTGGTAAAACAGAAATATAAAAATATATAGAAATATATATTCTGTTCTGATAAACATAAAATGTTTATAAACAATTGTTTGAGAAGAAGAAGGTTATGCGTTAATGAACTAAATGCTCGAGGGACACTAGTATGTGTCATTTCAGTGGCACAACATGAAGAAAATGGACAGCATTAACCTTCTCATGTTCTTTCTCCAGCGCAACTGGAAGATTGAAAACGATCAAAGTGTGTACAAAGGTCCAGCTCATGGACAGATCAATGCAGAGATTAGTAGCAGAATTGGAGAGCAGAGATGGTGACATTTGCTTTGCCGGAGCTGCCTTTCCAATAAATGAGAATTCCCAGATAACAGTCAACCTGTTGAGAAGAATTGATAACCTGAGTTTGCTGAGGCAATTCTTATTGATTTCATTCAATCAGTGTGCATGCAGTGGTTTTACAGGCTAAGATGATAGATTCAGTGAAGTCCACACAGCCAATTACCACTTCGATTTTGTGTGTGTGTGTGTGTGTGTGTGTGTGTGTGTGCGTGTTTTTGTGATTTACGAGGACAATTTTGTAAGTTACAAATTAGTAATTACAAGGGTATTATGCTATAAATGTGATTTATGAGGACATTTCTAGTGTCCCCATAATTCAAATCGCTTAAAAATCATACTAAACAATGTTCTATTGAAAATGTAAAAATGCAGAAGGTTTTCTGTGAGGGTTAGGTTTAGGGGTTGTGTTAGGTTTAGAGGATAGAATCTATAGTTTGTACAGTATAAAAGTCATTATGTCTATGGAAAGTCCTCATAATGATAGGTAGACCAACGTGTGTGTGTGTGTGTGTGTGTGTGTGTGTGTGTGTGTGTGTGTGTGTGTGTGTGTGTGTGTGTGTGTGTGTGTGTGTGTGTGTGTGTGTGTGTGTGTGTGTGTGTTCCCATGCTATATTCTTGTTAAAAAGAGCTGCAGAAAGGTGGAGGTAAACCCACACCAAGATTAATAACTGCACTGAATCACAGATTCCATTACCAATTCATGTTCAATTCAAGTTTTATCTAGTTGATATTTGGTATCCAGACATAGAAGAGGCTGTTCCAGATCTTATGGCGAGTTTCAAGTAGCAACATAACATAGCAACTTGCTGTAAGTCACTTGGGAATGGAAAGTGATCTGCATTCCAAAGGAATTAAAAAAACAATTGTAGGCTAATGAGATCAGTTGGACTGAAACTTGTTGGATTGGAACAAGGAGCTCTTGGTTGGTTGCACACCCATATGAAAGATCCACCTAAACTACTCTTTCATCTTATTATGATATTATGTATAAAAAATGTACACACCTCTCCTGAAGTTGCAGCTTTTGTTCAAGTTGCATCTTTTGTTTGGTTGTGAAGTCTGAAATCAAGACGAGTTATGTAAGACATGTTAGACAGCTTTAATATGAGTTTGTAGTAAACTACATCTCTGATTTAAAAAGATTTCAATTTAAAACCAGTTGCACATAATTAAGATAAACTGTATTCCGACATGATATTCATTAATGTTGAATCTTAGAAGTTCCTCATGTTTTCAGAAGCAGTTTCCTTTAGAACCTGCACTTTTAAAAATAAAAGTTCCATAGTGATCTTTATGGCCTGATGCCATACAAGAACATTTCAAAGCTTTTTCTTTTGTAAAGCACCATTGAAAGAACTTTTCATTTTAAGAGACTTTATGAAAATTCTGGTTTTTATCAACCGTTTTTTTATCATAATTTATAAATTATTTATCATAATTTAATACATTTTAATGAATAAAAACAACATACTGGTGCTATTTGCATTGAGTTATTTTGTAATTGGTGTTTCTGTATTCGATGATACACTGTCAAAATATGATTCTGCCCAGTTAACAGCTGCATGGCAATAAAGTGTGCAATATACACTGTGACTCTTGCATTAATCATATTTCTGTGGAGATGTTCTCAACATCTGTAATAATAATAAAATAATTTTAGAGGACCATAAAATTCCTGTTTCAATGCGTACTACTGGATTGAGAACTTCACCTAATCTATGTAAAATATAGTGTAATAGCTAACTGAACACTGTCTATACCCAAACCAAAATTAATTTGTTGCTGACTGCATACCATGTGCAATGTGATCTTATGCCCTAATGTTGTTTCTATTAATTTTATTTTCTTTCAATATCTTATTTGGTATTCTAAACCTAGCTAAGTTGAAATACAGTACGTTAGGGCCAAAGTGCTTTAAAAACATGCGCTATGTCATCAATGTAGACATACCTCAACAACATCAATTGCTTGGGGTTTGGTTAAAAACATGGACCAAAGTTTTTTCTTTGTTTCATTAAAAATTTTTAATCAGAATTTCAACCTCACCTTCGACTAGTCATAACAATACAGTGTTTAATACATTTTTCTTTAGGTTATTTCAACGCCACTTTAAACTAGATTTAAATGGGAAGTTTTAAATCTGAATGTAGTAAAACTTATTAGGTCTGTATTGTCTTTGATCACATTTACATGCAAAAACTTTCCTTTATCGGCTTTCCTTTATTCTTACACTGATTATGCGTAATAAGCCGACAAAGTGTGTGGTCATGTAAATGCATTAAACGGCTTTCCTTTATCGGTGTAAGATAATAAATGGCTTAAGAATAACTTCTACTTCATTCTATGAGTAGAATTCACACACTAGGTCAGTAAAAGATGCGTTTTACTTACTTGATGATGATTTAAAGTGATATATGTGTAGTAGAAACTGCACTTGTCTTGATTCTGTTCTCAATTCATAACACACTATACTATGCGCCGGTTACACTGCTATTGTAATTTATGATGACACCAATACTACTGCAAAGATTGGTTAATGAAAGAGTGTTAATGGAAAAATTCTGACAAATGATTGATGATGGGGCATATCTTTCTTTGGCCAGATGTGTGAATTCATATAAAGCAAAAGAGTGAATGAGCACTTGAGAGTATATGAGTAGATTTGATTCCTTTTGTAGACTAATTAAACAAAAAACTGCATGACATGTTTTTGGAGAATGTCTCTATGCCAATTATGTAGGTTAATTTGCACCAGCTTGCTTACGACTGTGCACGTCAATGTGTTCTGGTTGACTGAACTTGACTGCCCAACCAACATAAACAAATTTAGCTGCTGACCTCAATGTAGTTGGAGCTTCAGGTCACACCTACCGATGACATGGACTAATGGCAGTAAGAAGGTGTTTAGCAGTCAGTAAGAAGTTTTCATAAAATTTCGCTCAGA
The DNA here is from genome assembly GCF_025860055.1 of Xyrauchen texanus. Lineage (NCBI taxonomy): Eukaryota > Metazoa > Chordata > Actinopteri > Cypriniformes > Catostomidae > Xyrauchen > Xyrauchen texanus. The sequence goes on from NC_068319.1 coordinate 22,172,286, forward strand.
CGAGCTGTTATGAACCACCAAAATCAATGCAAAAACACCTTTTGGCAAGATTTTTTTCGTATTATCTGTTAATTTCGTATTAAGTATATTAGGGCCTTAAACCGATCTACGATTTTTGCCCATTATCCCACTTTCGAGTTGCATGAAACACCGTTATCTGTGTTCGAACCAGCTTATCCAATATACGCATGTGTTGTGTGCATGCTTCTTTACAGTTTGACATCAAAAGCATAGAATAACTGGATTATCTCAAACCTCTTGTAAATGCAGTTTCGTGGCATCTAAAAAACTGTTTCGCCCCCTTGTGGTCTGAGGTTTGTTACTGCCAGAGCAATGCAAGAGCGCACATAATGTATGTACAATGGGACCACACGTTGCACATGTGTTGGTGAAGTGCTCCTGACTGCATACTTGTGTGAATTATGTTTGGGCCCTTACTTACCAGACTGATATCGAGTTCAAAAACTGTACATTGAATTTTCTTGAGGTGAACTCTGTCTGTGCCTACCAAATTTCGATGCAGTGTTGTAACACCGTTTTTTCACAATGTGTTTTGTATGAATTTAAATCACATGAAATATCTTCTCATTATCATGCAATACTACAAATATTTTTTAGCCAGTGATCTGTGCAAGTAAATGTAGTAATTCTAAAAAAATACAAAATAATACAAAAAAAATCTATAAAAAATAGAGAAGAAAGAAAATATGAGGTCCTATTTTAGGAAGACCAGGGTCCATTTTAACATTTTTAAATTTTGGGTGTAAATCTCAGGAATCAAATTAGCTACATCACCAATTTTGTGTCACAGAAGAGTTCCCATACCAACTAAATAGTTCTACCTTGTTAATATTGTAAGATATTTTAAAACTAGTGAAATGTTTCAATTTCCCCAGAAGATAAAACAAAATAATACAATTAAAATCAATTAAACAACAGCTTATAACATGTGTAAATTGTGTTAGACAACATATGAAAATAACATAAAATGTAGAAAGATTATTTTAGTTTAACTGTTGAATAATTTTGAGACATACACACATTACATTGTATCAATATTCATTTACACTCACTTAACTACATTTCTCCGTTTATATAATCAGTTTCATCATGGTAGATAATTGTAAAAACAGGAGAATAATAAAAAACTGACCAAGGCCAGTAATTGAAAAAGTCAGAATATTGTCTGATTTATCGGCCTCGGTCATATATTGGTCGACCAATAGTCATAACTATCTATTTTTAATTGTTCAGTTTATGTTAGGCCAAATGTAACTATACATTGTGTGGAAACAATATTTGTTAATGAGTCACTGTCCCAAATATAAACAAAGAATTCTTTCACAAACTATGTACATATATGGCAGAGCCAGTATACTGGCTTTTGCAAAGCTTCAATCAAAAGAGTTTCTAATACTGTTTTTCATGTTTTTATCCCACTGACTTAAGAAATTATTTAATGAAAGTATTATATTTTGACTCTACACATGCTCATCAGAGTACTAAAAGGATTACGTACAAAACGTCAATCAATCAACACTAACGGATTGCATTTTCGTTGAAATTGACAGTAGACCTACTTCATTCAGTACATGCTGTACATTTTGTATCAACGTTCTGTATTTAGCCCCGCCCCGCCCCGCGCACCCCGCCTTCTGCTCGCGCTTTAAAAGCCCACAGGCCGCAACACAGAGTTAGAAGTAACACTGAGTTGAATAAGGGTTCGTTTCAGACGGCAAACAGTGTTGTTTACTTTATTGTTTCGCGTATTTCTTTGACATTGAGCGCATTTCTACGTTCAAAGTTCGTGGATAATCCATTTCAGCGCATCTTTCATTGACTGAGGTGAGTCAAGAACTGTAATTCTGCATGTTTTAACACTAAATATAATCGTATTTATTGAAATAACTAGTTTTCAGTAAATAAATTCACCCACATGTCAAAGTTTGAGCTCGCTGTTTACTTAAATTTTGTATTTTTCCTTCATAGACATTTCACCCTCAGCAATCTGTTTGGGATCTGACTTTGCGTCTGTAAACCAGAAATGAGCAGCACAAAGTAAGTTGGCTATAGTTCTTTGCACTACATTAAGTTAACTTTTTGTTCTTTGTTAAGCTAGTCATCAATAAACATGGACTTTGGGATATTTGATTAGAAAATATTTTCACTTTGTTAATGTAATTCTGTTTATGTCATTATGAATTAAAACAATGTGTGTGTGTGTGTGTGTGTGTGTATTCTACTTTAGAATTGTCTTAATTTAGTCTTCTCCATGTGTTTTTACAGACTATACAGATTTAATAGAGACTCTCTCCCAGCGCTTGTGATGCCTGTTGACCTCACCATGCATATGCAGATAAGCCCGTCAGTGTCTCAGCTCCTTGGCATGTCCACACTTAGGTCCTCTTCATCCAAGGACCTAAGTGTGTCCTCACAGGAGCTTCACCTATCCAGATCTTCCACCCCATCACCTACATCTTCCCTGTCCTCATACAGCTCTGGCAGCTCTCTCTCCTCATATTCTTCTGGCAGAAGCACCCCTCGCAAGAAGAAGCATGTAGTGTTTGCTGATGCAAAGGGTCTCCCTCTCACATCTGTACGCATCTTCATCACTGACCGTTTAGAGCCAGAAATGGAAGATCTTCCACAACCTGAGGAGAGGATGAAGGTTCGGTCATCAAAGCAGAGTGGGAGACTGCAGCTGAAGCTCGGATTTCCACAGACAGTTGCAAACCGTCAAAGCTTAATGGAAAATCTAGTGCAACTAGAGAGCTGTACTGTGACCGAGAGGGCGCTGAGCGGCACAGTACGGGTCAGGAACCTTAAGTTTGACAAGGCTGTCTTTGTTCGCATAACTTTTAATTCATGGCGAAGCCATCAAGATATCCCCTGCACGTATGTGAGGGAACAACATGCAGCTTTGGAGACTGACGTGTTTGCTTTTAATGTGTCTCTACCATCTGAACTGGACCCAAAAGAACGTCTGGAGTTCTTTGTGGTATTCCAACCCGGGAATGGCAACTTGCAGCTTGTGGACAATAACAAAGGTAAAAACTACCAGATCTATGTTGAAAACGTGATGCCGGAACCTCAGTTGGTGCAGATGCCAGGCAGACGGAACTTTGTTACTCCAAGTCCTCAGCGCTTTTCAGCATGGCCTGCGGTCAGAGGTTATGATATACCTAAGATGAACTATATGGCATGCAAAAGCCCCCCCATTTTAAATAGAACCTGGGAAAGAATGGCAAATGTAGCTCCATTGTGTTAGATGGGACTGAGACACATGAAGTCCACATGTCTACTTGAACTCTATATACATATACCACTGTAGTTACAGAGCCGTGTTTGCTAGTTTGCACATACTGTTGAAGTCAAATGTGAATGTCATGATATTTCTATTTTGATGCATTTTTTTTATCAGTTTTAATTTGCACATTTTACACATTTCTTTAAACCTACATTTGTAAGAATACCAATATAACTTTTTTGGGAAAACACTGGGGCTGTTTTCACCTGTACATAATGCCTTTAATTTGTCTGAAGTATTAAATATATATGTAAAAGATGTCTGTATAAATACTTTGTATATACTGTGTGTGTATATATATATTTATTTTTTAATCCTCATTAAAAAGAAAAGGAACATTAACTACTTTTGTATGATTTTGTTCTTTCCAAAAACCCAAAAAAAAACTGCAGGAATTGCGTCAAGTTTATTCTGTCAATTAAGTGCGGTTGTGCAACATTGTTTCTTTTCTAAAACATACACTGAGCATTAGCTTGTGTACATGCCTAAGGCTTTACATTCCTAAAGCTTTACATGCCTTAACAAGTCTCATAACTTGATGTAATGTATTATGTTGAGACACTCCTCATGTCTATTATTTTGATGAACCCACACCTAGCAACCAGCAAAACAATTTGTGCAGAAGAATGTTTCAGACGTTCTCATGGAATAGAACAATGTTATTCAGGTATGAAAGCTTTAAGGATCTCAACAACACCACACAGTATTTTAAACATTACAAACAAGTGACAGCAATAGTTTTAATGCATATTAGATATCCACAATTTATTTTACACTCTCCTTTTTTTTAACATGATTTAAACAATGATTCTTCAACAAAAACAACACTGTAAACTCTAACAAGTAAGCAGAACCTAAATAAAATATGAGGCAAGTTAAAAAACTCCCAAGTTTAAGTTAGTAGAACTATCAGATTTTAATTGTGTACTACACATGCATGTTAATTGCTATTTACTTAAAATATTGAGTAAGCTAATTATTACAATTTGAAAGAACTTAACTTTAAATTCTTTAAAACTTTTGCTGAACTTCATTTAAGTAACCTCAACTTACATATTTTAAGTTAAGAAAATCTAACTGGCATTAGCTAGTACAGTGAATGTTAGTATGCTGAATGCTTGCTAATTGGTATCTAGACGTTGATTAGCATAGCCATTGCATAATGAGTAAAACAATACTTTACCTGTCCTCAACCTAATCTCATGCTCTACTATTCACCAGAATGGTAACTTTCAAAACTCCAACAAAACAGAAACTCTTCTAAATAACACAACAAAACATTAAACACTAACAAGTCTCCACCGTTACATTCATCTTGTACAAAGACACATTATATAATAATACATTTCAACATTTACTCTCCATATCAAGTGTCATGCAAATCATGCTGGGAGATAAAATACCCTGAGAAATACCCTGCCCATTTTTAGTTCATTTAATTACTGTAAATTTAAAGAGGCATGTTCATTAAAGTCAAAACAATAAAATAATTCAGGTTATTCAAAAGGTGTCTGTCAACTAAAAAGAAAAAGTTCTAAATACTCATCAAGGTTATATATACCACTTATTTACCAAATAATCTCTGTTTGATTTAGTGAGTAATTCGTTACATTGATTCAAACATATTTTTTTTTATTTATTGTCTTTGTATTATTTCACGGTACCCTACCTATCGCATTCAATTCTTTCACGGTACCCTACCTATCGCATTCAATTCTAACTGCAAACTCTCAACATATACATTTGGTAAAATATTTAGGAGTGTAAAGGAATTCTGGATTATAGGGGGATTATAACAATGGGGTGTCAGTCAAAAGACTATGAGACGTGCAACCAATTACATCATTTATTTCATAACCAATGCCAGTAACTTCAAAGATTGAATCATTGCAGATGTTCACTTGGTGCAAGAGGTTGATATTGTAATTGAGTTGTAACCTGACACAACGTCTTTTGAAAGCAGTGCAAGATACATGACAGCGGTCAAAGACGTCTGTCTAATGCATGATTATTTACAAAAATAACTCTAATAACTTTGTTTATAGGAATGGTGAGGCCACACTAGGCCTGCTTGTCCCTCTCTCTCTCTCTCTCTCTCTCGCTCTCTCAAACGGAGCACCAGTGGGCCAAGGGTATGAGGATTTAAAGTAGGCTTTAATGTTGTTGCTGTAGAGATGGTCATGTAATAATGGGAAATTGCGGAAGGGGAACGAGGTTACCTTTTAGTGTAAAGATTTTTGCACATTAATGTTATAACAAGGTTCTGGAAAGGAGGATTCGAGAACTGATTTAAAAATCAACAAAACTTTAATGAGACACCAACATAAAACTGGATGGCATAGACCCCTCCGTCCCATGGTAACAGCCCTGCCACCTCCCGTCGACTCAACATATAAAACATATATAAATGTATATATATATCACCTGATGTGCTCTCATGTAAAGGCAAAATGCAGTGATTATACTTTTCTTGTCTCTTAGACGATATCTGTCTTTTGACAGATGGGTTTGCCTTCACTCTGCTCAGATTCAGAGGAAATGGAGTGTAAAAAATGCAGTAGCTGTAAAATCCACACTTAAACAAAATAACTTTAAAGCCATTTTTCTCAGTTTCAGTGTTGCTGTGGTTTTGTGTTTGTAGGGCAGAAAAGCGATGAATGAAATGTAAAGAATTACAACATTACTTGATCAGCATTCTTTGTAATCTCTAAAACAACATTCCAATTTAAAATCATTGCCTTTTTATTATAGAGGTTAGGTTAGGATTGGAATAAGGTTAGAGCTAGGACTGTTGTTAGTTGTTCTACATGTGTAAATCACACTCATATAAATCATGCATTGCCTCACACCACACATTCACATAAGGGCTATGTAAGCCAATATGGTCCACATGAGCAGCAGATGACCTGAAAGTTCCACTTTCATGAGTTTCACATTCTTTCCTTTCCTATATGATGCTGAAACAATATTGGGAAATTAGATACTGTACAACAGGTATGAGAATAAAATGTTTCATGGCTGGATGTTGTAAATTGAAGTAATCCGTTCTCCGCCTCCCTCAAAGTCTTTGTGGTTAGTTCAGCCCAGTGGAGTGAGGTAAGCAGACTGGAATGTTTCTTGTAGGTATGGGAATCTGTCACTTGTATATCAGAACATCTGCTGTCCCATTTTGAATGATGTCAGAAGATAACCTGTTCTATCTCTAAGCAACCTACATACTCCACCAAATTCCACCCCTAAACACGTGCATACAGCAGCAATTCCTTCTATGGTGTACTAAGGCTGTGACACAGATTGCATTCCTACATACGAACATCTTGTCACCTATCATTATATGTACTGGAGTTCTTAGAAAGGACATACTGTAGTTACATTGGGCAACTAGGGGCGTGGTTTAACATGAGGGGAAACAAATCCCATTTTCCCATTTATTTGTGCAGCAGACTTGACTTTGCATATTTTATTGCAAATAAAATAATTAATGAATAAATTCAGTCTAATGATTGTGTTTTCCCACACCAGTGTATATAATGCATTACAGACTGCATGTATCAGATTGAATTGAAGGAAATATTGATAATTATTGGTGATATTATCAATTTCAACAGTTGATGGATTATGATGGATTTATGTTGATAAAATAATACCAGAGCATAATACATGATTCCTATGTACACAAAAAAAAAAAATGCTGTTGGTTTAACTTAATTCAATTTGTGAGATGGGAATGTAATAATAAATATTTTTGTGTTGCATTTTCATATTTTAAGATAAAAAAAAACTCTGGGTCTGGGACAAGGGTGAAACAATAAAATCTACACTTACAAGGCATTTTTAAATAGTCAAATAAATCATGAAAGCATGTTGCAATGTTTCCAAGACAGTTTTACTGTAATGTGACGTTCATATAAGATGAATATACACAGATGAACCAAAACATTATGTCTAATATGCTGTTGGTCCTCCACGTGCCACCAAATCAGCACCGACATGCTGAAACGTGGATTCTTTTTGCATGGTGGAGCCGCCATTGATTGGACTTGTTGGTCCAGGATTAAGATCGTATTGAGATCTGGGGAATTTGGAGGCCAGGGCAACACCTTGAATTCTTCATCGTGTTCCTCAAACAGGGAATAGAATTGCCATGAAGGGGTGTACCTGGTCTGCAATGATGTTTAGGTAGGTGGCACATGTCAAATTGACATCTGCATGAATGGCCAAACCCTGGGTCGAGAGGAGAGAGAGAGAGAGAGAGAGAGAGAGAGAGAGAGAGAGAGAGAAAAGAAAAGAAAATGCTCTTCTTCGGCTCTGACGTGGACTCATCAGACCAGGTGACCTTCTTTCACTGCTCTAAGGTCCAGTTCCGATGCCCTGAAAAAAGAACCTGATATGCTTTTTAATTGCGTCTTCCCTGTTTCATTCTTTCCACTCACACATGCTCTAAGAAAGGGACAGGGGAACCATTGTTAGGGCCAACCTCACCTGGGTTGAAGCAATATTACATAAATAGATACCACAGGCAGAAGAGAGGTTTCATGCTTGGATGGTGTGAATCCAGTTTTAGGCAAGAAATATTCAGGGAAAGCCTCACTTACTTTTCCAACTCACTTAACTTTATCCTTGATCTCATGACAGATGTGTATGATTTGTTCAGCCCAGGGGAGTGAGATGAACAGATTGGAATGTTCTTCTATCTGTGGGGAGTTGTTATTTATGCCTCTCTCTCATACTTGTCTCATACTTAAGATATCTTTGTATTTCCAAGGGGTCTCCCCTCCATACAAGTTTATATTATTAATGATGTCAGAAGCGAACTTGATCTACCCCTGAGCGACCTCCGACCTGCATTCAAACTTTTACAATCATAAACACACATGCACATGACATAGCACTTTTTTTTCACACTAAAATTAACTGTCTTAAATCACACTTTTCACACTCTTAATAGTTTCTTTAATTTGTCTACTAACCATTTCTATCTATTTATGGGTATTTCTTTAACTTTGGGGCCTCTTTATGTCCCATGCAGGGGCTTTTACAAATTATAAAAAAAATATGTTTTGATTATCTAAACAAAGAGTGAAATTAACATAAATCATTTCAGTGTTTTCTGTGGAAACATGTGTTATATCAATTTCCATCACATCATCATCATCTCCGTCACACCAAACAAGTTTTTTCAAAAGTAAGTGTACTTGATAAAGTCCACAAAAGTGTCAGTGAAAAGTGATTTGTTTTGTCAGACACCATCTGTTACCTCTCTCTTTCTTTAACCTCTTTCTTGCTTTCATGCTAAGCCTCTCATAATTCAGTATTATATGACTCATTTTTATATGATGAAGTTACAGCACCAGCTGGTCTGATAGCTGGTCTCAAATGCATACCTACAAACATTGTATCTACTTGTGTTGTGTGTAACTGAGTTCTTTGACTCAGGTCTCAGCAATCATCATGCGAAGTATCAGGCCTCATGAAACATTACATCATGTCTTCCTATAGTAAAGAACACTGTTTTAATAAAATGATGCTGAATACATCTCATGTGCATTCAAACTGATTCTGAATATAAGCATAGAAAATAGTTGTATTCTATCTGTAAGATCAGATCACATATTTATATTCACGATTTGAGATATCATTCATGTCTGTTGCACAAACAAAACAGGACGAGTTGAGCATTTAATACTTTGGGTGAAGTGTTTGTTCAAATCCCAAACTCTACATTAGAAGCAACAGTTGTAGTGGCACTTGCTGTATACATTTATTTCCCCAACAATTCAGATGCCCACAGAACTCTTCTCTCTCCCTATGTCACCCCTCATCATACATTTAAAGGAATATTCTTGGTTAAATTCAAGTTATGCCCAGTCTACAGCATTTATGGGATAATGTTGATTACCACAAAAATATTTTGACTTGTCCCTCCTTTTCTCAAAAATAAAAAGCAAAAATCGAGGCTATATTGAGGCACTTACAATGGAAGTGAATTGGCCAATTTTTGGAGGGTTTAAAGGCAGACATGTGAAACTAATAATTTTATAAAAGCATTTAAATAACTTTTTCTGTTAAATCCTTAGTATTATTTGAGCTGTAAAGTTGTTTAAATCACCATTTTCACAGTTTTATGGTTTGTTGGCATTACATCGTCATGGCTACGAATTAGTAAAATTGGATTTAACTTTACACGGGATATTGTTTACATCTTGTGGCTGTACATTTGAAACAAAAACAAAGTATTTTAACATTTATGGATTGGCCCCATTCACTGTGACCAACATTATGTAGGGGCGGCTGTGGCTCAGATGGTAGATCATTTTTGGTTGATGGTAGATAATCGCAGGGTTGGTGGTTCGAATCCCGGCTCCACATGCCGAAGTGTTCTTAGGCAAGACACTGAACCCCAAGTTGCTCCCAATGGCAGGCTAGCGCCTTGCATGGCAGCTCTGCCGCCATTGGTGTGTGAATGTGAGTGTGGATGGGTGATTGGGACACAGTGTAAAGCGCTTTGGTAACCTCTAAGGTTAATAAAAAAGCGCTATATAAGTGCAGACCATTTACAAATGCTGATGATTCAGCTAAACTTGTGTTGAACTCAGAATATTCATTTGAGGAGGGCTACATAAGCCTACATATGATCCTCATAAGCATAAATACATGTTTATAATAGAGAAGAAAAGAAGTTGATTACAACTGCAGATAGGCCTGCTAGTAAATGTATATTTGGAAATCACTATTGAAGACTTCCAGACACTCCACATTGCAGAGACGTACAAGCACAGAGTTAAGAGACATGGACCCTAGGTAGAGGAAATTAGACCACCTTAATGCAGAGTCTTATTCTATAGACAAAGAGAAGAGTGTTTTGGGTTGGCCCTAGAGAGCAAGTAGAGGTCAGAAAGTTAATAAGGTCCATCAGGTAGAGATGACCCTAAACCACTTAAGTCACTGTGCACCAGAAGTAGGTCTTTATACTGTACTGTATAAATGTACTCTGGATTCTATAGGTAGCAGTGTTATTGTTCCAGGACTGGGGAGATGTGAGCTGTCCCCACTCAAGTGAAGAACCTGATCCTGAATTACCTTGTTTACGTCTTTTCCAGGCAGCATGATAAGGACAGCATTGCAATAGTTGACACAACAGGGCACAATGCAAATTCTTCAGCATCACTAAAACTGAAAGAGGCACTAGAGTACAGGCTAGTTCACATTGCACCAAAAACTCAAATAAACATAATTCCTCTTTTGGAATGTTGTGGAAACATAACAGTGTATTTCTCCTTTTTCTGTCAAATAATATTTGCTATGCTCTTCCATTCACCCACAAAGAAGTTTACCCCGCTATAGTTTACTTCAGTTTTTCAAACTCAAAGAATTCAACATTTCTGGGAATACAGTGGGAAAAGCACATACACTATAAACTATACCCATTTATACACACCAATGTATAATATCGATGATTCCTCTCGTTTGCATTTATGTGCTTGTACATTGAAGGAATCCCGGAGTTTAAGTAAAGGGAAATCCCACTATTGAAGTGAAATTCCACTTCAAATCGCTTAAAAAACAAACTAAACGGCAGAGGTGGGAGCAAGTCACACATCATCATGTCACAAGCAAGTCTCAAGTCTTAACCATCAAGTCTCGGGTCAAGTCTCAAGTGCAGTGCCGAAAAATCAAGCAAGTCAAGTGGAGTCGTGATGAGTTTCAAGTCAAGTCGAGTAAAGCCACAGTACTAAAATAAATAGAGGTTATTTTTTAAATAAATTTTAATTTTTGCTCTGAAAAGATGAACTTACAGTGTATACAGTATTTTACAGTATATTTAAATTAGTAATTTTATTTTTAGATGAATTGTATAACAGTTATGTGTTCGGATATTAAGGTATCTAGAAGTATTCACGGTATTTTTAAGAGCCCACGATAAAAAATACAGTGCAGGTTCATTAACGCAATTTCATATATATTCCAGCAGAAATATAGCTGTTACCCTGGTAACACCAGTACACAAAGCAGCCCTGCGCTTATAAAGAATACTTTATTATGCATTATACTGATGTAAGATGAAAAGAAAATGTCATTGAAGACAGTCAGTTCCGTTCAGAGATACATTTATATAAAATAGTCATAAAGGTTTTGCATTCAAGGGCTTTGGTTAAAGTCATCAAAAGTCATAATCACTATGAGAGCACTTATAGATTTCATCACGAGTCATTCTGTATATTTTATACTACTTTTCACTTTTTAAATAAAGTGTTGTGACTGCAAATCTGCATGTTATGTTTTTATATTGCCAACAAATGTTTATGGTATATTGTTGACTGTTGAGAAGGTTTAGAAAAGGCACACACACATTTAGAGGCAATGTCAGGTCATTTCAAACTTGTGGTTTGAATCAACAACTCGGTTGATTCACGATATGGCAGTGACAAGCAAGTGTGGAAGAGAGACTCAGCGCATGAAAGTTTAAAGTGACTGACTGATGCCGCACTCATGTTATATAAAGTGGCTTACAATCAGATTTAGATTTGTGGATTTGTAGTTTAATTCATTATTTTGATCCGTTTGCCATTTATTTTCCTTTATAACGGTTTAATAGTTTATAAATACTGAGAACTACCATAAATGCTTTTAAGTGATGACAACATCACGCGGGCCACAAAAAGATGGTGGGCCATCTGTTGAGTACCATGGTGCCAGAGTCTTACCCCATCATTTCTGTGTGGATGTGTTCCACGTTGTGGCTTTGGTTGATTTTATTTGACAAATTGGGTAAAAAGCTCTGTGTAATAGTCTCACCCATTCATTTCTGATGGCAGGTCAAATTTGCAAATTTGTGGGAGGGCTTAGAAGGCAAGTGTAGGAAAAGTCACCAAATTTAGTATTTCTCAGATGAAGGAACCCATTTTTAATTGTTAAAAGTCAAGTCATTTTTATTTGTATAGTGCCTTTCACAACACACATCGTTTCAAAGCACTTTACAGAAGATCAGGCATTAACAGAAGATAAAACTGTAATGTCTATAATTTCTTAGAGTCATCATTGTGTAGTTTTATAAAATAAGATTTTGAATTGTGTTTAAAAATAATTCATTTATAATAATTGTATTTATAACCCCAGTGAGCAAGCCGAAGGCGACTATGGCAAGGAACCAGACTCACTGTGGGAGCCAGTTCCCCTCTGGCTAACTTCATGAATATAATGCCAATATTACGTATAGTGCAAATATGAACTGTAAAAGAATAATTAAATGGGTAAAAATAACCCGAATAGCAATGGAGGGTGAAACAGACAACTTTAGAATGTTTGAAATGTTTTTGCCCTTTGTTGTGACAATGTAAATTGTGTGAACTGGGTTACAAGCAGGTGAAAGGTGAGGAAAGCCTTTCTCTGTTCTCCACCTCCCTTAACTACAGTCTTGATTTCATGACGGATTTTGTGATTTGCTCATCCCAGTAGAATAAAGCCAGCAGACTGTCCTGCTATGTGTGGGAGTTTGTCATTCACACCTTTCTCTTGTCATCTAAGGTGATTAATATATTTCTAAGGTGTCTCCCTTCCAAACCAGTTTACTTTTTTCTCAATGATGTCAGAAACTAGCGTGTTCTAAGCGGGTTGCATCCATGACCTGATTGAATATGATATGACTCATATTTATATGATGATGTCTTTGTGGCAGCTGGTCTTCATTATAAGCTGCACAGAACAGATTCTTACCTATAAACGTCTTGTCTTCTCTCATTATGTGTAATACATTTGTTAGACATGACCACAGTCTGAGCATGCCCTTAATCAATCTGACAAAATTCTTACATCATGTCTTCCAGTTAATGATAATGCTTTAAGCAATGTTAGCCATTCTGTAACTGCTTCCAGACTTAAGGCCTGTGTCCATCTGCCTTGTTTTGTAATTGTTTTTCTCTGTAAAATGCACTAGACAGATGTCTTAGAGAGTTGCTGCTCTAACTGCTTCTTCAGCATCTCACCGTGTCAAGTTAAGAGAAACTTTTTTTTTAAAAGGCTTGACACCTGCAGACATGCTGTTCTTGTGCTAAAATGCTAGCAAAATAGAATTCTCACACAACAAATTAATAACTGAAAACTGCTAATGAAGCTACATATATGGCATTAAATTCATTTTGAATTGTCCACTTCAATTGTCACGCTCTTAGCTACCTGCTGAACGTGCACAATGATTGACAGGCAGAAAGTGCCTCAAAGTCTTCTGGTTGGCTTAGCAAAGTATCTGGCCACAGACTGCAGTCATATTTTAGTTTGCCGTTTACAGGGCTGTCAGAGACAGGTGTGATATTCCAGGACACTTAATTCAATGAATTCTGAAAGGTAATAGTGACATTTAGTAGACATTCTATATAAACAATCCCCTGCAGCACCTTTAGCGTTTGAAATAAACATTGCGTATGATATCTCAGGTGTATTCAAAAGATCATGAGCACATGACGTTCCTGGGTTTTGCTCAATTCCCTAAAGCTCTTCTGGCATTATGCCAAAACATTTTGTTCTTGGCCAACAAGATTCCTTGAATGAGGCTTCTCTGTGTTTTTTTTTTTTTTTTCTATGAAAAGAAGAGACATTCTCACGTTTTGGGACTCTGGAACTTGATAACGCAAGGGAACTGGGGGCTTTGTTGTTGTGGATGTGAACAGGAAAGGAGAGAAGCAAGAGAACGTAATATTGGACGTTTTTTTTGTATGTCCTATAGGAGCTGCATGTGTTTTTTGACGCAGAGAGTAATGTATTATTAGACCCTATTGGCAACCCGGAATTTGTCACATTGTAAGTCCTATTAGTCTAAGAATTCCTCAAATGCCACACCATTTTCTGTTATGACTGTCAATGCATTAAAGGGATAGTCTATGAAAAAAGAACAACATGGAAAATTCGGCAAAAAATGAAAGTTCTATCATTATTTACTCCAATCATTATTTTGTTCCAAACCTGTATGTCTGTAAATTGTTCTTTCGGCCGTCTCAGTCATCATTCACTTTCATTGCATCATTTTCGCACATAATGAAAGTAAATTCTTTCTGCAAACCACATCCTTTAATGTTCCTTGGAAGAAGTCATATTGGCCATTTCCGTTTTGATCTATATTTTTAATGCAACAGGTATATTATGCAAAAAAAGGAGTCAGTTATATTCATTTTTAATAAGAAAACACACACTCATACTTGAACACATTGATATAAACTAGAGCAAGGATTTTTGTAATACTTGCCCATGACCAAACTAAAGGAGAGTCACAGTGAGTCAGAAACTGTTGCTAGGGAACACATTCTTCATCTGTTTTTATTTATTTATTTATTTATTTATTTATTTATTTTACCTTGCCTTCTCTTTTGTAATGGGGTGGTTTTAATCCTATATTCAATCTGTTTTAGGTTTTTTTCAAGCTATGCTAGTAATCTAATTTATTTGTCTTTTGTAATACCTTGCAATTTATATGTATTGATTTTATGACAATTCTCTGTTAAAAATATGTTCTAGGTTGTCTTTATTTCACTTAAGCTCTATCGACCACCTGTGGTATAGACAGGGCAGTAGCTAATAGGTGAAAGGTGGAAACGATTCTAGGGGCCCATTCTAAGATCCAGGGGGGGGCCCCACAACAAAATGTAACCTGTATTTTTTATATGAAAGGGGCCCAGAGCAATATAAACTCAGGAGGCCCACAATTCCTTGCTACGGCCATGGGTATAAACCATGTGATATGCTGTTGATTAACAAATTTTATTATCACAAGGTTAGTAATTCGTTCTATCACACTAGTCTCATATGTTAAGCTTATAGTTTCGGAACAGTGTGACAGTTTCATATTTTAAACATTTATTAGCTGTCCTGTACATGCACATGCTCCATAGTCTTCCACTGTAAGAGCATTACTGTGCACATGTTGTTATAACAAATTAATGGACGAGTCAAAACTATATTGTTTGGTAATAAACTGCAGATGTTGTTGACCTTGAGTTGTATTAAACTCAATATTCAAGAATTGCATTGATTTATGTTTTGCCAGTAGATTGCTTGTACTTGTTTATGAATTCTTGTGACCTCCAACATAACAATTTGGGTAATAAAGAATAGTTTTTTTTTTAAACATGCATGTATTTTACTGCACAAACCAACCTTTTTGATTGAGTGACTGATCAAAGATTAGCACTTTAACCACTGCCATTCACATAAGATGTTTGAGGGGGGTTTTTTGCATTCCTGTATATCTTTTTCCCCCAGGGCAGAGGTTTTCTTATATTTTTTCTAAATTTATGTCTTTGAGACAATACTTCCAAACAAAACTAAAGAACAAGTTTATAACATGTTCCTGTCACACTGATTTTATTATATAAACCTTGAAAATGTTAAATTGGCCATGAAAATGTAAGAATCTTGATTTAATTACAAGAGAGGTGTATTTTAAACAATACAGATTTAAATATGTCGTTATGTTATCATAATAGAAAATATGTTCTGTAATTCACATCACAAACACATGACCAATCCCAGAATAATCAGAAATTAGACTGATTTAACTTGTTCTTTCTGGCCTACAAACACATTGCTTATTGAAATACAATTTTGGTCAAATTATCAAGATTTTATAGTATGCATTCCATCATCAAAATTGGTCTTTGCAAGTATAAATAATTAAGACTTTATATTATTATTATATTTGTAAAAATGATTTTCTTCATCACATTTTGGCCTCATATTGCATGCTTAACCCAATAAAGATCGAGTGAATTATAGCGTCTCCTAGTGGTGGATATTTTTAATTACAATACATTTGAGGAAACGTTAACAGAACAATTCAAAATACATCAAATAAATCTCATAGAATTTCCCTAAACGACTGCTAAAAATCAGACATTTAAATTCAAATCATTAAAATAAATCATTAATGTTGCTTCTATAAAATTGATTGAACTGTTCACAGGGAGTTCATTTACAGGAAAAAAATCTAATTAGACCTTCTAAACTGATTAGTGCAATAAAGATAAAAGGAGTGGAAATCAAACTACCTACTTTAAATGTGACTATATTTACATAAAAATGAACTGTGTCCTTGGCAGATGCATTTTCTTCTGCCAAACTGACCAATAAAACATCAAAACTGAAGAGCACAAATGAAACGTCAATTTAAAGCATGAAAACAAAAGGTTTGAAGGTTCAGGAATCCAATCGCTCCTGCTGCTAAAGTCCTCGCCTGACTCTATTGATGTTGCTGCTAGAACATTTTAAGACCAGTTTTGCATATCTGTTTGGTCACATTATAATATACTAATAATGAAGTGGCTTATAAAGATGTGACATTTTCTCATAAGGGCATATGCTCTAAGACCTCATTCTAGAAACGGTTAATTCGTAGCAGATCAAATTTGGGTCAATGACAAATAAGGACGTCTGAGGAAAACAACTTTTAAAAATCTAGTTTAAAACACACGCCACATTCTTAGAAATATAATCTTTGTATTCACTGTAAACCCTAATAAGTTATCAGAACAAATGTAAATTTTAGGCAATCAGTTACATCAAATTTTTTAAGTTAATATACTCCTGCGTTTAAGTTCAACTTTCAGATTTTCATTTTGTACGCACATGCATGTTAATTGCTCTTAACTAACACATTTTGATGGCATTTAACGTTGAATGTAACATTTCGGCTGAATCTACACTATAAAAATTTAAAATATTAATAAACTTTAAAAAGTTAACTTAACAATTCAATATAATAATTCTGCAAACTTAAATATAAATTATTAAGTTCATTAAACTTGCATTTTTAAGTACAGCTATCCATAATTTTCAATATTCTTAAAAATAATTATAAATATATTTTTCTCCCCAATTTGGCACGCCCAATTCCCTCTGCTTACTAGGTCCTCATGGTGGCGTGGTTACCTCAATCCGGGTGGTGGAGGACAAGTCTCAGTCTCACTCGAGATAGTCAATCTGCTCATCACTTGGCTCGTCGTGCATGACACCGCGGAGACTCTCAGCAGGCTCATGCTATTTACCACGCGACACACTGAGAGCGAGAAACACTAATCGCGACCGCAAGGAGGTTACCCCATGTGAATCTACCCTCCCTAGCAACCGGGCCAATTTGGTTACTTAGGAGAACTTGCTGGAGTCACTCAGCACACCCTGGATTCAAACTCACGACTCTAGGGGTGATAGACAGCGTCAATACTCACTGAGCTACCCAGACCCCCTATTATAAATATATTATTAATTAAGCAGATCAATCAGCATCAGTGATCAAACTGAGCATGCTCAATAGTTTTACCATCACCACCAAACTTGACATTGTATGCGCTCACTGTTTAAAAATGTAAGTTGCTCTGACTTAAATTACATAAAAGTTGAATTTATTGATTATTTAATTAATATCAACTTTTCTAGATGATAGTTCAACCAATTTTTAATATTGAGTTTATCTGACAAACTGAAGGTTGGATTTTTTTACAGTGTATAATTTACAAGTAATTTTAATTTGTATGCTTTCAGTTTATTAAACCTATCAAGTGCAGTAAATGCTAGCATATTGCTTTTATGCAACTGTTAACACATTGCATTGATGATTATAGCAATTGCTTAATGAATAAAGCCATATAGATCATTTGTCATATGTACCTGTCCTTAACCTAAACTCATGCTCTACTATTCATCAAAACGACACAACAAATCATTAAACACTAACAAGTCTCCACCTTTACATTCATCTTGTACAAAGACACATTATATAACACTTCATTTTAACATTTACTCTCCCTGTTGAGTCAAAACAAGCAAGTGCAAGTACAACAAAAGTATTATGCAAAACTTATGCCCAAAAAAAACTTTTAACTTCTAGACAGTAACAGCATAATCATTTCTGACATGAGAACCCAAAATTCGAATCAAATTGATTTATAATTCAGAAACTGATAACACATTCAAACGTAATTGACCCGTTTACATATTTATAAACAATTACTCTAATGTTTTATATAAACGTATCCTAGAGGTGATATTGCATAAGTTATTCTTCTTTATCAAAGGTTCACAGAAAATAAAGGACATCCACAGTAATGTCACCCTCTGTCCAACAGAGCCATCTGTGCTTTTCTGCATGACCAGAGGACGTCTGGTATACTAGGTCCCTGAATTGATTTGTATTTAGTTTAAATTCTCTTGTGTAAAGAAGGATGTGACTGAAACAGTCACCAAAACATGATCAAAACTTAATAGACTTGAAAGCACAATGCATCAGCTAACAGAGGCATTCATCCAAGGTGAAATATTATCATTTTTTTCCCACTGAGCAAAGCATTGATTGGTTGTCAAATAGAAATTGACCAGCATTTGAATCAAAATACAACCTCAAAATATTTAGTGATAAATAGATACATATAATGCATTTAGAAAACCACAAATTGCATTATTACATTTACATTTACATTTAGCAGACGCTTTTATCCAAAGCGACTTACAGAGCACTTATTACTGGGACAATCCTCCCGGAGCAACCTGGAGTTAAGTGCCTTGCTCAAGGACACAATGGTGGTGGCTGTGGGGATCGAACCACCAACCTTCTGATTACCAGTTTACATGCATTAGGCCACTACACCACCATCACTCCGTTATTACATTGTCCACATTCTTAATATCATATAATTTGCTACAAAACAATACCAAACATTCATGTTCCTGTCTAAATACCAAAGTTACAATACATTGAGTATAGTTGAATCTGTTGAGCAGTGCATTCACTTCTGTTTCTTGAAGGACTTCCCAGTCTGTCAATAATATTTTAAAGATATGGCAGTTTCATATGATTTGAATGATGTTCTGGATTTTGATCCTATTTACTGACCCTTTTTTTTTTTTGTGATATTAGTAATTGTAATTGTTCAAGCCACATATTTGTTGTGCGAGCTCATAGACGACTTTACATCCTTAACTCATTGACGTCAATAAAAAAAATGTTAAACACTTCACTTACAATGTATAATGCACAAATGAAGAGGGTTTGGCATCCTCATCGCTCACATAATTGTACTTTTTTGTCTATAATAATTTAGTGTGCGTTTAGAACTGTGACTCATTTGAAAATTGGGCAGGATTCAAGTGAAAACATCTCCCAGCCTAGTGGTTGAATAAGTCATTGGTTCTAAAGTGGGTCATGACTCAAATCAAATGGGTTGCAGGTTCGTTCTGATAGGCCCAAGGATAGCAGTGAAATACATTTACATTTATGCATTTGGCAGACACTTTTATCCAAAGCAACTTACAGTGCACTTATTACAGGGACAATCCCCCCGGAGCAACCTGGAGTTAAGTGTCTTGCTCAAGGACACAATGGTGGTGGCTGTGGGGATCGAACCACCAACCTTCTGATTACCAGTTTACCAGTTATGTGCTTTAGACCACTACACCACCACCACACTCCCTAAATATAATGCATATTTCGTATAGCAAAGTAAAAATATACTTTGAAGGGCAGGAGAAAATGCCTCCCATAACTTTTGTTGTTGACTTCAAAGGTGTGTACAATCAAACTTGTGTATTTGTCACTTGGTAATATGACTAATACTAATACAATATTTGGCCCAGTGTTAATTTCATCTGCAAGGCTAGTAATGGCATTCATTGATAAAGAGTTCTGTTAATGGGACAGCATGATAATTCTATGGAATGTATCATTACATACAATCTGTAGTTCAACATGAAGAGTATTAAGAGGGATAGTTCACGCATAAATTACAATTCTCTCTCTTCTTTTACTCATGCCGTCTTAGGTGTGTATGACTTTCTTTCTTCTGAAGAACACTAGCCACATTTTTAGAAAAATAACTCCACTCTTTTGGTGCATTCAATGTAAGTGAATGGTGGCAAGAAGTTTAAAGCTCTAAAAAGCACATAAAGGCAACATAACAGTAATTCATACAACTTCAGTGGTTCATAATCCGTATCTTCTGAAGTAACATGATAGGTGTGGGTGAGAAACAGATCAATATTTTAGTCCTTTTTTAATGTAAATCACAACTTTCACATTCATTCTTTTGTTTTTGGTAAATTGCATTCTTCATGCATATTGCCACCTAGTGGGCAAAGAGGTGAATTTATGGTAAAAAGGACTTAAATATTGATCTATTTCTCACCCACACCTATCATTAAACTTCTGTAGACATGGATTTAACCACTGGATTTGTGTGGATTACTTTTATGCTGCCTTTATATGCTTTTTGGAACTTCAAAGTTCGATTTGAAAGTTTCAGAAAAATTAAATAAACAAAACTTTGTAAAAGTATGCAAGACATGCAGAATTATAAATGACAACAGAATGAAGATTTATTGTATTTATATATTATTTATTAAGAATAACAAGTAATGCCCAAGTATTTAAAAACACCATATGTGACGTTTTTGCACCAGCCCCAGAGCTCCGACACTCTCATCCGAATTCACTCATTTCGTTCACTCACTGCTGAGATATAGTGCATTAACTGCCATTCACTATAGCCTATAGGAAATAGTGAATGAGTCTACGATTGCGGACATAGTCACTCTCGTCGCCACGATTGTCTGGCGCACGCACATATCACACGCGCGCGCTCCGCTCACCTCGCTGTGCACGCGCAGAAATGCTGTCTGTTCACGCTCCAGTTGTCGTTCTCGCGAATGGCAGTGATTTACACTTAACTTGATGTTTACATGTATTTATACAGTTAATACCCCTGAAGTAGCTGCGATAGTTTCTAGTACCCCGCGAGGGCGCGGAGTAAAAGCATAAATACTGTTTATGACATGCTGGACAAAGCACACTGATGTATTGCTGCACTGATTTAAAAATGTACACTTAAAAACTGATGTCATAAGAGCCCAAAACCACCCTGAAAATGACCATCTCATTACACAGAAAAGCCCACGTTAGAATTAGAGCCAAAATTTGCCTCAGCATGCTGCCTTAAATTGGAGCAGTGATTTTAATCTTGAAATATCAGCTTGTCTTGGTGTTAAATGAAGGCATTGCATGAGGAATCGTCTCGGGTTACATGTGTAACCCTTGTTCCCTGAAAAAAGCGGAACGAGATGTTGCGCTGCTAAGGGCTACGGGGAACAGCTTTAGCTGTGAGCCGAGCTGAATAATGTGTGGAACACGTCAATGAACATTGACCGGAATTTATAGCCTCGGCTGATGTAATCATTAGATGCACCTGAGGCCAGGCTATAAATGGATACGCCACCAGGTGTCGCCAGATACTTCTTTTGAAGAGCAGTCCTGGGACGCCCCAGTGCGTAGCAGCGCAACATCTCGTTCCGCTTTTTTCAGGGAACAAGGGTTACACATGTAACCCGAGACGTTCCCTTTACAAAAAGCTTCACTACGATGTTGCGCTGCCAAGCGCTACGGGGAACGCAATACCCACGCTGCCGCACTTGGGGCTGTCCGGACCCCTACGGTTGTGCAGTGTACTCACAAAAACGCGATGTCGACTCAAGGGCATAAGAGCCCGGAGTAGCATAAACATCTAAACCATTCAATTTTGATGAATGTGTGCGGAGAGGACCAGCCTGCCACATCACAAACTTGTTCAGACATGAGCTGAGATGTCGACTCAAGGGCATAAGAGCCCAGAGTAGCAAAGCATCTAACCCATAAAGTTCGATGAATGTGTGCAAAGAGAACCCTATCGCAACACAAACTTGTCATAAAAACTGATGAATGTGAGCGGAGAGGACCAGCCTGCCGCATCACAAACTTGTTTAGGCATGGGCTGAGATGTCGACTCAAGGACATAAGTGTCCGGAGTAGCAAAGCATCTAAACCATAAAATTTGATTAATGTGTGCAGAGAGGACCAACCTGCCGCACCACAAACTTGCTGCAGAGGGAGACCTCTAGCCAAGGCTTTAAGAGTGAGGAGAGACCACCTGCTGCGTAGACTTGTGCAGGGAGCCTCTAAAAGCCTACTGGCGAGAGCTCTGGACTCGCTAGCGCCTACCGTGAGGCCCGGGCAGTAAGGTCCCTCACCCAAAGTGACAACCCGGTCACGGCTTCAAAGTGAAGAACTGCTGCCCTGACTTTACGCCACTAGCAAATGCGGTGGACATAATTCTGAAGGGCACAGACTGGACAAAGTCTGAGTAGTCTTTAGCTGCTCCAGCATTACAAACGGCAGGGAGCAGAAGGCTTAGAGAATAATTCCTTACATTTATATAGCGCTTTTCTAGGCACTCAAAGCACTTTACATAGTATAGGGGGAATCTCCTCAACCACCACCAGTGTGCAGCATCCACTTGGATGATGCGACGGCAGCCATAGTGCGCCACAACGCCCACCACACACCAGCTATTGTGACTGGCCAAGGGTCGAGAAAGGCACCTTGGGCAAGTAGTCAGGGTGAGGGTGCAAAGAATGCTTTTGGTCCTACCTGGGGCAACTCAAAACAGGCCGGCAAAAGAGACAGAGCCTGTAGGTACCCAAGTCTCCTTAGAGACGTAATTGCCATATGAAAAACCATCTTGAGAGTCAGAAGTCTACCAAACGCTGACTCTAGAGGTTTTTAAAAAAGGGGGGTCTTACCCTATGAAGAGGTCCTAGCAAGGATGCCCACCCGCCCACCGAGGCGTGGCAAACCGAAGTGGAGGCCACATAGAACCTGGCAGTGGTGAGGCAAGTGCCCTCTGACAGTTCTTTCTATAGAGACTCCAAAACTGAAGCAAACTGGCAGTTAGCTGGTTCTGTAATATGAACTTATTAGAAGGAAACGCATGCAGGCGCCACCACGATCAGACCCCCGGGGGTTATTGACTCAGGGAGAAGTAGAGGAGACATTGCACTATCAACATAGGTGAAGAGGTCCTCTTCTGCCCTGTAAAATCTACCCAGATCAGTTCCAAGTGGAGGGAGCCCTAGCACTTGAAATGGTCTCGATAACCTCAGGAGAAAGCCCTGCGAACCTCAGTTGGTACCCTACAGGGGCCAAGCATGAAAGGTTTCACAATTCGGGCCGGGGATGAATATGTCCCCTGAGCCTGAGAAAGAAGAAACCGGGGAAAGAAATGCATACAGACGCACTCTGGGTCATGTATGTGTCTTAACGTCCAGACCCAAGGGGGCTGGGTGATTTCAGGGAGAAGTAGAGGAGACATTGCGCTATTCATAGAGGCGAAGAGGTCCTCTTCTGCCCTAAGATCTCACCCAAACTTGTTCCAAGTGGAAAAAGCCCGGCATTTAAAAAAGGTCTCGATAACCTCAGGAGAAAGCCCTGTGTCCCTCAGTTGGTACCCTTAGGGGCCAAACATGAAAGATTCCACAACTCGGGGCAGGGATGAAATATTGCCCTGTGCCTGAGATAGAAGATCCTTCCTGTTCGAATCGCCCAAGGCGAGCCGTCGAGGGAAGAGATTAGCTCAGAGAACCAAGCCCTGTTCGGCCAGCGCAGTGCTATCAGTAAGAGGCAAAAACCCTTGCTGGCTAACTCTGGGCAACTACTACCTTAGGGTGGAGTTCTTAACTCCCCGCTGGTATTTTCTGTCTGGACCGTGAATCTGCTCCCGTGATAACGGGCATCCAGGGATATAACTGACCTGAGTGACAGGAGCTTACCCTGGGCCCTAAGGAGAATCCGACGTGTCAGAAATACAGCTGACAAGAACGTGGGTCTCCTTGATGATTTATGTAAGAGGCTACCGCTGTACTGTCCACCCGCACCAAGACACGGCAGCCTCAGGAGGAGGTATTTCAGGGCCAGAAATACAGCCATCAACCCGAGACAGTGACTGTGACAACCGAGCTGATGACCTTCCTATCCCCTTAAGCTGGACGACCATTTAAGGCCGCTACCCCGCCCTTCAGGGAGGAATCTGTCGTTAGCAGTCTGCGACAACAAGACGCACCTAGAGTGGGACCCAAGGCAGAAAACCGGGGTCTGAACCACATAGAAAGGGAACGAAGCCTGAGGCGCGTAACCCTATTTAGCCTAGGGGTTTTGGCCCTTGGAAGAAATCCCCTGGCTTTTGGCCACAACAAAAACGGTCTCATGAGCAGAAGGTCCAGAGGGATCACAGTGGACAAGTTCGCCCTGAGACCTGGAAATCGTTGATACTGATAACAGTGCAACCTTGACCTAGCCTGACTTTGCTCAGGGTGATCTGAATGGACTCAATACTAGCGGGAGACAGTTGTGCCCGCATTGTGATTGAACTCCATACGATGCCCCGATTGACAGTGTTCTGAGTGGGAGAGAGGACGCTTTTCTTGGCGTTGAGCCTCAACCACAGAGAAACAGATGAGCTAAGACGATGTCCCTGTGCTGAACTGCCAGTTCCTGGAACTGCCCTAGGATCAGCCAGTCGTCTACATAATTCAGAATGCAGATGCCCCGGAGTCGCAAGGAGCCAGCGCTACATCATGCATTGTGAATGTGTGGGTAAAAAGGGCTAGGCTGGGTGAAAGAACCTGACCCTGGAAGACTTCGCCCCGAAGTGAACCTCAGGAACTTTCCATGTTGTGGCAGAACTTCTAAATGAAGTATAGAAGTGCGTCATAAGATCGATGGTGACCAGCCAAACGAGTTGTAGGGCTTGAGACACGACCGCCTTGACAGGCATCATCTTGGACTTGAACACCCACGGGTAGTTCAAGCTTTAAGATCTAAGCCAGACGCCACCCCTCACCCTCCATGGGTAACGGAAGTATTTAGTGTAATAACCTAATCTCTCTCTGGAAGGGGAACACATACCATGGCCCCTTTAACCAGGAGATTGAGTCTTTTGTTTTTACA
This sequence comes from Xyrauchen texanus, assembly GCF_025860055.1. Taxonomy (NCBI): domain Eukaryota; kingdom Metazoa; phylum Chordata; class Actinopteri; order Cypriniformes; family Catostomidae; genus Xyrauchen; species Xyrauchen texanus. The sequence goes on from NC_068319.1 coordinate 22,197,380, forward strand.
AAAAGAAATCCGCTTACGGTAGTGAGAACACGCCGTTGAAACACGGAAAAGTGGCGAGTGAATTAAATCCTTACGCCCTTATAAGACCCACAGAAAAGAATATATCTGGCAGGAGTTTCCACGCTGGCCAGGATCTCTGAGATGGGTATTATATTTTAACACTTCCTGTTGAGGGGTTGTCGGGTGTTTCGCGTCCTGAATAAAATGCAGGAACAGCGAAAACACCCAATTTTGAAGGAAGCCTCTGCAACCCGAAACACCAAGAGGTGGCGGGAATGGAGGGGCTTTGAGGGGGTGCCGGGAGGGGTGAAGTGAAGCAAGCACCCCGTCCCGAGGGGAGCTACCCCCTAATCTAGGTGCAAGACCATCAGGGTTTTCTCTTGGGTCTTGCTTCGGGGGCTGGCGAGGGCGGCGAGACTGTCCCCAATCCGTGGGAGGAGGAGCACAACTCGCCACGCTTTGCTTTTGAGCCTCCCTTCAGTCAGGAGCGAGGCGGGTCTGCGGCTTGCTCGTCAAGCGCAGAAACCACACTCAGGTCGTCCAGGGGGTCAGCCTGGTATGCCTGTAAAACAGCATAGTGTGCAGAGCAGCACCAGCCTGACCTGCTGCTTGATAAGCCCTTCCCACTAAAGTGGAGGTTGTCCTACAAGGCTTTGAGGGGAGAGAGGGCTTCTTAAGTGAGGATGCCGAGCCCGGCGAGAGATAGCCCGCAAGCGTCTCTTCGACCGGCGGCATCACAGAATACCGCCGTGCCTCAACACACCACGATAGTCGAATATAATGACGTCGAGGGTATGCGAACACGGGAAGAAAATTATATATATTATTATATATATTTTTTTTTTTTTTTAGGGGTTATCCATGAGCGAAAAAGCTCATGGAGGTTATCAAAGAAGGGAAGGGACCCATGAGGCGTTCCCTTTCTTAGACTGGAAGATAAAATATATCCCCTAATTTGGAGCGTTTGGGGGTCTCTTTTTCGCGTGGCCAGTCCAATCTGCAAATCGCACGAGTAACAACATCGAGCAATTCCTCCGTAGATTTTTTTTTATCGCGGACGGGAAGCTCGGAGGCGGGAAGAGAATCGCGATCCACCTCATGATCCGAAGGAGCGACGAGATCATGTGTGAAGGACCAGCTGGGTTTGGGGAGAGAGTGAGAGAAAGGGATCAACCCGTCTCTTGCTCCTCAGCCAAATCCATGCAAGAGCCCCACGAACGATTTTTTTTTTTTTTTTTTCGTGAGTGCTGACTGCCGGAAGCAAGCGAGGCGAGCACGACGCACTCTGCCTGTTAAAGCAAATCGCAGTGCTCGCACCCGCCCTGCTGCAACACGAGAGCAGCGTGCTCTTACCCCCAAACAAACAGAGCAAAGACTGATGTGTGTCCTCTTCAGCTATAGAGCGAGAAGAGGGGAACACGCACCGTTTGCGGCTTTCAGTCATTCTCTCTTTTTCTAAACAGAAGAGAACAACGTTCACTGCACACTGCCTATCTGATTCTAACTTCTAACAGAGGGAAAGAAAGTTTTGACAGGGTTTGTGAAACACACAGAAACAGAATCGCTCTGAAAAAACAGTTTCTGACGACACCTGGTGACGTATCCATTTATAGCCTGGCCTCAGGTGCATCTAATGATTACATCAACCGAGGCTATGAATTCCGGTCAATGTTCATTGACGTGTTCGTAGCGCTTAAAAGCTTTTTGTAAAGGGAACTATTCTTTTTTTCACTCTGAGGAGCGAAGTGTTTCACTTTGTTTGAAGATCATGATGCTGCAGCATTGATGACTTGAGTGACAGTCTGTGACAGTGACTCAGCACCAGCAGCTGTGTGAACTTCCACTTTGTAAAAGTCCCATTCAATAATCTCTAAATAAATTACACATTAATTAAAATTAAATCCTGTAATGTAATGACAGTAACGCCACCAATTATAAAGAAGTAAAAGTACAAAAATTTCATTAGAAAATTACTTACCCACTTTTAAGTCAATTTTATCTCCAAAAGACACTCAAGTAAATGTAACAGAGTAAATGTAATGCATTGCTACCCACCTCTTCAAGAGCCTGAGCTGAAATACAAAAAGTCAACAAATCATTACTGTTAAGGTAATATGTGGAGATATACAGCACTTCTCAGAAGTCAGAGATTAAAAGGGAAAACATGTGCTTCATTATTTTGTTGTTGTACATAAGAAAAGCAATTCTACATTTCTCGACTGGTGGGTTGCGACCCCAAAAATGTATCTATTTTAATAGGGTAGTAGATGGCAAGGATAAAACAATGCTAAATAATAAAATCAAATGTAATGAACCATACAATCGTTTATAGTTAAATAAATAGGCTTGTCAACTTTTAAAATTGGAGGAGTTCCCTTCCACTTCCCTTTATTTTATGTGCAAGGTCGTGTGGCCACTCAAACTCTGTTGTTTGTTTTCAGCACAAATTAAATTTGGAAGAGGCTAGCCAAATTAGGTAGATGCAAAAATGGGCAGGATACGTGACATATCCTTATCCTTGAGAACCACGAACAAAACTGTGCAAAGTAAAAGGAAATATGACCCAGTAACAGTTTACCTGCAGCGAGGAAAAACATGGTTTGTGAATTTTTGAAAATGGACCATTAAAGCATTGAAATACAACAGACAATTATAAACCAAAAAGAAGCCAAGTATTCAATTTCTGTTTGATTTTGTTGTACTGCAATCTGGGTCCTGCAGCAATTCCACTTTTTATTACATTTTCTTCCAAAAACTAATAATAAAATAGGAACAAAAATTACTAAAGCACTTTCATAAATACTAATAGTTATCTCAAATGAAAATTATTTTTTACTATTCTAACTATTTTTAATTAAGTTACTATTACTCTCTAAAGTTGTCATTAATGAAAACAATCAAGTGGTCCTTATTGAACAGTATTTGAAATGTCACATTTGGCACCAACAATCATCTATGTGATCTAATCAGCCAATCATGTGACAGCAGTGCAGTGTAAAAATCATCCAGATACGAGTCAGGAGCTAATAGTTAATGTTTACATCAACCATTAGAATGGGGAAAATGTGATCTCAGTGATTTGGACCGTGGCATTATTGTTGATGCCAGACGGGCTGGTTTGAGTATTTCTGTAACTGCCGATCTCCTGGGATTTTCACACACAACAAGCTAGAATTTACTCCGAATGGTGCTAGAAACGAAAAACATCCACTGAGGGGTACTTTAGCTGCATTGTACCCTTTATATCAAAAGAGATGCTCATGTCTTACATATCAGTGCTCAGGTGGTTTATACGTTTATATACACAATAGTGCATTATAATTTAATCTTAAGGTCTTGACCATTTGAATACACTACTTGCACAGAGTGAGTCCAAAGGCTGACAGAAGAACAGTGTAGAGGACATTCATGGTGTCGGGAGAGAAGGTCTACTCAACTATTCACCTGAAAGGGTTCACCATTTATGCTCTCAACCCAGCCTTGAAACGTGTGAACTTTGAAGGTAACCCATGACTTTTAAACTGTTATGTATGGAAATTTCATAACACGTACAAATACATGGCAAACACACACCTTGATTTATCTAATGACATGTCAATCTTATTTAAAAAACATATGTAATTATGAAATATACTGTATACAATTTATAAGCTGCTGAATTGATGCGGCATAATACTACTATAACCATTCTGCTGTATATAGAGATATGGCAGAAATAGTATATGTAGTATGGGTAGTATGTCATTTCAAACGCAGTAAAATAACTTTAGGAACCACACTATAGGTAACTTTTGCATACTTGATCACAAACAAACACAATAGCTAAAAGTGGGTCAATAATGTATTAAAACTGTTGTTGTTATTGTTTAATTCCAGAGAACATGACACAGAATACAAATTAAATATTTATGGTTGTTACTGTTCTAGTAAATATTTAGAAGCTAAAATAATGTTTAAAAGATCAATTAAAAAAAAAATATCAGTTAGCATTAACAACTATTTTCTTTAACTCAAATCTTTGGAATCAAAACCCGTTTCTATATTTGGTACCTAAACAGCAGATAACTGGCGTTTGTCTGAGTGATAACAGGGAAAGGCAGCAGATAAAATATCAATTTGCTTCCTAAAATATATTAACATTTATCTACATAAGCATGTCACATTTAAATACTGAACAAAACATTCCAAGCTCTATTTACAGTAATTTTCTACATCTCACCTACTCAGTCCATTGACGCTTCATAGCATTAAGTAATTTTAAACACTTGTGAACATGTTCTTTTGGCTCAGTCTCCATTACGTCTTTAAAATGTATACCAACATCTAAAATAATAGATATGTGCTTAATTCACCTGTAACTCTATGGCATTTCTAAGTTGCTGATTAGTTTATACCCAACAAGGTGGAATATATTTCTAAAGTGCATCTCTGTGCATCCATATTTACAATAATACACACTATGTAGACAGCCAAACTAGACAGTGCTCATATAGGGGGAGCATTTGACATTGGTACATTTTCTCAGATGAGCAGACGGTGATCAGATTGGCTTGTACAGCAAGGTTGTGACATATTTCTTCTTATAGCGATGGGTTCCACTCAGAACCATTACGCCATCCTGTCAGAGAGCCGGAGATGAGAGACATCAGTACAAACTGAAAATCAATACTGGCTCATTTCACAGAGCTCTGTAAGTTTGTTGCTTACCTTAATAGACAGAGCGTACAGGTGATTAAGCATGACATGATTGGGCTCAGGAAGCAAAGCTGGATCACACTTTTCAGAAAACAAGAATACATTTCCCTTAGTCTGTGCAATACTTGTAACTGAAGGAAAATCCCAGGTTCAATAGAAGTTATGCTCAATCGACAGCATTTTTTACATAATATTGATCACCACAAAAAAACGTATTGACTTAAACCTCCTTTTCTTTTAAAACAAAAAGCAAACAATTGAGGTTATAGTGAGGCACTTACAATGAAAGTGAATAGGGCCAATTTGTGGAGGGTATAAAGGCAGAAATGTGAACCTTATAATTTTTATAAAAGCACTTATATTAATTCTTCAATTAAAACAAGTATTACTTGAGCTGTAAAGTTGTTTATATCATAAATTATACAGTCATTTTAGGGTTTATTGGCATTACTTACAATGAGGTACTTACAATGGAAAAGAATGATACAAGAAAAACATTATACATATTAACATGATTCACTGCATCTGTGTAAAGTTAAATCCCTGAAAAATGCTGTTAATGCAGGTAAATCCCTGATTTTATCACCCTAAAATCATGCCAACAAGTATACCGATCACATATTGTGGCTATAAAGTGCAACAGTGCCCGTCCACCTTTTTTAGTCATCTGGATTCCGGAAGTATTTTTTCCCATTCGTTTTTTCTATAAGCTTTTCATAAAATCTTTTATAAACGAGTTGTAAGACATGAACCAAACCAACCAGCTCCGAGGTGAATCACAACATTATAAACTTTCAAATAAAGTATTTGAAAAACAGACAAAAAGACAAATGTACAAGACTGTGTACTTACCATCTTTCATGAGGGCATGAACTACAACTCCATGAAGCATTGTAAATGATGTCATCAAATTAAAAATGCTAGAAATAACAAAACATGATATATACAAATGTATATATGTATATATATATATATATATATATATATATATATAAATATGTAGTTTGAAAGTGTAGGGAAACTCGATTGCGTTGTTCACAGTGCATCAAGGAAGTTAGTGGTCGTTGCTTGACTTGTTTGGTTGCTTTGTTGGCCACAGTTCTCTGATTGGTTGATCAGTGTCTGCTGGACCATGGGCAGTGTAGTTGTTCAACAGAAACTCTGCTATAGGACATGAACATGAATGAAATTGAAATGGGGGCCTGGGTAGCTCAGCAAGAAAAGACACTGACTACAACACCTGGAGTCGCAAGTTCGAATCTAGGTTGAGCTGAGTGACTCCAGTCAGGCTTCCTAAGCAACCAATTGGCCCGGTTGCTAGGGTTGGTATAGTCACATTGGTTTAACCTCCATGCGATCGCTATAATGTGGTTCTCGATTTTGATGGGGTGAGTGGCGAGTTGTGCTTGGATGCCGCAGAGAATAGCATGAAGCCTCCACATGTGTTAGGTCTCCGCGGTAACACATTCAACAAGCCACGTGATAAGATGTGCAGATTGACGAGGTAACTAAGAGTCGTCCTCTACCACCCGGATTGAGTCACTACGCCACCACGAGGACATAAGAGCGTATTGGGAATTGGGCATTCCAAATTGGGGAGAAAATAAAAAACAAAAAACAATTAAGTTGAAATAATACGGACTGATGGCTTTAACTAAGACCATCATTGAACAACCTCGGAGATCATGGTAGGTCTGTCTTGAAAGGTTTAAAATTAATTGTTGAAATCAATTCGTCTTTACAAAAAAACAAAAGGGATTTTTGCTTCCGGAACCAGACTGTTGCGCTTTATTGACCAGTTTCAGTGCAGTAAATTTTTCCTCGCAGCCGCCATACTTGTGACCATTAGTGGTAGGAAGCAATGGGTGTGAATGGAAAAAGACCCGTGAAATTATATCAAGTAAAACATAAAATTTGTATCCATGCCAAGTCCCAGAAAAGTGTATACTAATCTGAAGTCTGCACAAATATTGCCAAATTAGACTTTCGCGGACATTTAATTATATTTTATCCAATATTCATCTCCATATGCCGACGAGTCTTATTCAAAATCTTTTCATGTTGTTTTCTTGTCTGATTTGGTCACAATATGACAAACGTCTGTGATGATCCAGTCTGTATAAATGTAAGAGCTGCTTTTAACTCCTGATGAATACACAGACAACAACCGAGGTGAACACTCCTATGCAAGTACACATGGAATTTCACTACTATTGTGTTTTACTTAAGTTGTCGTGCATTAAAAAAAATGTCTCTTTAGTAGAGTAGTTAATTCAATTGTTACTTTTGTTCTAAGTTAATTAAAATATATACAGTGCTTTTCAAATCAACTTTGTGTAAATATAACTAATATGCTTACAAGTCTGGATGTGTAAATAATGTCTTATGATCTGTTTATTGACAAACATTAGTAAATAATCAAGTGCTTTTTTAATTATTACAATGTGTTCCTATTATCACATTTGTTTATACAGTTTGGGTGTTATGAATTCAAATGCTGTCAATTGAGCAAAACTGACATTTATTTCTGTGTTAAAAGCATCCAATTAAACATTAATTATGGTAAATGTATCCATTTTAATTACTATAATAATGCCCAATGTAAATTCTTGAGCTTATTAATATAAAACATGTTTTGTTTTTGTCAATATTCCACTATAAATGGTCCCTCTAGTTACATTTGTGAAAATAGTCCATTTAAAACAAAATACAAATTATGAATCTTAAATTATTAAAAAATCATCACTGTATCATTGTAAGAGCAAATATTTGCACCGCTATTGGTGAGGTTTTGTTAGATACTCACAGAGATGCCCGTGTCCTTATTGAGGATGACCTGTAGGAGATGAGGTGGCAAAATGGGGGGCGATTTTAATTTTTCCTCCTGTTTGGGTACATAAGCATCCTGATGGTACGGCCCAGGAGGAGAGCTGGACAAGTCTGAAAACAACAAGAACAAAGTATCACAACAACAGACAACTGACCATTTTTAAACCTGTTTGCATTATGACATGTTATGCACCAAGTTATTTAAGTTTTTCCCTTTATTTCTCAGATGATATAACAACTGTAAAAGTGTTAAGACATTAAAGAAATTGTAGTTTTCACCGGACAAGTCAGAGCATTTCTGGGAATCCACCATAAGAGCATCGAACACCTCAAAGTCTGTCTTCTTCACCTGGATGATGTTGTTGACCGTGCCAAGCTGGTTGGTCACCACAGGCTGAGGGTACAGCATTTCAACATTGTGTTGATTATTTGTTTGAAAAAGCACTAATCAATCATGCTTCATGTCTCAGTTACCTCCGTTGGGTCATGTGTCCATTGTCCATCCACAAAGAACTTGTACTGGTGCTCACCCTCAGGCAAATCCACAATCGCCACAAAGTTATTTTGACTAATAAAGAGACAAGAAGTAAAACTGGAATGTTGTTTATGGATAAAAAAAAAACATATCGGTATAATATAAGACTGTTGTGCAACTAAATACATATAGTAACCAATATACATAAATTTTTCCCACTTATAAAAATGTCAACAATTTTGTACTTTTGTACTGTAATTATGTGCTTGTAGAGACAAGCACATAATTGTATACATTGTCTATGGAAAATCATCATACCCCTTTGAAATAGTCCCTTTTTTTGTCTTACAGCCTGAAATCAAAACTTTTTTAAAACTTTCCAGCTTTATTTACACATTTTGCCTTACAACATTCAAGTTACGAAAAAAAAAAAGGCAACAGTCCCAAAAGTGTATAATAGATGAAAAACTACTATAAGAGGGTTTGAAAAGTTATCATATCCCTGGATTTAATACTTCGTATAGCTAACTTTTGCTTTAATGAGAGCCATCAGTCTTTTCGGATATGTCTTTACTAGCTTTGCACACCTATATTGGGGAATATTTGCCCATTCTTCCTTTCAGAATTTTTTGAGTTCAGTCATACTGGGGGGTTAGCAGTGATGGACTGCTTTCTTCAAGACCATCCACAGGTTTTCTATTGGATTTAGGTCTGGGCTCTGACTTGGCCACTCAAAGACTTTGATCTACCTATCCTTAAGCCACTGCGTTGTTTTTTTGGCGTGTGTTTAGGGTCATTGTCATGCTGAATGGTTAACCACCTGCCCATCTTCAGTTGTCAAGCAGAGAGCCACAGACTTTCCCCAAGTATTTGAGTGTACATGGCAGCATCCATTTTCCCTTCAATCCTGACCAATTGCCCAGTCCCCGCTGAAGAGAAACACCCCCACTAGGGCTGGGCGATATACAAGAAATATGTTCATGATCTTTTGTTCTTTTTTTTTTTTATATCGAGATATCCGATTACATCGTCAACCCCCTGGCCGAGGGATCAGTGAATATTCTTGCTTTATTTATTTTGCTTTAGAAATGTAAATCATTTATTGAAACACTAAAAACTTAAACCAGAGATATTTCTAAATTTGAATTGCACTTTAAATTAAAGATAAAACTATTAAAATAACAAATTTTTTATTACATTTCTTTTAAATAACAACCCTTCCATTTACCTTCATGCAAGTACCGGTATTCATCTACAACAGGTTGAAAATTACTAATACAAATTAAGATCTAAGGACAACTATGAATGTAAACATAATAATGATGACGATGCTAACCATAATAATTGTAATATAATTCAATTTTAGGTTCAAGGTGAACTTGTTTAGGTTGAATACACATGTATAGGCTATAGGCCGCCTATGTCCTGCACTTAACCTTAAAGGTGCTGAAACTGTCATCCATGCTTTCATAACCTCTCGTTTAGATTATTGTAACTCTTTGTTCACAGGTTTACCCACAAAAGCACTTACAACTTCTGCAAAATTCTGCTTCTCGTGCTCTCAAGCATAACAAGAAATCAGCTCACATCACTCCTATCCCAATTGATCATGGCATACAGTTCAAAATTCTTGTTTTAGTCTTTAAGGCCTTTCATGGATTAGCACCCTCATGTTTGACAGAACTAATACATCCATATGTTTCCATCTGCACTCTTAGATCTAGCGCTGGAAACTTGCTTGTTATATCTAAGTTTAGACTGTCTACTGTCGGTGGTAGGACTTTTAGTTTTCGGACAAATTGCCCCAAAACCTTTGTGAATCTACATCACTCCAGACCTTTAAGAAAGAATTAAAATCTAATTTATTTAAACTATGACTGTCCCTTGTACAGCTATTATCTCTGTATTATAATGTACATGTCTCCATTTTCATGTTTTGATATTGTATGTCTGTTAGATTGCTTGCTTACTTGCTTGAAACTACTTTGTATGTTTATCTCTGTTTTGCCTATATTTTGTAAAGCGTTCTTCGGTTCTTGAAAGGTGCTATATAAATAAAAAATATTATTATTCAAATTATAAAGTGAACCTGCAGAATTGCGTTCACATGGAAATAAAGCAAACTAAACTTCAAGCACCTCCTGAGATGGTCTGAGATCATTTGCAGAACTCTCATAGATTTCACAACTCTTGCAAAAAAAAAAAGAAAGAGTGAGAACTCTTTACATGCATGTGTTCGAGACACCCTCTGGCTGCACGCCTCTGAAGAAACAGTTCATCAGACTCGCTCACTGATGGCTTTTCTTTCGTCTGTTCTTCAAAATATTATGAAGTGTGTTTCTTCAAGCACATGTCTTTGTGTTTAACAGCATTTCTTTGCATGTGTCATTCAGAGAAATCTTACAGTTATCATGTCACAGAGGTGGGTAGATGAGCAAACTTACCCACCATGCGCATTAAATAGACTACCCGCATTTGGCAGGTGCTAATTTCACACCCTGTGCTGCTATGTAATGTTTTTGGTGACATCCCAGCTCTATGGTTTTGTAATTTCTCAATATTGTCGATTTTCATCTGTCATTGAATGTTGCAATCAGATATTTTTCAGATATCGTTGGTATCCGAATACATCCTCCTATCACCCAGTCACAACCCCCACAACATAATGTTGCCATGTGCATGCTTCACAGTAGGTATGGTATGTTCTGGGTAGTGTGCTGTGTTTGGTCTTCTCCGAAATTTCAGTCCAAAATGTTTTCAATTTTCTTCTCATCTGACCATGGAGGATTCTGATGCCATGTAGAAAATGGTTTTATGGTCAGATAAGACAAATATTTAACTTTTAAGGAGGACTGGGCAATTGGTCAGGATTGAAGGAAAAAGGGATGATGCCATGTACACTCAAATTATTGAGGAAAATCTGTGGCTCTCAGTTTGAAAACTGAAGATGGGCAGGTGGTTAACCATTCAGCATGACAATGACCCTAAACACACGCCAAAAAAACAACGCAGTGGCTTAAGGATAGGAAGGTCAAAGTCCTTAAGTGGCCAAGTCAGAGCCCAGACCAAAATCCATTAGAAAACCTGTGGATGGACTTGAAGAGAGCAGTCCATCACTGCTAACCCCCCAGTATGACTGAACTCTGAAGACTGATGGCTTTCATTAAAGCAAAAGGTAGCTGAACAAACTAATAAATCCAAGTGTATGATCACTTTTCAAACTTTGTAATTCTTGAATAACTTGAATGTTGTAAGGCAACATTTGTAAACAAAGCTGAAAAATGAATGGGTTTTGATATCAGTATGTAAGACAAAAAAAAATTGACTAATCCAAAGTGTAGGAGTACATATCATTATCTTAACTCCAGGATATATTTACACACCTCCTAATCAAAGGAATCTTGTTGGCCCAATTGTTAAAAGAGCCAGAGACATAGACTTCCTTTCCAACTCCAGTCCAACGAAATACAGTGGGTCGATCCAAGGTGGGATCCTTTTCATTGGTGTCTAGGTCTGGTCTCCATTCAATAAACTCCTCTTTTTCTAATGGTACCTAATGGAAGATTGTAGAGAGTACACAATATCATCATTTCTATATCATGAGATCATCATAAAGTGAACTCATAATTGGTCAATTAATGCAAGCCAATGCCAACCCACATACCTTGATGTCTTCCCCGTGAAAAATATCAGCATCCTCAGGGCTGTCCATCAAGATTTTAGGACGGTCTCCCTCCTTGGTTCCTCGACTGTCCCTTCTGTGGGCCTTGTCCTGGCCCATGCCTGCCCTCTCACTGCTTGTGTTCCCCATAGTGCTTTGAACAAGCCTATCTCGAGATCACAGAGTGTGAGAGGCCAGCTGGATGGGTCTGATTAAAAACCAAAAACAACAATATCCATATTGGACTTATGGAATGTATGCATAATTTATACTTTTTAAACCATAATGTTACCAACAACTGTAAATGCTATTATTGCATTCTTGCAAGTACTGGTATTTCCTTTCCTTAACGCTTGGAATAACGTTGACAACTCAATTAATTTAGTTGCTCATTTAATTCCTAAAGTAGAGACCTTCTTTTTTTTTTTCTTCTTCTTTTTTTTTCTTCAGGTCATAACTATTTTAAGCCTAACTCTCCGTCTGTCCTGGTATTTATTGCAAACGTAAATGATCTGTTTTTAGTTGCCAGTTGACACTTGTAAAATAGGATACATATTTCATCTCCTCCAAGATAATGGAAAATGTTTCAATCGCTCTGACTGTATATAACGTTACATTAATACTATAAACAACTTAACGTTATCGCAGCCGGCCAGCTGCGACACTGTATTTCTAGCGAAATCGAGCGGTTTTATTATAGCCTGCAAACATGCAATTCTCACATATTTAATGCTGAAAATAATTACAATTCTGCTGCATTATATTAATACTCGGAATACAACTTACATCCCCCTTTTGCGCACTAACGTATATATTCGTGAGTGGTTGAGCGCAACTTGTCCCCCGTCACAGTTATTTCGTAATTTTTTCATTCACGTTGCTATCGTCACAAACTAAACTCAAGATCTTGGAAGCCATGCTGCGCATGCGCGTCTTTAACTGACAAACGGTGACAATCAGTAGTTCCTCAGCGCATGCGCATGTGTAAAATCATTGACCGCTAAAGGGAGAGACTCGCAAGTCGTACGCCTTTTATAGCACCTTTCAAATGCTGTGTGCTGTAATAATTAAAAGATCAGCCGATTAATGGTGCAAGTTTACTGTGTAGCAACTGTTCATCGTTTTATATGACGTTGGGACGTTTTTTGTTTTGGTTGCACTGTTTAAAACGAAACGTTCATTTCTGTCTACAGATATTCTGGTCATTTTTCATAATGGCCACTGTAGGGAGACATTTAGCCATTATTTAGCCCCCTGAACTTCCACCAGCATCAAAATAACGAAGTCGAGAGGATGATAATGTTCAGTTTAATTGTTTCTGTCATGCAAAGTGCAATTACTCCCCTACTGGCTTTCCCTCAATGGAGTTAGAAACAATTCTAATTGAGAAACTTATGGAAAGAGATTCACAAATAGAAAGTTGGTCCACAAATAAATTGAAGGAGATAAATGTAAGGAGTTTTTGAGATTTACAAATATATGTTTTAACTCACAAACACAACTCTGCCCAGCATTTATTTGTGGATTGTTTGCTGTGCATTTGTGGATGGCAGCTCACATTAGTGAATTCTGAAACATTTCTTGTGCTAGAGCTGCAGGCAATCCACAAATATGTGGGCTTTTTGAAAATTGCCCATTTGCAGAGTGTCATGATCATTAGCTTTATAGCTAACCTGGCTGTCTGTATGAGTCTGCTATTTTAATTTTAACCAAGTTTCTTGAAATGTGTCATCAAAACCTTTACTCTTAATGTTACATGACAGATCCAAACAGACACACTACTAAAGATCAGTAGTACAGATAGTGTCTTTATAAAACACGAATCATATTAGATGATCTTAGGAGCACAAACCATAAATTAACACCCTATATTACAGTATACAAGATCTGCTATGGCAATAATTTGGTTTCACATTATGTTAAAGTATAAAAAAAATTAAATAAAAATTGTATTGAAGTAATATTTAAAAGTATTTATATTTTTACACTTAGTGTTATGACAGACCATTCCAATGTTACTCACAAGAAATAATTATGTTAACCCGGTAAAACAATGCGTGTTTCACTTATTTACTCAGAAATTCAACATTTAACAAGACACAACACATGTCTATAACTGAGAGAAAATTATAAAAACCATAAATCACAGTATTCCTCTGATGACATCCATTTCTTTGACAAGTGACAGCCAAGTTTGCAGCCTTGATGCTTATCTGTATGTTTTTGATTCTATGCTCATGAGAGTGCTGAGACTATGGTCCCACCCTGATAGTAAAACTAAGCGTGATTGGTTGAAGAAAGAACGTAATACGATTGGTCCGAGTTATGTGGCCGTTATCTGATTGAGTAGATAATGGGTGGAGTCCACCTATTTGTGGATTGCCTGCAGCTCTCGCACAAGAAATGTTTCAGAATTCACAAATGTGAGCTGCCATCCACAAATGCACAGCAAACGATCCACAAATAAATGCTGGGCAGAGATGAGTTAGTGAGTTAAAAATATATATTTGTAAATCATTTTTTATGTGCAAATTTCATTTTATTTATTTGTGAATTAACGTTCTTTTTGTGAAACTCCTAACATATATTTGTAAATCTCATTCTTTTTATTTGTGAATCTCTTTCCATTTGTTTCTCAATTAGAAACAATTCTAACTCCATATCTCTCTGTCATAGCCAGTGTTATAGACCAACATCAACCTCTCTCTCTCTCTCTCTCTCTCTCTCTCTCTCTCATTCTCACCAACCTACTTAAACATTTAAAGTGGTAAAAATGCTATTTTGAGTGCATTTAAAGGTAACATCTAAGTAGTGCAAAATCAAGAATGTGTTACATCGTTTTGCTACACCAAAGATTTGAATATGTTGATTTGGGTTGAGCAGTTGCTTTACAATCTGTCAAGCTACATTTGCATTTGTGATCCCCTTCAAGTCTTCATCCTATTAGACAGCACACAGTTTTGCTCATACACATGCATACACAGAAAAATGAAAGAAAAATACAGGGTAAGATATTATGTTAAAAAAAAAAAATACAAGAGTATGCAAACTGACATATATATGTGATCAAACCAATAGGGCTTCAAAGCCTGGACATCTAGCATTTTGAAAAAAATTTAAAAAATCGAGGTTTAAGTAGGGATTTGTTTTCTGTTAATCATCAATGCCTGACAATGACAATTCCCCTAAGCACATCAAATATCCTTGTGTGTTTAAAGGCACTTGTTTGAATAGCTCCATTTAATTTTAGAGGTGGGTTTTTGCTATTGAAACCGTGTTCTCACTGCCTCACTAATTTTCTGGATTTTCAATGGAATAATGGATTGTCTTTGGTATACAGCCTCAAGCTTGCAAACAAGAGCATTACAATAGTTTCATGAGAAGCCTACATTATTATTTGCATTATTTATTATGGTGGCCAAGCTTTACCTCTGTATACAGATTACTTTACTTTGTTCTGGCCATAATCGCAGGTTTTAACGAACTTATAAGACCCTGACTAATAATACACTTTTTGCTCTGGCTGATGGTCTGATGCAATTTTTGAGGAAGAGAATAATAGACAGCAGTGTGTGGCACTGAATTCATGATCAGCTTTTGAATGTGAAGAGTATTTTTGAGGTTACCGCGACATACTGTATTGGCACAGGTAAAAGAGATCAGAGATGAATAGGATGAATAATTGGAATAAGAATGAAGAAATGGATGAATAATTCATAAAATATGATCTTAAAAATAGAAACAAAATAGATGTAAGTTTAGACCCTCAGAGTCTAAACAAAGACTCCATCATGTCTCTTTCTCTGTCTGATGTGTATTTCGGATAGCATGTGTATGTCACTCTAAAAGTAGTATTAAAAATTAAACTGGATTTAAAATATTCATGCATGGTTAGATCTTTTGTGAGCACTCTCAAAGACAAGATGTTGTCGGGTGAATCTCATCTTATGAACAACATGTCCAAGGTCATATTTCACATGGGGGGGGGGAAGAGACAAAAATTGATTTTGAATAAAGAAATTAAGCCTTTTTTGTAGGATTTTTTGCATTGTGAGTTCAATTTTTTGGTGTACGATAGTGTACACTTTATGGGTCTAAGCTACTAAAGAGAAATAGTTCAGTATCGGATAGCAATCGTTTGCACTTGGTCTGTGTATGCCTGGAGTATAGCTGTACTTTGAAAGACTTTAGTGTTCGACTTTACACAAATGCTAGCGAATGCTTAAAAATCAAAGTGTACTTTAGGCTTTTAGCAGATTTGACCCCCTATACTGTAATGTGTCAGGATGTTGTAAATTATGAGTTTGAATAGGCAAGGCAGGGGCCGTTCACATAGGACAGTGAAAAACAGATCAATATGCAAGCCCTTTTTCCCCCATAAATCTCCACTTTCACTTTCACAATATAAAAGAATGTGAAAAGGACCCACATCTATCATATCATTTCTGAAGATATGGATTTAACCACTAGAGTTATATGGATTAATTATGCTGCCTTTATTTGATTTATGGAGCTTCAAAGTTCTGGTCAACATCCACTTGCATTGTATGGACCAACAGAGCTGAAATATACTTCTAAAAATGCCTTTATGCCTATTGCACATTACAACTGTGTCCATCAGAGCATTGTACAAATTTTGAGGAGATACTGATACCTGACCTTTCCGAACAATGAGGCTCGGCATTCTGCCAAACTGTCCTCCTTCTCATTGCCTGAGCAGCTGATGAGTGGTGTCATCTACTGCGTTGTGATACGTCTTCACCCCAATGTATCATCGCTCATGACATGTCCTCCCTCGGATTCAGTGGAAGATGCTGTCTAGGGAGTGCCAGGTTCCAGATTGATACCATGAGTTTGAGTTTGCAATATTTAATACACAAAGACTGAAAATATACAGACTGCGTCTGAATGACTGTACCCTCAATTCGGGGACAGGGCGCTGGTTTTACTTTTTGACCACAGAAAGTTTATCTATCCTCTATCAGATAGCTAGGCATAGTAAGTGTAAAGCGTTAAGCTTCGAGGAATAGTTCACCCCAAAAAAGAAAATTCTGTCATCATTTACTCACCCTCATGTCATTCCAAACCTGTTAGAATTTCTGTTTTCAATAGAACACAAAAGGAGAAGTTTAGAGTAATGTTGTTGTTGTACTTTTCTATACAGTGAAAGTGAATATATTCCAAGTTTTCTGAAGCCATATGAAAAGCTTTATGTGAGAAAACTGAAATGTATTAACTGATTTAATTCACTGATAATATTCTTATTTGATTATATATAAAGATAAATGACTGTGCTGTGCCAAATTTGAATATGAGCATTTTCAAATCTCATTAAGGACATTTGAAAGCTATGCCGGAGAGGAAGATTTTCAGTAAATAGTATTCAATATCAGTCTGTTTCTCACACAAAGCTATCGTATGATTTTAGAAGACTTGGAATATAGCAAACAAGTCATTTGGACTACATCTATGGCACTTTTACTTACTATTGGTCCATTTTTGAGCTTGAACGGCTCTTGTCACCATTCACTTTCATTGTGAACTATTCCTTTAAGTATGGCAAGCTCAAAAGGCTTTTCAAAGGGCTATTCTTCACTATTTTGGTCCAGATGGCAATCTGATTTTTCCAAGAGAATGTCAGATGCAGTAGAGTGCGTAGGCAATGGCCCTCTGCATTCACAGATGTGTAAAAAGCTCCCTGCCGGGTGCCATTTCTGTCACACCTGCTACTGCAAATTCCTTTAGTGCTTTGGACTGAACCTCTTTTAGTTTTATTATAGGGCCATCACCATCTCCAGATGTTCCCCTTGATGAATAGCTGTGTATATCTTGAGGGACAAGAAAGGTGTGATTATCACAGCTTCTAATGGTTTTTCACATGAATATGTGTTTTGAATTCCCTTTAGTAAATGACGTACAGTTGGAAGTTAAGTTTTTATCACGGTATATTTGTTAAGTAATATGAATGTGTTTGTGTGTGTGTGTGTGTGTGTGTGTGTGTGTGTGTGTGTGTGTGTGTGTGTGTATGTGCCTGATATGTGATTTGTTTTTGCAATCTTAACATGTTAATTTAGCAGTCATTGAGCTGCTGGCCTGAACATTTTGTGCACCAGCTAAAAATAAAAGATAACTCACACAGTATAACCTTGCACACTATCAACAACACAGATACAGTAATATTATGTTTTTAACTAGAAAAACAATAGAATTGGTGTTATGTTTGGTTGCTAAGGTGTTCAGGCTGGTTGCTATGGTGTTCTGGCTGATTGCTATGGTGTTCTGGCTGATTGCTTGGTGAATGCTAGGGTGTTTCTAGGCAGTAACTATGGTGTTCTGGCTGGTTGCTTAGCTGTTTCTAATGCAGTTGCTAAGGTGTTCTGGCTGATTGCTAGGACATATTCAGGTAAATGAGAAGGTGTTCTGGCTTGTTGCTAGAGTGTTTCTAGGCAGTTGCTAGCGTGTTGTGGATGGTTGCTTGACCATTTTTAGGCGGCTGCAGTTGCGGTTACCAGACGGATGCTTAGGTAATATGGTGTTTTGACCTATTGCTAAGGTGTTCTAAGATTGCTCGGCCACTCGGCCTATTGCTCGGGTATTCTATCTGCATTTCTAGGGTGTTCTTGCTGGTTGCGAATTAATTTCTGGGCAGTTGCAAAGGCATTCTTCATGGTTGCATAGCTGTTTCTAAGGTGGTGGCTAAGGTGTTCTGGCTGATTGCTAGGATGTTTCTAGGCTGTTGATCGGGTGTTCTGGCTGGTTTCTTGGATGTTCTGGCTCATTGTTAGGTGGTTACTGGGATAATCTGGATGGTTGCAAAAGTTTTTCCAGTTAGTTTCTGGGCCATTTCTAGGTTGTTGCTAGGGTGTTCTGGATGGTTGCTTAACCATTTCTAGGCCATTGCTAAGGTGATCTGGCTTGTTGCTTGGTCATTTCTAGGTGGTTGAAAGGGTGTTTTGACTGATTGCTTAGGTGTTCTAGCTTGTTGCTAGAGCATTGCTAGGCAGCTGCTAGGGTGTTCTTGCTGGATATTATGGCATTGCTAGGTGGCTGCAAGGGTGTTCTGGCTGTTTGCTAGGGCATTTCTTGGCCACTACTTGAGTGTTCTGGCTGGTTGCTAGGGCGTTTCTAGGCAGTTGCTAGGGTGTTCAGACTGGTTTCTATGGATTCTGGCTGATTGCTAGGTGAATGCTAGGGTGTTCTACCTGGTTTCTAGGACATTTCTAGGTGGTAACTATGGTGATCTGGATGGTTTATAGGGTGTTTCTAGGATGGTTGCTTAGCCGTTTCAAGGCGATTGGAAGGGTGTTATGGTTGATTGCTTGGGTGTATTAAAGCCGTTACTAGGGTGTTCTGTCTGGCTGCTAGGGTATTGCTAGGCCACTGCTAGGGTGTAATATCTGCATTTCTAGGTTTGCTAGGGTGTTCTTGCTGGTTGCTAATTAATTTCTGGGCAGTTGCAAGGGCATTCTGCATGGTTGCTTAGCCATTTCAAAGGTGGTTGCTAAGGTGTTGCTAAGGTGTTCTGGCTGATGGTACTAGGGTATTTTGGATGGTTGCCAAAGTGTTTCCAGGCAGTTGCTGGGACATTTCTAGGAAGTTGCTAGGGTGTTCTGGATGGTTGCTTGACCATTTCTAGGCCATTGCTAAGGTGATCTGGCTTGTTACGTGGCCATTTCTAGGCAGTTGAAAGGTTGTTTTGACTGATTGCTTAGCTGGTTGCTAGAGCATTGCTAGGCAGCTGCTAGGGTTTTCTGGCTGGTTACTAAGGTATTTCTAGGTGGTAGCTAGGCTGTTCTGGCTTGTTGCTTGGGGCGTTCTGGCTGATTGTTAGGTGGTTGCCGGTGTGTTCTTGTTGGGTGCTAAGTTGTTCTGACTGGTTGCTTGGTCATTTCAAGGTGGTTGTTAGGGTGTTTTGGCTGGTTGCTAAGGCATTTCTAGTTAGTTGCAAAGGTGTTCTGGATGGTTTCTTGGCCATTTCAAGGTTATTGTTAGTGTGTTCTGACTGGTTGTGTGGTATTTCTTGGCGGTAATAGGGTGTTCTGGCTGGTTACAAGGGCATTTATTGGCAGTTGCAGCTGGTTTCTAGGGCATTGCTAGCCAGTTGTTAGGGTGTTATAGGTGGTTGGTTACAGAAAGACACACTCAAACAAATATTTTTTTACATTTACGCATTTTAGTTTCATTACTATATTCCATCTAATTGAATTTGATTAATACAATTAAATGTAACAAAATATATATATTAAAAGATTTATTCATTTCATTTTGTTTAGATACAACCCTAAATGGTACCAACAAAACTAAGCTGAGATTATGTTCTCCATAATAATCAAGAGCCCACACAATTGAAGTATAATTTTTTTGAGTTATTTCATGCATTTATTTCCAGTACTACCATCAAAACTTGTATTGCACGATCCCTTGAAATTACTGCCTTGAGTGATCCAACGTGAATTTTCCATAAGCAAATATACAGTGGATATGACCATATATACAGGCTGATATGATTACCATTTATTGATATGGTATTATGATTTAATACCCCTCACACAGTTTGAGATAATAAGTATAAACTGAGGTGCCATCTTAAAAGGATAGTTCAACCAAAAATGAAAATTCTCTGATAATTTACTCATCCTCCTGCCATGAGATGTGAATAACTTTTTCTTCAGCAAAACACTGTTGAAGATTTGTGGAAAAAGATCCAGGCTCAACAGATCAGTTCATGTCTCATCATTCTTATGTCACGGGAGCACTCAGGTAAATTTGGCCATTCGTCAACGCCTGACTGGAAGCAATATTTTATAGTTAAAAAAATGTGCTTAAACATCATTAATTTTCGTACACAAAATGATCGATTCACTTTAGAAGACATTAATGTCAGCACTGGAGATAGGATGGATTACTCTTATGCTGACTATCTGTGCTTTTTGGACCTACGAATATCTAATCAACATCCTCTCACATTCTAAGGGACTGCTGATCCTGGATCTTTTTCTACAAATCTTCAAAACTGTTTTGCAGAAGAAAGAAAGTCATACACATCTCAAATGGCATGAGGGTGAGTAATTTATCAGAGAATTTTCATTTTTGGATGAATTATCCCTTTAAAGGAAAGTGCACGGTTTAGGCCTAAAAATGAAATGGTTTCAGATATTAAAAAGTTGCTTGACCATTTATAGGCCTGCTCCAGATCTAAAAAAAAAAAAAAAAATACAATAATAAATTCCACAAGATTCTATTGTAAAAATAAAGGAAGCGTCCGTTTTATTTTGGCAATAAGTTCTGGACCTGATTATGAAGCTTTTGAAGATAAAGTAATTGCTCTCTCTTGCCTTTAAATAAGCATTTGACAGCAAGTCTTTTAGAAGATTGTACATTTGCATCAGCTACTGGGTTAACACTGGGTACTGTCATCTCTACAGGTGGTTACATATTTTACAAATCCAGTAAAATACAATAAGTATGAAACTAGTGAGTTAAAGAAACATAAAAAAAAAAGACAGAAAAAGCAAGTCAATTAATTTGTAAGGTATGGGAAATAAATATACATACTATATATAGACACCGATCAGCCACAGCTTTAAAACCACCTCCCTAATATGGTATAGGTCCCCCTCGTACCGCCAAAACAGCGCCAACAAGCATCTCAGAATAGCATTCGGAGATTATGTTCTTCTCACTACAATTGTAGAGAATGATCGGTGTATTTATATACAGAATAAAAACTGTGTATATATTATCATATATCATCTCTCTCTTTAATTCCTATGTGGAACCTTTGATGCATACTTTATTGATATTCAGATTTTGTGGTGACTGTGAAATTAGATAAGCAATGATTAGACCACAGCTCTCACATCGATACTGCAACTCATTTGGCTAGAGCTACAATTTGAAAATGGTGCAACACGTTAACATCAAAAACATTATACGCAAAAGCTGTGGTGCCGTAATTTCTCTGCTAATGGGTAACAGTTCTTTCTCCATTTTATTTAGCCACAGGCCCTCTTTAGAACAGTTACTTGGTCAAAAAAAAACAAAAGCATAGAGCTCATAAAACCTTAATTTTAAAGTGGTGGCAGATGTACTATTGTTCAAGAGCATTGATTTTGTCAGTGTGTCGCTAGATTGTGTCTTTGGTGGAAGAATCTGTTGATGGCTTGTTCAGTCTTTGAGTGTGTTGGCGTACTCTTTAGCTTTTGACTCTCGTAGTGTCAGGGTTTAGTCCTCAGCACCTCTTTCTCATTAATCCAGACCTAGGAAATTATCTATATCCCTTCTGGAATTCTCAGGCTATGGAGCCATGGTTAGAGTGGCAAACGGATATGCATGGCTGAGCTGTTGGGCCTTGCGGCCAAGATGTATATGGCGCTCTCTCTCAGAAAGTTGTTCCAAGTAACTGGTCTGGAAAACACAAAAAGGGGCATAAAAGAGTCGGCTAAAGACATGTGGTTGCTAAGGTGTTCTCAATTTTTTTTATGCAGTTTGTGTGTTCTGGGTGGTTGCTAGGTGGTTGCTCACTGGCTAAACACAAAAGAGCTCACCCCCAAGTCTCTGTGGTATAAATATGGCTTGGTTCTTTTTACAATATAGGTCTACAGGATTTTTTGCCCATTTTATCATTTGTCAGCTAGAAATCTAACGTCTAATGGTAGGTCCACACAATGTATGTTTATCAGGTTTTATCATCTTTGTGGGGACACACACACACACTAACCTGTTGTCATTCTCCATGGCTTTATCTCTGCTTCTCTCGCTGCTGGAACTGGTTGGACTGCTTTCAGATATTGGACCGACATGGCTGATACTGCAGATGAGGAAAGCAAGGTGAAACACACGCTGTTGTATTCATGTATCCCCCACACAGACACACTCAATGCTGGTCAGCTCACAGCAGGCAGCAGCTCTCTCAGTTTTCAAACTCTAATTTGTTGTTCTTAACACCTCAGTGCTCAGAGAGATTGATACCCAACCTTTGAAAATATGCATGTTCACAACACCTGTTCACTCAGGTGAAGAAACATGTATTAGTGTGAGGAATGATAGCTATTTTTATTCAACTTGCCGATGGGGTAACAGCACGGTATCAAGAATTGCTGAATTAACTACTCTTTTTATATGTGTGTGTGTGTGTGTGTGTGTGTGTGTGTGTGTGTGTGTGTGTGTGTGTGTGAGCGTGTATTTATCACTTTGTGGGGACCAAATGTCCCCATAAGGATAGTAAAACCCGAAATTTTTGACCTTGTGGGGACATTTTGTCGGTCCCCATGAGGAAAACAGCTTATAAATCATACTAAATTATGTTTTTTGAAAATGTAAAAATGCAGAATGTTTTCTGTAAGGTTTAGGTTTAGGGGTAGGGTTAGGTTTAGGGGATAGAATATAAAGTTTGTACAGTATAAAAACCATTATGTCTATGAAAAGTCCCCATATAAACATGGAAACACAACATGTGTGTTGTGTGTGTGTGTGTGTGTGTGTGTGTGTGTGTGTGTGTGTGTGTGTGTGTGTGTGTGTGAGCGTGTATTTATCACTTTGTGGGGACCAAATGTCCCCATAAGGATAGTAAAACCCGAAATGTTTGACCTTGTGGGGACATTTTGTCGGTCCCCATGAGGAAAACAGCTTATAAATCATACTAAATTATGTTTTTTGAAAATGTAAAAATGCAGAAAGTTTTCTGTGAGGGTTAGGTTTAGGGGTAGGGTTAGGTTTAGGGGATAGAATATAAAGTTTGTACAGTATAAAAACCATTATGTCTATGGAAAGTCCCCATAAAACATGGAAACACAACGTGTGTGTGTGTGTGTGTGTGTGTGTGTGAGCGGGCACAGAATGTAGAATTTAAGAATTGGCTTCCTTTAAATTCATGAGTTGAAATAGTTCACCCAAAATGGAAATTCTCTCATCATTTCTTCACCCTCATGCCATACCAGATGTGTAAAACTTACCTTTCAGAATGTGAAAGTGAAGGAAAAAAAAGACTTAAATATTGATCTTTTTCACACCCACAGCTATCATATTTCTTCTGAAGATATGGATTAATCCACTGGAGTCTTATGGATTACTTTTATGCTGCCTTTATATGATTTTTGGAGCTTGAAAGGTCTGATCACCATTCACTTGCATTGTAAAGACCTACAGTACAAAGCTGAGATTTTCTTCTAAAAATCTTTGTTTGTGTTTTGCAGAATAAAGAATGTCATACACATCTGGGATTGCATTCTGTGTTCTGTTCAAACTCAAATTCCAATTTAACATCCTCTGGCTGTGGCCAATTTAAAGGGATAGTTCACCCAAAAAAGAAAGAATGTCATACATATCTAGGATGGCATGAAGGTGAATAAATTATGAGCGAATTTTCATTTTCGGGTGAACTATCCCTTTAAATTGGCCACAGCCACTTGATGTTAAATTGGAATTTGAATTTGAATAGGAAGACGAATGTACTGAATTGTAAAAATAATAATAAGTCAAGAGAGGGTTTCATTTGTCCAAAACAATAACAAAATGGGCAAGGATCTTTTAAGCCTCTTCATGTTGTTTGGCTATGCTTGGATGCTCTGGGGTAAATGACAGTATAACATTCAATTAAATTAAGTGTTCTTCCACTATGGTCCAGAAAATATATTAAAATATATATTTTTAAAAAGACGCACAATGGAAAATATATAATTTTTATTAAAGTTAGACACAAATTGATATAGGTGGCATTTAAAAAAAAAACTACTAATATCATCTAATGTTTCTGGAAATATCTCAATGTTTATGGGAAATACTAAACAATTAAATGTATTATTAAAAACTACACTTACATCAGTCATATTAATTTATTTGATTTTCATTTAAAAGATAGTTTACACAAAATGTATCCCCCTTATGTCATCTCAAACTTTTAGGACTTTCCTTCTTCTGCGGAACACAAATAAAGTGATTCTGAAGGATATATGATGTGTTTTTGTCCATACAATGTAGGTCAATGGGGTCCAAAACTTTCAAGCTCCAAAAAAGACAAAGGCAGCATAAAGGTAATCCATGTGACTCGAGTGGTTTAATCCATGTCTTCTGAAGAGATACAATCTGTTTTGGGTGATCGTTTTTGCTTGATGCATGCTCAGCACATTGTACATGCATTCTGTCCAAACACAAGGAAGTGTGATTGAGCTTCTTTCATGAATGCACTAAGGAAACGGCAGATGTCAAGATTTATAGTAAATAAGGACTTAAAGTTATGCCTGTTTCATCCAAATATTATCCTATTGCTTCAGAAGACATCTATTAAACCACTTGAGTTGCCTTTATGTCCTTTTCAGAGCTTAAAAGTAATGTACCCCTTTGACTTGCATTGTATGGACAAAAACATATCATACAAGTTTAAGACAGCATAAGGGTAAGTAAATGATAAGGTAATTGATATTTTTGGGTGAACTATCCCTTTAAATTCTACTTCCTTGAATTGAAATTCTATTATAATTCGGAATGGTGCACAACTCTTTCAAACTTCCAAACTTAAAGAAATATTGCAAGTCGTCTTTCAGGTACACATATCTTCCAGAAACTTGACTGCTTTGATCTCAAAGCCCTCAGTTGATTTTAATGAGCGTATATTAGAAATCAAACTTAGTCATGCCATGAACGTGCCAAACAAACACACATACGCCCACACACACATGCACACTCACACCCAGGCCCTCATTGAACTTGCACTGAACCCCTTTGAGCTGATAAGAAATATTCTTAAGGGCTTTTCTGTGGAGAACAAAAGCCCCTCTTTGAACTTGATAATGAGAGGGCAACCTCAGTCTTATTTAATAAAGCCATAGCGGTTGAGAAAAAAAAGAGCCTGGAGAGAAAAGGTCATTATAGTCATGAGCTACTCACTTTAGTTTGATCATTCTATATTTTTAGTGATTGAATCATTTGCCTTCATTCTGGTGTACCGAATGAACTGCAATATTCAGTAAATGAGGCAATATGAACATGAATATGAAATGATTATAATAATAATAAAGGCAAGGAACAGAGTATGATGTTTCAAGGGGAGGTCCATGCAGATTAAGTGACTTACCCACTATTGAACAAAGGGGCACACAGTCCTACGAGTCTTCATTATAAATGGACATTCAGCAATGGTGACAAAGACGGATTGATTGATAAAAAACAACAATAAAGCATGGAAGATGATGTCAACAAACACTAAACACTCAATTCATTCATGCTCATGTAAAATACATAAAATAATAGTCTGTTTTTCTAAGTTAGGTTAAACCAAGGGTAAGATAAGGGAGAAATAATTAACAATAATAGGTAACAATTGCGTTTATCACTTTTTACAGTGTAGGAAAGATACTCCCAAATGAGATCTCTTTAATATCTCATTTGTATCTCCTAAACAGCAGTTAAGATTAAATGGAGAGCTCCTGCCTTTCAAATTGTTCTCCTAAGTAATCTTACATTTGTCTCTTCTGGGGTTTTAGAAGAGATCTCAAAATGTCTCAAATTGTGCTCAGATTTGACAAGATTTCAAAGGCTGCAAACAAAGTCAGAGATTTCCATATGAAATCATTTCTGCTGTTATTAGGGCCCGAGCACCGATGGTGCGAGGACCCTATTGTTCTTATAGGCATTTATTATTTTTTCTCAAATTAATCACATTTTTGAGGGCCTAAACATACTCGAAAACTCATGAAACTTTGCACACGCATCAGAAGTGGTGAAAATTTACATCTGATATGGGTTTCAGAATTAGGTGTGGTAAAATGACTCAATAGTGCCACCTACAAACTTTCAATGATATGCGCTTACACGCTACATTTCACCTACATTTACGAAAATCAGTACACATGTGTAACATGCCAATACCTACAAAAAAGTCTCTTGGACCCATGCCCCAAACTCAATAGAAAGACCACCATTTTGATTTTTCTCTTAGATTTTGCTCAGTTTTTGCCATTTCCAGGCCTCGTACTTACGTAGATTTCATCAAATCTACTTAATATTCAGTTATTCCAATCTAAAGGCCTTGGCGATGCAAAATTGTGAAGCTTTTGAGTCTTTACTGCACGGCATGGCCGTGACGGTCTGACAAAGTTTGATGTTTCGCCATGAAACAGGAAGTTGTTATAACATACAATGTCCAATCTGCCCCAAACCTCACTTGTTTGATAAGAGTCCCGGCCTGAATACATCTACGTGCCAATATTCAGTTATAGTCATAGCGCCACCTACTGGCAACAGCCAATTCCAGGTCTTGTACTTTAACAAACTCCTCCCAGAGATTTAATCAGATCAAAATTATATTTAGTCAGTCTTAATCTAAAGGCCTTGGTGATGTTAAATTGCAAAGCTTTTGAGTTTTTGTTGAAAGGTGTATCCGTGGCAGCCTGACAAAATTTGATATGAAACAAGTCACATTTTTGAGGCCTAAACATGCTCGAAAACTCATGAAACTTTGCACACATCTCAAAAGTGGGGAAAATTTACATTTTAGAATTAATTGTGGCAAAATGGCTCGATAGCGCCACCAACCAAAATTCAACAAAGCAGCCCTCATGCCATGTTTCACCTACCCATAAGAAAATCGGTAGGAATATGCAACATGTACAAAAAAGTCTCTTAGAACATATCCTAAACCCAATAGGAAGTCAGACATTGTGATTTATTGTTCAGTTTTTGCCATTTCCAGGCCTCATACTTTAACAAACTCCTCCTAGAGATTATATCAGATCAACATCATATTCGTCAGTCTAATCTAAAGCCCTTGGGGATGCTAAATTGCTAAGCTTTTGAGTTTTCTTTGAACGGCGTATCCGTGGCGGCCTGACA
The DNA here is from genome assembly GCF_025860055.1 of Xyrauchen texanus. Classification (NCBI taxonomy): domain Eukaryota; kingdom Metazoa; phylum Chordata; class Actinopteri; order Cypriniformes; family Catostomidae; genus Xyrauchen; species Xyrauchen texanus. The sequence continues at coordinate 22,224,868 of NC_068319.1, forward strand.
AATTTCAATGTTTCACCATGAAACAGGAAGTTGTTGTACCTCAAACATACAATGTCCAATCTACTCCAAACTTCACAAGTTTTCTAAGAGTCCCGGCCTGAACACTTCTATATGCCAATATTCAGTTATAGTCATAGTGCCACCTACTGGCAACTGGAAATGACATGTTTTACACTGTGATACACTCTTAACAACATTTAAGGGCTAAAAAATTCTAGTGACATTCCCCTGGCACAGCAGCCCCAACATGCACCAGGGTGTGAGGACCCGTTCATCACTGCTTGCAGCTTTAATTATTTATATATCTCTATACTCGTTCTGCATGTGAGCAATTGTTTCAAATTTTTCTCCTAAAATTCTTAAGGAGAAACATCCGAAAGCGAGTTGATAGTTAAATGAAGCATACAGTAACTGAGAACTCCATTATGTCTTATGAGCTATGAAAGTGCAGCCTACGTATGAGAAATACGTTTTCTCTGGTGGACATGTCAAAAATGTCTGAGAAATAATGTTTGGAATTGGCTAAAGTTTCCAAAAGAAAATGATTAAAAAGCATTCTGTTTAATTACATTGCGCTTCTTCCAGACTGATCGCACAGTAAAATTGGCGATAAGTCGATTTTTTGTTTTTACAAAATTTAGCCTTTGCTTTAAGAATTTTCAAACTGCCCTCCTGGTAGTCAAAGTTGTAACTTCAATTGTGCACATGCGTATCTTCAAGTTATGTTTTGTGCATAACGTGAGCAAAATGAAACATTTGAATGGATGTAACATGAAAGGCGTTTTTGATTTTCCAGAATATTTAAGTAATTACTTTTGAGCAAAGCAGAAGCTTTTCGAACGATTTCCAGGGCATTAACATTTACCATACGGTTACGCTTGTAAATAATCGACACAATGGGTCTTAACTGAAGTGGAATTTGTTTTTTTAAATAACACAGGGATTTCTCTAGAACACATTCTGTGTGAACAACCCCTAAAAATAAAGAGCCATAAAATGAATGCGGATAATATGGCTCAGATCATTTGACCTTAGAATAATTGGATAAGAAACGTTAAAATTACGTTTGATTGCACGCATTGGTATCTTGGCAAATCAGAGCACAGTTTTGAAAATTGTTGAATTGAAAATCTAAAGGAGACACTTGAGAATACAGGGAGAAAAGTCTGAGAAGTAAGAGACTCAAGCAAAAGCCTCCACTTGCACATTTCTCCATTCATCTCACTGCTGTCTAAAAGAAACACTTGAGGCATTAATGTGATCTCATTTTGTGATTTTTCTTTCCGATGTGTGGTGACAATTGAGGAATGAACGATTAAGGAGGACAGATGATGCATTTAGGGAACCTGGGTCAACAAATCATTCTGAATTTGGAGCTTACAGAGTCAGGTCTGAATTATGAATTGACAGGCAAAATATGCTTTGTCAAAGTCTGTCCTTGTCCCTTTTTTTCTCCAACATTAAGAAACCCTACCACAGGTGTTACTTTAACGGTTATATCATTTTCTTTTAGGTTATGCATTAATCCCAAAGTCAGGCCTGTCAGTAAATGCACATCTTAAATATTCATATTCTCTCCGTACAGCTTCTGAATGCAAAGTCATATCGGAGTAATTCATGAGCAGAGATGGGGGATTCATGCTAATGAAGTGAGAGCAGTTAGCATTGGCTGCCTTTGCCATGGCTATAAAAACTGGCAAGCTTGGGCTGATTTGTTGCTCCAAGAGGCCAGACAAATTGGACAAGTTCCTGAAATGATTTTCAAGTTTTTGTCTGAAGTTTATTGTTGATTAAGCTGTGATTAAAAAGATGTTTAGTATCCACTCACTCTCTATGATTACCCTAAAAGATTGACATATTGTCAAGGTTTTCTGCGTGAGCTGTCCTAGAAAATTTCCACGTTTTTTACTGTGTGTTCAAAACAGCCCGCAAAGTGAAATAATATCTAAAGTGGCAAAAAAAAGAAATGTATAGATAATAACATTGGAAATTTCAATTACGTATATGTTTAAAGCTGAACTAAAAATGCCCCTGTATTTAATTTCCGAAATGTGGTCACTTTCCATATGTTCGGCTCACCTGACATTGCACGACTGTGACTCTTTGTTTATCTTGTGGAACCATGAGGTCTGGACCCGTCTGGCTTCTCCGATGGTGATGATTCCATCTTTGTCCTGGTCTAGACTCTGGAATACGGCTCGTGCCCGATCCCTCTCCTTTGCTGTCAGAATTCTCACCAATGAGTTCTGGATAAATAGAATACAATTATATCAGTTTAGCATAAATATTAGATTTTGCGAAGGCATTCAAAAGGACTTATAACATTATATCAGTGTATTTATAACACTTAACAACCCCTTGTGAGTTTTTAAAATTGTGGCTGGGTGGAGGGCTGCACACCCGGCCCCTAATCAGGCTGATCAAGCCCGAGAGGGATAAAGGTGACCGAAGGTGGCAGTTCGAGAGAGAGAGAGAACTACGGGCAACTGCCCAGTATGGGTTTGTGTTTGTCTTTTTGTTTAAGTTAACCATTAAATAGTATTTATATTGTTAAGCCAGTTCTCGCTTCCTCCTTTCCCAAATTTTATCCTTTGTTACAAAAATGTTACAATTTGATTGAATGAGTCTTGTTTAAAGCTGTTGTAAAATGTAAAGAAACACACACCTGTGACCACACATTTCACAGTGTGTAAATGGCGGAAGAACAAGTGTTAACCAAATTTAAGGGTTTTTTCACACCCCTTACGATACTCCACTAGATTTTTGGATATTTTTTATTTCTTCTTTCTTCTAACAGAGTGCTGTACACTGAGCTCAATTAAACACATTTTACCATATCTAAATCTGTTCCAGATAATTCCAAAAACCCCTCCAACTTCTATGCTTAAATTAAATCGATTAGATAATTTAATTAATCACAATTAAACATATACCAATATTTATTGAGAAAGGCCCCCAAATATATATTGAGTATATATACTATGTATATTCAGGATGCACATTTTGCCAAATTCTTTTAACCGAGTAACCGCCAGCATTAAGCAGTTAACCCATTGTCTTAGAATTGGTGGAGGGGGTGGGGACACATATCCCGTGAAGGGGATGATTTGTGCAATGCAAAATGCAACCTCTGAATCACACTCATCATTGTTTATGTGAACACTATTACACTATCAGTAGTGCCACAGGAAAAGCTAAACCCATTTGAATTGATTCAGCAATAGCTGGGATACCATTAAAATGTTTTGCATTTTTTAAGCGCATTTCTGAAAATTCGACTAAAGAATATATTAATGTTGAGCGTTTCATCCACTTCGTCAAGCATATTATCTTGAGGGAGTCGCCTTGTCATGATGAAGCAGCTGAATGACATCCTTGTTTCAGGATGAGTTTTATTTGCAGGATTGGAGCAAATGTACCATGTTTTATCAAATGCTGCCAGGAGATGCAGCAGAATAAGTGAAATATCTGATATAATGAGGGCTGAAATGTATGCAATGCCCATTTGCTACCAGCCTCTGTTTACCTGGGAATACCTATGCTCAAAACTGTTCTGATGGATTGTGAGGACCCATTTTAAAGACCAGCTGTGGGTTAAACACTTCAGGATATCAAGAGCTATGTTCAAAGAATTGTGTGCCAATGTCTGTCCTTTCGTTGTTCCAGTCACATCAAGCTATGGTCAAAACACCTCATTGTTTGGCAAATAAACTGTTTCCATCAATTCAAAGTGAATTTTAACTAATGCAAAACTCAAGAAAATCCACCTCCTCCTAGCACATTACATTTTAAGCTTCCATTCAGGATTTCTTTTGCGCAATTTTAAAATGCACATAAAAATTGTTGGATAGAAACCAAACTGATGGTGGTTGGTGCTTGTCCATCATTCGGCAGAATGGAATCGGTTTCACTTTACATGAACATTTGAAAGCAGCACATTGACTTCTTGTGTGATCATATTTATTTATTTTTTTTATTTTTTTTATTTAAGGGCGATACTACTGAATTTTACTGAATGTATCTGTTAAATCTATTTAGTAGAATTTCACAGATTTTCCCCCACAAACGTTGACATTTATATTTATGTTTAAACTTAAATGTAAATAGTTTTAGGGTATACTGTTACACCTATACAGCTCTGCATGTCCCACTTTACCTCTGTACGAAACTTCTGCAGCACTGAAAGTGACTCATGGTATAGAAAGTCAGACCACTCAATCTGGCCTTTTTTATCTGGATCCATAGCGGCAAACTGGGCCAGAACCTCTTCTTCCTCCTCATCAGTCAATTCCCTTTCAAAGAGCTGCTTGGTCACAAAGTGCCTGTATTGCAGAAGTTCATCGGATACCAGGAACGACTCTGAACAGAAATTAGGTGAGAGATTGAGGGCATCATCGATCAACAGAAAAGAGACAGAGGCCTAATTACAGAACTGATATGATAAATTAGCAAACCTTTAATTAACTATATTAATTTTACCCCACAAAGTCATTTCTTTCAACCGCAACACACAGAGAGACTATTACACAGTAAAAAATGTTTTGTCAGGTAACCTAAAAATGTGATTCATGTGGTAACATCTAAATTAACTGGTTTAATTTACGTCAAAATTATAATTTCATACAACTGAATCAACCTGACTACAATGGGTTACACCAACAAAAGTAATTTTTAAGGGTTAGATCAAGTAAAAATTAATCTTTAAAGGGATAGCACACCCAAATATGAAAATTGTCTCACCATTTACTTACCCTCATGTTGTTTTAAACCCTTTCTTTCTTCCATAGAACACAAAAGAATATGTTAGGCAGAATGTTAGCCTCAGTCACCAATTGTTGGGTAGTGATGTACTTTATGTAACCAGAATTAGGTAGAGATTACAAAAATCAAGTAATTTTAATTATATTATATTGCAGTTAATACAATTATTTTATATTTATTACATTACCTATTAGTCTTGACTTTAAAAGAAATGCTGAAATTAACAATTTTCCTCAAAATATGCGATAAGTAATCCAAAAGTAATCAAATAAGATTATCTAGAAAGTGCCATTTAAAATATTATGTTACTGATTACAGTTTTAGTCATGTTCCAATGTAATCATTACCAGATTACATTTTCAGAAGTAAGTGAATGTTGACTGAAGCTGTCACTTCTAATTTTGCATTTCATTGAAGAAAGAGCTTCATATGGGTTTGGAATAATATGAGGGTGAATACATGGTGACAGAATTTTCATTTTTGGGTGAACTACTGTATATTGTAAAGGTGCAGGTTTACATCACTTAGAATGAGACTGAGATGAACACCTGGAATAATCTTGCACTGCTTGAAGGTCTCCATCAGACTGTACATCTCTTCTTCAGTAAGCAGCAGGTTCACATTATCCTGAAGGATGAAGAGGGAAAGACTTGTTCTGGTACAGTCACACAATAAAGGACACATCAATTTAAAGAGCATATTAGTTTACACTGCTTCATTTGTTAACTAATTCTACTACAGTAATGCACTTTTTGAAAGAGAATGACTTTCAACAGGATATTCTTTTTGAATACTATTTCTATTAGATGTCTTTTGTAAAACAACATGATGAAAAAAGGATGTCTCGTGAGGAAAAATGATATCTTTCACAGAGCCTCTTTGTTTAGCCTTTTAGAAACTGTGTATTAAAATAAGTTTTAAAAAAATTGAACTGCTGAAGAAATGAAAAGTACTTTAAAAACTAATGTTTAAAATTGTGTGCATTTACATGAGGCTTATAAAAGCTGTTTTATTTTACATGGAGCTGGGCAACCTCATGGGGGCACCATTTTGAGATCACATGACCAACTGAATATTACTAGACACCATCGCTCACAGAATAACTAATATGGCTGACTATGAATAGTGCATTTCTACAATAGCATGGCAAACCTAAAACTAATGCTTTTTTGTGAATGCTGCATCCACTCCTCTAGATGTCAGTATAAGTCACAAAATAAACAAAAAATATCTGTGCGCACATATTGGCATATTTGCAACAGTACCCGCCCACTTTTCAGCAGTCTGGATTCTGGATGTTTTTTAACATTCATTTTTTTTTCCATAAGCTTTTCATAAAATCCTGCATGAAAGTGTCCTAAGCCATGAACCACACCAACCAGCTTCAAGGTGAATCACAACATTACAAACTTTGATTTGAAGCAAATAATTATTTGAAAAATCTGACAAAAAGACAGGTACAAGACTATGTACTTTGTACTATGTACTAACATCTTTAATGATGGAATGAACTACAGTCCCAGAAAGCATTGCGATGGATAATCCAATTAAAAACAATGGAAAAATGTAAAACTATTGATATAAAGTTGTTGTTGATAATAAGTATAGAAATCGTTTTTTTTTTTTTTAATGTTTATTGCTAAATATTCCGATACATACAAATAAAGATGTAGTTTGAGGGGGAAGGGAGAGCGTCTGATTGCATCATTCACATTATGGAAGTGGGCGCTCACTGTTGGACTTGTTTGAAAGGCTTTTTTTTGGCTGCGGTTCTGTAATTAATGGATCTTTCTCTGCTGGACCATGGATTGTGTAGTTGTTCCTTAGGAATTCTGCTATTAAACAGGATTTTGAAACAATGAATTTGAAATGACAGACTGATGGCTTCAACAAAAGCATAATAGATTAGCAACCTCAGAGCTCACGGCAGGTCTTTATAATGGTTTAAATTATCGTTAACAATCAATTTGTCTGTTGAAAAACATTATGGGATTTTAATTTCCAGAACCAGACTGTTGCGCTCTATTGCAGTCTGTTTGTTTGACCTAACAGAGGCTACCTTGTTTGAAAAATTCAAGCGGTTGGAGTGTTTTAAACTTGCTTGAAAACAGTCGAAATTTTAGCAATTCTGTTTCATCTTGATAGTGGCACTAAAATTTGCAAATTTACCATTAAATTAACTTCAGCAGCAGGTTTTCTTTCTCTCCATTTATCTCTACAAAAAGGCTAATGATCTTTGAACTAACAGTAATAAGCAACATAACTGACTCGACTCTTAAAGAGATCTAATGGGTTTGAGGGATGCGAGGTGCAAGAAGAGGCTCTCCGAGATCAAATGTTGGCTTGTTCTTTTATATTAAATGCACAGTGAGAATTTTTGTCTGGCTAGAGCCCTGCCTTCAAATAGAGGCTTTCATTGCCCAGTAGTACTGGGAGCATAGGCGGAAATCGCGGGGGTCAGGACCCCCCCATCTGAGGACTGTCCCCCCATAAAGTATCATTAAAATATGTGTATTGTAAATAATATAATGATATATTCTTAAAATAATTGTTTAAGAAATAAAATAATACAAATGCAAATTGGGCAACAACAAAAAAAACCTTGGTGTCCCCTTCAAAAATTGCTCTTGAGAATTGTTATGTTTATTGTCCCCCCAACATTTTGATGAAATTTTCACCCCTGACTGGGAGTAGCTATATTTTCAATCAGCTTTCCCCAGCCTGATGAGAATTCTTCTGAACAATGGCGCTAGTGCAAGCGAGAAGAGTGGGTCTTCATTTCCTGTCCGTTGTGTCTCATATGACCAGTGGGATATGTTCCTCCTCTGAGGAGGAAGATTTAAATGAGCTTTCAGATGCAGGTCCATTGTTTTGTTTGAGGTCCAATCTCAACAGACATGGGTCAAAATCTCCAAAATGAAGAACAGATGTTAAAAAAACATTGCTTAGTGAGAGTTGGGATGTATTGTATTCTCTAAGGCCAGAAATATTCTATTCGGAAACAAACTGCATGAATGCGAATGCATGGTCAACTCAATGCAACGCACTGTCCCGCTGTGTGTGGTAACAAACTTCAAAACTCAAGGGGGCAGTACAGTAACCTACAACAAGGAAATAATTATAGCCACAATCTCTTTTCTGATTTATTTCTTGATTGGACTGCCAAAATGTTATAATTAAAATTATATACATTTATTTCCAAGATTATACTGTCACAATTCCCTTGTTGTCTGCCCTGTGTTTCACTAGTCTTTGTAAAATACTCCACTTCCCACAATTCCCATCTGCATGCAGACAAGGGCAGACGAGGAGTGGGGATCTAACTGCGGGTTCTTTATTTTTAATCAAAGTGAATCAAAGTGTGTGTGTGGGGGGGGTGTACTGAAACTAAAACATGACACAAATGTTTTACAAACAAGACAGGCAATGGCGCAAACATCTGAACATAAACACATCTGAAACATTAAACGATCGACAAAGGAATGGAGAAACAAACAGGGTTTAAATACACAGACACAGGATGATCACAAACGACAATCAGGTGCGAACAATGACAGCGTGCTGGCAGTGATGAGGGCCGGGAATTGTGGGAAGTGGAGTTTTTACAAAGACTAGTGAAGCACAGGGCAGACAACAAGGGAATCGTGACATATACATTGAATCCACTTACTGTACATACAAAATGATGAAGTCATGTGACAACAATATATCATAATATGTTTATATTTTTATTGTGGAATAATTCCTACTATTTCACGATTTCCACCACACAAAACTATTTTTCCCCTAGCAAAGTTTTTTCAAAAGTGAATGTATTTAAAGATTAACTCATTTTTTCCTCATTTGAACAATTTTGCTTCTAAAGAAATTAATTGTAATTTTGAAACATATGTCTAAAAGCATGACCACTCACATGAGATGTCTAAACATATCAGTAACCTTATAAAAGTTGTTTTATTCTACATGAGAGGGTCCCCTCATGGGGGTTACCATGTTAGAATCACATGACCATGTCATTTTTAGGGCTGTCTCATTCGCAAAATCATTCCTGTGCACTGAAACGTTTGCTCCCTAAAAACTCCCACAATGCACCATAAAAACCATGTTCCCATACCGGCAACGTCGTCATGTCTTCTGAAGTCTCTGAAGTCATTAGAAGACAAGCACAAGTGTTAAACTATGAAGTCAAGCCTTAAAAGAGATGTTATTTGTAATGTCCTTAATTTATAATTATCATGAAAGTGAAACAATCTTTTAAATATTTCAGTTGTTAAAATACAATTTTAAATGCACTCCAATATATTTTTATTTCTTTATATATGCAATTTATCTGTTATAATAACGCTGTATGTTTAAATATCTTCAATGAAAATGAATTATAGCATCCAATGGGGTGGCCAGGCTTCAGTCCATGGAGGCCACGGCCACCCCTGGCCACCCCCTAGCTCCACCACTGCAAAAGACTAAAAAATATGAGAGAATATATGAGACAAGTGGTGTTTAAGTAAATTGTGATGTTTACCCTATTCAAGGTAAATATCACGTGTGAGCATTTCCTGTCAAGCTATAATTTTGCAAAATTATGCAAAATGTGATACACAAAATGTAAGCAATGAAATTAGCCTTAGCAAGGCAAAGGATTTGGACATTTTATTTTGAATACGTTAAAAATGTAATTTCCATCACCGTCATTTCCACCGCATAGTTCTATTAAACTGTATAAACCCATATATGGAAGTACACAATGTACAACACAGTAGTAAGCTCGTTCTGAACATGGCACAATTGACCAGAAAAAGATAACACTGTAGATGAAGATGATTTATGCCAATGCTAAAGTGTTTGTGTCACATACTTGCACAGACTATGTTTAAGTCTGATATATAATTTCCCACAAGTACTAGCTATGACTTTAACTCTCATGTTTGCTGAAAAAGTCCAAAAGATTCAAATTTCACAAGAAGTACAAAGGATGAAACTAGCATAAAAAGCAAGTTGGACAAGCCATAGAATGAACAGGAAAACACTGCAGCAGTTTTAGCACAATGTAGCTCTGCTGGGTGATATTTTCAAATGACAAAACTCCAAAGATGCCAGGCTTACCCTAACAAGAGGGAAAAGATAACATAGCTAATCATGGATGCACTACTGGGAGACAGAGACAGCAAGCTAGAAAGACAATACAGAGTTTATTCAGTCCAATACACAGCTTAATCCTGTTTACTGTGTGACCAAATCGATTCAACTCACGCTTTTCATACTTTCTCTTTTTGTAGAGATGTCTATGCCGTTCCCAATTATCTAAAACTAGAGCAAATTAGCATATCTCTACACCAGGTGCATGTCATATCAGTTTGATGTACATTGGAAGGGACGTGTCCATGCAAAAGATGGTGGAAAACATAGTCAGTTTGGAAGTTTGGATCAACTTGAGAATGAGTAAAGGACCATTTTAAAGTTAACTAACCAATTTAACCATAATAAATGATTAATCATTTCATATTGGTTGTGTAAAAGTGATGCAGGTGTATTCACTTACGGTTATCCACTGGTACAACAGAAAGAAGTGCTTTTACTGTCATTTATTGTTTATTTGTTTTAGTTTTTTTGGGCTTATGTGGTATTTTATTTCCATGTTAAATGCATGGCAAGTTGTAATAGTGACCACCCAACTCCGAAGTAGTAGTTTACCAAGAGCCCATGAATGTACTGGGTCTTGTTTTATGCTTTTACTTTTGTTTTGTTTTTTGAGTGAGTAAGGTTTAATTACCTAAATTTTCACACACATAATGACATTGCTAATTCTGTTGACGGCAGAACATTACTTGTGATGACAAGTGCCAAAATCAGTTTGACAACCTGGCTTGGACTCGCTTAAAATACATTTTCCACTATGGTCTACTTGCTAAAACCTGCTGATGCAAAATGTCATGCCTTTGTTTTCTCCACACCTCTATCATTTAGCCCAGGTTTGACCCAATGCACAGTAATACACTTGACAATATTGGATGGTATTACATGACATGAAAAGGAATTGTAACAAAACGTGTCTCTTGAAAGCTCTCTGACAGTCTAATCCCCAGTCTCAATCTCTAGTCCTTGACAAAACACTTGCACGCACATGTGGATTAGGTAGTAATGAGGGCACAGTGAGAAAATCACATACATAAACTGTGAATTAGCCCTCTGAGGAAAAATGTGCAAGACATTTCGGCAACAACAAAGTGCTTAGCATATTGTTTCGACAGATGTGTGCACAGCTGTTAATGTTGCAGCATGGGATACAGACAATTTGTCGATGTAAATCTAAATGGACACCCAAGCCGGTCTCATGACTGTTCATAATAATAGGCATTCTAACTGCTGATCACTCTAACATTATTGGTCGGCTGTACAGCTGGCCATAGCTTTAGAAAATCTGATCAAAGATTAGATGTATTGTCAGTAAAACTAAGATATCATTCATACTTGATAAGGAATAATTTGTTTTGCCTCTAAAAAAATGTACGTTCTTTATACGTACATTTTCGTTTTTATATAAACTGCAGCAGTGCTCAATGCATCATATCATGAACAGACAAAAGAGCTATCAATGTATGAATCAAACTCAATCACAATGGCAACAATTTCTGGTACTTCATCTAATCTGACAAGGAATCAGTTTACTTGCTAAAACTGAGCATTCTGGAGGATAATAGTTTTTTTATATAAGCTGTGGCAGTGCTCAATGCATCATATTTAAGCAATATTACACGAGCAAGTACATTTTAATTAGGAAAACTGAGTACTGTCACAAAAAACGCATTTGTATATGGACCTAATTTCTTACTCGAGAGATCAGAGATAATTTTAGTAATTCACAAATGTCACTTTAGAACTAAAATCATGGCTTGGGCTGTTTCTAACAAGTTATAGTGTGTGTGTGTGTGTGTGTGTGTGTGTGTGTGTGTGTGTGTGTGTGTGTGTGTGTGTGTGTGTGTAAAAAACAACATTGGCATTATGTAAACAATCTGGCTTAAAATCCTTCAAATGAATGAATGAAGGGTTAAAATCCTTCAAATGAATGAATATTTGGTAGTTATGATCAGGACTGATGTTGGTTAAAAAATGTCAGTGAAAGTGGAAAATAATATTAATATAAAATATTTTTTGGCAGTTGTTTGACGCAGACATTTTTGTCCTTGTGTTGAGTTTCTTTTTTTTTTAACTGACTCTGCACAAAAACATTATAATTAGGGCTGTCGATTTAACGCGTTAATTCAGTACGATTAATTTGACTAAAAACAACACGTTAAAAAAAATTACGCAATTAACCGCATGCCCACGGATCATAATAAGGAAGATTCCTGAGAAATGCAAGCTTGTAGTACCACCTGTTTACTCCAGAGGGCAGTAAATGAAATTTCAGCTGTATGAGCAACACACAGTTTATACACTGAAGAAAACACTTCAGTAGGCAGAACAACACAAACATGTGTTACGTTCTTGCGTTCAAAACACTCGAAGGAGCGCAAATGCGATCTAAGGGATCTCAAGATGTGTTTAAAGATTGAGTATTAAACTATATTTAACTTGACACAGTGATCTAAACATTTTATGTTTATGACGCAACACACCCGAGACGTCTGACTTAGGTGTAAATTGACGGGTCCTTAAACAAGCCCTCATAATAAATCTCCAACTGATTGACAAATTCACTTGTGAAATGGATTGCTGTGAACTGTATGCCAATGATTGACTTATGATAAATAATATGGTAGTAAACAATACATTGTATTCTAAAGCCGCTTTTTGTATTGTCTTATCAATGATTAACTCTTCTGTTACAGGAATTTAAAGCATTTTAATTATCAGAATATTTATATATATATATATATATATATATATATATATATATATATATATATATATATATATATATAATGATGCCATCAACCCTGTTGCAAGAAATACCAATAGGGTTGAAAAACAGCTAATAGTAATGGCGATTTAATATCTCAGGGCAGTTTCACAGACATACCTATGCTTCTCATTCTTACATAACAGATCAGTTGAATACTGGTACCAGTCCACATGTTGGAGGTGAGTAGATACAGTATGCAGTTGAATATATGTACAGTATTTCAATTTTTTTGCATATGCATTTGTGGGTAGTACTCACGCAGTAATAGCAGCTCCAGCCGGTGGTGGTGTGGGCCATCTCTCTCATTTCCTGCAGGGCTTCTGTGCTCAAGTAGCCCATCTCCCTCAGACAGCCGTCGTGGAAGACCCGCGTGCACATCCGACAGGGGAACAGATCATCCGCCGTCCATACTTCACAAACCTCACACATCTCATCGTTGAGAGGCTGATTTCAAAACAGTGGGAGAGCAGACATACAATCATTTTTATATAACCACCGGACTGTTATCGATTTGCTGAAAGAAAATCCATAATTCACATAGGAAATGCATTTTAATTACACTTGACAGGATGTGCGGTGGAAGGGCTAACACTTACATACCTCCGTCCATTAGTTGCCAAATATATACATAATCTCACTTGACATTCAGTGCTCATTTAGAATCTCCCATGGAGTAAAGCACCACATCATCTGAATCTGCATGTGGTTTACTTTCATGGCATGTTATGTAGACGTCATGCAGGTTTGATGAATGCTGTATAAGATGAGATTTAACTGTACTCATGCCGGAAGGAAAATGTATTTAAAATGTTATATAAACTAAACTGAAACAGTATAGAATGGTATTATTCAACATCACTAAATCAACCTGAATACATTGAAGAGTTAGATTCAGGTAGAAATCACTCTACAAGGTAACAATTGCAGGTTACCACATTTACACAGTACCTTTTCAACATTTGTAATTTTCCTTGGTAATCACTGTGGCAATGACGTAACATGCATTTCCAATGTTTTGGACCCCATTTGTATTTAGCATTGTCCTGTTTGAAACGTAACACCCAAAATGCATCTTAATACTAGGTGTTAATGGGGCCTCTCACTGTGTCTAATATAAAAAAATATTATTAAAAAGAAAATGTGATACATTTTAAGCCTTGTCTAAATAATGTGATTATAGTACCATTACAGTATACTGTATATCATATGATGTACTTACATACATTATGATGCTTACATTGCAAAGGAAAATTAAAATGATCATTATAGATGTACAGAGTTATCCACTTGTATATTATAGTTTATTGTAACTTAAAACATTTTAATGTGGAAGGGACAATTAAACCTTTTGCTGAACCTTAGCTTCTTAAAGGGATAGTTCACCCTCATGCTTTCCCAGATGTGTATGACTTTCTTTCTTCTGCTGAACACAAATGAACATTTTTAGAAGAATATCTCAGATTTATAGGTCTTATAATGCATGTGAATGGTGACCAGCATAAAGGCAACATGAAAGTAATTCATAAGACTCCAGTGGTTAAATCCAAGAATGTGAAAATGAAAGTTGAGATTTATAGTAAAAAAGGACATACATTTTGTTTTTGTTTTCTCTCATCATATTGCTTCTGAATATATAGATTTTAACACTGGAGTCATATGGATTACTTTTATGCTGCCTTTATGTGCTTTTCAGACCTTTAAATTTCTGGCCACCATTAACTTGCATTGTATGGACCTACAGAGCTGAAATATTCTTCTAAATATCTTCTTTTGTGTTCAGCAGAAGAAAGAACATCATACACATCTGGGATGGCATAAGGGTGAGTAAATTATGATATCATTTTAATTTGGGGGTCAACTACACCGTTACCTTTAGGTTTGGCAGAAGTTAATATTGTATTTTTGTTTCACACATATTTATTTATTTATTTTTTCACAAAATATTGATTAAGCTCAAACAGTAATTGGCGAATCCCCTGCAGTACCGCCATGGACCCCTGTTGAAGGCCCCTGGTGGATCGATAAGGATCGAATTTGCATATACCAAGCTCTTGCATTGAAGATGTCATACTGTATACTGCTCTTCCTTGCTGTGTTGTCTGCTGTCCAAAGACAGACTGTGTAAAATGGGTATAATTATTGACAGCCTGTCATATTAATGCAGCTTAGGGTCAAATTATTTTAAAGGCTTGAAAACAAGTGGAGACAAAATTCTAGTTCAGAGTTTTCACATTAGAATGTGGGTGTAGACACACATTTGTTTTACATTGACTGATTGGTTAGTTTAGTTGGTTTGAAATTTGTTCTCAGTACAGTTCACAATTGATATAAAAGCAATCTGACCTATTTTGCAGAAGTAAACAGCTATTGATGAGTCGTTGCCTTATTGCTATCATTGCTATGGTGCAGCAGCTGTTAGTTCTGATCGGAATGACAGTATTTTAGTGAATGGCAATCAAATATCTGTTAGATTTATTTTATTGAACTTTTTTTAATTTTAAAGTTATGGCCACCACAGGCAGCACAGACCTTCAGCCTGTTCTGACTTAGTATGTTTGATTTTTTTTTAGGGCTGTCAATTGATTAAAAGTTTTAATCAAATTAATTACATGGAGTCCTGATTAATTAATCGCATATTCAAATATTTGTTGTGAAATATAACAATGATTTAAATCGACAGCCCTAATATTTTTTCTTATTGATCAGAGTGTCTGTCTGGTTGTCTGGTAACTGACTAAAAACAACCTGGAAACCACGCAGAACGCCATAGCAACGCCATAGTAACCACTCTATTAGCAACTACCTAGCAACCACCAACAATATACAATCAACGCCAAAGTAACCACTCTGAAACTCTTAGCAACTACTCTGTAACCACCAATAATACCCTAGCAATGCTATAGTAGCCACTCTTAAACTCTTAGCAACTGGCTAGCAACACCATAGCAACCACTCCGAAATTCGACTGCCTAGCAACACCCTAGAACCACCTAGAACTCCCTATCTCTGTTTTAAGCTCAACCAGCGAGAAACAGCCAACCAACCAATTCTAATATATTTAGACACTGCCTTGCTAGAGCCTAGCAAGCAAATAGAACCAACAGCAACCGCTTATCTATCTGTTTTTCTTAACCCTCTGGGATTAACCATATTTGGGCCCTAGAGAAGTTTTGACATTCCTTGACATTTGTTGTTTTTCAGTTGCTTAAAAACATATTAATGGCTAAAGTCTGATAACACTGTATTCAGCACAAACTGGGCTACAATAATATGTGAGCAACATGTGTGTACATGTTTGTATTTTTGAGAAAATGTTTATGCATGGTTTTTGAAAAACAAAAAAAATCACTGAAATCACTGAAATAAAGCTATATAACACATACCAAACATTTTTTCACAAGACTTTTTGGAAGTGTATCTTGTAGCCTAAAGTTTTTGCTACAAAATTATGTGAAAACCATCCTGATCACTCATTCATGCAAAACAATATAGTTATTTAACTTTTGTAAAACGCTTTTAGTGTTAGAAAGGCCATATGCCAGGAGGCATGAATGATCATGAATATTGATGTAATTCACATCTGAGGAGACAAAGACCCCTCCCCTGGGAACAGAATAAAATGTCATATCTGATATAGAGCATTTACACAATATAAACAAAATGATTTGATTTATATAAATAAAACTTGCCTCTGGGGCATTTACCATTTGCACTGATTGCCTCAGCGCATTACCTTATGAATATGAACGCCCTCTGCACGTGGGTGTGATCACATTAGGGATAATTCGCTGAGCCAGAAGAAACTGTACATCGCTTTGTTTCATACAGATTACATTACAAAAGAATATTTGTTTTAAGTTTTATTAGTTTTATTTAAAAGTAGACATTTTAAGCTTTCTTTAGACACATGTTTCATGTTTGTATGATAAGTATTCCCAGAGTTTCAGTTCATTTTTGTGACATGTTTCAGAAATATACTCACAGAGACAGAGATGGCTGAAAGTGTACCCTTTTTATTTTCTTTAATTTACAAATTACAAGGTTTTGTTGTTATTGTGAGTGTACACAAATAAAAGTGGACCCTTTATAGTTTCTAATGATGTCTTACAATTATTTGTATGCCCAAAAAGGTTGGAGTATTTTAAGTATCAGTAACGGATGGTACAGTTGGTACATCAACAAAACGTGACAATTATTGTCACTATCACTATACATAAAAAAAAACGTTGTTAATCTATTTTGTTAAAGCTTTGAGACAGTTGGCCATCTATGCTAGGGGCATCAAATTTGGGCTGCATGAACTGGAACTTGAACAGATCACAGTCCCATAATTACCTAACAAATAATTGTGTGAGATGCTAATGACTTGTGATGGTAATCACATTTTTAAGCTTGTTTGTTTTGTTTTGTTTTGTTTTGTTTTTTCAGAGAAAAAGACTTGGATTTAAAGGGTTAATTCACCCAAAAATATGTGACTTTCAAGGTGTATATGACTTTCTTCTTTCAGCCAAACACAATCAGAGTTATATTTACAAATATCCCGGCTCTTCCAAGCTTTGTAATGGGAATGAATGGTACCTTAGAATTTGAAGCCCAAAAAAGTGGGTATTAATAAAGGCCTTCTAAAATGTATCCTTTCAACACTCATTTAAAGCTATTATAATATATCCATCAAAACTAAAATGTATTGTTTTTAAGCATTATTTTTATGTCTTTATTGTTTTTATGTTTGTGGTCCCACAGACCCCATTGATGTATGTGTTATATTAATTTTGAAATGAACTCTTTTTTTCCCTCTCAAATTATTTCAATATGTTTCCCCAACTCAAAACTCAGTGGGCAGATATTATTGAAGCTTTATACCTCTGTTGTATCACAAAGACGACATGCGCTGTTAGAAATGTGCCAGGTAAATGTATTTCTGTTTGGGGTCAATTTGACAGCAGCAAAATTACAATAATGTGTTAAATGAATGAATGTGGAAACAATACCTGTGTAAAAATAACCAACTGGCAGGAGTGTATCTAGGAGTGTATTCATTGCATGTATTCATGTTTTGATGTGGGTTCTCTGGGACCCCAAACGTAAGTAACGTGACATTTATCATTGAGGATGTTTGAAGTGTGTTATCAAGTTGAAATTATGTTTATAATCAGTTCTCAAATAAGAATAAGGAAAGTCATGAAGTATAGGCCTAATACTGTAAAGTTTAAGTACATTTGTCGAGCTATTAAAATGGCCTTGGCGTCTCTAAAACCCCATACAGATCACAAGGGTTAAAATCATCCTAAGTGACTAAAAGTTCCCCTAATTAAAGACTTACCATAATGTAGTAATCATGAGGCTATTATAGGCTATATACAGTATAATCATCCAAAAGCATGAGAGGAACCAGATGTGACACAAGCAACAGACATCAGAGGGTTCAACAGACATAAGCTACAAATCCTAGATTATATTAATAACATAAAGAGAGACAGGGTTCATTGCATATTGCTTTGGTGTTAGTGGCCTGTTACACAACAAGTAATGAGACTCAAATCAAGCCCAGATCTATCGACTCTGGATCCATATCATTGCTAACACCAAAAAACATACATCCACATACAAGATTTTGTTAACCACAGCTAATATACAATCAACGCCAAAGTAACCACTCTGAAACTCTTAGCAACTACTCTGTAACCACCAATAATACCCTAGCAATGCTATAGTAGCCACTCTTAAACTCTTAGCAACTGGCTAGCAACACCATAGCAACCACTCCGAAATTCGACTGCCTAGCAACACCCTAGAACCACCTAGAACTCCCTGTCTCTGTTTTAAGCTCAACCAGCGAGAAACAGCCAACCAACCAATTCTAATATATTTAGACACTGCCTAGCTAGAGCCTAGCAAGCAAATAGAACCAACAGCAACCGCTTATCTATCTGTTTTTCTTAACCCTCTGGGATTAACCATATTTGGGCCCTGGAGAAGTTTTGACATTCCTTGACATTTGTTGTTTTTCAGTTGCTTAAAAACATATTAATGGCTAAAGTCTGATAACACTGTATTCAGCACAAACTGGGCTACAATAATATGTGAGCAACATGTGTGTACATGTTTGTATTTTTGAGAAAATGTTTATGCATGGTTTTTGAAAAACAAAAAAAATCACTGAACTCACTGAAATAAAGCTATATAACACATACCAAAAAATTTTTCACAAGACTTTTTGGAAGTGTATCTTGTAGCCTAGAGTTCCCCTTCTGTCGCTCTCTCCACGTTGTGTCGGAGAAGCGACACTAGGGGTCTCTCTTGAGCGCCGATATCCACCTCTGATCTATGAAAAAAGGCCAATGAGAGTTGGCAGCCAGTATTTGCATGTCCCGCCCCCGGACATACGGGTATTTAAGCGGCGCAAATACGGGAGTTCATTCAGAAAATTTCTTCGGAGCCGATGGTCTGTCTGCAGTTTGCTGCGAGTTACACACCACTATAAACGTTCCTGTTTCCTCTGACGATCTGCATGCTGTTGGATCTTGACGGCGCACAACAGCGGCTTTCTCCTTCACATTGCACGGCGTGCATTGTTGCCCCTGAGCGCTTCGACAGCACAGACACACACACACACACACACACTGTGTATTAAAAGAGTAAATTCCTATTAAAAGAGTAATTTCTCTAAAAGAGCAAACACAGCGGCGTTGAACGTCCTTTTAAGGACGCGTCTTTTTCAAGATGCCTTTCCGCCCCTGTGTCGTTCCTGGATGCGGTAGAGTGCTTTCTGCTTCAGACGGCCACAGGCGCTGTCTCGTGTGTTTGGGCCGCGATCACACCGAGGCGGCGTTTGTGGATGGTTCATGTTCTCACTGCGAGAACATGACCATGACCACGTTGCAGTCGCGGCTTGCTTTCAACAGAAAGCAAGCCACCCCAGCTGCACCCCGCATTGCTCCTTCTTCCCACGGGATTGAGGACGGTGCGGTTGGCGCTGGGGGCGATTTGGGGGCGGCAGCGGGTGCAGTTTCGCCGGGTAACCCCCCGCGAACCTCCCGTTCCCCGACACGCTCGATGGTTTCCGTCTACGCTCGCGGCGATAGCAGCTCGCCTCACGGCCTGGCTGTCTATCCTCCCGAGTCCGAAGCAGATGAGCTCGCCGCTGCATCGGAGAGTGCGGCGTCTGATGCCGAGGACTCCCCTGGACTGCCGCCTTCGGGACGCTCAGATGTCTGACATGCTTGCCCGGGCCGCCATGAGCGTGGGGTTGGATTGGAACCCTCCATCCTCCCCACAGCCTTCACGGATGGATGATTGGTTCCTGGGGGCGGCGCGCCGCTCGCGGCCTCGCATCCCCCCGGTTCCTTTCTTCCCGGAGGTGCATGATGAGCTGACGTCTACGTGGAGAGCCCCGCTCTCCGCTCGTCTAGGTGCCACCCGCTCCACTCTCACCACCCTCGACGGCGGAGAGCGCCACGGATACGGGGCGATTCCCCAGGTCGATAGGGCAGTTGCGTACCATCTATGCCCCGGTAGCCCTACCGCCTGGCGGGGCCGCCCCGTACTCCCATCCAAGCCCTGTAGGACAACATCCTCGCTCAACGCGAAGGCCTACAGTGCGGCTGGACGCGCTGCCTCCGCCCTGCATGCGATGGCCCTCCTGCAAGTCCACCAGGCCAAAGCACTCAACATGCACGGGGGTGGACCTGATCCTGATGTGCTGCAGGAACTGCGCTCAGCGACCGACCTCGCCTTGAGAGCGACGAAGGCCACAGCGCAGGCACTCGGACAGGCGATGGCCACCCTAGTGGTCCAGGAACGCCATCTTTGGCTCAATCTGGTCGAGATGCGTGAGGCTGATAAGAACCGCTTCCTGGACGCACCTGCCTCCCAGATTGGCCTTTTCGGCGACACCGTCGAGGACTTCGCCCAACAGTTCTCCGCGGTGGAGAAGCAGACGGAGGCCATCTCTCACATGATGCCCCGCCGCAGACCTGCCGCTACGGGCCCTGCCCTGTCTGCCCGCCGAGGGTGTCCCCCTGCGAAGAAACCAGCTCCTGCTCCGCCTCAACCCGGGCCCAGCTCTCAGCCCCAGCGTCGAGCACCCCGCAGGCGGCGCACGCCCCCTGTCTCACGAACCCCTCCAGGACCCGGAAGGCTCCCAAGCGTTCCTGAGACAGCCGACCCAGAGCCGAAGATGTTAGCTCCGGAGGTGGTAAGACCGCTCCGTCCCCCGGTGGAGGGCCGGGAAGAGAATCCTTTGTTTTTTCATGTTTCCACACCCCCTGACGGGGGCTGTGGTACCCACATTCTCATTAACAGAGCTATTTCCTTTGCCTCTGGGTCACCTGGCCCACAAATGCCGTTCTCACGGCAATCTGCTTTCAGATTACGACAGTCCCGGTACACCGGACGCGGCGATCCCGCCTTCCGCCTGCCCACGACTGTCCCCCGGCCGGCCGGTTCAGACGAGTCCAGAGGACGCCAGCATCAGACCTCCTCCTCAGTCACGAACCCGCCCCTGCCGGGTGCGCGGAGCAAGGTAAGTGCTTTGAGTCTATTCTCAGCACCTCAGCCTCGGGCCGCAACGAAGCCGCCCGACGCTGCATTACCTGTTCCGCCCCGCTGCGAGGCCCCGCCGGGTACGTCCAAAATACTCATCCCTTTGGTGCCCCTAGCACAGAGCTGGGAAGCGTGGCTTTCGCTCCCCAATGCATCACGCTGGCTGCACCGGACCATTCGACTCGGTTACGCAATTCAGTTTGGCCGGCTCCCACCCCTCTTAGCCAAGGGCGCGGTAGAGCCCGTCCCTCCAACCGAAATGAGGAAGGGTTTCTACAGCCCTTACTTCATTGTACCCAAGAAAGGCGGCGGCTTACGACCAATCCTGGACCGGCGAGTTTTCAATCGGGCCTTATTAAAACTCCCGTTCAAAATGCTCACGCAGAGAAATATTCTGGCTGGCGTTCAGCATCTAGATTGGTTCGCAGCGGTAGACCTGAAGGACGCGTACTTCCACGTCTCAATTCTGCCACGACACCGACCCTTCTTACGGTTCGCGTTCGACGGCCAGGCGTTTCAGTACAAAGTCCTCCCCTTCGGCCTGTCAGAGGGCCCTTGCCCCACTACAAGTAGCCGGCATCCGCAGAGACCAGGTGCTCCGGCACCTCAGCCGTTTGGGGCTTCAGGTCAACTGGGAAAAGAGCAAGCTCACTCCAGTTCAGAGCATCTCTTCTCTCGGGTTGGAGTTAGACTCAGTCTCAATGACAGCACGTCTCACGAGCGAGCGTGCTCAGTCGGTGCTGGACTGCCTCGCTTCCCTCAAGCCAGGCACAGTGGTCCCTCTAAAACTTTTCCAGAGGCTCCTGGGGCATACGGCATCCTCCGCGGCGGTCGCGCCGCTGGGGTTGATGCATATGAGACCACTCCAGCACTGGCTCCAGACTCGAGTCCCGAGACAAGCATGGCACCACGGCACGCATCGGGTAAGGATCACCCCCGCCTGCCTCAAAACACTCCGACCCTGGACAGACCTCTGCTTTTTACGGGCAGGAGTGCCCCTGCAGCAGGTGTCCCGACGCGTTCTGGTCACAACCGACGCCTCCCGGTCCGGGTGGGGTGCCATGTACAGCGGGCACGCAGCAGCGGGCCATTGGAAAGGGGCCCCGCTGCGTTGGCACATCAATTGCCTGGAGTTGCTGACCGTCCTTCTTGCTCTCAGGAAGTTCCTCCCGTTAGTTCGGGACAAACATGTCCTCGTGAGATCGGACAGCACCACGGTGGTGGCGTACATAAATCGCCAAGGCGGCGTACGCTCCCGCCACACGTCACAACTCGCCCGCCGTCTCCTCCTATGGAGCCAGCAGCGACTCAAGTCGCTGCGTGCCACTCACATCCCCGGCAAGCTCAACGTCGTAGCGGACGCGCTATCACGACAACGCCTGCCCGGCGGGGAGTGGAGGCTTCACCCCCAGTCGGTCCAGCTGATTTGGGAACGGTTTGGCAAGGCCCAGGTAGACCTGTTCGCCGCCCAGGAAACCTCCCACTGCCCGCTCTGGTACGCCCTAACAGAGGCTCCCCTCGGGACAGACGCGCTGGCACACAGCTGGCCCTCGGGGCTGCGCAAGTACGCATTTCCCCAGTGAGCCTTCTTGCACCGGTGCTGTGCAAGGTCAGGGAGGACGAGGAGCAAGTCACGTTGGTGGCCCCCTACTGGCCCACTCGGACTTGGTTCTCGGAACTCAGGCTCCTCGCGACAGCTCCTCCCTGGCGAATTCCCCTGAGAAAGGACCTCCTCTCTCAGGGATGGGGCACGCTCTGGCACCCGCGCCCAGACCTCTGGAACCTCCACGTCTGGTCCCTGGACGGGACGCGGAAGAGCTAGCCGGCTTACCGGCGACCGTTGTGAATACCATCAACCAAGCCAGAGCCCCCTCTACCAGGCACCTTTACGCCCTAAAGTGGCGCTTGTTCGCAGATTGGTGTTCTTCCCGAGCCGAAGACCCGCAGAGATGCGCGATTAGGTCAGTGCTTCTGTTCCTACAGGAGAGGCTGGACAGGAGGCTGTCCCCGTCCACCCTCAAGGTGTATGTTGCCGCTATCGCCGCCCACCACGATCCTGTAGACGGCAAGTCTTTGGGTAAGCACGACCTGATCCTCAGGTTCCTGAGAGGCGCCCGGAGGTTGAATCCCTCCCAGCCAGGCCTAGTTCCCTCCTGGGATCTCTCGGTAGTCTTGGCAGGACTCCAGAGACCTCCCTTCGAGCCGCTCGAATCAGTTGGACTCAGGGCCCTCTCTCTTAAGACGGCCCTGCTGATCACGCTCGCCTCCATTAAGAGGGTCGGGGACCTGCAAGCGTTCTCTGTCAGCGACACTTGCCTGGAGTTCGGTCCGGCAGATACGTCTGTGATCCTAAGACCGCGACCGGGCTATGTGCCCAAGGTTCCTACCACACCATTCCGAGATCAGGTAGTGAACCTGCAAGCGCTGCCCCGGGAGGAGGCAGACCCAGCCCTTTCGTTGCTGTGTCCAGTGCGCGCCCTGCACATTTACCTGGACCGCACACAGAGCACCAGACGCTCTGAGCAGCTCTTTGTCTGCTTTGGGGGATGGCAGAAAGGGAATGCCGTCTCCAAACAGAGGCTCGCCCACTGGGTTGTCGACGCCATCACACTGGCTTATCACACCCAGGCCGTGCCCCTACCCTTACGGGTCCGAGCTCACTCAACAAGGGGTGTTGCGTCCTCGTGGGCACTGGCCAAGGGCACCTCCCTAGCAGACATCTGTAGAGCCGCGGGTTGGGCAACACCCAACACCTTCGCGAGGTTTTACAACCTCCGCGTTGAGTCGGTTGCGTCTCGTGTTTTCTCAGGTCCGAGCCCGTAGAACTCGGTAACACGTAGACCGACCGGCCGGGTGGATCGCTTGCGCCCAGCGCCCTTTTCCTGACGTCAAGGTAAAGTAGTGCGCCTTCTTCCCAGGGCGCCCCACTCCGAGTTGGGACCCTGGTCGATTCCTCCCCAGCCCTCCGGGTCCGCGGTTCAGCGGAGGAACTCGCCAACCCAAGCCACTGCGGGTATATTGATGGCTACCCTGTACTGGTATAGGTGCTCCACAGGTAAAATAGATGGCCTCCTGCGCGGACGCCCCCTGTGCGTAGTTCCACAGTTCTGTCCCCTTACGAGCGGACCCCCGTGTCTCCCTTAGGCAGTTACAGCTGCCCCGGTCGCCGTGCTGTAGCAAACCCTTCGAGGCTGGGATCTACCACCGCACCATACTTTCCACACGAGCCCTAAGACGGCCGTGTGACGTGTCTACCACTTTTCCTCCCCAAGAAAAAGGGCAGGTGTGGTCTCCGCAGGGTCTGGTAAGACCCCTTCCCTATATGCGTGTAAGGGCCCCGGCCGTGATTGCTCTATGCGAGAAACATAGAGAGAAAAGAGGCCCAGCCAGGCTGGCCCGTTCCCATGTTGGCAAACATCGCCTTGTTCCCCTCCCAGGGTAACTAGAAGGATCCCGATGTTCGTATGGGGCATTGGGGAAGGGTACGTGCAGCCGGGTACAGACGATGCGTGGCACTGGATGAATCCCTGCCCGCCTCTGTATCGGCAGTTCACGTACACGGTTCAGCACATGGCAAGATTGGAATGGGTCTCTAGTGTCGCTTCTCCGACACAACGTGGAGAGAGCGACAGAAGGGGAACGCTTGGTTACGTATGTAACCTCCGTTCCCCGAGGGAGGGAATGACACGTTGTGTCTTTCCTCCGCCATGTCACTGAACCGAGCCACTGTTGTGGCCGGACCATTTCCGGCTCCTCAGAAAAATCCTGAATGAACTCCCGTATTTGCGCCGCTTAAATACCCGTATGTCCGGGGGCGGGACATGCAAATACTGGCTGCCAACTCTCATTAGCCTTTTTTCATAGATCAGAGGTGGATATCGGTGCTCAAGAGAGACCCCTAGTGTCACTTCTCCGACACAACATGCCGTTCCCTCCCTCGGGGAACGGAGGTTACATACGTAACCAAACGTTTTTGCTACAAAATTATGTGAAAACCATCCTGATCACTCATTCATGCAAAACAATATAGTTATTTAACTTTTCTAAAACGCTTTTAGTGTTAGAAAGGCCATATGCCAGGAGGCATGAATGATCATGAATATTGATGTAATTCACATCTGAGGAGACAAAGACCCCTCCCCTGGGAACAGAATAAAATGTCATATCTGATATAGAGCATTTACACAATATATAAAAAACAAAATGATCTGATTTATATAAATAAAACTTGCCTCTGGGGCATTTACCATTTGCATTGATTGCCTCAGCACATTATCTTATGAATATGAACGCCCTCTGCACGTGGGTGTGATCACATTAGGGATAATTCGCTGAGCCAGAAGAAACTGTACATCGCTTTGTTTCATACAGATTACATTACAAAAGAATATTTGTTTTAAGTTTTATTAGTTTTATTTAAAAGTAGACATTTTAAGCTTTCTTTAGACACATGTTTCATGTTTGTATGATAAGTTTCAGTTCATTTTTGTGACGTGTTTCAGAAATATACTCACAGAGACAGAGATGGCTGAAAGCGTACCCTTTTTATTTTCTTTAATTTACAAATTACAAGGTTTTGTTGTTATTGTGAGTGTACACAAATAAAAGTGGACCCTTTATAGTTTCTAATGATGTCTTACACTTATTTGTATGCCCAAAAATGTTGGAGTACTTTAAGTTGTTTCCGCTGTTATGCAGAAAAATTCCTGAAGGACGCGACCCCTGAGGGTTAAGGCCTGTATAACCTACTAACAACTTCCCTGATCAACTTCAGGGGCATAATTGATGTTCCACTCTATTTTCAATGTTTGGATATTAACTTTATTAACAATTGCTGGTGGATTCTCCAAACTGCAAATGCAGGAACAGAGTTTAGACGTTGCAATGTGAATAGAGGTGCTTCTGAAACGTCTTAACATAATGACCTATTTCTCATAAATTAGCAAATTGTGCTTGGCACCACTTCATTAATATAAAATACACCCCAGATTGTGTGCATACACACACAAATAGCACAAACACTCCCACTCTTGCCCACTTGCACTTTGCACTGGCATGAAAATTGCGCTCACGATTAGATCTCTAACAAAAATTAGATAAGACGTTGCCCAAGGTTGTTGCGTTGCGCTGTGCCTAGCACAGTCACAAAAATAGAGCCCTTCATGTTTATTGCCCTTTGCTAAAGTAAAAGAAAGTTTGCACCATTATATTCACCAGTCCATATACAGTATTTTACATTCCTGATACAACTGGAATTTACTTTCATGAAAATCCCCAAAAATGGCAAATGCATCTATAACTCAAAAAGACAAGCCAAATTGCATCTCGTTCTGCCTGCTCTTATCATTTATATCTGCTGTGAGAGACACTGTAGATAAACAAAAGTGTTGTGTAGAGCAGTGGTTTTTGGAGTGGCTCCTCTGTGGCTCGCTGTGAGGTCTGATCCCTTCTCACGTGCTTCAGCGAACCCAATTAATTTCAGACTGAACACGGACGCCACCGCAGCTCAACCAGCCAGTACCCACTGCCCACGCACTGTCAACAAACCTAAGCTGCCATGTAGGTTGAGCTGGAATCAGCTTCCCTTACTCTAAATCTTGATGTTGTCTAGCATACAATAGTCACAGAACTAGTTTCAGATCAGAATGAAATGATAACCTCCACCAAAACTCCTCTTCTGTCAGCTAAAGGGAAAGACAGACTAGTTTTATAATTATATAGAGTATTATTGAGTCATCTGCTCCCATGTACTGTATTTATAGTTAGTGGGCTTGCTGAGCAAATTACCAGATATGAAGGTCAAGAGAGATTGTGTAATGAATTTTGGGAGATGTGTTGAATCTAGGATTGTTTCTATGGAATCTCATTTTTAAACCCAGACTGTGAATTCAAGTCAAAAGTTCTGCTAAATAATTACCAAAATTCATAACACTGCCCCCAGTGGCTAAAGCTGGTAGTGTTGTCGAACATATGTGCACGTGTGAGCTCCAGTTTCAGGTTGAAACATCCACAGGGTGGCACCAAAAGCAATAATTAAAGTAATACAGTCAAAAGGAATGTATATTTTATAAACCACCCCCTATCTCGATAAACTGTCATTAACATTGTGATTTTAGAGAGAAAATACAATCTCCAAATTGTGCTCGTCATGTGTGTACACAATTACCTCCTGGTTTTCATGTGACCAAAAACCACATCACATCATTTGTTATTAAAATGTTCAGCCAAATTACCTGCTCTCTTTGCCCAAGCAGCACATTTACTGGCTGGTCGTCATTGACCTCTCTCTTTGGCCGCACAAATGCCGGAGAAGTGAGCTGATGTGCCTTCTTTAGTTCCTCAGGCTCCACCCCCTTCCCATCACGGAGACGCCCCCAAGCCTCCTGATTGGCTTTGTTCTCCTTTTTTTGCAGGATAGAGTCCTGCTGAGTAGATAAAGAGCCTAGTTTGTCATCTTTCTCTTTCGGTTCAGTCTGGTCTGTGTTAAGCTGGTGGGATCCTTCAGCAGATCCATCGACGTTCTCGGCCACAACCTCCTCCGTCTGGACCACAGAGGCCAGGGCCGCCCTATCCTTCAGTCCCTCTTTAAAAGCCGACACCACCACACTGCACTTCTGCACCTTTTCCACCTGCTGTTTCTTAGACATTAGCACACCCATGGCTGCAATGGAGTAACATAATAGAAGTTAGATCAACATAAGATATTATTATGGTAATGATTGATTCTTCATTTAGGAATGCTTTTAAGTGGTGGGTGGGGGAGGTGTGTGTGTGTGGGAGGGGTAAAAGTAGCAATTATTTTTACATATCTGTTTAACAGCTTTTTCAATCAAGGTTTCAACAATAACACCAAAGTTTGATTATAAGTTAGTCAGAGTGCGTCCTTGAGCCTAAATCGATGTTCGCAAGCCTGTTCACTTAATGAGGTTACCATAGCAACAGTAAGTGCTCAAATACTTTTTGTTAGTATAGTATCAGTAACGGATGGTACAGTTGGTACATCAACAAAACGTGACAATTATTGTCACTATCACTATACATAAAAAAAAAACTTTGTTAATCTATTTTGTTAAAGCTTTTGAGACAGTTGGCCATCTATGCTAGGGGCATCAAATTTGGGCTGCATGAACTGGAACTTGAACAGATCACAGTCCCATAATTACCTAACAAATAATTGTGTGAGATGCTAATGACTTGTGATGGTAATCACATTTTTAAGCTTGTTTGTTTTGTTTTGTTTTGTTTTTTCAGAGAAAAAGACTTGGATTTAAAGGGTTAATTCACCCAAAAATATGTGACTTTCAAGGTGTATATGACTTTCTTCTTTCAGCCAAACACAATCAGAGTTATATTTACAAATATCCCGGCTCTTCCAAGCTTTGTAATGGGAATGAATGGTACCTTAGAATTTGAAGCCCAAAAAAGTGGGTATTAATAAAGGCCTTCTGAAATGTATCCTTTCAACACTCATTTAAAGCTATTATAATATATCCATCAAAACTAAAATGTATTGTTTTTAAGCATTATTTTTATGTCTTTATTATTTTTATGTTTGTGGTCCCGCAGACCCCATTGATGTATGTGTTATATTAATTTTGAAATGAACTCTTTTTTTCCCTCTCAAATTATTTCAATATGTTTCCCCAACTCAAAACTCAGTGGGCAGATATTATTGAAGCTTTATACCTCTGTTGTATCACAAAGACGACATGCACTGTTAGAAATGTGCCAGGTAAATGTATTTCTGTTTGGGGTCAATTTGACAGCAGCAAAATTACAATAATGTGTTAAATGAATGAATGTGGAAACAATACCTGTGTAAAAATAACCAACTGGCAGGAGTGTATCTAGGAGTGTATTCATTGCATGTATTCATGTTTTGATGTGGGTTCTCTGGGACCCCAAACTTAAGTAACGTGACATTTATCATTGAGGATGTTTGAAGTGTGTTATCAAGTTGAAATTATGTTTATAATCAGTTCTCGTATAAGAATAAGGAAAGTCATGAAGTATAGGCCTAATACTGTAAAGTTTAAGTACATTTTTCGAGCTATTAAAATGGCCTTGGCGTCTCTAAAACCCCATACAGATCACAAGGGTTAAAATCATCCTAAGTGACTAAAAGTTCCCCTAATTAAAGACTTACCATAATGTAGTAATCATGAGGCTATTATAGGCTATATACAGTATAATCATCCAAAAGCATGAGAGGAACCAGATGTGACACAAGCAACAGACATCAGAGGGTTCAACAGACATAAGCTACAAATCCTAGATTATATTAATAACATAAAGAGAGACAGGGTTCATTGCATATTGCTTTGGTGTTAGTGGCCTGTTACACAACAAGTAATGAGACTCAAATCAAGCCCAGATCTATCGACTCTGGATCAATATCATTGCTAACACCAAAAAACATACATCCACATACAAGATTTTGTTAACCACAGCTAATGTGTAGCATAATACAGTCTCTCGCTGACGTTATCTACAGATTTCTCTAAAGCTGTGACTCATGTGATTGATCACTAGAAGACTTGTATTGGTGCGCTGCCATCACAGTTCATCAATCATTGCTAATGGCACCATGTGGCGACTTGTGATTGCAATGTGAACAGGGTGCAAAACCATTGCAAAGCTGTTGAATCATAAGATTTTGTGATTTGAAAACGAGGAGTACAAATTTGGCTGGTTAGCATGCTAGCAGTTAGCCCCTGCAGGTAGTTGACGTAACTACACTATTCTGAGAGGAAAAATGTATCTTTTACCATTGACGGCCATTCAAAAGTAGCCATTTATTTTGACGAAATAAACATTTTCAGCCAGCAAAAGTCAAAAATACTTCAGTATATTCATAATATGCTATTATTTCAGTGGCTCTGTATTTCTGGAGAGTTTTTTCATGTTGATAAATCTTTAAAATGTTTGATACATAATTATATGTTTATAGATTTGTTTGAAGATTTGGTTGAAATTTGGTCTAATACATATTTTTGTCATTTCATGCTATTTTTTCATCTAAAATGTTATTTCCATTGACTAAATTCATCTAAACATATACAGTATACATAATATATAAAATGTACTAAAATTTTGGCGAAACACTAACTAAATGTAAAGGACATTTTCATCAAACGTTTTTTGCTTAGTCCAAGTCAGTGATGGACATTTAGCTTGTCCAAAGCAAATAATTTTGCTTGCTAGCTCCATTTATTCATTGTTTAATCAGGGTAATGGTGTGAAACTACTTCAGATGGAATCATTTTCCTTCTAAATGCAATGAAGCAACACGCTTGGGAATTTCAACAAATATTGCCTGCCCCCACTTGTTCATACTCTACTATCAACCCAAGCTTTGATCCATCACGTTCCACATGTCTTCTTTTCTCTCTCTGCTCCCACCTACAGTAAATGAGCCACACCATAATATGAACTTTAATTGTGATTGAAGTCAAGGAGATGACTTGGTCCTAAACGCCATCTCACTAAAGGCCTGGGAGTGACAGAGAGATTACTGCAGTAATTACTCTGGGCACAGTGATGTACTTTACCCTGTTACCGATCAATGTGTTCTGGCACTCATAATGCCACTCTGGCTACATTATACATCAGCTGGCTGAGGGAGGTGTGGTTTAACGTCTTGTCACTGAATTAATTAATGTGTCTCATTTGGGTGCAGTCTCGCGGCTGGCTACAAACAGCATATATTACTGTCTGATAATGACATAATTTCTCCCTCAATAAAGAAAAAATTTACTCCTAAGCTGACTGGTTTTTGTACAGTATACTGTACACCAGAGTTGAGATTGATGGAGAACATGCCTTTGAGGAGAAGTAGAATTTAGAAAAATCTGAATTTGATCCAGAATTTGTTCCCACATTTTGGTCAACAATGTTATAGTATCTCAAGTAAGCAGACTTTTAACTACTGCTATAAAGTCTGGTCCACTTTGCAGCAAGAAGGTCTCAACAAATCCAATTTGGTTTTCAAATCTGATCTTTGCATGTGATGAAATCAGACCCCTTTTAAGATAGTGTTGTCAATATCCAGTGTGTATACTTTGGTTGCTGTAATAATGATGTAATAATGTAGTGCCAAAAGACTTTCTTATACAATAACTGAGAGTAGTGTCAGTATTACTAAGCAAAAAAAACTGATTGAAATCTGATCTTGGGTGCATTTCCCAAAAGTATCGTTGCTAACATAGCTCAGTGGCAAATGACATCGCAAATTTGTGTGGTTGGATCTACAGCTCTATACCTGTGGTTTTAAGTATAGGTCTTTATTAGTTTCCTGTGTGGACATCATTTCAATTCCCTGAGGCTTCTATATCTTTTCTTCCATAAATATCATTAATTCTGTCAAAAAATCTTTAATCATGTTAAAAATGTGTTTAAAAAAACGCTTATTCTTGGGTTTTGCAGAAAAGTGCTGTTCTTAAACGTCACGTAAACACGAATTAAGCCATTTAAGGGATTAAAGTTTGTTAAGAGAAAGCGCTTTAGCACACATGGTTTCTGTCAGAAAACATGGCTTTTATGTGTCCGTGTTAATGCATAAGAGAAGTTCTTATATGTTTTTGAAGAGAGTGCATGTGCGTATGTGCTTAAGTTTGATGTAGAGGGAAACCCATCTATTGCAGCGTATTTACTGTATCTACAAATTAAACGCAGCTTTGTGTCTTCAGCAACTTTGTCGCATCAAATGGCTTTTATTAGTTCTTCAGGTCAGATCAGGTATTTAACACACATACAGCTCTATGTTGTTCAACCTTTGTGGTTCAAATGATGGATGTGCAACGTAGTTATTACAGTTTCGGGGGGAATAGTCATGACTAGCTAGTTAATTTCTCCAACAATGCATCGTACTATGTGGTTAAGCAGTGAGTTTCGTCATTGTTTGGGAAACGCACCTCCTGACTGTTTAGACTAAGATGCATTCCAAAAATATTTAAGTGGTTTAAGTGGTTATATATGTATCTACACATATGGATGTGGTTTGGATTGGATTTGCAAACATCCAATTTAATGTGTTTTGTTTTGTGTAATTAAATTAAACTTAATCTTACATTGTGGGCATTCAGTTATGGAAACAATTGTGAGCCAATTAGCTGAGTTCTAAATGTCATGTGACAGGTATACTAACACTTCATGCAGCAGACATGGAAAAACACAAGACTTTTTCATGTTATATAAATAAATTATGTGATTTATGGTTTTGGGTTTTTGCATAAAATTGTATTTAATCAAAATACTGTCAAAATAAATAGCCATCTATAAAGAAATATGCTTTTTGCAGACATAATTGTGTATTTCATCTACCAGCAGGGGCTAACTGGAACATGCTAACCAGTCAAATCTTGACAACTTGACTTCTGAAGCTTAATCAAAATGCCCACTTAGACAGGAAAGCCCACTTGACCGACATATAAACCACAGTTCAACTTTTTAGGTTGTGTTAAGGGGCAGGAAAATCTTAAAAGAACTTAACTTTCAGAACAAAGCCAAATAAAGTTCAAAAAAATTTTTTCCTCAGAAGATGAGTGGATCAGCCTTGAAGTGTATAAATGTAATTTTGTGCAAGATGCACCATAACAGCCGGAAATTGCGTAAAAGCCAGACAATCAGATTGAAACTAGTGATTGCAGTCAGCTATTGCCCTTTCTGAATGCATCATGCATCAGACACTCCCTGAATGATTTGAGGATAAAACTGGAACCGCTAGACATACTCTTGAATTTATACTGATGGATGAAGAGTCTTCAGAGGCAAAAGAAAGAGGAAGAGAGAGGAGACAGCAGATCACCACTTAGAGCATAAAAGATGAAAATCTCTCTGGCTATAGAGCTGTTGTTACAATGTCTGAGTCCATCCCTTTGTGAAACCCTCATGATAATGACTTTTGACTAGAAACCCCACTGCAACAATGCTTTCAGCACAGATTATAACATTTACAGTCCAGTGGCGACTGGTGCCTTTAAAAAATGGAGAAGTACAGATGTCACTCACCAATGGATAAATGTGTACTCTAAAAGCTTATAACTGTATTTTTGCAATATTTTTAAAAGACAAGAGACAAAATGATCAACGCAACTAAACGTGTAACAATAGATACATTTTTGGGCCACTGGTATCACCAAATGGAATTGCTAATTACCAAGCACTCCCCCATCTGCCATTGGTCATCCCAACAGATAGTCCCGTCCTCACACCATTGGCTAAGCTAATGTTGCTATGTTGGGTTGGTTAGGTTACTTGATCAAAGAGAGCTACATTTTGATTGCATATAAGTGTTTATACATTTCAGGGAAATCCACCAATATTAAGATAAGAAAGTATTGTAACATCGAATTAAAATGAACATCACCTTTTAAATAAAATAAAATCAAAATATATCCTGTTTACTTTCTTTATACCTGGTCTTAAGGCGCATGATTAATTTGTGTTATTCCAAAGAAATGTGTCATTTATCAAAATGTAATAACTTGCAATACCTCTGCCAAATATAATGAAGAACATTTACAATACCTCATTTATAATTACAAATAGTTTTACAAATACAGGTAGCTCATACATGACACCTCAAGGAAACCAACTTAGGGATGTGCACAAGTAATCAACTAATTGAGAACTCATTTTGCACCAGCTAGTCAATTATTAAAAACACTACTCCCCCCATTGGCCCTTATCTATCATGGCCTCCTAATAATCTCCATCCCTGAATTGGCTACATCACTCTACTCTCTCTTCTCCACCAATAGCTGGTGTGTGGTGGGCGTTCTGGCGCACTATGGGTGCCGTCGCATCATCCAGGTGGATGCTGCACACTGGTGGTGGTTGAGGAGATTCCCCCTATTCAATGTAAAGTGCTTTGAGTGCTTAGAAAAGTGCTATATAAATGTTAGGAATTATTATTAATTATCATTATAATTATTACTCGAATATCGCAAATGTATTTTCTTTTGCGCATTTGCCTGCCATGGGCAATGCTGAATTAACCTGTACTTCATATTAACCTCTGACCAAATCTCATAGTTACAACTGAGTCCAGTGGTTGGTGCTGTGGATGTGTGTTGTTGAGGTATTGAATGAGAGGAGACATATCTTTGTGTGCTTTAAAGCAAAGCCACATGTGGCAATACTTGTAATATTTGGACTCTTATTGATTTCTACTCTGGTATTTGGTTCTTGCTGAAGTCATGCATACCAACGGACAAGGATCTGATATTATGGTGGAAAGAAAATCAGAAGCGGTACAAGAAACTCGGAAGCTTATCAAACCGTTATGTGTTAAATACCTGATCAAGGGCAGAGCACATTTGATCAAATCTAAATAACTCCACTTGTTTTTCTGAATAATACATGTAAAATAATAAAAATGTTATAGCATTTTTATGTAGTTTATGTTTGTGCATTACCCTAATGTCGTCAGTATTGATTTCTATGTAAGCGTTATTTTTATGTAATTTATTTTTATTATTATCTTTAATGCATATTTTTTATTAAAAAAAATTCCCCAAAAGAAAAGCATAGTTTGTTGAAGTCAGCTTATTTTGAAACCATTCTTGGTAATGTTTGTAAATAAAACAAAATATTAATTTTGTATAGATGTGTCATACTTGATATTTTTAACTGACATATTAATTAACAATTAAATCATTCATTTTTATTTTTTTTGTGGGTTAGAGTTCTCGACTACTACTTGAAAATGGCCATCCCTAAACCATACACTAAATAAATATTTCTTTGGGGTGACAATTTGCACTAGGTGGAAATGGCACCTGCCACACAGCGGGGCAATTTGCACTAGGTGGAAATAGCACCTGCCACACAGCGGGGCAATTTGCACTCCAGTGGTCAGGTGGAAACAGAGAAATTAAAGTCATGCCATGCCCCCAAGTGTCACTGCAATAGCTTAGTGTGTAAAGACAGTGTGGATGAGTTTTTAAAGCGGACAACCCGTGTTTCCTTCTGTGTCCTATTTTTTCCCATCCTATCTCCTGTCTCTTAATATTTCATTTAATATTACTTATAATAATAAAGAAAAAATATATAACGGTTGGTTTTTTTTTCTTTCTTTTTTTTGACATGGTGGGGAGTTGAGAGAAAGGTTTTATAAGGATCAAATTAACCATGCTTTTACAATAAATTTGTAGTAACCATGCTTTTTGGCCATATATTTAATGCAATTAACCATGGTGTTACAACATTAATATAGCATTAATATAGTAACCATGTTTAATTTTGTGGCTGACTATGATTTTACTACAAAATACAATACAATAGAGATACTATGGTTACTGTAGTAAAACCATGGATAATTTTGTAAGGTAAGGTTAGGTTTAGGGGTAGGGTTTGGTGTAGGGTGTCTGTGGGACTCTAGATAAGCACAATAAACACACTGCAGTGATATTGTATGTTTATATTTATTTAGAAGTGTAAATAGCATCTATCTCTGTTTGCACTTAGTGCAAGTAGCCGCTGCCATAATTATTTATTTCAATCCATGCAAAGTCAAACACAAAATTCACTTCCTGAAATTGATACTCATAGCTGAATATTTGTATTTCACCAAGGAAACCCTGCAGTCCCTGGGAATGAACAGACTTAGGAATGCATATTTTTTCACAGTACAGATGATGCAGAGAGTCAGCAATTTCACAGAAATAAATGAGTGAAACATTTTTCTTATAAGCTCAAAGGCTCAGTTGTAGTATTAGGCACTCACTAACACTCACAGTGCGGCTAGACCTCCTTTAAAAATGCAGACGACTCCACTGAAAAATAAATGAACAAGGCTGCTTGGGGGTAGGGCAATGTGACATCTTTTTTCATTATAATAATTCATTTAAAGCTACAATGAGACACAATTGTAGTTTAACCTTGTCTAACATGATTTTGTAATTCAAAGAATCACAAAAAACATTCATAAAATACATCCATTCATTTAATTAATTTAATATGGATGGATGGGTGGATGGATGGATGGATGGATGGATGGATAAACTATTTCTTTAAGTAAAGACAAATGGAGGTCGGAAAACAAACCAGACATGTTTACAGATGGAGTGTAAAGACACTGAGCAGCCAGGTCCCTTTCACAATAATTCAATCTCATTTATCTCAGAAAAGGTTTAGGTATTCAAAGGTTTTTTTTTTTTTTTTTCAAACATCATGTCAGCATTCTTGTACTGTATGAAATCTTATCTGATAAAATTAGGCTGAGAATTGGAGTTTATATCCAATTTATTTGAGGACACTTGGGACATCCGGGACGCCTTGGCTTCTAATTCACAGATGTTTGGCCGAGTGGTGTTATGTTTAGTAGTAATGAAGCGACAACCCTTGTTTCTTCTAGATGTTCAATTAAATTACATCTTTCTGCATACTTATGCTGTCTATACCTGCATGACTGATCTGTAGCCAATAAAAATGAAGCAATGAAGCCTAGCTTTACATTTCATAATGATGTTTAGATGGAGAACTAAATCAACATGATTGTCATCATGTTCCGAAGAAATAATGCAGGGTTTAAAAACCCCATGAAGTGGTTTGACAAGCAGAGGATTTTTTTCCTGTGTTGATGTTTTTTTTATTAAACTGAAAGATTGAGTGGGACATATTGAAAGGCTTGTCTATTTTCTTTTAAAACACTAGTAGGCTTTAGTTATGTCACTGCCATGAACCATGATTTGTTACCTGCTAGTCAATTACTTTGATTTTGACAGGCAAACTCTAAATTCACTAGGGATGCACCGATGTATCGGCTGTCAATATTTATGGGCAATTATTGACCAAGTTAAAACCATGAGCATATTGGTTATAATCTTGAAAACGCTGATATGAAAAATCGATGTTTGATTTATAATTAATTAGTGACACACTTTGTAAAAAATCTGTGAATTCAAATGCATAATCCAGAAATATTAACAGCTACAATATGTAGAAGGGTTGGCACTCCTAAGAACATGTAATATTACATTTATATTATTTTTCATTCTCACGTTAATGCGGAAAAATCGGCATACACAAAGGTGACAGTTGTGAAAGAATACCTATATGCTAAATGATGAGGAAACCCATATAAACGCCTTGAAACCAGCAGACTTTGACTTCTGAGACATTGGTATTATATCCATTAATACTGTATGACTGAGTGAATTAACATTGAAATCGTAACATGGCCATGCACAATTACTAAACTTTAAAGGGGTCATGTCAAGAGGAATACAATTTTCTTTTGCCCATCAGTGCTATTTTTAATTCTTGGTGTATGTTAACACACACTAGATGGATGCCTTTGACCATTTTGATTTGTTTTCGCCGATGTGCACAGTTGCAAGATGATACAGGATGTGTGCGTTTGTGAAGCAGTCATAAAACTAAGGAATTGTCACTGAAGGATATGGGGCTGTTAAAAACACTTTTGGATCCGATTAAAACATGTGTCAGTCCCTCCAGTCTTGCAAATTCATCCAATCTCCACATATTTTGTGGTAGCTCGCAATGTTTTATATTTTCTGCAAATGTTCCGAAAAAAATTTAAATCTGAGGGATTCCCATAGCTTTCCTTCATGTTTGACAGGTGCCAAACAAATGCTTGGAAAGCCTGAAGCGGTCTCAACATATCCAAATGCACAGCTGCCATTGTATCATCTCCATAGTAAAAATGTAAGTGTCTACTTCACATTTTGCGTTCATTATCAAAATACTTCTAAACTTTGGCGGGACCGCTGACAGCACACATATATCACAGCTAGCATTTAATCTTCACCATGCGTTCTGTAAATGAGATACAAAGCCTGTGTTTATACAAAGAATCCCTAACATTCACTTAAAATCCCCGTTAGTTGTGTAGTAAAATGTGATTTAATCTGAAGTGCTTAACACAGTAGGCTACGAATCTGAAAATGGCAATTGCAGTATATGCTGAAAATAAATGTTTTTTACTTATATAAAAAGACCACTGATACACAGTGGCACCTGCAGCTGTACAGGCGTACACACTGTGTGTACCATGAGCGCTCCGACTGACCTGAGAAATATTTACTCTCAGAATATTTCATCAATCGTGAAATGTGTCCCGTATTTCTGTTGGCTGTTTAAAAGAACTAGCAATGCCCAATTTGTGAATGAATAATACTTTTGAGTCGGTTGGTTTCAGTGAATTGGCCAAACAGACTTGTAAAATGGTCTGAATCGATTTGTGATTCAGTACAATTCGTTCAGACGGCTCTCTCACTGAATCATTTTGAGCGGTTTTTCTCACACAGAACAAACAGCGCTGTATACAGTGGAAACTTGCCTACAATCCTCTGAAACAAAAGTCTGTCTTTTTGAGAGGTAACTTTGAGAAACTTCAGCTAGTGCTGTGTCATGTGAAAAAGTAGCTGTTCAAACTGAACGTGTTTTTTCGTCCACTCGCGTTGTTTTTCAATCGTTTTCCATGTAAGAATTCGCTAGATGGATGTCTTTTGACAACTGCGTCGTTTCACTGTGTTTTTAGGATCGCTCACAGCAGTGTCACATTTTAAGATGCAGTGTCGAGTTAAAAGAACTTCAACTGATAAAAGCGAGTCTCGAGACATCTGCGTTCTGCTCTATTCGTTGTGGTGCATTTAGATTTTTTTAGCGCAAAAACGTGTCTGTCTGTCTGAACGGTTACTGGAAGAAATGCTTTAGCCAATAGTTACATGACTGCTACTTATACTCAAGAAAATAAAACAAATGCTTATCTCAAAGTCACCAGAATTGAACGCTTTGGTGTTAGTTTTTTTTTTACTTTCTAAAATGTTCCTTTGTGTTGTTGGCAACGGCAGTAATAGCACCAGCGCAAAATAGAATTGGACACCTGTTTACTGTTGCCGTGATGTGCTGCAACAGCATCGATTATAATGGGTTCTTCTATTTTTTTGAAACAAGACGCCTCTCGTGTCCAGTGTAGACAGTGTGTGAGTGTTAACAGTTGTGTTTGAGATGAAAAGTTTAATATATTCAGATACAATGTGTTTCAAAAATGGCTGATTTCAAGGGGCCGCACGATGTAAACCAATCATAACAGTGGCCATTTACGTTGAAGTTTTAAGAAGGCACTTAGGCCAAAACCGAGTGTTTCAGACAGAGGGCTAAATACAGGGTGTAAAATGATCATATGTTATTAAACTGTGACTGTTTTGGTGAGAATAAAAAACACTTTACTTACAATATTGGTGGACCTCAGGAAATATGATGCAACTATAAAAAAGGAGCATTTCATGACTCCTTTAAAAGGCTGCATTTTAAAATATAGTCTGCATTCAGCACTCGTCAGCACTGTATGAGCAAGTGGCACCCTCTAGTGGTCTGGATGGCATTATCCATTGTCCATTATACTACTATAATGCATCATTTTGTAAAAGGGGTTTTATTCCTTTGGTAAAACTTGTAATTTGTCCTTGATGTGGTTGACATTTCTGTGAATATGCCCAACATATGCATAGTATGAATTTCACGTGAAGTTCGCATGATATGACCGTGA
This sequence comes from Xyrauchen texanus, assembly GCF_025860055.1. Classification (NCBI taxonomy): domain Eukaryota; kingdom Metazoa; phylum Chordata; class Actinopteri; order Cypriniformes; family Catostomidae; genus Xyrauchen; species Xyrauchen texanus. Next base: position 22,264,593 of record NC_068319.1, read on the forward strand.
AGCGATCATCTGTGTTCCGCAACTGCTTTCGGGTCCTTGAATAACGTATAACGTGCGAGCAAGGGCAGCCGGTGGACTTTCTGGTGCCCTCCTAGCGAGTTGGTGCCCTACGCGGATTGCGTAGTCTGCTTATAGGGAGCAGCGGTACTGCATGTGTTCAGCAGATCCAATACATGATCAATGGAAATCTTTAAATATTAGAACAGTGAAAAGCTTTTGTACTTTTTTGTACATTTTTAAAGGATAATTCCAAAGTACTGCAGTGATCTGGTTTAAGTTATGGCAAATTATCGGTATCGGCCTATGGGTTTTTGATAGTTCAGTATCGGTTACAAATCTACTCTGTTTTATAATTATTTTTGTGTGTAACAAGCATGTATCTTTAATGCAATCATATCTCTTAAATCAGCAAGAATGGAGTATATAGAATATAATGAATCTGAATTTGCTGTTGTATTAATGTTGGATTTTTATTTTTGCTTTTTTCATGATTGTTTTCTTTATCTTTGGATATGCTTTCTTTGTCTGTTATTGTATTGCCATTATGGTTATGTTATAAAAAATGTATTGATAGTAAGTTGCAGGTGAAAAGGGGTCATTCTCTTTCTAGAGTAAAATTGATTGGATAAAATCTGATTAGTTCAGAATAAGTAATCAGTATTTTTTTCTGTTTCCCAGGGAGTACACTCTCATATGGATGTCTTAAAAGCTGACATGGACTAAAAGCCACAAAACGTCAATTTCGATTTCATGGGGTCTTTAAATTCAGCAGCGTTATACTTATTGGCTGTAGTGAAAAGTCTTGAGTCCGTCTCTTACTGTTTGTGATGCACTGCACCTACAGGATTCAGGGTCTTCACCCATACCATGTTTTTACAAATTGTCTCTGCACTGTCAGTTGTTGCTGACTGGAATCCCAACAAACACTGCCTTTTATCGCCTGTTTCTGTTGTGAACTGTTCTGTGAATAGGAAAGCTACAAATCATTATTTTCCATGGGAATTCTTTCCATTTATGTGAATATTCAGTCCCCAAGCACACGAAGAAAAGGTCTAAACTTAGTCAACCTAACGAGTTCACTAAGGCTACCTTCTGACAGTGAGCAGCCAAACTTCATAAATAAAATCAAAACACATAATCACGTCTCTCTGTGCCATATGAGCTTGTACATTTGAGTTCCACAATACTGTCCCTGCTTTTTTTGTCCCATAGTGTCTGACCTTGGACACTCAGTAGCCCAAAAGCAAAGCGTTAGGGCCAAACTATGAGTACAGTGGTTGAAATTCCACTCGCACGCTGGCCCATGGGCATGGAAGCATCACAATGTGGAGAAATTTGAATGTAAATACCTCTAGAGAGGAAGAGGTGCCCCCACATTGGCATTCAGATTCTGTCAGGCGTCTGTGCCAGGCAATCTTCTGAGAAGAGCTGACAATGAGCACTGTGAGAGAGACTGTCTGCAGGAATCCAGAGCTGACACTCATAGTAAATTGTGGGTAAGAGGGATAGATGAAAACTGAGTACAAAAAGATGGAGGATGGTCCCCAAGATGTGGGATAGTGACATGCAATATTTAGGGTTGAAATGTGGAATATATTGGGAATATTTGTCACTTTCAGAGGCATTTTTGGTTCATTTCTGACCCCGGTGAGTTGGAAATGCTATATAGATTAATGGCCTGTGTAGGGGTACATTATTTAACCCTTTAAGCTCGGATAGGCCCACCAGGAAAATATAATCATCAATATATTAATAACTTCAGCCTTTACCAACACAAAATAGGTATAATTTGAAAGCTTAGAAGCTCTACTTTTACATTGCATACAGATCATTATGACCAAAACTGAACTTGTACTTTTAAATTTGCAGACAAATCAAAAGTGTTCCATTTTGATCATTTAAAAAAATAAAACATCATTTTATTAAAACATTAATAAAAACATCAAACTCATCAAATTACCATGTGTCATATATTTTTATATATATATATATATATATATATATATATATATATATATATATATATATATATATATATATATATATATATATATAATAATATATTTATATATATATATATATAACAATATATTTATATATATATATATATATATATATATATATATATATATATATATATATATATATATATATATATATATATGTCTTAGACACACATGTTGGTGTTTCTTATGTGCTGCATTTTCACTTATAACTTAACAAAAAATAAACAGAACATAAAATATCACCATAGCATTATTTAGAGGAGAGTGTCTTTCAAAGGAGCCCACACACAAGGTAATCGATGATGGCACCAAGTATATGACACAGACTCGATGAAGACTTGTTGTGTCAAAAAGCACTCATTCTGTGAAATCTCATTGCTAAAATCATGTCAGCATGCTATGCATACCTTTGGTCATCGTTGTGTTTGTATGTGTAATTAGTTCTTATGTACAATTATTATGTTTTCTTTGTTTGGAGAGACTTTTTGACACATAGAGACGTTTTTGTAATGCTATAACTTTTGATTACTTGGTTCAAAAAATTCTGAACCACCATATTTACATCCAGAGATATATAATGTCAAATAAGCAGTTTCTTAGGCTGAGAGTCTTAGAATGTATCATAATCTATATCATAAACATTTTTGGAAAGATATTTGCAATGATACCAAACACTTGACCCTCCTTGTTATCTTTTGGGGGGGGGGGGTTGTAGAGTAATAAGTCTTTAATTTTGGATTTAGGTCAAATAATATTATATTAGAAATGTACATAACTCAAGTAATGCACTTAAAAGTAATAAACTGTAACTGATATTTCATTTCAAGAATTTAAACTGTAGGCTAATGTGTCATTTGATTAAAGTAACGAATTACTTTGTAATCAGATTACACACAACACTGTTAAACAAATGTTCAGTGTTGTCCAGAGTTGCCACAAACCATCTGATTTTGAAAATGTTATCAAAGAATTCAGTACACTTAATGAGAAATATCTCCTATTAATAATGTTCTGTTCAGACTGACTTTATATTGATATAATAGAATAATATTCATTATTATAATCAATGTTATTAATAATGATATTATAATAATTAATACTAGTCTCTAGAAGATAAAAAAAAAAAAAAAACATCTACTTGCCCTGAAATGTGATCACATTAGAGAGAATTTGTCAAAGCACCAGACTTTGTCTTAATGACTACATAACACTGTCAAATATGATGCACAGGGGTCTTACTAAGAGAGACTGAACTGATCTAGCAAATTCACCTCTGCGGTGCTGTGCAGGGAGCATGTGCATAACTTAATCGCGCACATAACACACCTTTAGAATTTGTTTTAATAATTTTATTGAATATTCATTCTTAAAGCAAACATGTAGCATGCAACATTCATTCAGGGTTGTAAAAGTCATTGCATTAATAATATTAGCCTATCGGTATTTCAGTCATCCAAAATGGCAAAAAATTTAATTAAAACTAAAATTAGAAATTAAAATTAATAATAATAATAATAATAATAATAAAGTTTACGTAGCGGAGTAATAATAATGCGTTGTTCTCTTCCACACCCGTCTAACAACACCGACCTACATCGCACGGGTGGGATAGGCTGCCCGGGTCTTTTTCTGCACCCACACACAAAACATTGATGCATGAATTTTCTAGCTCGCGATATTTACGTCCGTGCACAGTAAGTAAGGCTTTTATGGCACGCGATTTAAATGCGCGTTAAAATTCTACCTTGTCAGTCTTAATTGCACCTCTTGCCAGATTTACCTATTGACGTTTTAAAATAATGAGTATAGAAAATCACAATTACCTTGATTTTTTTGAGTATCAAAGTTAAAATAAAACTAAGACAAACCTGGGACGGATTCAGGTGGCGCTCCGGGACTTGAGATTTGATTTCTTCTGCTCCTTTTACGCACTGCCAGCAGTCATTTCAAAGGGTTCGCTTTCGTCAGTGAATGCTATGCGCCTCGGTATACCACAGCTTTGACGTATTGTGTGTAACCCCTTCAACCATATATTCCGCAAGCGAAGAAAAACAGCGTTGTTTGATGACGCGCGAACTCAATGAAGCGTCTTGCATCAAGGCGGAGAATAACTGGACAGCTCCGGTGCTGAATTCTTCAGAATGTGAATGACAAGTGTAACTTTGCTCTGGTATACCTACGGCTCCAGTAAACACGGAAAGAGCCCTGTTAAAAGTAGTATCTGCGGATTCAACTGTCTAGGCTACTTGATTTAAGGTTCAAGTGTTCTTTTAGCCTCTTGGGGAACATGTTTTCAACCACCAAATGAGACGTTTCATTGGTCTGCTGAAATGACGTTTGCACCGGGGGATGCAATGAGCCATTACGTAGAATATGGATGCAAACATTGTTTTAATATTTCTGGTTTATGAGAAATTAAGAATAATTCCCTTGTTAATTTTTGTAATAATCATTAGTGGTTGACCGATATGGGTTTTTCAGTGCCAATATCTAACGGATGTTTTCAAATCATATATAGACACAAGTAATAGTGATAGCACATATGTATGTACAGTATACACTATGGGTCAATGACGTGATTTTTTTTGTACTGATCTATTAACAGGATATTTCACTTAAATATTTTGCTGTTTCGGAAGGAAATCGGTACTTTAAATCAAGTGGCTTTCCACTGAAGTATAGTCAGGACATTACTTATGTAATAAACATCACTATTTGAAAAAAAGTAATTTTTATTAAATCTAGACAGGCCTCATTTCCAACAGCCATCACTCCAACACCTTATCCTCGAGTAATCATGCTAAATTATTAATTTGGCACTAGAAAATCACTTGGTTAAATGAAGCTTAACATTGTATTTGTGTTTGTTTTTGAATTGCCACAGTATGCAATATACTGGCATGTATTAAGATCAATATTAGGTCAAAAATGGCAAAAAAAAAAAACAGCTTTCTCTACAAACTCATCAGTCAGTCATTGTTTTGAGGAATGAAGGCTATACAATGCTTGAAATTGCCATAAACTGAAGATTTCGTACAAAGGTGAACACTACAGTCTTCAAAGACTGACTCTAACAAGGACAGAAAGAGATGTGTAAGGCTAGATGTACAACTAAACAAGAGGATAAGTACATCAGAGTCTCTAGTTTGAGAAATAGACGCTTCACATGTCCTCAGCTGACAGCTTCATTGAATTCTACCCACTGAACACCAGTTTCATATACAACAGTAATGAGAAGACTCAGGGGTGCAGGCCTTATGGGAAGAATTGCAAAGAAAAAGCCACTTTTGAAACAGAAAATCAAAAAGAAAAGGTTAGAGTGGGCAAAGAAACACAGACATTGAACAACAGATAATTGGAAAAGAGTGTTATGGATCTTAACCCCATTGAGCTTTTGTGGGATCAGCTAGACTGTAATGTGCGTGAGAAGTGTCCGACAAGACAGTCACATCTATGACAAGTGCTACAGGAAGTGTGGGGTGAAATGTCACATTACCAAGTATCTGGACAAACTGACAGCTAGAATGCCAAGGATCTGTAAAGCTGTCATTGCTGGACATGGAGGATTATTTGATGAGAACTCTATAAAGTAGTTTTTTCAAAATTGTAATGTTTCACGTTGATTGATTAATGTCCTGACTATACATTGTGATCAGTTAAATGCCACTTTGGTGAATAAAAGTACCAATTTCTTTCAATAAGTGCAAAATCTGTACATTATTCAAAATTTTTGGCCACCAGTGTGTATATATATATTAGGGCTGTCGATTTAACGTGTTAAATCAGTGCGATTAATTTGACTAAAAATAACATGTTAAAAAAATTCGTACTGCCGGACAGTCATATGGAAGATTCCTGAGAAATGCAAGCTTGTAGTAACACCTGTTTACTCCAGAGGGCAGTAAATGAAACTTCAGCTGTATGGCAATGCACAGTTTACACAGTGAAGAAAAACATCATTGAGCAGCAGAACAACACAAACATGCGTTACGTTCTTGTGTTCAAAACACTTGATGGAGCGCAAATCCGAACTAAGGGATCTCAAGATGTGTTGTAAATATTAAACTATATTTAACTTGACAAAGTGTCCTAAAAATTTATTTTAATGGCGACCGGCGACCGCGAGGGGAGAAGGGGCTCCTAGCCGACCAACTGGAGCGGTCAGGGTCGCTGCCAGGGGCGGGGGAGACCCTTACCAGCCGCTAAATGCGGCGGGGTTAAGAGAGGACTGCCGACTGCGAGCGTGGAGGGGCTCCCAGCCGACCACCTGCAGCAGGAGACCCCTTCTGTTCCCCGAGAACGCGGCAGGGCGTTCCGTCCGCAAGGGGCCAGGGGACTGCCTCCGATCCATTCAGGGAAGCATGACTGTCGTCCATTAGAGGGTGGAGGAGTGGCCGAGGACCGGAGCATCGGAGAACAGGCGAGTAAGTGTTTTTTCTCTCTCTCTCTCTCTCTCTCCTTTCTCTCCCCCACTGCCATTACGCTTTGGCTTTTTCCCTTTCTTTTAAAGGGAAGGGGGGGGGGGTGTACATCATGCCAGGGGCTCCCCGGTCTGAGAGAACGAGGGAGGAATGTGACAGGGTGGAGGGCAGGGCTGGGTCGTGATTTTGGGATCTGTCCATGACTCTAGAGTGCTCAAGAACAGCTCAATGTACCAACCAGAGAGACACCACATCTTAGGAGATGGGAGTTTACCCCTGCCCTAGCCACCCAATCTTTCTTATTACACCATAGAGAGAGTGACTCTAGAATACAAGTCAGCGTCGTTTCAACTCCCACCATGCAAAAGTTCGGCCCATAATTAAGAGATTGTGGATGGGCAATCCATCTTCTTCAAGGCCCTTGAAGTTTTGCCAGTGTTTGCTCCAGAGGTCATAGCTTGTTGTGCTGTACTGCACAACATCTGCATCACAAGTGGTGACATCATGGAGCCAGAAGAAAGCTAACTGAACAACGCTGACCCTGATGACCAACATATAACAGTCCCGAAGCCATTTTATTTTAAAATATTATAATTTTATTTGTGTATTATTACTTTTGTTCACAAGTCAGCTGGTTTAACCAACATACAGGTAGCCATTCAGCTGTCATGTGAATATAAAACAGAGAGGTTGCCTTTAGACCCTCATGAGTGTGTGTGTGTGAAGATTTTTGTTAACAAATATTTTTTACCCTGAAAAATATGCTTGACATTTTTTTTTTACACTCACGTTTATTCGAGGTGCAAGGAAAATACTTAAACACCTTTTACTTGGTGGTTATGCAACTTGACATATTATAAAAATTTGTACATATATATATATTTTTTTATTATTTTTTTTATCTTTATTTTTAGAAAATGCTATAAATGTTTTTAAAACTGTATGAAACCAAATAAGTTGAAACATACTTTATGTTTTAGACTAGATTTTCAAAAGATTTAAAATTTTTAGCACCACGGACAACATTAATTGTCAATGACCCATACACAAAATTGCTGAAATTAAATAAAAATGTATTTTACGCATTACTTAGCCTACTCAAAATTAATTAAAGAAATGTTTATAGGCATATGAGCACAGTTTAAGCCAGTTTATAGGCTATCCAATAAATAAACAAATTTCAGTGGAGTAATCTGCCAGACCAATATATATCGGTTTATTGCTAATAATCATCATGAAAGGTTTAGGTTTCACCAAATGGGGCTTGAACATTTAATGATCTCAAGACCACTAATTAGTCATATTTTGTTCTTGTATGTGGCTTAGAAGTAAGAATTATGATCACTAAATATTCATGGGATGCTTTCTCTGAATTAATCACAGTTTTCATATAATTTTATATAGTCTCATTTTAGTCATGCATAGGCAGTTATGTCCAACACTTCCCTGTATGTGGTCCAAGTGCATGCTGGGTCAAATGGAGATGCATACATAATTGATGGTGAGGTAAATGCCCATTGAACAGTGGATCCCCAGTGACCACTACACCTATACTGTCAAAAGGAAATGAAAGAGAAGATCAAGCATTTATGAATTAGATCTGGTACCAAGCCAAATCCCCACCCTGCTATCTCCTTCTGTTCTTTCACCAGGAGAAAAATAAAAATAAAGTTTGAGATCTTAAAATGAAGATCACATACTGATATGAAAGGCAAAGTGGAAAGTTGGAAGCTAATGATGCGAAGAGGCATTGTGGGAGATAATTTAAGGTAGTTACTAGTGTGTCATTTCTGCTTTAATAATGTTTTATCTTTTTATATTTCATTTTAAAACATGACACACTGTAGTTATAATTTTCATCTTAGGTTTTATTGGTTGAAAAAACTCTACATCTTTGTCAAGCTCAGATTGGGCCAAAAAGATGTAAGAAATTATTCAAGAGCAGCCAACAAGTGCTTCACCACTCTTTAATACAGACAAATGTTCCTGACCAGAACACAGGTACAGTGGAGCCAGACTAGGTGCTTTCACAATGAATGGCAGGGACAGCGTTGCACAAGCTCCATCACCATTAGCAGCCCATCCACAGCGTGATCTCTCGGCCATTAGTGTTCATTTGGCGGTACTCTGGGGACGAGCCCGGCATTCAGCTCCCTGCTAACAATATGATGAATGAGAGAAAAGTGCTGACAGACACTAATTATGGATGCTTCTCTTTGGTTGCCTTTGTTGTTGACTCTAGGTGCCAGAGTTCTGACCCAAACTACTTTGAAGCTGTAGCTTACCAAATACCTAAACTAGTCAAGATACATTTTGGAAAAAAAGTACTTTTTACAACACTACAACATAGGCTATTATTAAAAAGTAGCTAACATTTTTACAAATGTAACTATATCTGATTATAATTTAATCAGAGCGATTTTTATTAGCACAAAAACAATGAGGGTTTTTAAAATGAATTAACAATTTAAATTAGGGGGTCAGCATTAATGCTGAAGTGTGTAATTTCTGTTCCACTAACGCTGCCAAACAAAACTGCAAAAATAAAAGTTTTCAACGGCTTTCCTGAATTCTTCCCACATATGCTGTTGATAGACCGGCCCACCTCATTTTATCTGGCCCGTTAGCTGATTTCTAAAATGTATGATGGAAGGTAAATGGAAAGTCTCACTGACCAATCAGTTAGATCTTTCTCCATGAATATTAATGAGCTTTCCCCTGGAGCGCATTTTACTCTCTCCAAAAGTGAAACAAAACAGCGCTACCCAGAACAACTTCAGCTCTGGCCAAGCAGTGTGAGCGCAGAGAAGGTGCGACCAAACCGTATATCAGCACATCATTATCAACAGCGCTAACTGCTGCCTGGATCAATGGAGAAAAATGCAAAGAGGTGCGTGAGCACAGAGCAGATGCATTTTTCCCAGAATGCAACATGCCGTGCAGACCATAATATATTTATATATTTATATGTATGCATTTGGCAGATGCTTTTATCCAAAGCGACTTACACTGCACTTATTACAGGGACAATCCCACCGGGGCAATCTGGAGTTAAGTGCCTTGCTCATGGACACAATGGTGGTGGCGGCTGTGAGGATCAAACCAGCAACCTTCTGATTAACAGTTGTGTGCCTTAGCCCACTACGCCACCACCACACCTTATAAGCAGTGCTTGTGTCAAGCGTGGTAAGGATAACGAACCACATTTGAATTATAATGCAAAACTTCAAATGTATAATTGATTAAACTACTTTTAAACCATGTTAAACAGCCCTGCCATTATAAACAGCAATGACGGAGAAATCATGAAAAAATTAAAGGACACATGAATCAGAAAAATTTTCACTCCACATACACATCATATACATTACAAACATTTACCACAGATTTACTGTAAAAACACTAACTGTATTAATTATGATGTTTTGCCAGTAATAGTTTCTAAATGTATTTAGATTACTGTTCTTCTTTACCGTTCTCCCATAATTTTCATAATTATTATGAACCAAGCTATCAGTTTTCCGTCTGTGTAAAATCTGGTCTCTATAATAATGCTGTATGATTGTAGGAAAATGTAACTGGGTTTGTTTGCTTTCATAAAAGCAAAATGACTACTTTAATAAGTAGGAGCCTGATGAAAGACATCTATAGAGGAGACCCATTTTAGTTGCTCTGTCAAAATATTTAAATTTAGCCCTAGACAGATTAGGCATTAATATTCTCACAGATGTTACTGTAAATATAATAATTTACATATACATCCCAACCTCAAATTCAATGCTTTATTGACAAATGGGCATTTTAAATGCACACAATATGCAATATTATTGGATATTGCATGGTTGCTACCAAATCAGATTTTCCACTGGCCCTTTGAGGGCATATATAATGCTGAAGTGGCCCGGGCTGGAATTGAGTTTGACACCGCTGCAGTACAGGGTAGCTTGCGGTACCCGCAGTGGCTTGGGTCAGCGAGTTCCTCAGCTGAACTGCGACCCACGAGGGCTAGGGAGGAATCAACCAGTGTCCCAAACCTGAGATCTCTTGGGAATGAAGGCGCACTGTTTCCCCTGGTTAGGGGGAAGGGCACTAGGTGCAAGCGATTCACCTGGTCAGATCGTGGGCGTGCCACCGAGTTCTACGGGCTCGGAACCTGAGAAAACACAGGACGATACTGACTCAACTCGGAGATTGTAGAATCTCGCAAAAGTGTTAGGTGTTGCCCAGCCCGCTGCTCTACAAATGTCTGCTAGGGCAGTGCCCCTAGCCAGTGCCCATGAGGATGCAACAATCCTGGTGGAGTGAGCTTGGACCCGCAAGGGGGGGGCACGGCCTGGGTGTGATAAGCCAGGGAAATGGCGTCGACAACCCAGTGGGCGAGTCTCTGCTTGGAGACAGCATTCCCTTTCTGCTGTCCCCCAAAGCAGACGAAGAGCTGCTCAGAGTGTCTGGTGCTCTGTGTGCGGTCCAGATAAATATGTAAAGCACGTACTGGACACAGCAGTGAAAGGGCTGGGTCTGCCTCCTCCCGGGGCAGCGCTTGCAGGTTCACCACCTGCTTCCCTGAAGGGCGTGGTAGGAACCTTGGGCACATAGCCCGGTCGCGGTCTTAGGATCACGAAAGTATTTGCCGGACCGAACTCCAGGCAAGCGTCGCTAACAGAGAATGCATGCAGGTCCCCGACCCTCTTGATGGAAGCGAGCGCGATCAGCAGGGCAGTCTTGAGAGAGAGGGCCCTGAGTCCAGCTGAGTCAAGTGGCTCGAATGGGGTTCGTCCCGTAAGGACGACCGAGAGATCCCAGGAGGGGAACAGGTTAGGCCGGGAGGGAGTTATCCTCCGGGCACCTTTTAGGAACCTGACGATTAAGTTGTGCTTACCAAGAGACTTGCCGTCTACCGTGTCGTGGTGGGCCGCGATAGCGGCGACATACACCTTGAGGGTGGAGGGGGACAGCCTCCTCTCCAGCCCCTCCTGAAGAAACACGAGCACTGACCTAACTGCGCACTTCTGCGGGTCTTCGGCTCGGGAAGAACACCAGTCCGCGAACAGACGCCACTTTAGAGCGTAGAGATGCCTGGTAGAGGGGGCTCTGGCTTGATTAATTGTATCTATGACGGTCGGTGGTAGGCCGGCTAGATCTTCCACATCCCGTCCAAGGGCCAGACGTGGAGGTTCCAGAGGTCTGGGTGCGGGTAACAGAGCATGCCCCGTCCCTGAGAAAGAAGGTCCTTCCTCAGGGGAATTCGCCAGGGAGGGGCTGTCGTGAGGAGCGTGAGGTCCGAAAACCAAGTCCGGGTGGGCCAGTAAGGGGCTGCCAGAATGACTTGCTCCTCGTCCTCCCTGACCTTGCATAGCACCTGTGCAAGAAGGCTCACTGGGGGAAATGTGTATTGCGAGCTCCAGCCAGCTGTGTGCCAACGCGTCTGCCCCGAGGGGAGCCTCTGTCCGGGCATACCAGAGCGGGCAGTGGGAGGTTTCTTGGGAGGCAAACAGGTCTACCTGAGCCTTGCCGAACCGGTCCCAAATCAGCTGGACCGACTAGGCAGTTGATGTGCCAGCGCAGCGGGCCTCGGTTCCACCGGCCTGCGGCTGCGCGCCCGTTGCATACGGCGCCCCAACCCAATTTGGAGGCGTCGGTTGTGACCAGAACGCGTCGGGACACCTGCTGCAAGGGTACTCCTGCCCTTAGAAAGCAGAGGTCTGTCCAGGGTTTGAAGGTTTGGCGGCAGGCAGAGGTAACTTTTACGTTGTGCGTGCCGCGGCGCCATGCTCGTCTCGGGACTCGAGTCCGGAGCCAGTGCTGAAGTGGTCTCATATGCATCAACCCCAGCGGCGCGGCCGCCACGGAGGATGCCATATGCCCAGGAGCTGTTGGAAACGTTTTAGCGGGACCACGGCACCTGGCTTGAAGGAAGCGAGGCATTTCAGCACTGACTGAGCACGCTCGTTGGAGAGACGTGCTGTCATTGGGACTGAGTCTAACTCCAGACCGAGAAAAGAGATGCTCTGGACCGGGAGAGCTTGCTCTTTTCCCAGTTGACCTGAAGCCCCAAACGGCTGAGGTGGCTGAGTACCTGGTCTCTGTGTGCGCATAGTAACTCTCGGGAGTGGGCCAGTATGAGCCAGTCGTCGAGGTAATTGAGTATGCGTATGCCGGCTTCTCGGAGCGGGGCAAGAGCTGCCTCTGCGACTTTCGTGAAGACGCGAGGGGACAGAGACAGGCCGGAGGGGAGGACTTTGTACTGATACGCCTGGCCGTCGAACGCGAACCTTAGGAAGGGTCGATGTCGAGGGCGAATTGAGACGTGGAAGTACGTGTCCTTCAGGTCTACCGCTGTGAACCAATCTAGATGCCGGACGCCAGATAGAAATTGTTTCTGGGTGAGCATTTTGAACGGGAGTTTGGACAAGGTCCGATTGAAAACTCGCAGGTCCAAGATCGGTCGTAAGCCGCCGCCGTAGAAACCCTTCTTCATTTCGGTTGGAGGGACAGGCTCTATCGCGTCCTTTAAAAGAAGGGAGGCAATTTCTTCGTGCAAGGAATGGGCATGTTGGCCGTGTACTGCGGAAAAATGTACGCCCACGAAGGGGGCCGGAGACCTGGCAAACTGAATTGCGTAACCGAGTCAAATGGTCCGGTGCAGCCAGCGTGACGGGTCGGGCAGTGAAAGCCACGCCTCTAAACTCCGTGCTAGGGGCACCAAGGGGACGAGTTTTTTGGATGTACCCGGCGGGGCTTCGCAGCGGTGCGGAACAGGTAACGCGGCGTCGGGAGGCAACGTGGCGTCCCGAGGCTCTGGTGCTGAGAATAAACTCAAAGCACTTACCTTGCTCCGCGCATCCGGCAGGGGGCGGGTTCGTGACTGAGGAGGAGGTCTGATGTTGGCGTCCTCTGGACTCGTCTGAACCGGCCGGCAGGGGAACAGTCGTGGCGCTGAAGGCAGGGACACCGCGTCCATGGAGCCGGGACTGTTGAGGCCTGAAAGCAGAGTGCCGTGAGAACGGCATTTGCGGGCCAGGTGACCCCAGAGACAACAAGGAAATAGCTCTATAGAGTGTAAAGAATTTAACAAAAAATTCTCCTCCCGGCCCTCCACCGGGGAACGGAGTGGTCTTACCAGCTCCGGAGCTAAATTCTCGGTCTCTGGGTCTGTCATCTCAGGAGTGCCTGGGAGCCTTCTGGGTCCTCAAGGGGGTCCATGAGACGTTGGGCGTCCAACTTCTGCGGGGAGCTCAACGCTGGGGTTGAGAGCTGGGCCCACTCACTTGTTAGTTGAGGCGGAGCACCACTTTCTTTCTTTCTTGAAAGCCGCAGGAGGACGCCTTCGGTGAGCAGACAGGGCATGGCCCCTGGCGGCAGGTTTGCGGCAGGGCAGGATGCTCTTTTTGCTTGAAAATAGCCTTCGTCTGTTTCTTCACCACTGAGGACTGCTGGGTGAAGTCGTCAAGTGGTGTCGCCGAATGGACGGAGCTGGGAGACGGGGGCGTTTGAGAAAGCGTGCTTTGTCTGCCTCCCGTACTGCCTGTCCATCGTTGCGTTTCTGGACCACGGAGTGGCCATCGCCTGTTTGAGTGCAGTTCCTGCAGCACATCAAGAACAGGACCACCCAAGTGCAGATTTGAAGTGCCCTGGCCTGGTGGACTTGCAGGAGGGGGCCATGGCGTGCAGGGGGGAGCGGTCTGGGACCGTTCTACCACCGAGGGTAGCAAGGAAGCTGGGCTTGCTCAGCTCGTCATGCACATCCGGGAAGGAATCCGGGGGGGGCGCGGCTGTGAGCGGCGCACATGCCCGCGGAACCAATTAAGCCCGGGGAAGCATAGCGGACCTTCTTGCGTCAGGCTCAGACTGGGCGGAGACCCGAAGGTGGTGGCCCAGGCGAGTTATCCGCATCCGGCGCCGCTGTTACGCTCTCCGATGCAGCGGTGATGTCATCATCCAATGCCGGGGAGCTCAAGGGACCGGACGGTAGGCTGCTCAAGGGACCGGACGGGGAGGCGGGGGGTTTCGAGGGGGTTCACCCGGCGAAACGGAGCCCGTCACTGTCCCCAGATCGTTTTCATCGCCCGCGGCGCCTGCCTCAATCCCGTAGGAAGGAGGCAAGGCACGGGGGGCGGCTGAAGTGGCTGAAGCGGCTTTTTCTCACTACAAGAAAAAGCCTACGACCGCAATGCTGTCATGGCTATGTTCTCGTACTGAAAACATAGACCATTCATAAAAACGCTGCCTGCGTGTGATCGCACCCAGAAACTACACTGATGCGGAAAATTGTCTTTAAAAAGACGCGTCCTGAGAAGGACGTTCAACGCCGCTGTGTTTTGCTCTTTTAGAGTGAAATTCACTCTTTTAGAATAACTCTTTCGAGTTGTCTGTGCTGTCGAAGTGCCCAGGAGCAAGAATGCACGCCGTGCACGAATGAGAAAGCCGCTGTTGTGTGCCGTCAGATCCAACAGCATGCAGAGTGTCAGAGGATTAAACAGGAACTTGGTGTGTAACTCGCAGCAGACTGCATGCACGACCATCGGCTCCAAAGAAATTTTCTGAATTAACGGGCTTAAATACCCGTATGTCCGGGGGCGGGACATGCAAATACTGGTTGATAACTCTCATTGGCCTTTTTTCATAGTCCAGAGGTGAATATCGGCGCTCAAGAGAGACCCCTAGTGTCGCTTCTCTGACACAACATGGAGAGAGCGACAGAAGGGGAAAAAAATTTGCAAAACATTTTTAAGACTACTAGCACATTTTAAGTCACCTAAAATTATATAGTTTAATTATTAAGTTAACGTGGCTTTAAAAAATAAGTTAATACAAAGCATATTCATGATTTCAAAAACATATGTTTAATTAAGTTGTATAAATATTTTAATTAAAGATAAACTATGTAACTTTTTTGTTAAAAAATCACAAAATGTTATTAATGAGTGCAACAAAAATCCATCTTCGAAACCATGTCTTTACCTGAATACACTTTGATAAACTTATGATAATGATATTATATTTTAAATATTTTAGAATTGTAACTGTATGCCGTATGTATGTGATTTCGTGGTAAATTGCATACACACGTCATTCGTGTGTACGTGTTCATGTCATATCCGTACACAAAGAAAATAAGCTCCGGCTACTGTAGTGTGAGTATGGTGTGGGAGTAGCTTGAAGCTGAAAGTTTGCTTTCACAACGAATTAGAAAAATGTACCATGTATCATTCAAAATGCCAAACCTTCAGAGAATCACTTTGTAAAAACAAAGAAACTCCGAACAGAGCAGAGTCTAAAAGCAAAAACTGAAAATGACAGAGTACGTAATAAACCCAGAATCAACATTGGCTTGGCTTTTCAGAGGTGGTGACATCTCCAAGATCTGCAAGGATTTAAAAGCAACCCAGAGATGGGTTGTCTGGGTTTACATTTTTTTCTCTGAACTGTGTCACTTTGGTTTTCAGTGGCATTGCATAGGTTGTAATTTTTACATTAAAGGTGCAAAAAGTTTGATATGATTTATTTTTGTTTAATTTTTTTAAACCACAAAAACCTGTGGTTTTAACAGGGGTGTGTATACTTTTTATATCCACTGTAGTCTAAATGAGACAACAAGGCTTATATGTAGGAGAACCTAACTGATTCAAGCTAAACGAACACCATTCATTCAAGTTAGTTTTACATGGTCTGTTTTATTGGGTTTAAATTGATTCTGTTTTGTTAAGAGAACTTGTTTCAATCAAGTGGAACCACTCTGTGTCTGTGTGTCCACCAGTGCCACCTTCCATGGCACTGTCCCTCGAGGCACCCATGGCTCCGCCTTCCACGGGTCCGCCTTCCATGACCTCGTCCCTTGAGGTCACAACAGCTCTGCCTCCCGTGGCTCTGCCCTCAGAGTCTTCCACGGCTCCACTTTTAACACCCGAAACTCCACCTCCTACGACTCAGCCTGCTCTTACTCCTGATGCTCTGCATCCAGATCCACCTATGCTCATTTCTCCTCCGCTGGCTGCATCCAGGACATTAGCTCCTCCTCCCTGGCCACCGGATCATCCGCCAAGTCCTCCAGGATCCTCCTCTGTCATCTGTTTCCTCCTGCCCTCCTCCATCTTTGGGCGCCAGGAGTTGCCCTTTAAGGGGCAAGTTTTCACTCACACCCGCACATCATCAGTGACTAATCAAGGAATTCATGTATACCCCGCTCTCACACTCAGTCATTGTCTGATCTTGTCAGTGTTTCCCCAGAGACTACGGACTCCCTAGATTCATCTAGACCAGCATTTCTCAACGGGGGCGTTTGGACAGTGTTGGGGGGCGGTGTGAACGAGGCAGCAAAGAGGGGGGCTCAGGCACAAATGGGGGCGTTACTCAGAGGTACTCAACAGGCGGCCTGCGCAAAAATCTTTTCAGCTCTTCTCCTTAGCCTATGTCTTCGTCTTGCTCGGATTACTGCTGCTACTTCACCAGGAGGATATGCCAGGAGAGCCGCTTCCTAAGTTACACATGCTTTTAAGAGGCGGAGAATTTTCAGCACAAAATAGAGGCGCTTTCACCGGCTTTTTCTGTACATAACGCGGAATACATAATTAGGCGCATAATTAGTGCTCAGGGCTCACACTAATGACCGTAATTAATTTTTAAAAAGTGGCTGTTTTTGACGCCGTTTTTCTTCGGTTCAGTTCAGGTGGCCGAGCTGTGGTCGTTTTTGTTCGGTCATTTGAAATCAAATGACCGTTTGTAAGCTATTCAAATTTGAAGCCTAGTATATATTGCCTAATTGAGTGCGCGAACGACCGCTGCTTTTTCATTGGCCATTTAGGTTAGTTACGTTATTGTTCACGTGATTGGTTCATCTTAAAAAAATGTGTGTGTGAGCCTGAATTTGTTTGAATTTCTAAATACATTTGCAATACCTTTCAAACAATCCATGTGTATTTGCATTTTTTTTCCAAACACAATATTACTCAACTTGAGGCTTTTACATGTAGATTCCTTTACAAAAGCTTCACTATGATGTTGCGCTGCTAAGCGCTACGGGGAACAGCTTTAGCTGTGAGCCGAGCTGAATAATGTGTAGAACACGTCAATGAACATTGACCGGAATTTATAGCCTCGGCTGATGTAATCATTAGATGCACCTGAGGCCAGGCTATAAATGGATACGTCACCAGGTGTCGTCAGAAACTCTTTTTCAGAGCGATTCTGTTTCTGTGTGTTTCACAAACCCTGTCAAAACTTTCTTTCCTCTGTTAGAAGTTAGAATCAGATAGGCAGTGTGCAGTGAACGTTGTTCTCTTCTGTTTAGAAAAAGAGAGAATGACTGAAAGCCGCAAACGGTGCGTGTTCCCCTCTTCCGCTCTATAGCTGAAGACGACACACATCAGTCTTTGCTCTGTTTGTTTGGGGGTAAGAGCACACTGCTCTCGCGTTGCAGCAGGGCGGGTGCGAGCACTGCGATTTGCTTTAACAGGCAGAGTGCGTCGTGCTCGCCTCGCTTGCTTCTGGGAGTCAGCACTCACGAAAAAAAAATAAAAAATAGTTTGTGGGGCTCTTGCATGGATGTGGCTGAGGAGCAAGAGACGGGTTGATCCCTTTCTCTCACTCTCTCCCCAAACCCAGCTGGTCCTTCACACATGATCTCGACGCTTCTTCATGAGGTGGATCGTGATTCTCTTCCCGCCTCCGAGCTTTCCGTCCGCGATAAAAAATCTACAGAGGAAATTGCTCGATGTTGTTACTCGTGCGGTTGCCAGATTGGACTGGCCATGCGAAAAAGAGACCCCCAAACGCTCCAAATTAGGGGATATATTTTATCTTCCAGTCTAAGAAAGGGAACGCCTCATGGGTCCCTTCCCTTCTTTGATAACCTCCATGAAGAGCTTTTTCGCTCATGGAGAACCCCAAAAAAAAAAAAATTATATATATATATATTTTCTTCCCGTGTTCACATACCCTCGACGTCATTATATTCGACTATCGTGGGTGCTGAGGCACGCCGGTATTCAGTGATGCCGCCGGTCGAAGAGACGCTTGCGGGCTATCTCTCGCCGGGCTCGGCATCATCATTTAAGAAGCCCTCTCTCCCCTCAAAGCCTTGTAGGACAACCTCCACTTTAGTGGGAAGGGCTTATCAAGCAGCAGGTCAGGCTGGTGCTGCTCTGCACACTATGCTGTTTTACAGGCGTACCAGGCTGACCCCCTGGACGACCTGAGTGTGGGTTCTGCGCTTGACGAGCAAGCCGCAGACCCGCCTCGGTCCTGACTGAAGGGAGGCTCAAAAATAAAGCGTGGCGAGTCGTGCTCCTCCTCCCAGGGATTGGGGACAGTCTCGCCGCCCTCGCCAGCCCCGAAGCAAGACCCAACAGAAAACCCTGACGGTCTTGCACCTAGATTAGGGGGTAGCTCTCCTCGGGACGGGGCGCGTGTTTCACTTCACCCCTCCCAGTACCCCCTCGAAGCCCCCCATTCCCGCCACCTCTTGGTGTTTCGGGTTGCAGAGGCTTCCATCAAAATTGGGTGTTTTCGCTGTTCCTGCATTTTATTCAGGACGCGAAACACCCGACAACCCCTCAACAGGAAGTGTTAAAATATAATACCCATCTCAGAGATCCTGGCACCATGGAAACTCCTGCCGGATATATTCTTTTCTGTGGGTCTTATAAGGGCGTCAGGATTTAATTCACTCGCCGCTTTTCCGTGTTTCAACGGCGTGTTCTCACTACCGTAAACCGGATTTCTTTTTTTTGTAAAAAAAAAACTCATTCTCCTGGTTAAAGGGGCCATGGTATGTGTTCCCCTTCCAGAGAGAGAGTTAGGTTATTACACTAAATACTTCCCGTTACCCATGGAGGGTGAGGGGTGGCGTCCGGCTTAGATCTTAAAGCTTGAACTACCCGTGGGTGTTCAAGTCCAAGATGATGCCTGTCAAGACGGTCGTGTCTCAAGCCCTACAACTCGTTTGGCTGGTCACCATCGATCTTATGATGCACTTCGATACTTCATTTAGAAGTTCTGCCACAACATGGAAAGTTCCTGAGGTTCACTTCCGGGGGCGAAGTCTTCCAGGGTCAGGTTCTTTCACTCAGCCTAGCCCTTTTTACCCGCACATTCACAATGCATGATGTAGTGCTGGCTCCTTGCGACTCCGGGGCATCTGCATTCTGAATTATGTAGACGACTGGCTGATCCTAGCGCAGTTCCAGGAACTGGCAGCTCAGCACAGGGACATCGTCTTAGCTCATCTGTTTCTCTGGGGTTGAGGCTCAAAGCCAAGAAAAGTGTCCTCTCTCCCACTCAGAACACTGTCTATCGGGGCATCGTATGGAGTTCAATCTCAATGCGGGCACAACTGTCTCCCGCTAGGATTGAGTCCATTTAGATCACCCTGAGCAAAGTCAGGCTAGGTCAAGGTTGCACTGTTATCAGTATCAATGATTTCCAGGTCTCAGGGCGAATGCGTCCACAGTGATCCCTCTGGACCTTCTGCTCATGAGACCGTTTTTGTTGTGGCCAAAAGCCAGGGGATTCTTCCAAGGGCCAAAACTCCTAGGCTAAATAGGGTTACGCGCCTCAGGCTTCGTTCCCTTTCTATGTGGTTCAGACCCCGGTTTTCTGCCTTGGGTCCCACTCTAGGTGCGTCTTGTTGTTGCAGGCTGCTAACGACAGACGCCTCCCTGATGGGCAGGGTAGCGGCCTTAAGTGGTCATCCAGCTTAAGGGGATAGGAGGGTCATCAGCTCAGTTGTCACAGTCACTGTCTCGGGTTGATAGCTGTATTTCTGGCCCTGAAATACCTCCTCCTGAGGCTGCCATGTCTTGGTGCGGGTGGACAATAAATCATCAAGGAGACCCACGTTCTTGTCAGCTGTATTTCTGACACGTTGGGTTCTCCTTAGGGCCCAGGGCAAGCTCCTGTCACTCAGGTCAGTTATATCCCTGGATGCCCGTATATGGGAGCAGATTTACGATCCAGACAGAAAATACCAACGGGGGAGTTAAGAACTCCACCCTAAGGTAGTAGTTGCCCAGAGTTCGCCAGCAAGGGTTTTTGCCTCTTACTGATAGCACCACGCTGGCCGAACAGGGCTTGGTTCTCGGAGCTAATCTCTTCCCTCGACGGCTCGCCTTTGGCGATGCCGAACAGGAAGGATCTTCTGTCTCAGGCACAGGGCAATATTTCATCCCTGCCCCAAATTGTGGAATCTTTCATGTTTGGCCCCTAAGGGTACCAACTGAGGAACACAGGGCTCTCTCCTGAAGTTATCGAGACCTTTTTAAATGCCGGGCTTTTTCCACTTGGAACAAGTTTGGGTGAGATCTTAGGGCAGAAGAGGACCTCTTCGCCTCTATGAATAGCGCAATGTCTCCTCTACTTCTCCCTGAAATCACCCAGCCCCCTTGGGTCTGGACGTTAAGACACATACATGACCCAGAATGCGTCTGTATGCGTTTCATTCCCCGGTTTCTCTGCTCCCGGGAGTCTTGGCAATGTTCACCAGCAAGGGTCTTGCCTCCTATTAATGGTGCTGCGCTGGCTGAACAGGATATGGTTCTCGGAGTTATTATCTCTCCTTGACGGCTCGCCTTGGGCGATTCCGAACAGGTAGGACCTTCTTTCTCAGGCTCAGGGGACATATTCATCCCCGGCCCGAATTGTGAAACCTTTCATGCTTGGTCCCTGTAGGGTACCAACTGAGGTTCACAGGGCTTTCTCCTGAAGTTATCGAGACCATTGCAAGTGCTAGGGCTCCCTCCCTTGGAACTGATCTGGGTAGATTTTACAGGGCAGAAGAGGACCTCTTCGCCTCTGTTGATAGCGCAATGTCTCCTCTACTTCTCCCCGAGTCACCCAGTCCCCCCCTCGGGGGTGCTGATCGTGGTGGTGCATACATGGCACAAATGCGCCTGCATGCATTTCCTTCTAATAAGTTCCAGAACCAGCTAACTGCCAGTTTGCTTCAGTTCTGGATTTTCGGTGGAAAGAACTGTCAGCGGGCACTTGCCTCGCCACTGCCAGGTTCTATGTGGCTTACACTTCGGTTTGCCACGCCTTGGTGGGCGGGGTGCCCTCTAAGAGGCATCCTTGCTAGGACCTCTTCATAGGGTAAGACCCCCCCTTTTTAAAACCTCTAGAGTCAGCGTTTGGTAGACTTCTGACTCTCAAGATGGTTTTTCTTATGGCAATTACATCTCTGAGGAGACTTGGGTACCTACAGGCTCTGTCTCTCTTGCCGGCCTGTTTTGAGTTGCCCCAGGTAGGACCAAAAGCATTCTTTGCACCCTCACCCTGACTACCTGCCCAAGGTGCCTTTCGTGACCCTTGGCCGGTTATTCTCTAAGCCTTCTGCTCCCTGCCGTTTGTAACGCCGGAGCAGCTAAGACTTCTCAGACTTTGTCCAGTCTGTACCCGTCAGACTTATGTCCACCGCATTTGCTAGTGGCGTAAAATCAGGGCAGCAATTCTTCATTTGGAAGCCGTGACTGGGTGGCGGTCACGTCCTGACAGACTATGTCACTTTGGGTGAGGGACATTACTGCCCGGGCCTACGAGGCGCGCGATCAAGCTTGGCCAGTAGGTTTTAGGGCGCACTCTACCAGAGGGCTCTCTTCCTCTAAAGCCTTGGCTAGAGGTCCCCCTCTGCAGCAAGTTTGTAGTGCGGCAGGTTGGTCCTCTCCGCTCACATTCATCAGTTTTTATGACAAGTTTGTGTTGCGATAGGGTTCTCTTTGTACACATTCATCGAACTTTATGGGTTAGATGCTTTGCTACTCTGGGCTCTTATGCCCTTGAGTCGGCATCTCAGCTCATGCCTGAACAAGTTTGTGATGTGGCAGGCTGGTCCTCTCCGCTCACATTCATCAGTTTTATGACAAGTTTGTGTTGCGATAGGATTCTCTTCGCACACATTCATCGAGCTTTATGGGTTAGATGCTTTGCTACTCCGGGCTCTTATGCCCTTGAGTCGACATCTCAGCTCATGCCTGAACAAGTTTGTGATGTGGCAGGCTGGTCCTCTCCGCTCACATTCATCAGTTTTTATGACAAGTTTGTGTTGCGATAGGGTTCTCTTCGCACACATTCATCGAACTTTATGGGTTAGATGCTTTGCTACTCCGGGCTCTTATGCCCTTGAGTCAACATCTGAAGCTCATGTCTGAGACCTCTCGCGTTTTTGTGAGTACACTGCACAACCGTAGGGGTCCGGACAGCCCCATGTGCGGCGGCGTGGGTATTGCGTTCCCCGTAGCGCTTAGCAGCGCAACATCATAGTGAAGCTTTTTGTAAAGGGAATGTCTCGGGTTACATGTGTAACCCTTGTTCCCTGAAAAAAGCGGAACGAGATGTTGCGCTGCTTTGCCGCACTGGGACGTCCCAGGACTGCTCTTCAAAAAGAAGTATCTGACGACACCTGGTGACGTATCCATTTATAGCCTGGCCTCAGGTGCATCTAATGATTACATCAGCCGAGGCTATAAATTCCGGTCAATGTTCATTGACGTGTTCCACACATTATTCAGCTCGGCTCACAGCTAAAGCTGTTCCCCGTAGCGCTTAGCAGCGCAACATCTCGTTCCGCTTTTTTCAGGGAACAAGGGTTACACATGTAACCCGAGACGTTTAAATACAATAAGAAACTTCTGTTTCAGTTTTTTTTTTTTACCAAAAACTCAGGCTTCAGGTATCAGTGTTGCAATTGTTTGGCTGTAATAGTATTTCTGAAGTGTTTTTGTTTTTTTTTGGTTTTTTTAGGGGGGGGGTGTTAAGAGGATCATGAAGAGGTCAGGGGGGCGTTTGTTCAAAAAAGGTTGAGAACCACTGATCTAGACCCATGATTGACACACATACACATTTCTGCACAAATTAAATAATGACACAATTACCATTTTTAGGTGAACTATGCCTTTAAAAGTTCACCTTTATGTTGATTTAAATGGTTAAAAAATGCACAGCGGAAAAGATTAAATCTGTTTGTCATTTGCGTCTGTGGTTGCTATCCATTCTATATTTTTATTCTTTTATGCATCAGCTGAAGTAATACCTGAAGATGAAGTGATTTATCTCCTGTAGAAGGGTATCACTCTTATGCCATGATGAAAGCAGGGAAATTAATCTACTGCTGCAAAAATCTCATGATTTGCCTGGATTTAGATCTGTCCCATTTGTGAAAATAAATCTGACAAAATGTTTAGAAATTAGAAATTAACAGAAAACTCATTGCTCATGCTATTAACTGAAATACAGCGCAAATGCTATCTAATGTCAAATGTACAAACATTTCTGAATGTTTATTTGGTATATTCTTCTTTTGTTTTTAATGAAAGCATGCACTCGAGCTGACATGGACTCCACATGTTTGCTCAAAACCTGATTTAAAGGTTATATATATTCCAGGATGATTTGAGAATGTTTCAACTAGATTCTTGAGTGTTTCAGTGGAAGCAAGGAAATATGACCTTTTCTACAAAGGAGTTAATATAATAATTGTAATAATGTTACAAATGTACTTTGTGATCAAGAAATAATGAACAGTGTTTTTAAACTGTTCAATCCTTAAAAGGTCAGCGCGGTTACCAGCATCATCAGAGGCAGGAAATGCCTGACTGCTTGGCAAATCGAATTTGCAGCAATACTGAAATTTTAAAGTAACATCAGCAATATCCTCTCCTTTTCCTCTTCAGCTCCTGATTTCTGCCGTGGCAGTCTGGTATTACAAAACCTCTTGTGTAAAGAGGCCGCATTGTATTAGCAAAGCTAAACACATTTTTTATTAAGAGTCAGAGGCATATTGTATTTTAATTACATCATAAGGAACATTAAGGCCATAATTAGATGATTATTAGATGATTAGATGATGGTTATGTAATTGTTGTTACTTCAGCTGTGTTTTGCCCTATCACTTCCCACTAGGCAGGCCAAGGGACCATCTGTTTTAATAACCAGTGCATTACAGTGATTTTACCACCGGAAACAGTTGTTCTTCGGTACAACATTAAGCAAAGTCACCAATGCTCAATAAGCAATACAATTGAATATAAATAATAAATGAAATAATCATTTTTTTCTATCAAATACTATAGTTTACTGTTTATGGTTACCAAGAAACACAGCATTCTGCCGAATTTGCATGGAAGAAGCGGTCACAGGTGTGCACGTATAGTAATTATATGCCCTCAAAATAGCGGAAATGATCCAGTCAGAAATGATAGATGTATTTTATTATATATTACCTTAATTGAAGTGTTTTAGAAAATTTGTCCTAAATCATATAGTGCTCCATGAACCCAAAATTATAAAACAAATTAATTCCGTATTCAGCTAGATAAAATTTTAGTTCCGTCATCATCTGAAAACATTGCTGTTGTTTTAATTCTAATATAATGGCAGCGCATTATACTACCAGATTTCTCAGGGAAGTTTTCCAACATTTAGTCTTGGGAATGAGAAACCAAAGTTGTTCCCTGAGTAGGCGCTTCTATTTGACTAATTTCAGACATAACAACCAGAAAACTTTTCACATTTACTTATTTATTTAAATATTCTGTTATTATGTTTTATATTACATGGAGTGGGTACACTCATGGGGCTGCCATGTTAGGATCACATGATTAGCCACATACTACTGTAGAGTATGAAGTAGAATCATGAACTCAGTGATTCTGAATACAATGAACACACTGTTAAACCTTATCTAAATCACTGAAATAGCGCCAGCTAGTCTGGGGAGTAGAATGCACTATTGACAGAGAAAACCCCCACTCATGTGACTCGCCCCACACCCTCGTACCTTGCCATGTGAGAAAAGAATGTGAGAAGTTGAAAAAAATGTGTGTGTCTTTCATTTAAAACCCAGAAATGTCTTAATTTTAAGGAAATATGTTTTATCCCCGTATGTTTGTGTATTCCTGATGTTAGATCAAACTAGTTAAGATTGTTTAGTTGTGTAGTTAAACTCTGAGGCCTTATATAAAGGGTCTTAATATATATATTCACTTTTAAGTGTACCAAATACAAGTTTCTTGGTATCAAATTAAACCTTACGACTCGCCCTAGCTGAATATATATATATGGTTACATTAAAATGTATTCTGCTATGTGTTACCATCTTTTGAGTGATTCAAACCACATCCAGGACTCTGTCATAAATTAAGGCAAATGACCAGCCTTGACAAGACAAAGGGAACCTTCCCGCGCCAAAACTGAGGAGCCTCATTGGGTCATTCCTCCCAAAGGAGGTGTGACCTCCCTACCTTAAAAGTCCGGATCTGGTGTTGAATCGGCCTCTTTGCTCTCTTCTGCTGAACATTTCAACTCTGACATCTCTTTTGCTGCTCCCACTTCAACCCTTTCCTCTCTTACCCCGCTTCTGGACCTCTTCGGACCCTCTCTCTCTCTCACCCCGGCTCCCTTCTCCTCCCTCGGACTCTCCTGAACACTTCAACCCTCCGGAACACTCAACTCTCCAACAGTTACTCTTAAGACGCTTCGAACTTTCCGCGAACAATTCACGCTCTGGAAGCACCGACAGAAAGCCCATCTCAAGGACGCCACGAGGACACGACATACACGCAGTCTTGCTCAGCTACACAAAGGTCCATTGTGCAAATATTATTTCATTGAAATTCAAATGCGTTACAGTGTGTAACTTCCGTGCTGGCTCTAAAGGGTTAACTGTTGAAATAAGTTTGCTATACCTCTAATTCTTTATTTTCCCTTACTGTATGTACTTTGTTTATTTTATGTTTATTCTATGTTAAATGTTTGTTTGTTAAGTGTAGTGATATATCCTAGTTCCTTGTATTAAACCCAATTATACGCTTGATTGTCTGTGTTTGTTGGTCATAAAACAAAGCCTCTTTAATGTGCGATCTAAAGCTACGAGCTGATATTATCAAAGTAAGTTAACGTGCTTTGATTAAGTAAGCTTATACTAAGAATAAACCTTCTGGAGAATTGATCAAGAGTATCGAGCAAAGTGGTTCGTGCGGATCGAACTGGTTGGTCGCGATACGGGTCAAGTCCATTAAGGTGTATCTGAAAATTAATATAGCCTGTCTGCATATGATGTATATTCCTAATTAAATATAATTTGTTGTGTTTAATTATATTATATATATATATATATATATATATATATATATATATATATATATATATATATATATATATCTGAAGCAGACTCTTGGACTATATAAGCCCTTTTTGGGGCGATTTAGTATGTATTGTTATCTAGTTCAAACCGTATGATTAATCATTGATTACGATCATTAAAATTAATTGTACATTCCCCAAACCTGAACCTAGATACCCTACACTACTCAATTAATCTCAGTAACTGCCCTGTTATTGGACCCTTTACTTATGAATTAAGTTATTTATGGCTGACTGTGAATAGTGTATTTCTATAATGGCATTGGTAACTGGAAACTACTGCTTTTGAATAATGCTGCAGCCACATTACTAGTTGTCAATGTAAGTCCAAAATGACAAATGAAAAAAAATACTGAGTGCATCTTTAAGCATCAATTTTTACTTGATTTAACCCTTAAAATAAATTTTGTTGGTGTAACCAAATGTATGTTGGTTTACGCAGTGGTATTAAATAGTATTTTCAACATGAATCAAACCAGATGTTCCCACGTGAAGTACATTTTTAAGTTAACCTTTTTTGTAGTGTACATTAAGTTACAGAGAACCGCAGCTATAATGCAAGGTTTCCTTTCAATTTCACCAGTCTATTGGCAGATGGTGCTTGATGCAGGGATCTGCTCTCTCAGGCACAAGGCATGATCTGGCATACTTGGCAGGAAAGGTGGAAACTTCTTGTCCGTGCCATGAACAGGGCTCATCTGATTGTCACAGCCAGTGCTCAACACCATATTACAAAATCAGAGCCCCCTAAACAAGGTGTCTACATGCCTTGAAGTGGCACATTTCCACTGACTGGTGTTCCTCCCAAGGGAGAACCCAGTGCATTGCCCTGTGCACACAATGCTTCACTTCTGGCAAAAGCGTTTGGATGCAGGAATCACTTTATCCGCACTCAAAGTGTATGTGACTGCTATAGCAGTGGGCCATGCCTCTTTGGGTGTGAGCAAACACCCATTGGTCATTCAATTCTTGCGAGGAGTGAAATGGCTGAGACCCTCTCACCCCACTACTGTCCCGGTCTGGAACTTAGCATTTGTACTGAATGGGCTTACCGTTCGAGCCACTTGATGCAGTAAGCTTGCACGTACTCTCTATAAAGAATATGCTGTTACTTGCCTTGGCTTTCGTCAAACATTTTGGGGAACTTTTGTCCCTGTTGGTCCATGATTCTTGCTTAGAATTCAGACCTGGCTTGTCAAAAGCAGTTCTCAAGCCTAGACAGTGTTATGTGTTAAGGTTTAGGCCACTCCCTTCAGAGCTTAGGTGGTAACCTTACATGCTTTTCTCCTCTTCCGTTAGAATCGGATGAGGCACGGAGACTGCACATGTTCTGCCCTGTGAGGGCGCTATGCGTGAACATTTACTGTACAAGTCAGTTTCTTTGTCTGCTTTGGAGGCCATTCAATAGTTTTGGCCATCTCCAAGCAAAGACATTCTCACTAAGTTGTTGATGCCATTGTGCTTGCTTATGAGTCACAAGGGGGTAGTGTCCCATTAGAGTTAAGGCCCACACTACTAGGAGCATGGCCTCCTCCTGTGCTTAAGTGAAGAATGTGTCCTTGTGGGACATCTGCCTGGCTGAAGGCTTGGCTTTCATTAACACTTTTGTCAGGTTTTATAACTTGGTGTTTCCTATCTCTCTTTCCAGGTTCTTCCTGCAAAAAAAAAGTTGATTTCCCAGAAGTTTTGCGTTCTAGCTGTTGGTCTTAGAAACATGCCATTCCCTGACTCTTCTCAAAGTGAAGAACAATGTTTTAATGTTCTACTGCCCTGTTGGTTAGGAGCATTACTTTGTTTTGTCAGCCTATGACCATTCTGAACTATTTTCCCCACTGTCGTGTGGATGGGAATTTCTGAACAGTGTTTAAATACCCAGTATGGGTATTGTCATTGTTATATTTTCTAACCATGCATGGTTATAGAGTATCTCTCTTTTTCTTCCTATTGTTCAATACAAAGGGAATACTATGCCAACAACTTCCCATGCTGCTACGCTATCCTGTGAATCAGTAGCATGGGGCAATGGAACACATTTTCCCATAGTGTTAGCTACTTGAGCTAATTGAAAAGGAGCATTCTGGTTACGACTGTAACTACTTATTTCTTGCTGTTAAGGGCCCAAAAGATGTGCTCTCTTCCCTTCAATTGAAAATTTTTGTTGAAATTGCTCTGTGTTCTTTTTTAAGTGCCTGTGATGATGCATGTATTGCTCACACAAAGATGTAATGGCTACAGAAAACTTTTAAGACACCACACAAGCTGTATGGACTACATTTATGACACTTTTATGGTATATTTTTGTCTTATTTTAAGCTTGAGAGCTCCTGGTCCACATCTTCTTTTATTGGGCAGCTCGAAAATTCTTCTAAATGTCTCCTTTGGTGTTACACAAAAAAAAAAGAAAGTCATGCAGGTTTGGAATGACATGATTGTGTGAAAAAGATAGCAGAATTTTTATTTTTGGGTGAACTATAATTTAAAACCGTCATTAAGGTGTAATATAGATTCAACTAAAATACCTATAATGTTGATTAGGACCTCAGATATGGTATTGATCTATTCAAAAATGTGGAAATGACACCGAACATCATTCATTGCCTGTTTCCTTAAGCTACTAGACTGCCTCAAGTGTATCTCCCTTCCAGTTAATTCTGGCAAAGTGTTTTATTTGCACCTCTGGAGGAGGAAAGCTTTTTTATAAACTCTGTAGCGCAACAGATTCCAACTGTCAGTCCTCCACCATTCACCATAGATCAAACCCAATGGATATTTCTGCAGTGATTCGATTGGAATGGTGACATAAGCTAGATTTACGAATGTATAACCTTGACAGAATTTTATACTGAGTTCAAATGCAGTCCGAATTTGGCAAAATATCCTGATATTCAGCCAGTGTGGAGCTCAGATTTCCATTAGAAGTGTTCAAATGGGCAGTCTCTAGCAGCACAGCCAGACAGATATTTAATTAAATGTCTGTGCTGTCCTTAGCACATTCACGGCACTACACTGTCAAATGTATTTTATCGGTTAATCTAAAAAAATGTACTTCATGTCGTAACATCTAAATTAACTTTTTATTCAAGTCAAAATATGATTTAGTATGACTGAATAAATCTGACTAAATTAAGTTACATCAATGAAAGTTATTTTTAAAGGTCAGATCAGGCAGAAAGTTATGTCATGAAACTACACAGCTGTCCTTTGACATGTAATCTGTAAGCCAAACAAATTGCATACTCCCTTTTTGTCTAGCAATTAAACAGCCCCTGTCGTTGGCAGGTCTCACTGCAACATGCTATGAGTTTTTTCTCTGAAACCCTAGAGGTCTTAAAATTAAACCTTTACCTGACCCGAAATAAAGAAACCAGCCCAAATAGTACCATCAGATTTTAAGACCAAACTCCACCCGAACCTGAAATCCAGGGGCATACTGGCCATCAAAGGCACTTGGCATTTTCCTGGTGGGCCACTGGGTAAGCACCGGCCCGTCATATAAGATGCACTGGGCTCCAACATGCCCACATGGGCCCCATAATAAAGCAAATAATCTAGCAATTCTGCAAGATAAAGCCAATACAATGGCTTTTATTTTGAAAGAATGTAATAGGTTTTATTTTGTAATTACTAACGCATCAGAGTACATGTCCATGTGAACAACTTAATTATATAGCTCTAGTGGAACTCATTATTTCACATACAAATTACAATAATGGTGACAACCGAAAACAACATATTAAGTATAAGATGAGCCCTGAATAATCACAAAATGGCAAATAACTCCAAGTTACAACAAATACAATAACAGCAGTGTAAATAAAATCGGCAAACAGTAAAGCTATGAGCAGCACATAGTCATTTGCATAATTTATTTATACCACAAAGCATTACTGGATGAAGTCTGGCTTGCTGAATAATGCTCACGCCTGAACGCAGAAAATAAGTAACTTTTTATCAAGAATAATCTGGGGAATGAGTTAAAACACTCCAGATATAAAGACTAGGGGTCGACCGATATATATATATATATATATATTTTTCAGGGCTGATAACTATTATTAGTAATCAAAGAGACCGATAACCAATATTTGTCGCCGACATTCATTTGCAGTTTAATTTTAATTTTAAATCAACAGAAAAAAAGTCTCCACCTCTTATCATAGCTCTAATTTTTTTAAAGGTGTATATTATTTACATACAATTTTAAATCTATGTGAATGTGAATGATATACAGTATAGCAAAGGGGAAGATTACCATTGAATCACAAAACATCAGAAGGCTTCAGAAGACTTGGAATATAACACCATTTATGTGGACTACTTTCATGGTGATTTCTTTTTTTACTGTCACTTAAAGGGAGATAGCACGATCCACAGAGAGAAGAAAATCATACAAGTTTGGAACAACATGAGGGTAGGAAGCTGGGTAGGGCAACTCAAGGTGGTACCCAGCAAACAGGGGACGTCCCCTGGATGTTTGCCAACATCACCTTAGGTCTGCATTTGGTTAATTATGCAACTGTCATTTTGATCCAGGTGAAACGTTCAGAAAACCACATTTGTGGGATGTTTGCGAAAATCGCTGTTTTGTCCAGCCTGATCTCATGAAATTTATGTGACAATGGCAACATTTTTGCAAATAAAAATGACGTGCTTTATTACACATTTGGCTGCAGTTTCCTGCAGTTAGATATTAAATGTTTTAATAAGTAAAACGTACCTCCCTAACCTCCAACTTTAACCTAACCCTAACTGATTATGTAAAAAAAATATAAATGAGAGGTAAACAAAAAAGACATCCTTACCCTTAATCAATGCCTTAACCTAACCGATAGTGTTTTAAAAGCAAATTTGACACGAGAAGCACATTTACTGAATCAACCAGGTCATTGTTTTGACACTTTTGCTTCACTTTCACTCTGAGAGTTACTGACTGGGCTTGAGGCTGGGTCTTTGAGTCGAAAGATCAACACTCCATCAGGTGAGCAACCACAGAAGCTAATCATGTTGAAATATCTGTGTAAATGAACGTGGGTTTGTAATACAAATGTTAAAATGTATAGTTTTTCAAATGATGCGTTAAAGTGCTTCGATTTCATAAAATAGCAGTGTATGAGTGAAAAATAAGTGTTTATAAAGTCATAATCAGCCGTTGTAGTCATGATTAATTGTAAAAGTGAATAAAACACACAGTTGTTGTTCCACCTGTAGTAATCATTTCACCTGGAACCTGCAACAAAACCTAGAAACTGGCACATAACCTCAATTTGCAAAATTTAGTCAGGGGTGTAAAAATGGGGTATGCAACATATGCAATCCATCAGGGCACCACACGAGGAGGGGTGCCAAAATCATACTTTTTAAATCTCCTATAATACCTTACAAATAAAAAAAAGCACAATTTTAAGCAATAATGAAAGGATGTATTTTATTAAAATAAACTTTTATTACTCTCATGGCGAAATCGTCAGGATTCTTTTTACTTTTCTCAATTTGGCTAATTCGTGCGACTGCGCTCATTTGAATTCCTACGAATTTCACTTCAACCAATGACGTCACTGGACATAGTTTCCATCTAATACACATCAATTACTTGCTTCTGCCACACACAACAGCTTCCTATCATGTTTACACACTCTACTGATTGGTTAAGTTTAGATAAGGGGTTTGGGTAAGGACGTAGTATTAATAAGAATGTGCTTAATGCCTCGTGCAGAGCTCACGTTTATTTCCGCATTACACATCTGGGAATTTGCATGTGATGAACTCGTACGAGTTTATGCGAACAACATCGTGCAAGACCATATGAAATAGCCAAATAGTGTAAATAGCGTAAATTATGTAAGAATTTACATTAGAGTGGGTTGCATGGTACAGTCACAGCAAGCTACTTAAAAAAAAAAAAAAAAAAAAGCTATTGTGAGAAACGTCTAGGTTACGGATGTAACCTCCGTTCCCTGATGGAGGGAACAAGACATTGTGTCGGAGAAGTGACACTAGGGGTCTCTCTTGAGCACCGAGTATGCCTCTGATCTATGAAAAAAGGCCAATGAGAAGTTGGCAGATAGTATTTGCATACCCCGCCCCCGGACATATGGGTATAAAGGCGAGGAAATATTCATTCAGGATTTTTCTGAGGAGCCGGAACATGGTCCGCTCAGCGACGTGGTCGGGAGGACACAACGTATTGTTCCCTCCATCAGGGAACGGAGGTTACATCCGTAACCTAGACGTTCCCCGTCTGTTGCTCTCTCGACATTGTGTTGGAGAAGCGACACTAGGGGTCCAATTTAAATCACGCCATGCACTGAGCCGTGTACGTGTTCTGCTGACACAGGAGCGGGCAGGTATTTTACGTGCACAGTGACCAGCTGTGTCAGACTGCACGTTCCCTTCCCCAATTTCCAAAAAAGTCGTCGGAATCCTTCTGGTTACCCTAGACAGTGGAAAAAGGTGACGCTTGCCAACCTGGGAACGGGCCGAGCCTCGCTGGGCCTCTTTTCTCTCTATGTTTCTCGCATAGAGCAATAAACGGCCGGGGCCCTTACATGCATCAAGGGAAGGGGGTCTTATCCAGTTGCCTATTCTTTCAGGGGGAAAAGACCCTGTTGAGACCACACCTGCCCGGAAGGGGAGGTAAGAGTGGTGAATACGTCACATGGGTTTTTAGGCGACATGTGGAAAGTGGCGCAGTGGTAGATCCAGCCTCAAGGAGGGGGAGTTGCTACAACACGGCAACTGGAGGGCAGCCGGGGACTGCCTAAGGAAATGTGGGTCCACTTTTGTAAGGGGACCATACCGCGGAAAATACACGCAGGGGGAGTCCACGTAGGAGCACCTAATTCAGTACAGGGTAGATTAAGTACCTGCAGTGGATTGGGTCTGCGAGTTCCTCCGCTGAACTGCAGACCCACAAGTGCTAGGGAGGAATCATCCAGGGATCCGTGAGATGGGATCTCCTGGGAGAAACAGGTGCATGGTTTTATCTCAGCTGAGGGAAAGGGTGCTAGGTGCAAGCGATTTCACGTGGCCAGTTTGTCAGTGTGTTACCGAGTTCTATGGGCTCGAACCTGAGAGAACACGGATGATACTGACTCAACCCGGAGATTGTAATATCTCACAAAGTTATTAGGTGTTGCCCAACCCGCTGCTCTACAGATGTCTGCCAGGGAGGTGCCCCTGGCCAGTGCCCACATGGACACAATGCTTCTGGTTGAGTGCGCTCGGACCCGCAAGGGGGGGGGGCACGGCCTGGACATGATAAGCCAATGAAATGGCATCAGCAACCCAGTGGGCAAGCCTCTGTTTGGAGACAGCGTTCCGTTTCTGCTGTCCCCCGGAGAAGACAAAGAGCTGCTCAGAATGTCTAGAGCTCCGCGTGTGGTCCAAATAGGTATGCAAAGCACGTACCGGACAAAGCAACGAAAGGGCTGGGTCTGCCTCCTCCCGGGGCAGCACTTACAGGTTCACCTGGTCTCTAAAGGGCATGGTAGGAACCTTGGGTATGTAGCCTGGCCGCGGTCTTAGGATCACATATGTGTCTGCTGGACTGAACTCCAGGCAAGTTTCGCTGACAGAGAACGCTTGCAGGTCCCCGACCCTCTTGATGGAGGTGAGCGCAATCAGCAGGGCCATTTTAAGAGAGAGGGCCCTGAGTCCAGCTGATTCTAGCGGCTCCAAGGGAGATCTCTGGAGGCCCGTGAGGACCACTGAGAGATCCCAAGAGGGGAACAGGCTTGGCCGGGAGGGGGCCAGACATGGAGGTTCTAAAGGTCTGGGTGCGGATGCCTGAGCTTGCCCCGTCCCTGAGAAAGAAGGTCCTTCCTCAGGGGAATTCGGGAGGGGCTGTCGCGAGAAGCATAAGGTCCAAGAACCAAGTCCGAGTTGGCCAGTACGGAGGCTTTGGTGCTGAGAAAAAACTCAAAGCACTTACCTTGCTCCGCACACCCGGCAGGGGGCAGGTTCGTGACTGAGGAAGAGGCCCAATGTTGGCGTCCTCTGATCTCGTCTGAACCGGCCAGCCGGGAAACAGTCGTGGGGCTGAGGGCGGAGGTACCGCGTTCAGGGAAACGGGACTGTTGATATCTGGAAGCAAAGTGCCGTGAGAATGGCATTTGTGGGCCAGGTGACCCAGAGACAAAGGAAATAGCTCTGTTATTGAGAATGTGGGTACCGCAGCCCCGGCTAGGGGGTGTGGCAAGTGAAATAATTTCAACACAAGATTCTCCTCCTGGCCCTCCACCGGGTGACAGAGCGGTCTTACCACCTCCGGAGCTAACGTCTCGGACTCTGGGTCGGATGTCTCAGGAGCGCCTGGGAGCCTTCCAGGTCCTCAAAGGGGGTCTGTGAGACAGGGGGCGTGAGGAGACCTGTGGGCCGCTCCGCCATCGAGGGTAGCGAGAGCGGATGAGCGAGTGGCGTTGTGACGAGTGGAGAGAGGTGCTCTTCGATGACGTCAGCTCATCATGCACCTCCAGGAAAAACGGGACTGGGGGGGCGAGTCTGTGAATGGCGCCCAGACCCCAGGAACCAGTCATCCAACCGCGATGGCTGTGGGGAGGATGGAGGGTTCCAATCCAACCCCACGCTAGCGGCAGCCCGGGAAAGCATGTCGGTCATCTGCGCAGCAGCCTCAGCCTGGGCGTGCTGGACCGGAAGCGGAAGCCCATGGGAGTCCTCTATTAGATGCAGCGCTCTCCGAAGCAGCGGCGAGCTCATCCACTTTGAGCTCAAGAGAATAGGCAGACTGGCTGTGAGGCGAGCCGCTGTTACCTCGAACATGGATGGGAGTCAACGAGCGTGCTGGGGGGCGGGTGGTCCGAGGGGGCGTACCCGGCGGACCTGCACCAGCTGCCATCTCCAGATCGCTTACAGCGCCAGCCGCATCATCCTCAATCCCATGGGAAGAAGGAGTAATGCAGGGGGTGGCTGGAGTGGCTTGCTTTCAACAGAAACGTTGCCATGGGCATGCTCTCGCAGTGAGAGCATGAGCCATCCACAGACGCAGCCTCAGTGTGATCGCTGCCCAGACACACCTGTGGCCGTCTGAAGCGGAGAGCACTCTACCGCATCCAGGAACAACACAGGGGTGGAAAGGCATCTTTAAAAAGACGCGTCCTGAAAAGGACGTTCACCTCCGCTGTGTTTTGCTCTTTTAGAGGAAATACTCTTTTACAATACTCTCAATGAAGGGTTATTGTCTGCGCTGTCGAAGCGCCCAGGGGCAAAGCCGCTGTTATGCGCCATCAATCCAACAGCATGCAGAGCGTCAGAGGAAAAGCAGGAACTGGTGTGTGACTCGCAGCAGACTGCATGCACTACCATCGGCTCCGAAGAAAATTTCTGAATGAACTCATAGTATTTCCTCACCTTTATACCTGTATGTCTGGGGGCGGGGTATGCAAATACTATCTGCCAACTTCTCATTGGCCTTTTTTCATAGATCAGAGGCATATTCGGTGCTCAAGAGAGACCCCTAGTGACGCTTCTCCGACACAACGTCGAGAGAGCGACAAACGGGGAACTTCAGTTACTCTAGAGATGCATTGTATCCCATATTTACATTAAGTCTACACAAGAAAATGTAGAAATGCTGCTCCCAAACTCATTAAAATTACATGTTTTAGTGTGGTTCTTTTTTTTTTTTAAATCTCATGAGGAGCATGTTCCCAGACCCCCCTAAAAAATAAGGGAACATTATTTTACTTCATAGGTGAATCGAGTAAGGCTAGATCGCTAGAAATGCCCCTCATATGTGTAAAACAAAATATAATTATAATTTTTTTTTATTTCTATGCATTCATAGCCTGGTTGGATAGTAACCCTTGATGTTTTCAAATCCTAGAGACGCCTCTGACAATGTCCAAGTGAATAAAGAGATTGGTAGGCTTAACTTATCACTTTATCACTGAAGGTTTTGAAGAAACGCTTGAAGTTAACTGACATTTAACATTGCAGAAAGGTACTGATGGCCAGTTAATATAAATATCAGTTAATTTCCATGTATTCATGTAATTACCTCAGGATTTATTAAACAATGCCTGGATCAATTATTGACTCAATCCAAAAAAAATTGGGCAAAGAAATGTGTGATGGAGTGGCTTGGGTCAGAATCAATCATGTTGAAAAATTAAGCCACTTCTTTCTTTTCTTTCTTTTTCTGTTAGGATGGAAAATAACGATGCAGATCAAATTAATGTAATAATTTGTTTTTATAACTAAATGGTTTAATTACTATTTACATGACTGTTCATCTAAAAATTCTAAATTAAATTCTAAAAATAAAAGTTTTAATTAAATAATTGGCATCACAAAAAGTTGTAACTTGTTTGGGGGTGCTCAACATTGATGTTGCATACCCCTCAATGAATGTGTAGTTGCGCCCCTGAATGTAGTTATAGTAACGTTCATTCTTTGAGACAAGGTTGGTTTTGTTCCATTAACATCTCTTCGTCTTTGGTCCCTCAACCTACATTTTGACAACATTCAGTGATCATGCGTTGCAAGAATGCTTATTATTGTAGGGATGCATTTTACAGATAAGGGTGCATTAACTTTACTTCCAAGCATTTGCAAAATGTGTCCATATCATGTGTTTACAGTTACGCATTTGGCAGATGTTTTTATCCAGTGCGACTTACAGTGCATTTTAAAAATCCCCCAAGAGCAACCTGGATTAAGTGTCTTGCTCAAGGTCACAATGGTGGTGGCTGTGGGGATCGAACCTGCAACCTTCTGATTAACAGTTATGTGAGTTAGCCCACTACACCACTACCACTCACTCATGTGCTGACTTCTCTTATCAGACCTACTTACACCTTGTTAATTTTTAAGCAACTTTGTTTTACTACAAACAGCAAAACAGCATTTTGATATCTCAGGCTTTTTAAACATGTGGTCAGTTAAATGTGTACCACAATGTGCACCACATAATAAACATAAGCTTTATTAGGCATCAGTGCAATGGAAACAGACACCATTGTAAAGTTATATATTAAAAATGTCAGTGTCAGTATTACAAATAAATAGTTGTAAAATGGATACATTCATCACGAACAATAATGACAATGTCCCCATAAGTCACAATGTTGACAAGTCTGAGGCTCTTTATAAAGTAAAATGAGAAAGATGTTCAAATGAGTGGTAATGAACGTTCCCTAAAGGTCCCAGAATGTTTACTGGAAGTTCTGGGTACAATCGCAGTGACCATTACGGGGACGCTCTGGTGACCTTTTTTTTTTTTTTGTTAGCTGGGTAAATTGATGTAGGATCCTCAACAAATGTCTTCCTCTAACAGCACGGGATGAGGCAGACTGAAAATCATATACTCACACCTATACTTGTGCAGCATAGACCTCTGAAGACCTGAAGGAGCAGATTAATTAAAATGAACTGACAAGGAAGAAGCATTCAGTCTCATCCATGGAGGACTGAGGAAGAGGTCTAGCTTTATTTCTACCTGAATGGAATTGAAGCTTGTACATAAATCAAATCTCAATCAGTGTTTTGATCTCAGGAAATATACATTTTTGGTGAACTGGGTTATTCCTGTTATACAAAAATATTTCCCCAAACATATATCTCCCAATTTATGGGTTCAACTTTTTTTAAAAAGATGGAAATACTAGTTGTATTCCTTTCGTCACAATATCATAATTAAGTAAACATTCTTTGGTTTGAATATATGACCCCATTTATTTGCTATATGCACAATACTGTAATATATTACATAAGAAATATTCCAGTTGTTTCTTCATTTACGTTTCTAATTGACATTTTTTAAACAAAACATGTTTTTCTTGGTAATTCTTTTTTTATTGGTAATCAATGTATTGTTTTTTGTGTTCTCAATATCACTTTTCTCCCTTCATGACATCATTTTGGTGGATATAACCTTTTATAGCAATACTTCCCTTAATTTACAACACAAGCATATTTATTTTTTTAAAGCTACAAAAGGTAAATTCTACAAAAGGTGATGCATAATATGACCCAATAAGTAAAAAAATTATTTACTTATCTTTGGGGTCTTAAGCATAAAAATGATGCTATCCACATCTTTCATTTATAATGACAGCACTTTAGGAAGATTTTTTTTTAAGAAGGGAAGTGCTCTTCAAAATTTAAGTGCATAATGGAGGGAAATAGAGTGAAATGCACGCAGGAAGAGAGAAAAGTGTGACAGGAGAGAGAAACAATCAAAGGTTTAATGTCAATACAGTACCTAAGACATTACTTTAAGAGTTTACTGTAAAACACATCCCTATCATAGTTTGGCTAAAAGCATATATGCGCTATCTATATCATGGGCTTTCATTCAACTCCATTAAAATACTCACCTAAAGAGAATGAAACCGTACACTTAGCCCTCCTATTCTGATCAAATAGGGCTTCTTACTGTGCTGTTCACAGTCAGGTGTAACTTTTTCTTTATTTTTAAGAAATTACAACATTTCTTCTTCCCTGAGGTAAAAACAATAAAATTATGCACTTCTTTTAAAATTGTATATTTTTTATATCTTATTTACATATACAGTTCTCAATTTCACCATTCATTTCCATATGCACGTTAGGAAATGTATGTAACTTCAATACAGTAAAAACCTAGTTGAAACATGAATAAAATATGAGAATATGTCCTGTACTGAGGTCAGATTGCTGCCATCTGGTGAGAAAGAAAAATAACATGACTTTAAAATCATGTTATGAAAATAATAGCAAGCAGACTGTGTTGTAATTCCAAATTTTATCACAGATTATGCATTTAGATATATTTAGACATTATCAAACTACTACTTGACAAAGTGAAGCATTTGTTTTTTTTATTGTTTTGAAGTGTCAATGTCAAACCAGACCTGGTTTTTCAAAGAGAAGACATAAAATATAACTTTTGTTAACAATCACTTATATCAAACATCACAATTCAATAATTTAAAGTAAATTAATAATAATCTCAATGAAATGAACAGTAATAAACAGAAATTACCAGCAATGGAATGTGAAAATTCGTGTATAAAACAGAAGACTTTGTGCTTTGTTCTCTGTGTGCATGCGTGCATAAGTGAGTGAGTAAGTGTGTGTGCGTGCGTGCGTGCTTGCGTAAGTGTGTGTGGCAATACGTGAGTGTGCATGTGTTTGTGTTCTGCATTCAGCCTTCTGTGTTAGTCTCACCCATTTATTTCAGTGCGTGAGTGTATTATGGTCTTACTCCCTCTTTGTGTGTGTGTGTGTGTGTGTGTGTGTGTGTGTGTGTGTGTGTGTGTGTGTGTGTGTGTGTGTGCGTGTATTTATCACTTTGTGGAGACCAAATGTCCCCATAAGGATAGTAAAACCCGAAATTTCTGACCTTGTGGGGACATTTTGTCTGTCCCCATGAGGAAAACAGCTTATAAATCATACTAAATTATGTTTTTTGAAAATGTAAAAATGCAGAAAGTTTTCTGTGAGGGTTAGGTTTAGGGGTAGGGTTAGGTTTAGTGGATAGAATATAAAGTTTGTACAGTATAAAAACCATTATGTCTATGGAAAGTCCCCATAAAACATGGAAACACTACGTGTGTGTGTGTGTGTGTGTGTGTGTGTGTGTGTGTGTGTGTGTGTGTGTGTGTGTGTGTGTGTGTGTGTGTTGTCTTCATAGTGGCTGATTTATAGATTTTATTTAAAAAAATATTGCTCTGTTATAGTGTTGCCAGTTCATTTTGTGTGTGCAGTAGTGAGTGTGTACAGTGTGTGTGTGTTTGGGGGGTATGTTTTGCACTCTGCATGTTGTAAAATCTCACTCCTTTTCTGAGTGTTTTTTTCTGCATTGTGGCTGATTTATATATTGTATTTTACAAATAAAAAAAATTGTTCTGTTTTTTAGTCTTTCCCATTCTTTTCCAAAGGTCAGTCAGTTTTGACAGTGAACAGCAAAGGTGTTCCTTTTTTAACGACCGCTTAGACTTATCAAATCAAGTCCAGTTTCTTTTGTGTGTTCAGTTGGCAAGCAGAGCAAAAGTTATTAAGTCTTTTACCATTCAGATAAACAAAAATATTTGGTAACACTTTATTTTACAGTGTTGGTAATCATTACCACTCACATTAAAAAGAAGACTCCAGTCATATCAGTAACTTTATAAAAGCTGTTTTATTCTACATGGAGAGGGTCCGGACATGGTCAGTGTAAGTCCAAGATGACACAAAGACAAAAGTTACTGAGTGCATCTTTAATGCTGATTTTTAGTAATGGAAGCATATACACATCAATTATAGATGATTAAGGGTCCCACTTAAGCAGTTGTCCCACTTTACCTGTATTCACCCTACAGAACAGAAAAGCATTCATTTCATTTGTATTATACCTTGCCCTATGCTAAGTCTTTAAAAAAAAAAAAAAAACACTACTTCTCACCATTAATAGCTTTCCATCTTAACGGCTAAAGGCTGTCTGCATACGCCTACATGTATCCCTATAACTATGATTAAGTGTTTTGAGATACTCATCCTATTATATATCATACTTTTCCAAAGGCTACTAAGAAAGCTTAATTCGTTTTCCTGTGTAAACATGGAAAAAACATCTGATGTTGCTCCATCACTGATAACAGAAGCTACACTACTGGACCAAACAAGCGGAAAATACACAATTAAGCTGATCTTATTTCCACCTCTGCACTTCCTCAACAATTAGACCACACAGCAGATGTCCCCGGAGATGACTTTTGCAATCATCATATACTTTACAGTGGCAAACTGAAGGGAAACTTGCAGAAACACTGATCAGTTTTTGTTTTAACGCCACATTATAACAGCACTGGATGCAAATAAGCTGTGATGGAGGTAATCAGACATGCTTCTTATCGCTGAAACAAAAAGCAAACTAAATGGTGAGACATCACTGAAAACTACCGGACTGTGGTGGACTACATTACGAATGACTATGTATTATTCATGAATTTTATTCATGAATGAGATTTGGGTGTTTGAGTTCATAAGAGATGGAGAGAGAAAATGCTTATTGCTCCTCGTAAAAAGAAAAATTGGAGCCAATTATGGGCACTAATAGGTTTCTTCCCCTGGCATAAATTTAAAAATAAAGAAAAACATAATGGGAATAACTGTGAGGACAAGATGCAGGATTGAGAAACACTGCTCTAGGACTTCATAAAGTCATAATAAATTACCTTGATTTCCTGATTATGAAAGTTTAATAAGATGATCCTCTCTTTCCATACATTTTTCTGTGAAATTAAAAACAAATCTGGAACTCAAGCATAAACCTTTTCTCATAAAAAATGCATCAGCACTCTCCAACAAACCAGCTGTATTCAATAGTTACTTCTGCAGAGTTTGTTGTGTCTTCATCCATTGTTATTCATGTATTTTAATGTAGTAAAATTCCTTGTTCAAGCTCAATTGACAGCATTTGTGGCATAATATTGATTACCTCAAACATTTATTTTGACTTGTCTGTTACAGTAAGACACTTACAATTGAAATGAATGGGCCAGTCCGTAAACGTTCAAATATTTAAAAGTATACAGAAGACCTAAATTATATGAGTGTTAACATGATTTTACTTTGATAAAATTGTTACTAACCTTTGTTGTGTAAAGTTATATCGAAAAAAAAAAAAAAAAAAAAGGCTGATTAAGACGAAGTTCAGAACTTATTTTAGGAGTAATTTAGACAGGGGGATAAAATTACGATTGTAGATGGAATCTCAAGGCATGGCATGGCTCAGATCACCGGCATAATGTCTCATAAGACGACAATGGAAACTGCGCTTTGAAGGAATAACATTCCTAGAGGCATTTCCTAACCAGACAAAAGAAAAATACTCCCCCCAATGCCATCCAACTGGGAGTCAATGTCCCATCTTTCATGTCATATAAAGCATGCATACACACTGTCTACACAAAGAGCCAGATTGTTCCTACTGAATGCATTAGCCTACCTTAAGGAAGTGTCTAAAATAAAACGACTAACCGCATCACTATAAATAGTTTACTAAAATAAAACTTTTATTCACGCTATGCACTTTTGACTGTGGTAAAACTGCTCTGTCTGAGTGCTCTTGATGGTCAGGGTTGTTTCTCATTATACCGTCAAATGCAAACTCATTACATTTCTGGGAATACAAGCTATAAAATAAGCCATCAAGTTCTTTAATATGGTCTACAAGTTCATGCTATTTCTTCAGTAGAGATTGTATGAGTATTTGCCTTACTGCCATATCCTTTATTCAGTAAATCTTAAGAGTGCTTATTGATAAACTTTCTTCTGTCATTTTGCAGCAGAACAGATTGACCTGTCCTTTCAAACATCTCTGGCAGCGCTCTCCATAATTTTGTTAAACTGACACTGTGGACAATCTTTCTGCATTAACATTGTGTCATTACTGTGTTCTTTTGAATGTAATTAACAGTTTCCTTGGTTGCATTAAAGGAATATTGATGATGAGATTCTGCCTGTATGCTGTTATTTTTTTCCGTGAATACAAAAGGAGACATTTTTGAAGAATCTTTATGCAGCTCTTTCCATACAGCAACAGTTTATCTTGGTCGCCTTCACACTGGCCAACCAGGTCTCTTGACAAGTCGTAATAAGAGTTGGCTTGTACAAAAACGTGTGACTTTTACTAATATAGAGAATAAATAACCCCTAACCCAAAACAAAACTGTTAAAGGCTCTATGTTTGTGGGCAATGTCAGGAGACAGGAGACAGCAAACAGTTAAGGTCAGTCTCTTTATTGGATACACACTTCTGCAGAGAAAGTCAGCCAGAACCATCTGCGCCTGTCTGTGGTCTGTGGACCACAATGAATTTAAAGCACTGAAGAGGCTAACCCTAACCCTGCATCATATTTATCATTGTGGGTGCACAAATGTGTTTGTGTATTACATCTTTGCAATTTTTTTTTTTTTGGTTCAACTCAATTCAGTGGTTGTGTTGCTTGACCCGGTCCTGCTTGACCCATTCCGAATGGGATTTGAACCGGCGTCTCCAGCATGGAAGTGCACTAACAAAGATGATAAAGGCTACAGCCTCTAGCGTCAGTCGCTAGTGTACCTCTTGAGGTCAGGGGAGTGAGGTTTTCATAATGCACAGCTACCTGCCAGCTGGCTCCTATTACACTCACCAACCTAAACCTCACTCCCATCCAGGTCACAGCACCACAGTAACCGGTCCTGCTTGAACCGCTCAGAATGGGAATAGAACTGCCGTCTCGGCATGGGAGGCGGGCGCACTAATGAGGAGGCTAAAGGCAACAGCCACTAGCATCAGTCGCTAGAGCGCCTCTTGAGGTTAGGGGCATGAGGTTAACATACTGCACAGCTATCTACCAGCTGGCACCTGTTACAGTTGTATCATCTTGTATCAGGTAAAATTTGTCCCGCATTCCTTATCACAGCGCTTATGCAACTGAAGAAGATTAATTTTGTAAGCCAAAGCTACCAAAACTATGTGTTTTTGTTGCTATGGCCTAATTATGGATTTCAGGCACATTTTCAACTCATTTCTGGATTTCTCTGGCAGGGAAACCAGTGCAGCAGAACTTTCAGATCTGTGGAATACAAAAAAAGACACAAAAGATTACACAAAATCCAAAGAAACGAGGCACATACTGTCTTATCATCTCTTTGCTGTGCAATTCCAGGGTCCCACTATCTTCAAGCGATGATGTAAATTCCCTGCAATTATTGATTTCTTGTCTTTTTCTCAGGAAGTAAAGTAATGCAGGCAAAAGGCTCTCAATGTTTTTCAAGCCCACTCATTCTTGCTTTGAGTAGCTTGCATAGAAGTTGAAGAATGTGTCTCAATCAGCTACCTACATCAGAAGTATGTACACTAACCAGGGCTGTCCCACTGTCATAACTGTTCCAATGTACTGAAACATTCTCTCCCTAGAAATTCCCAGAATGCACCATAAAAAACAGTTAGTATTTGCTGCTCACTATATACACTTACTATGAAAGTAGTCATGTCTAAAAGTTTGTAATGTTAACACTGAAAATGCAAAAATAAGTGTACCACGTGTTCCTGGATGATGCACTTCTTCAACTGCCAAAACGGAGTGTGTTATGTTGAACATATCATGCACTCACCTCTCATAGCAGAAGCCGCTTTTATTCCTATCTTCAGTTACATGGCTGCATTGCTGGTTAAACAAAACTATTGTAAATAATAGACAGCACCTTAGTTGAATGCTTTACCGTCACACCAAGCTGTGTGAATATGTACGTTGTTTGAGATACAAGTAATGAACTGAGGTTGGCTAACGTGCTAAAGCTAGCAGCAACACATCACATACAACAACAACAACAATTTACATTTATATAGCGCTTTTCTAGGCACACAAAGTGCTTTACATAGTATGGGGGAATCTCC
Source organism: Xyrauchen texanus (assembly GCF_025860055.1). NCBI lineage: Eukaryota > Metazoa > Chordata > Actinopteri > Cypriniformes > Catostomidae > Xyrauchen > Xyrauchen texanus. Next base: position 22,309,517 of record NC_068319.1, read on the forward strand.
TCAACCACCACCAGTGTGCAGCATCCACCTGGATGATGTGACGGCAGCCATAGTGCCCCAGAACGCCCACCACACACCAGCTATTGGTGGAGAGGAGATGGTAGAGTGATGTAGCCAATTCAGGGATGGAGATTATTAGGAGGCCATGATAGATAGGGGCCAATGGGGGGAATTTGGCTAGGACACCGGGGTTAAACCCCTACTCTTTACGAGAAGTGCCCTAGGGATTTTTAATGACCACAGAGTGTCAGGACCTCGGTTTAACGTCCCATCCGAAAGACGGATCCTCATGTATTTGAAACGTCACTTCCATCAGCCGTTAAATGGCAAATGCTTCCATGTAGTAAACAAATCATGAAGTGTTCCATTTGGGACAATACTACACTTTCAATTCAAATTCATACGCTACATGGCTAAGTGCATAGTATATATTGTGTGTCGTTTGGGACACAGCTCTTGTGTAACGCAGTGCTTAATAATTGTAGTTCTACCGTCAGCCTCTCAGCGAGGCTGTTCAGACATTCAGAAAGCATTCACACGTTTTAGCAGGCAAAATATTTGACCTCCTGTTGCCGATTTTTCGTGAGATCAGTCTGATTCGTGTTCCCAATATACTGATTGACAATATAGGGAACTAGGGAGTGGAATGAGACACAGCCAGAGAGCCACATTTATGTGCTTTGTATACCACTCTAACATAGATAAGAACAAGACACTCTGCTAATTTTACCATCATCACTTTCCAGGATAATGTCCAGCAAAGCAACATTCTGTGCATGTACGTCTGCATTGCACTTTAGGGAATTACATGGCATATAGAGTGTGCCAATCAGACAATCCATTCTACTGTCATGGGAATGCAGAGTTTCCGTCAATAAGAGTGCTTCTATTAGATAAGGCCCTTAAACAGCCATTGAGAACTTAGCACAAAGTACTCAGCGCAGTACTTGTGATGAACCTGCACATTTGCTTTTGGAGATATGACCCAATTGTTTCTATTATTCTTTGCAGCAGGATATTTTCCTTCTTTTTGCCCATGACAATATTTTCAACACTGGGATACTTTTCTCATTAATGTCTCTATTTACCATGAAAGCATCCATTTGCTAGGTTTTTCTATGAAATATTAACATACTGCTTGCAGGGGTGATTCATCTCAAACACAGTTTACCCTCTCATTTCAGACTTCCTTTCAGGAGTAGCAGCATAATTTTCCTGGAGGAAAGTATACATATATACTATACGTAAGTATATAGTAAACACTGACCATGGGTAACCGGGCTTTAAGCATAAAGGACAGAGAAGGACAGAGTAATTTTTGTTTTTCATTTTGGTTCTTAACATGTCTATTACCTACTGCTCTGAAGAATATTTTGGTGAATTCTATGCAACATAAAAATTGAATACTTATGGTGTCATCCAAGCACAGAAAAAATGGAAACTGTTCCCACTGTATATCTGAGAATTCGTTTTAGCTAATCTTGCTAACAACCATTTGTGCATTGGAAAAGGACAAGTTTGTGACAATTCTCTATAGGCTTTTTTAGTTGAAGAAAAGGAACACTAGGCTTTAGCTGCCCGGACAGCTTTTAATGTATGAACCTAAACGTTAATACTGAATTTTAAGGTAATCAATTTAAATAGATGCTAATGCTAATGTGCAAAAGGAAACAGTACACAACAAGGGGTATCTTGTGGTATCAAGAAACCTTTTTTGATGTGGTAATATGTCCTGATACTGGCATATTCTTTTGCTACACTGACATATTCTGTGGTTTAATTTCAAAACCACAGCTATTAATTGGGAATTGCAATAACAGCTTGTGAAACAGCTTCCACTCTTCTGGAAAGGCTTTCTATTAGATGTTAAATCTTGGCTGCAGGCATACAGTTCCATTCAGGCACAAGAGCATCATTAAGGTCAGGCACATATGTTGGGTGATGGGTCCTGGTCTGGAATCGCTTCTGCAATTCTTTCCAGTTGTTTTCAGCGGGGTTCAGTTCTGGGCTTTATGTGAGCCAGTCAAGTTCTTCCTCACCAGACTCTTCACGCAATCTTATTGGTGTCATCCCATGACAGGTTCTGCTATGTCTCATTCTATTGAAAATGTTTGTTCAAGAAGATTGCATGGCTGTATGCTTGATTTTATGCTTGAAATGGGTGTGAATAGCCAATTGCAATTGCCTTGCAAAGCTGAAATAGCCAATCCCATTATTTAGGTGAAAGTGTCCAACTTAATTTTGGCCAGTGTACTTTCAGTGCATAGTGAAACTATGGAAATTGGAACACAGCCTCAGTGTCTTGACCCCTGATGCTAGGCATGCTTATTATAAATGACCTTGGGCTTGTTTTTTCATAAAGTCGCTTATAAACATAGCCAGTTGCAGGTTGCATCTTTCCAGAAGACAGTCACTTTTTGGGGCTTGCTGAGTCTTGGCCCCCATAACACACGAAAGTTTGAAAACCCACTAATTGCAGACATCAAATTGCCCCACCAACTGTTTGAGCAGAACTCTATATTAGTGGTTGACCCAGGGCTTTATAAATGCTTGGGCTTACCGAGGCTTAAGCACAGACGGCCCGAACTCCCAGGAGGGGGGTCCAATCACAGCATCCACCACCTTATTTCCCCCGTCGAAGTTTGCGGGAGGACGCATATGTAAGCGCATTCAGCCCCACCCCACCAGAAATTGAGATGTACACAAATATGCTGAAATGAAACAAATGTTTTTAAACAATATTTCCTCGAAATTCACAAAGAATAAAAGAAAAAACAGACATTGCACATTATTCATTGTTTAGACTGTTTGTTAAATATTGGAACTAACAAAAGGGAGTGTTAAAAATTCTGTTAATCAGCCAAGGCGATGCGGATATTGGCCAATATATCGGTCTATCGACTAAACATTATTTTATTATTATGTACAGTACAGTAGTTTGTATCTCCTTTCATCCCATGTTTCTACTTTTCTCTGCCCTTCACCTACTCCAATAATGTTTAAATATACTTTTTTTTAAACCTGCAAAAACTTGGGGTTTCTTGATTTTGCTTATATTGGTGAAGCAAAATAAGTGTATTTTTTCAAACCAAATTTCTTGTTTCTCTTGCGAGATCTGGCAATACTGTTCTTGACCATTGTGGTGCATTAGCACACATGTAGGGGGGTCTAGGAGGTGTACTGAATGATCTGACCCTCAGGCTTCATCCATTAGCTCTAATGTATTTCACTAGTCCATTTGGCCTGTTAACCCCCACCCCCACACTCCCGCTCTCAATCTCTTTCTCCCTTCATTCCCTCACTCCACCAGACTTCTCCTTCAGGACACAGAAACAGAGAGCAGGGGAGCAGAGGCCGATTCTTTTATTCTCATCCACTTCTTTTGGGCACTGAGCGATACTGAACCTGGGAGATTAGAAAGAAAAATTTGAATAAGACATTTGAGAAGCCACTGGGCTTGATATAACTCAAACAGCAGTGAAAGGACAGAAGAAAAAGACTGGGGGAAAAAATAGAATGCAGAGATTGTGTAAAGGGATTCAGCTGAGTCAGTTTCCTCTGTTCGTAGCAGATCTTAAAGGGATACTTCACCCAAAAAAGCAGTTGTCAGGCAACCAATCTTATTTTGTGACAGACAGCCTTCATATGAACCTCTTTAAGGAAGTGTTAAAATGAATATGGAAATTCTGTCATAATTTACTCCAAACCTGTATCAATTTCTTTCTTCCTTGGAACATAAAAGTTTAGAAGAATGTTCACGCTGCTCTTTCTCCATACAAAAAATAAGGCAGAAACATAATCTTATGGGTTTGAAACATCATGAGGTTTAGTAAATACTGACAGTGAATGGTGTGGTGAGCCATTAATTTAGAGGCAAAGAGACTCATTTTTCATGTATATCCCTTAACAGATTGTCTTGATATTTGAATTTGGTTATCAGTGCGTTCTGTGCTGAAGGGGTTTAAACGGGACATCTGAACACATGAGTGGTTGTGTGTAAATATGTTGCTGTCCACAGGCTAAAATTTTCTCCTAATCCTTGAGATATCTGGAATCAACCACAGCTGAGTCCAGTCCAGTGGATTAGGCTACAGGCCAACTAATGGAATGTCAGCAATACAGCCAATATTCCGCTATCAAATATACAAAAGTTTTTTTATGAATACAGAGCAGAAATGAGGAACGATAGAGAGATAATGCAAACTTCCACAGCTACGTGTCTTCTAGTGGAGTCTTCTCTTCTGTACTTCTTCCTGAAAGCCCAACTAAACCTCCTCCAAAGAAAGGTAACGTAGAGGAAGACTCCACCGTGATCTCTACTCTATCTCAATTGATAAATAGTCATTCTGATGCCCTGGAGAAAATGGTGAGTGACAATACTATGAAAAAAACAGTGGACTTTGTATGTACAGAGTTAAATGATATCAAGGGGAAGGTCAACCACTTCGAAGCTGAAGAAGATGGAGTTCTACGAAAGACAAATTATAGAGCTGGAAAGATACTCTCGTCGCTGGAATTTATAGCTGCAGGAAGTAGCTGAAAAAGACAACAAAAACATCAGAGCAGGATCCATCCGTATTTGCATGGCTACCTTTCTAGAGGAGGGTAAAGCCCAACCAGATAAGATTGACACTGTACACCGAATTGGAAAGAGGCTTTCAAATGCTTCAAGGCCACAAGACATTTTTATCCAGTTTTCCTCACGGGTGATGAGAGATGGAGTGTGGAGGGCAGCGAAGTCATCAGAGTTTCTGCGGGCGAACGATTTTCGTTTTACTGAGGATCTTACTGCTTATGACTGAGAAAGGAGGCTATCACTATGGCCATTTGTGGAAAGGCCCATAAGGAGGGGAAAATGGCTCATTTTGTGGGTCACCGTGCTTTCATCGATGGTGTTTATTGGAAATTATGGAAATTAAGCCATCGTGAGTGTTCTCAAATGGTATGGCCTAAATCAAAACAACCGTTTTTTCAAGTTCCCTTAGTTTGAAAGGAACATTATTAGTGGCTGCAAAGTTATCTGAAATTAGATTTTTCAGCTGGTAATGCATTTTCATCTCTGATAGATTTTTCTACTCTTTGTTCATTGTTAAGAGTTCTTTTTGTATGTCTGTTTTTGTTATTTCTCTCAATGCCAGAGGATTAAGAGACATTACAAAATGAAAGGTTTGTTCCTGTGTGCAAAATCATTCAATACTAACTTTTGTTTTTTCCAAGAGTCCCACTCTATTCCTTAAGATGCTGTTTTTTGGAAAAATCAGTAGAACAATGAAATTTGGAGGGCTCATGGTTCAGAACATTCCACCTGAGTTTTGATTATGAAAACCCATTTTGCTGGGGAGGATTTACATCAGTTTAGTGACCCAAAAGGGCATTTTCTCTTATTGGTAATCTGCCTTACTAATACTGTAGTAATACTGGTTAATATTTATGGTTACAATGTTACTCAGGAGAATGATTTGCTGCTTGAACAAATTGGGAAAATGTTCTGCTATGGCTTAATACAAATCCAGATGCTTTTGTTTTCATTGGTGGGGACTTTAATATCGTTCATGACAATAACCTTGATAGACTACCACCTAGACAATCTGCCCCTATTAACTCCAAATTAAAAACGTTTAAGGAAAAATTGTATATCATTGATATTTGGAGGGAGAAATCTCCAAATATAAAAGCATACACTTAGAGTAACAAAAGCCTTTCTAGACAATTCCATATAGACTAATGGCTTGTATCACAATGTGTTAAGAACTTTAATGTTTGAGTTAGCATTCTTCCTACCCTTTTAACTGATCAGTTCTTATTGGAAACTTCATTCTTCTTTGCTTAAACAAGACAATTTGAGGAAAAGTATTTCCTTTTTGATTAAATACTACTGGATCAAAGCAGTAAGGAAAAAAATAGCCTAAATTGGGAGCTTCTTAAACATGAAGTTAGTAAGTGTGCCAGGAATTAGCTAAACTTAAAAGGTTTGAAGAGGAGACTGTCATTTCTAAAAATAATGACTCTCCACGAAAAAGAACAGGATGGCTTGTCAGATGTAGAAATGATAGAACTGGCTGAATTGCAAACTCAATTAGACTCATTGTATAAGTGTAGAGCAGATGGTCCCTTTATTCGATCGAGAAGAAGATGGCTAGAGCAAGGAGAGCAAAGTTCAGCATATTTCTTTAGGATGGAAAAGCATCATGTTAAGAACTTAATGGTTAACTCTCTGAAAATCAATGGTATAGTCACATCTGATTTTAAAGAAATTGGTTCTTTTTGTGCAAAGTTCAGTTCTAATCTCTATAAATCTAAATTATGTAAGGACTCAGCTTCTCTATTTTTCCAATCTTTAAAGGACATTAAGACATTATCTTATGATGAAAAGAGTGCTTGTGATAGCGATATATCTATAGTTGAAATATTTGAGTCTAACAATGCTCTTAAGAACAATAAGTCTCCAGGTACGGATGGACTGACAGACACATTTTTTAAAAGCTTTGCTCAAGAATTAGCACCTTTCTTGCTTGAGACTTATTTAGAGAGTATTGATTCAGAAATACTCACACCTACTTTATCGCAGGGGTGCTCACTTTAATCCCTAAACCTAAGAAAGATCATCTCTTGATAGATAATTGGCGCCCAATCTGTCTTTTAAATAGTGATTATAAGGTACCGTATTAGCTCTAATAACTGCCAAAAGACGTGTTCTGGGCACAAGTATAGATGAAGCTCAGTCTGGCTTTATCCCAAAAATACATATCACTAACCAGGGGCAGACTGGGAAGAGAAATCGTTGGGGGGGGGCTTTTCTGCATAACACGGTGGCCCATTTCACCTTATCACGGCCCATTCATCCCTGTGTCGCAGCCTGCCCTTCGGGAAAAGTACCGGTTCTCCCGATGGCCAGTCTGCCCCTGTCGTTAACAATATACACCTTGTTCTAGATTTGCCAGACTATGATGAACTGATTACAGAAGAAAGCTTCATTCTCTTTTTAGATTTTTACAAAGCTTTTGATTCCATTAAACACGAATTCCTTTTTCAATCCCTTTACAAATTTAGCTTTGGTTATCCCTTCTGTAAAACTATTCGAACACTATATAAAAACAGCAATTGCTCAATTAAAATTAATTCTGGTACTTCTCCTAGGTTCAGAGTGTTTAGAAGAGCTCATCAGGGCTGCCCTGTCTCGCCTTACTTGTTCTTAATAGCTGCTCAACTTCTCAAGTCTTTTCTGATGAATAGCCAATTACAAGGAATTAATATAGCTGATAAATATATGCTGAGTCCTTTAGTGAGTTCTTTAGGTGTAACCAGTGGCAAAGATGATAGTATGAGAGGTAAATTAAACTATTATCCAGTGGTTGCAAAAGCTAAGAAGAGATTGAATTCTTGGCTACAAAGGGATTTGTGACTAAGAGGAAGGGCTCTTCTCTCTAAAGCTAAGGGTATCTCTAGATTGACCCTGCTCTTTCAATCTCTGTGTAGAGATTGACCAAATGCTTTTTCATTTCTTATGGAGACACAAAAGACACTACATTAAGAAATATTTTGTTATAAACCGCTATGAACACAGGGTCCTAAATTTTCTTGACTTTTCTTCTTTAAACTATACTTTTAAAATAAATTGGTTAAAGCAATTCCCAAATATATGTTCTCCAAAGTGGGTTGTCTCTCCTTTTTGTTATTATGCAATTATAGTATTTCCAAATTACCTATTAAATTGTCAAATTCCCATAAGCAGGTACTCTTGGCCTGGCATTTGATCTACAAACATAACTTTAGTCCCCACAATTATTTTATTTGGAATAACCAGGATATCCGATACAAAAATGTGACTTTATTTTTTCCCGATTGGTTCAATAATAATATACTTTTGGTTTCTCAACTTATAAATACGAATGGATTTTTTGGCAAAGTACTGTGTTTCAGTCACTCCTAGGGATTTCGCTATAGTTATGGATGCTATTCCTTGCGGTGCTATAAAACTTTTAAAAGGCTCAAGTGGACCTTTGCCCCCTTTTACTTCGTTTGTTTGTTTTTCTGTTTGTTTGTACGCACCTCTATTTTAGCTAGTTTTTCTTTGCTTATTTAAGATGTTTTATTTGGTTTCCACAGTTTTGATAACTTAAAAAGTGAGTAATTTCTGATGAATCTGTTTATTTTTTTTTCTTGCTATGTTTTTTTTATACATAAGTGAACATTTCTGTCTGTAAAGCCCCTAATTACACTTTTTTGTAAAGACTTGAAAATTATTTAAATACCCCTTGTGCCTCCAGCAACTCCAAAGCTTGAAAGCCTTTGCACTGTGTGGTGAATATAATGTCTTTGCACTCTTGTAAAGTATATTTGAACTGGCTTGTTTCACTTGTTTCTAATAAAAGGTAAAAAAAAAAAATCAACCAAGGGGGCGCAATAACAAAGGCAAAAGCATTTCGGGCCATTGCTCCTAAAATGTACACTACCATTCAAAAGTTTAGGGTCACTTTCTCGTTCTTTCTTTCTTTCTTTTTCACATTTTAGAATAACAGTAAAGTCTTCACAACTATGGAATAATAGAAATTGAACAATGGGAATTATGTTGTGAATAACAAATCTGAAATAAATCCAAACTATGTTACATTTTAGCCTCTTCAAAGTGGCCACATTTTGCCTAGATTTTGCAGACATCTACTCTTGACATTTTCTCAAACAACTTCTTGAGGTATCACCATGGGATGCTTTTAAACAGTATTGAAGGAGTTCCCATCTATATGTTGGACACTTATTGGCTTCTTTTCTTAATTATTCGGTCTATGTCATAAATTTCAAAACTTTTTTATTAAATAAAATTTTAGTTTTGTAATTAAATAAATGAATATGTTGGATCAATTATATTTTTGCCTATGAAACTAATTTCAAACATTTAAGCATAAACCTTCAGATCAAAAGATTTTTAAGATCATGAGAAACATTTTAGTCAAGTGTTTCAAACCTTTTGAACGGTAGTGTATGTCACAGACTTAAGTGTGTTCTTATATCATTTGAACACTTGGCTCAAGATCTCTGATATAAAAAAATGTGCGCCTTGGCCACACTGTATAGCTATACCAATGAGAAACCTACATATAGCTCTAACTATGGAATCGTTGGTCTTTTTTTTCTCCCAATTTGGAATGCCCAAATCCCACTACTTAGTTGGTCCTCATGGTGGCGCAGTTATTCACCTTAATCTGGGTGGCGGAGGACAAGTCTCAGTTGCCTCTGCTTCTGAGACCGTCAATCTGCACATCTTACCACATGGCTCGTTGTGCATGACACCACGGAGACTCACAGCATGTGGAGGCTCATACTACTCTCTGCGATCCACACACAACTTACCATGCCCACCATTGAGAGCGAGAACATTTATCACGACCACGAGGAGGTTACCCCATGTGACTTTACCCTCCCTAAAGGGCAACTGGGCCAATTTGGTTGCTTAGGAGAGCTGGCTGGAGTCACTCAGCACGCCCTGGATTCGAACTCATGACTCCAAGGGTGGTAGTCAGCATCATCATTGGTCTTGAAATTTTAAATAGCCTATATATTAATATACATTTTGTTTTGCAAGTTATTCATATCATATGATCAAAATCCTCATTCTGAAAATTTTGCCTCAAGAACCATTGGTGTCAATCAAATCATCTGTTAAATACAGGTTATGAGATGATAATCCTAGGTTCTTCATTCAACTTAAACAAAACCTGTACAGGAAGAATCTGTGGTGAGCCTAGATCAATAATTATAAAAAAATAAATAAGTTGAAATTTTTATTTGGCTTGGCTGTAACAGGGTCATTTATAAATATGGGCATGGCCTAGTTTACCAAAAGTCTATGTTAGAAATTTTTAAAACAATAAATATCTATGGTAATCAGAATCAGAATGAGCTTAATTGCCAAGTGTTCTCAGGTACACAAGGAATTTCTTTTTGGTGATAGGAGAAACAATTGCACACAGAATATTACAGTGAGACACAGAATATAAAACAAGGTAAGTGTATAAATAGACATATAAATAATAGGCTAGGACATAAAACAGAATGGTGCATGTACATGTACAATTGGTAATGTATGTGCAAGGTAGGGGTATGAACAGTTATTGAATTAAATATGTGAATTTACATATGCACATGAGATATATATTTACATTAATTTACCTGATGTTGCTGAAAATTATATTTGCTTCTCTATTTCTATCTCTATTTTAGGTGCTTATTGTCATGCCTCCAAAATACTCTCAGCATCATCCCACTCTCCGCTCCCTCACACCAGAGTATTAATCACACACACACACATATATACCCACAACTTGCTTACCTTCAGTGTCTAGTCCCAACAAGGAATGTGCTGCTCTTCTACAGCTCTCTCATCATCATCAAAGATTATCAACTGAAGAGCCTCATCTAGTGAGGTATTCTAGTCCTCTAAATGTTTGTCCTTCCACTGCTCAAATCTGCTCTGCCATTGTATTGAAGATCATCTACTACTTTTCATGCCTGCTCGGTTCATCTGCTGTCTCCTGCAAGTGTTACAATTCCCCGTGTGATCCGCTGTATCTTTAATAAAAGTTCCAGCATTTGGGTTCATTACCTCCATCGGTGTGTATGCTTCATGACACTTATAGGCTATCTGAATAATGCTTTATCTTGTAACCAATGCACTTAAAGGCCCTATACAGCTTGAGCCCCGATAATTGCTGCTTGCAGCTATATATTTTTTTTTATTGCTTTCAGCTCAGCAATATTTGTCAGTAATTCATTGTCAGGTCAAAGTTGCCAGGTGAACCCTTTTCGTGACAGGCTTTTGAAAATCTAAATGTATATGAATCAGAAACGTTTTTCAAAAACGTGTTTTTTTTTTATCTCAAATAAAATAACCTCAGAAAACTCATGTTATTCTCGAATATCAATTAAAAATGTTTTTGAAATAAAGTTGTCTGCACTCACATGTGATCAAGTTGAGGAATAATTTGTTGACTTTTTACACTTTTATTTCAATACATTTCTATAAAAAATTACAACTTGCCACATGCTTTTGAAACCAGTTTCATAACAGATTTCTTTTAGACATCCTTATCTTTGACTCAGTATGAATCTTTTATGTATTTTATTTTTATTCATGATTTAGTCATTTTTTGGGGTGGGGGGGGTTATGCAAACAATTTTCATATTAAAGAAAAACAAATTGTATTAAAAAATATTATGTGAAAAATGTAGAAAAATATAATCTTGTCATATAGTGGCTCAGGAAACAGAGTTAGCTTTATACAACACAGAAAAAACACAAAAATTATGGAAATATTTTCAAATCTCTTCATACAGACCACCAGGGAAAGTTTCACATCTCAAAAATAGACTTAAAAAGCTTCTTCCTATGACAGTAGATTTATAGTTTTAGACCTGCTACACCAAAGTACACATGTAGTAAACCTGAGTCTCCACATTTTCTATAAAGATTAGCTACCATTAGCAAACTATTGCAGAATCAGTCCCATACTGGATGCTTGTAGTGTGAGACCAAGCTGGACTTGCATCAAATGTATTGTTACTGTTTTCTCTGTTTCTTTCCTGGAAGTAGAGAAAGCAAAACATTTTATATAACGTTATAACATGTTATAACATATTATAACATGTAAAGTATTGTTATATAGCCTAACATCTGTTAAACACAGTATATTAGGCACTAACATTGTACTTAATAAGTACAAACACTTACCTCTATGTTTTTTGGGTTTTTGTACCGGTCCTGCGAGTATGATGTCAATCAGTTCGCTGACCCAAGAACTCTTACTTGGAAAGGGTGCACAGAGTTTCAAGCCCCTCTTTGTGACAAACCTATGTGAATTTAAGCATACATAATTATGCATTTAACAATCCAACCATGCATACAAGGTCTATTGTAGTTTTGGGGTGAAGTATGTTCAAATGCATGTATTGCAACTTACACAGTGGCAGGAATTCTGCAGGCTCCATCACCGGTCTGAATGGTGAAAGACGTGACCACCCGCTGAGGAATGCGTCGGTCGCTGGTGGTTAAACAGCAATCCGCTGCCACATCACTTTGAGCTGTGGTAGTGAAACAGTGCACAGAACGTTAATTTTTAGCAACATAAATAGACGCACCTATTATAAAGATAGCAAGATTGTCTTCACATATAGTGGGGTCCAAAGTCTGAGACCACTATTGAAAAGTCGGCTATTTTGTATTCTTTTATAATTTTATAGTTTGTGCATAACAATTAATAGTGCAAATTATTAATTGTTTCTTCTTCATTTTGTCAACTTTTCTTTTGTGTAATTTTTTTCAAAATCATAAAACGTTTATTTTATTTTATAGGTTTAAATGGAAAAATCCTAATATTCAATGTGCAACTACAGATATTTTTGCAATGAATTTCAAAACTGCTTTGTGATTTTTAGCTTTAAAGACCTTTTAAGAATTCAGAAGATAAATGGATGTTACTAATTAATTGCAAATTTTGACTCACCGGTTGTACAGCTCCATAGACTGACGCTCAGAACAAGCAGACCACCCGCACATAGTGTCATTGAGTTTGAGAACATCGTTTTGTCACTTGCTATGTGTTAGTTCACCTGTGCTCAGAAGATGTTAGCCTCACCTGGTCCACACGCTCCCTTTATAAGTCTACTTCTCTAACTTTCAGTTTCTTTCTCCTTTCCTGTAAATCCATCCCAATTGAAAAAAAAATAAAAAATCCCTTTCACCTTATGTTAACTGTAAATTAACTGGTTTAGCGCCTGCCAAACGGGGTCATTCTTCTGAAGTGATGGGAAAGTTTCAACATGTCTATTGGGCTATTAAAATGTACTTATCAGTGTCACTCTTTCATGGGAAAATAATGTGGTGAAAGTATGGTCCTATTAGCATATCTCACTTATAGCTGGATGGAAGCTGGTTGCACATTAGCAGCTTTTGGACAAACTAGATGCTGCTTTAATTCCAATAAGTGCAATGAGTCTAGATAACGCTTGTTCATTTGCCCACTGCAAAATTAATTTGGGCTTTTCATTTGAATTTCCTCATAGCGCTGCAAGTGCTCGCATCTGTATGCATGTATCTGGGCAATCACTGCATGCAGTACAATCTGGATAATCACTTGAATGTGGATATCTTTGATAGTACACTAATAATAATCATTAGTGGACTGATTATGACTATAACCATGATTATGATCATGTTTATGACTCCTTTGAAACATGCCTCACTTTTTTTGGTGCTGAAATATTTGATCTTTTCCCTGTAAATACAGTATTTAGACAGCAATAAGTAACCCATTGGAAGGCAGATTTCCCTGAAAAGTGTAAGTAGTTTTAATCCCGACTAGCACGAGTCACATTGGCTCAACTAATGATGTGAGTTTGTGGCAGGACTATCTGTTCATCGGCCAAAAGACGGCAGGAAGCCTGTTTGAAATCAATGATTATTTTTGCATTTAGTTTGGCGCTGCTAGAGGCGCATAAATTACACCCTTCCCCTTTAATATCAAAGTCATTAAAGGATTGTCATTAAACCTCCAATTGTTTGATTGACAGCCCTAATTTGTTGGTGCATTGGTGTTTTAGTTATAACCCAAGATATAAGATGCAGGAACATGTACTGGTTTCTTAGAATTTTGATTGTGACTGATTACTTAAGCTGCACTCTCACTAGATGACTGCCAGACAACCTGAATTGCTGTATTGCTCACATTTCTTGTCATAGCAGCAAATACAGTACACTACACAACAGATCCCAGACGAGGTGCACAAATTACAAGATCTTTGGCCAAGAGGCACCCCCAACCAACAGCAGAAAAAAACTCTTTCTCACATAATTTCAACCAAGAAATAAGAGTGGTCATGGGATTTTACGGCCATGATCATCTCGCTGTCCAAAAATTGTATGTGTATTGATTTTGTCTGACAAATAAAAGAATAGACAAATAGCACCTGCTACACAGCACCAATATTTGCACTCAGAAAGTCTGATGGAAACACTGAAATTGAAGAAAAAATGCTACTACTAAACCTACTTTAACACGATATCTGATAGAAGCTTTATGTTAAAGTATTCTTGGCCAAGAATAGGGTTGCATTAAGATTAGGTTTAGGGGTTGGTGTAGTGTGTCTGTGGGTTTATTACAATAAAACACAATTATGATTAAATTTGATGTACAAAGATGCATGATGAGATGTGATTGGCTGGAGCAGTTTGGCATTGCTGCTGCATCGCTCACACTTCAAGATTATGTGGTGATAATAATATCAAGTCATTTTTATTTATATAGCAGTCTTCCTGGCTCACTGTGGGGGCACGTTTTTTGTTTAAAAAAAGTAAACTAAGTAAGTGTTAGGGGACAACATTAAAACACAAAAGATTTTGTATGAACTTTAAGATTAATGACTTAAGTCTTTGATATCCATCCTGAATTAAATGCAGAATTGCACACAGATGCATTTTCCTTTATTATTTGGCTGATGAAAGCTTTAGTTGGTTATTAATTAATTGTCTATGTATTCCATTTAAAGAGTGTAGTCCATCCTTTGACCAAGGTGATGCAGGCAGAGGTCAGTGTGTCGCATTGCGGTTCAACTATAACCTTGTGGAACTTAATTTCTGGTGAAGTCCAACTTAATTCCAAGTTTCAGGCAGTGGCCAGTGAATTATCCCATGTCTTACGGTTGGAGCTGACATCAAACATGCTTGAGAATATTACAGCGTCTTTGACAGCTCAAGACTGGCACAGATCATATCGCTATCCTGCTCATACCTATGAGCACCGAGTTGGCTTTAGAAAATACCACACCTCTCCTCATCAAATCGCTTGATTCAAGTTATAATTCATGTCTGTAGCACAAACATATTTTCGAAAAACCCCTAACCAAGCAATAATAGTGATGATTATTATTCTGCTGATCTATAAGACAATTTGCTTGATTTCAAGTAGTTCTGAGCAGTTATTGTGTTGTAAACCAGATTAAATTAGTATTTTCTGGATATTTCCAATCTGTACAAAACAGCTGCAGTGTGAATCATAATATTCTGTTGGACAGAAATGGTCTGTGCTGGATATACTGGTAGTGCTGTCTTTTAGGCATGCATGTGCATGTGGACGCTAAATATATGCTTGGAATAAATCCAGCAAAATGTCTGAAGGCCTCGGACCTGCTGTAATTGTGCATAACTAAAGTCTATTTAAAAAAAACAGCCCATATCTAAAAATCCAGCAGGATTAATAGCACATGGTGGGCTTTAGCCTCCACACGCCAGCCAGGTGTTCCTTCTGTGATGTGATCAAAGAGTTTCTTATGGGTCCTTTGATCCTCAACATGAGTTCAGCCTGTTTCATTCCTCATTACATCTGCGTTCAGTTTTCATTCATCAGTTCAGGATTGGAGGAACGGACCACATGCCGTGTCACTTCCTGTTGCCTCACTTACAGCAAATTTCCAGGTCTACTCTAAAGTTAATTAGGCTGCATTGTCTGATAAGGGTGTGAAATTAATGTGATGAGAACTGTTATAGACAATCAAATTGTTATTATGTTAACGTGGCAAAAAGGAAAGTTTCAGAATTATAAGATTTATATGCATTTAGGTTTACAGCTACAAGAAATATGAATAAAGCAGTTGCTTCAAGTATTGCATAGCCAGACATTTGGCTAAATGGTATAAGTTTGGGTACACATTGCAGGTTAATCCGGCCAAGATTCACCAACATCAACAGGAAGTGACAGTGTGAAAAACATACAATGCAACCAACCACAGAATGAAGCCAGGCCTAAATGCAAGTTTACAGTTGATATTTGAGGATTCCTATACTGAAAAACCACTTGCACCCACTTTTGAGGAGGCGCTTTGACAGGACATGGAGACTGATGGTCAAGTATATCCTCGAGAGCATCTCAACATCTATCAGTCTCGACAGACTGATAGACAGACCAACAGACAGACAGACTGATAGATAGACAGACCGAACGACTGACAGATCAAATGGCAGCCCGATAGATAGACAGACCAAATGGCAGACCAATAGACAGACAGACTGATAGATAGACAGACCAAATGGCAGACCAATAGACAGACAGACGATAGATAGACAGACAGAACGACTGACAGACATGCCAACAGACACACAGACCGTTAGATAGATAAACAGACCAACCGACAGAGCGATAAATATACAGACCGATAGATACACACCAACAGACAGTCACAGACAGACCGACCAACAGACCAATAGACAGACAGACAGACAGAGAGAGAAAGACCAAATGACAGACCAATAGACAGACAGATAGAGAGGCCGACAGACCAAACGACCATTCGACAATCAGACTGACAGACATGCCGACAGACAGACAGATCGATAGACAGACAGACCAATAGACAGACCAACTGACAAGCAGACTGATAGATAGACAGTCCAAAAGGTAGATAGACAGACTGACTGACAGATAGACAGACCAACCGACAGACAGACAGACAGATAGAATATGGAATAGATAGACGTGGAATGTGTTTTAAGATCCATTTTGATTTCATGTTGCATGAATCAGTTTGCTTGACATCATTTAACCTCAAAATCATTGGCTAGTGTCAGTATTAAAGTATTACATCATGACATTCTCCAATAATACAATAGTCTTGCTGTATAATGCTAGCAGTTTCTTTCATCAGCTTTTATTTCATTATTTTCATTTAGATTCTAGTACATTGGTTGACTTCCATTCACACTGGAAGAGAACAGGTTTACATTTGACATCTCTATTCAGATACGCACTTGTGGAAGCAACCAAAATATTTGCGGTTAGTAATTGGCCAAAGTTGTTTAACTTGCAAGAAGCTCTAATAACAAAAAAATATTCAGTCATTTTGAAGCTTAATTCATTGTCTTCATGATGAATGCCAAATATCCTCCTTGTATAGACTCGCCCAAGTCTCAAAAGAGTTTGTTGAAACAGGAGGCTCAAATTCACTTTCTTATAATAAAAAAAGTTAAGCCATTTCCCGCAGTCTCCACACATGCCATATCTGTCTGGAATCTGTACAAGATAAACACATCACAGAAATCTACAGTTCTTCCATTTACAGCAATTTGATTGGCACTGTTAAGATGCCTTGAAACTAAAGTAAACTACAGGAGTCTTCCTTCCTAGTGTCCTGTCTTACACTTAGTCACGTACAAGCAAATCACACACCTACAACCACTTGTATAGAAGTTAAAGGCATAGTTCACAAAAACATTTAATTCTGTCATCATTTACTCAAATTCATATTACTTTCTTTTTATGCCAAGCACAAAAGGGTATATTTTAATTAATCTTGGTCAGTTGACCCTTTAAATTTACCATTACAAATTTTACATCAACAGAAAGGCATTTGTGCTTGTCTGCCACGGGGGCATTGAATGTGCAAAGAAGTGATGAACATTAGCATTTGTCTAGGGCCGCATATGCACCACAAGAGATGTGAAGAATGTGAGCTGCTATTTAGGCAATTTATGTGAAGACAAACAGGTATGAGATATACATTACACAATACTGCACCAAGTGCTTTTGTGAAATCACACTTAAAATTAGTCATTGTCATCTGCCATTGACTGAACTGGGATGTTCATATTTTTTTACTATTGTGTTCCGCATAAGAGAGAAAGTCATATGGATTTGGAAATGACATTAGTGTGAATAAGTTATGAAAGGATGTATTTTTTTGGGTGAACTAAAATGCTAATAATTCACCCAAAAATGTAAATTCTGATCATTTACTTACCTTTTCAAAACTCGTATCACTTTCTGGAAGAATATTATCTAAGAATATCTTGGTTGCTCATTTTCATATATAACAGAGAAAGAGGACTGATACTGTCAAGATCATAAAAGAAGTCCATATGACTCAAACTCTATATCAGGGGTCGGCAACCTTTTTGACATGGAGTACCATTTATTTATTTACCTTGTCAATGGCTGGAAAAATTTACAAAAAATATGTAAATAAGGTGCAACAAATTGAAAATAATTCAAATTGCACACCTTTGTTCTACAGCTTCTTTTCGAGTGTCAGATGATGTTTCTTTAGCACTAATTTCCATGTGCCATCACAAAAACAGAGATGAAACATACTGTAAGCAAGCATCTGGACATCAGACTATTCAAAGCTTAAGGATTGCATAAGGATTGGTTGTCATTACTGATAGGACTGTACTGTAGACTCACACAGTCTCTGATTGGCCAATGCCATTTCATTGCTCAACACACATGACTGAGATTGGTTCGAAACTCAACCGCTGTAAAAATAAGTTGTAAATAGAAACCATTAACGCAACAGGAGTATACTTCAATTTAATAATTGTCGGTTTTCACGATTACATAATCAGCATTAGTTTTTCGATGAATTGTGCAGCCCTACCTCTTTGCAACCTGAACTTGTTCAGAACTTTAAATCTTTGAGACACCTGCACTAAAAACAAATGCGGCACAACGAATGAAACAGAACGCGGGTGTCTCGGCCTGCATTTTTGAGACCTGAAGAGACCTGAAGTATATTTAACTTGACATGGAGTCTAAAAATATGCCAGTCCTGCGTGAGACACTGAAGAAATAATGAGACGTGGTGCAGCAGGTTCGTCCAGTGCATTTACAAAGGAAAACAACAGATGCATGCAAAAACATGTTCAGTGTGAACGGCACCTAAAGGCCGAAACATACTTCACGCAAGTACGTAAACGCAGACAAGAGCGCTTGGCCAACGCATGGTCCTATTGTACATACATTACGTGCACTCTTGCATTGCTCTGATGGTACAGATCTCAGACCACAAGAGGGCAATAGATTTTTTTAAGGCATGACCACGAAACCAGTGCTACGCGATGAATATAAGGTGCTTTTCAAACTGTTCAGAGACCAGTTACTTAAAAGTTCCATTCATTCAAAACAGCTGTCAGTTTAGTAGTAATTAAGCAGTAAGTCAGCTGTCTACATTTTGGGATGCAGACCAGATGTGGTAGATTAATTGATAGTTGAGGAGTGGGGTGAGACACAGAGAAAAAAACAAGATAATTTGAATGGACTGGGGACAATAAGTCGTATATATTTTTCGAAACGTTTCAACTAAATTGATGTCCGAATCCACCATGACAGATGTTGATTGAAAATTCGCTCTACCGCCCCTTACGGCAATGCTGCGCATGCAGCGCGTACTTGCGTTGTGTTATGAATTGAGTGCTGACACGTTTCACAGCGATGCATGAAAACGAGCTTGCATAGCAAGGTGCGTCTGCATTCACGTACATGCGTAGAGTATGTTTGGTCCTTGTCTCATACGTTTGCACGTATCTGAGAGCATGTGGGTGAAACAAGTTTGGAAGGACTGTATATTTTTTTCATAAATTACAAACCTGAACACAAAATCCTACTTGAAAAACAGACTTAAAATCCGGCGGACCTCTAACGTGAACCGCTCCATGAGCGCTGACAACAGCGTATTCGCTACGCACATGTACCAAAAACAACATGTCACCCCTCAAGCAGCATTCCTACTGATGTTCAAGGCCCCACGCAATTGCATGGTTTGCGATATAATGTTATAATCATGATCCTGCATGTGAATTTTCAGTGAGCATCTTGTGAAAGTGCTTTATTTAATGAAAACCTGTCCTTTTGTGCAAAATGAGTTAACGTTAATGTCACAAATTTGATTACTGATCATGAAATTGTGTGGAATCTTAAATATTTATTATATTATGTAATTTTAATCATGTAATCACTAGCATGCAAGCAACAGCGAAAGATTGAGCAGGCTATTTTATTTATATTAAGTTTTTCGCACCTGCATTCCAATCTTGATGTAATCCTTCCTCATGTTCATGCGGCGTGTTTTCATCAGCTGAATGGGAGGCTAAACGTTGTTAAAGTGTGACGAGAGCAATTCAAGTTTGATGTACCACCTTGATATGGCAGCAGGGGGCAGTCAGCTCCAGCTGCATAGGTTACATGCTTTGTCAGAAACAGGCAGAACAGCCTTCCACTTGAAGACAGCTGGACCGAACCGAACACAATAGAGGGATCTTGAGATACATTTTTCAAAATTTCAAACTACATTTAACTTCTACTTTAGCATTCTACAAACACAGCACTTATAACTAGAGATGCTGAAAACTAGAAAACGCAATGCAACCAAAGTGAGACGCTCCGAAATCGTTCATCTGACGCATGAGTACATACTGTAGACCAATCATTAAAAATAGCTCAGACGGAAGCAAGCCAATAATAGTGTTACGATCAATGATATATATGTTGACAATATTAGACAATTTTTTGACTCTTAGGCCACTTTTTTGTATTGTACAAATGCTTAACTTGTCTACTGCCACATTGTATACTGTAATGTATTTAAATTACCTGAATTATAATATTTATTATATTATCATAATTATTTTACAACCCCAATTCCGAAAATGTTGGGACAGTATGAAAAATGAGAATAAAAATTATAATTCCAATTATATTCACCCTTTGCTATATTGAAAGCACCACAACTACACATTATATGATGTTTTTCCTTGTGAATTTCATAGTTTTTTGAAAATGTACAGTAATTTCATATCAGATGATTACAACATGCTCCAAAAAAGTAGAGACAGGGGCAAATAAAGACTAATAACAATTAACAACAAGAGTTGAAATAACAAGGCAATGTGAAACAGGAGATGTTAAAGAGGTGCAGCAATCATGTCATAGGATATTCATTCGAGACTTGTCAATTTGCCAACAGAAGCTTCAGCAAATAATCCAGCACTTTGACAATGCTCTCCAACAATGCTCCCCAAAGACAAATTGGAAGGATTTGGGGCATTTCACCCTCTACAGTGCACAGTATAGTTAAAAGATTCAAGGAATCTGGTCAAATCGCGGTGCGTAAAGGGAAAGACGAAAACCATTTCTGAATGCGTTTGATTCCTCGAGACATCACAGTCTTAAATATAATTCATCTGTAATGGATATCATGAACATGGGCTTGGGACAACTTTAGTAAACCTTTGTTAGTCAACACCACTTGCCGCTGCATCCACAGATGCAAGTTAAGACTTTACTATGCAAAGCAGAAACCCTACATAAACACTGATCAGAAGCACTGCCAAATTCTCTGGCCTCAGTCTCATCTCAGATGGAAATAGCACAGTGGAACAGTGTTTTCTGTCCGAAGAGTTTTTTAAAAACACAGCCATCGTGTTATCTGGGCCAAAGAGGAAAAGGGCCATCCAATCGGTTATCAGTGTCCGGTCCAAAGGCCAGTGTGGGCCAGGGGTGTGTCAGTGATCACGGCATGGTTTACTCACACATCTGTGAGAACACCATGAATGCAGACAGATATGTAAACATTTTGGAGCCACAAATACTGCCATCCAGCACTGTCTTTTCGAGGGACGTCCCTGTATTTCTGGCAGGACAATTTCAAACCAGATACTGCCTGGATTTAAAGTGCATGGCTGTGTAAACAGAGACTGTGGGTGCTAGACTGGCCTGCCTGCAGTCCTGACCTGTCTTCAATTGATAATGTGTGGCGCATTATGAAACACACCATACGGCAACAAAGAGCTCATACAATTGTGCAGCTAAAAACCTACATAATGGATGAAATGGGGAAAATTCCACTTTCTAAACTTAACAAACTTGTGTCTTCAGTGCCTAAATACTTAAGTGTTATTAAAAGAAATGGTGATGTTTCACAATGGTAAACACTCGACTGTAGAGAGCATCCTGACTGGCTGTATCACTGCCCGGTAAAGCAACAGCACCACCCTCAACCACAAAGCCCTGCAAAGGGTGGTGCGAACTGCCACACACATCGTTGGAGGTGAGCTTCCCTCCCTCCAGGACATCTATACGATGTGGTATGTGAAAAAAGCTTGGAGGATCATCAGAGACTCCAGCCACCCAAGCTATGGGCTGCTCTCACTGCTATCATCAGGCAGGCGGTATCGCAGCATCAGGACCCGCACCAGCCGACTTCATGACAGCTTCTTCCCCCAAGCGATCAGACTTTTGAACTCTTGATCAATATACATCAGCACTGCACTTTATTAGCCTCAGACTGGACTCACATTTTATACTTCTCTTAATAACACACTGGCAACTGACTATCAACTGACAGCTCAAGGTCAACAAGACACTTATTTATCAACACATATTTATTTCCACTGATTGTTTCAAAACAATGAAATTCACAGGGTAAAATATCATATAATATGTAGTTGTAGAGCGTATAAACAACGATTATAATGATTCCAAGACAGCCAATCATTGTCATTAAAGACTGCCTTAATGACTATCATCCTGTAACACTGACCTCAATTGTGATGAATTTCTTTGAAAGACTTGTCAGAGACTTCATCACCTCCTCACTACCTGACACCCTGTATCCCTTACAGTTCGCTTTCCATCCAAATCGCTCAACGGACGATGCCATTATACATCTCCACATAGTCCTAGATCGTCTGGACAAGAGGAAGGGAAATTATGTTAAAATGCTGTTTGTTGATTACATTTCAGCTTTTAATACTATAATTCCCTCTAAACTCACCACCAAGTTGGAGGACCTAGGATTTATCCCATCTCTGTGTCAGTGGATCTCCAACTTCCTGACTGACCCACCACTGTCAAGTTTGCTGATGACACTGTTGTGGTGGGCCTGATCTCTGATTACGACGAGAGGGCCTATCTGCAGGAGATCAAAGAACTGGAGGACTGTTGCCAGGAGAACAACATCCTTTTGAATGTCAGCAAGACAAGGGGCTGATAGTGGACTTCAGCACAAAGCAGGCGAGGAACTAACACCCAATTATGATCAACGTGGCCACAGTGGAGAGAGTGGACAGTTTCTGATACCTTGGCGCACACACATCTCACACGATCGGTCATGGACCTGCCACATTAACACCCTGGAGAAGGACCGTCAGCGTCTTTACCACCTCAGGCACTTAAAGGACTTTAAACTGCCCTCTATTTTGCTAAAAACGTTTACACCTGCACCACTGAGGGCATCATAATAAGAAACATCACAGACTGGTTTGGAAACTGCACAAAACAGGATAGACTGGCTCTACAAAGGGTGGTGCGATCAGCAGAGCACATCACCCACATCAAACTCCCTGACCTGGAGTCCATCTACAGCAAAAAAATGTTGGACCAAAACCAGGAAGGGTATGAAAGACCTTAGACATCCTAATAATTGACTCTTCTCTTTGTTGCGGTCAGGGAAACGCTTCCGCTCCCTGATGCCCAAAAAAGAGAGAATGAGAAGGAGCTTCTTTTCCCAGGCCATCCGTGTCCTGAACCAAGGACAACACCAGGACTAGTTTCCCTATTCAACACCACACACTTGTAGCAATATTACACTCTGCATTATCATTCATTTACAACATCACCTCTATAACATCAGCCTGCGCAGGTCAACATTACTGCACAATTGTACTTTACCTTGCACAATGTACATATTCCCAGTCAACTTTTGCTTCTACCACCTCTAAATCATCAAGTCATTATGCACTACTTAATACTCATATGCATACTTTGTACATACAGTATATATTTCTTCTTTCTCCTATTTTACGGTGTTGTATATATTCCCATAATCTCTTAATCTTTTTTCTTAATCTTAAAATGGTTAGATTTTTTTTTTATCGTAAACTGTGGGGAGAAAAGTCGTTCCAAGAATTTCAACACATGTCGTACTGTGTATGGTTACGTATGTGACCAATAAAACTTGAAACTTGATAATCTTTAATGATTCTTGGAATCTAGCCATTTTTGCAGAATTCCCCTTTTGGCTGCCAGAATAAGTAATGCGGAAGTACCATTTTCAGGCAGCAGTCATGCTTATCTGCTAAGTATGCCGGATTTTATAGATGCTTTTCTCCAGATAAGTTGGATATTCCGAGCACACTTTGCAGAGTGCAGTCAGCCTTACTATAGCATAGACAAGACCTAAGGTCTAACATAAACTACATTTAGCAGCAGTGCAGGAAATATTGAGATAAGCAGAAGAGTAGTGGACCTTGGCAGCTTACTGTTACGCACCACATTACAGGACATTCGGTTGATAAAAAATGCTTAATGTTCCTGGTTTGGAATGTGTTCTTTATGTTTGTGCAGTGATGATTATATTATACAAGGGACCTTTTTGTTGTACGGGGACAAAGGACATTGGAAACTCCCCAAGATTAATTTGTTTATGTCCCCAACACAGCTGGTCAAGGACAATTTTTCAAAATGACTGACAGGTGTTTCCCACTCAGTACACAGCCTTTTGGTTTCCACCTTTATTTTTGAATGGGTGGCAATGTGTACACAGTTTTTGTTACTTGTGATAAAAAGGAAACCGCTGATGGGAGGGGACAGTGCAGGACAGGACAGGTTCAATTGAAATAAGTGCAGTTTCTGCTTTGGTTTTGGTTGCGCTTCAGCATTGCAATCAATGGTATCAATGATGATGACAAAACATATCTTGTAACTGGTTTAGCATAGCACCAGCCATGTCAATGGGTTTGATTCCCAGGGAATTCATAAAATGATAACTGTATACCAATATAAATCACCAAATTTATCAAATTTATGCATTTGGCAGACGCTTTTATCCAAAGCGACTTAGTCAACTTATTACAGGGACAATCCCCCCCGGAGCAACCTAAATGCAAAAGTGTGCAGGCTAAGGCCATGAGCGGCTTAAAGAAAATGAATGTCACTTCTTTCTTGGTAAGAAAGTCAGATCTCTTCAATAATGAAGGAAACTGGTTTGTTTTTTAGTTCTCAGAAGCTTGCCATTTATAAACTTTAAAGACATTGCCATGGACATTTAGCTACTGAAGCTACTTAATGTTACTGTCCATTTTAGGTGGGTTTTGTCATTTGTTTAGCTTTACAGTAAGTGCAGAAAATGAAATAAATGTACCCGTGACGACTATTTTATACCTCAACAGCCCTGGAAAGTCCTCTTTGCAGTGATGTTTAATAAATGGGTCATTTTCAGGAAACGGTGCTGTCTGTTACCGATTATTTCATGTTTTGCTATAATTTGAAAAGGTCACTGCTGAGCTTTCAAGCAATCATATGTTCTTATCCAAAGTATCATGGTGGAGAAAGCCCAGATGGGACTTGTGATAGAAACCAAGTGTTTTTCCACTCATTTAAGGCAAATTGTAATTACCACAGAAGAACTTGAATGCAGAATGAGATGTTTTTGTCTGCAAGTAGTTTTCTTGTGTAGCTCAAAGTGGTGCTTGATGCCGGCCTTGATGCTCTGATGCAAATTATGAATGCGGCTTCACAACTGTAACAAAGTGGATAGCCATGGTCTACCTGCAAATTAATATTGTGGAGGATGAGAGTTTAAAAGATTTGTGGTAAGAGTGGTGCGCGGAGAAGGGGAGGGTGGCAGCTTTTGAGGAGGTATCATGTAAATGGCTGGAGATCTGGGATACATTTGATGGGAAATGGGGCAGTTACTTTGTGTTTGGGGTAGACTCTCGTGGAGGGGCTGTGGAGAGAGAAGTAGTTTTAAATGTGTATGATTATTTTATATATATATATATATAGAGAGAGAGAGAGAGAGAGAGTGTGTGTATACTTGTATGTGACCACAGGGGTGTTTGTTGGGGGTCAGGGTGGGGTTGGTGATTGGGGAGGGGTAATAGTGGGGGTTAAATGTTGATTCAGTGTATGTGGATATGTTTTGTATTTTTTTGTTATATGTATGAATCAATAAAAAATGTTTATCTGAAAGTCATGGGGACAAAGCAAACAAATGGTACTTTTTGTCAAGAATGACCCGGATTTACCCAAGCAGTCATGATAATTTTCCTACATTTTGACTGAGCTAAATGATTATGAAGCCAAGTTAGATTTCCCCATCACACCCCACTCTGACTGTTCTAAGGACATTTTCCTGTACAGCTTAATTTTGCACAGTAGCTTTTGCCATATCTCTGCACACACAGGGTGCGGTTCTTGATCTGTTGGCATTTAGGGAGTTTTTGTTGTTCAAAACTGAAAGAGACCCATTCATACACCACAAGTTCGTTGGCCATTCCTGAGCCGAAAGTTAAATCAAGGCAAGATTTTGAGAATGCTACAATGCCTATATGTTGACAAATGACAAAAAAGTGCTTTAAATATTTAAGTCTCTGAAAGGAACGGAAATGTGAATTAAATGCAAATACAAGTCTAACGTGTGTAAGAACAGAGCAACATTATTTCCATTATTTGCACAGAATAATGTTTCAAACAGCTCACACTTAACAAATATAGTGTACGGAGCAATCCACTAATCTCTCCCCTGATAAATATATTATATACAGTACACGTACATGCAAACTGTTGCCTCTGAGTATCTGACAAAATCTGATGTTTCCTTATGGAGCGAGAGATCCAGTGACAAATAAACTGGATCTAGGACTTACCCTCACACTTAATGCTTGGCCTAAGAATTCGATTTCAAAGGGAGTTGTGACGTTTTTAGATAAAACTGTGTTCTCTTCAGGCTGACAGCTGCACCTGCAAACAAAACACAAAAGGCACCAAAATACACAAATACAAATACACAAGTGAACAGTTCAAATTGTACAAAATATTTAATTGATTTTCTCCCCTTGATACATTTGATAAAACAATTTTAGGACAATTAAAATTATTTATTTTACAGCCTCTAAAATCAATCTTCACCATATTAAGACTTTATTAAAAGCCATCATTTGGCTTTACAGTATTATGATAAAAAAAAAAAAAAATCCGCTCTCACTCAAAAAGAAATAAAAATGCACCATGCACCACAGAATACTTCAATTGCATCATGGCTAAATTAAACTGAGCAGATGATGTAATTATTCTCACAAAAATTTGATCAGTAAAACCATTTAATCCATTAGTGAACTAAATATGGCAACTAAATAAATAACAGTCGATGCAAATTGAAAGAACAAATTTCATTCACTAACAACAATAAAGGCAACCATTAAAGCTAGTGACCTGTTACCTGGATGAATATCTTACCTAGCCAAAAAAGAAGGAAAAAAAGCTAAGAACATACATGGTGGCCAAAAATGTTTTGTATTTGGACACTTAAGCCAAACAATCTTTGCCTTACATATAACAAAATATCAAACCAAGTGCCATTCATATTAAAGAAATATACAATTTTTCCAAAATAAATTTGTTAGGTTTCAAATGATAAATATATAGATATTGTTCAAAATGTAGACACTATTTTAGTTGTCAAAGTTAGTGGAACTACACCTGTGGTCACTCTGCTAGTACACTTGTATTAGAACTTGTGGGGAACAGATTTTATATACATTCACAAATAAATGAATCAGAGACCAGTTGGTTAAAAGTCATAACTCAGAAAAGCCCCAGAAAAGTAGTTCTGAGGAAAGGTCTTGCATGTTTTTTGCTTGCAAAAGCCACTTGGTTTGACACTGTGTTATAATGCAATTACAATTTTAAGTTTGTCAAGTGTCCAACATGACGCTTAGGCGGTTATTGCTAGGAAACGAATGGGATCCCAGAGGGTCACTATGGCTGTTATCAAACAACTTTCAAGCAATAAAGGTTGACACGAAACAGTAGAATGAAAATTACATAAGAACCCCAAAAAATGACATTTCATAAATGGTTACAGTCCATAGATGAAATTAATGATGCCCTCAAGCATGTCCTTGTATCCTTGAATGTTTGAACAGAATCGATTCTCCCAGTTCAAACATGCCATTGCAATACTGTGGATTTCATGTAGCCCTTCAATATAATAACTTATAATCTTCCCAAAAATAACCGTGTGGAACATTAAACCTTGTGGCAGTAAAAAGTCATGCACAGAAAGAGCAACAACGGCTGACAGCTCTTGGTCCAAATTTGATACAGTCAGATACAAAAATCTTCTTTCCATCCATATGGTTGGCAGTGGAGTTGAGGAGGATGACCAAGTATCTCCACATATCTGAAGAGTTCTAGATGGGCAAGATAGGCTTGTAGGGAAAAGGGGCATTGTCAGGTGTTACCTAGAGTTCTGAGGGAGGAGTTTCTTAAACAGACTGCCCACTGCCATGTCCACCCTCATCACCATGGTAATCCCCAACATCACAAACACACTGCCCAAGATGAAGCCACATGCCTCAAACATCAGTCTGTGGAAAAGAGAAAGATAATTATATAATGGTTCGGAGATTTCCAAAGAGGGGTACATGTACTTCAGGATGCACTATCCAAGGGATACTCAATTTTGCTTTGCTAAACCTTCAAAACAAAAATGACAACATTAAAATATTAGGGCTTTCAATACAATATCAAAACATGATTAAAGCTGAAGTGTCTAATTTTGACTGGGCTGGTGTCATTGTCTGGTGTGAATGGCTTTCATGTTCATTCCACAGCATCTCTATCGGGTTAAAGTCTGGGCTCTGACTAGGCCGCTCCAAAATGTGGAATGCCAAAATGTTCTGCCATGGACACATGCCTGTTTTCCATATAGTAGACTCATGAACGGAGATGTTTAACAGTCCCAATGATTCCTTCAAATCCCTAGGGTTCTTTTTTACCTCATTGAGCATTCTCTGATGTACCCTTCAAGTCATCTTGAATGAACGGCCACTTCTAGGGAGAGTAGTCACAGTACTAAATTGTCTCCATTTATAGACAGTTTGTCTAACTGTGGACAGATTAATATCCAAGCTCTTTGAAATACCTTTGTAACCCTTTCCAGCTTAATGCAAGTAACAATTATTGATCGTAGGTCTATTTTCTACATGTCAGCCGATGCTTCTTGTGAAAAGCAAATTCAAAATGTAATGAGCTGTATTAGTCAAAGTAGCTCTTACCCACACCTCCAATCTTGTTTCATTAATTAGTAATTAGCTTTTGTTGATGTCATTAGCCTAGGGGTTCACATAATTTTTCCAACCCACACTGTGACTGTTTGAATAATGTATTCAATATGTACATGAACAATACAATAATTTGTGTTATTAGTTCAAATAGATTGTGTTTGTTCATTATTGTAACTTAAATGAAGTTCAAACCAGACTTTAAGACAAATTTATACATAAATGCAGGTAATTCCAAAGGGTTCACATACTTTTCCTTTCCACTGCTAAGCAAGTCATTTAAAGGTTCATTTTGTCAAACTGTAA
The DNA here is from genome assembly GCF_025860055.1 of Xyrauchen texanus. Classification (NCBI taxonomy): domain Eukaryota; kingdom Metazoa; phylum Chordata; class Actinopteri; order Cypriniformes; family Catostomidae; genus Xyrauchen; species Xyrauchen texanus. The sequence goes on from NC_068319.1 coordinate 22,338,705, forward strand.
ACAACCGTTTACAGTTTGACAGCGACCCGTCCATCCCAACACAACAACATTGACTTAACCAATGGCGTTAGTTTGGGGGTGGGTATATCGGTTTAATTGATCAAAACAAGATGGGGAGCTTATTCGAAGTTGGTGACACTTACTTGGGTGCAAACACTTTCCAGACCATGAGGTGTCTTCTGAGGATAGCTGCAGCACAAACCGATGCAAGAACCTAAAAGGTAAACAAGTGAGAGATTTACATTTATGTTTCCACAAAACTACATTTTAAAAATTGACAATTCATATGACTGCACTGTTCAAGTTACAACCTAACCATGATTCTACTATACATGACTGCCTAAACCCTATACTACTCATGCATTCATACCCAAATATGTCCCTACAGAGGACCACGAAGACAAGGTAAACCTTCAGAGTCTTTACAGGTCTGTGAGTGTTCATGTGTGCATGAAGCCTCATTGATGTTAGCCTAATTTGAACGCACCTGCGCTCCATTTACAAAGAGGTAGCGTGCAGCGAGCTGCAAGAGAGCTGCGCTGAACTTCTGAGGGTTTTCTCTTAGTCTCATCTCCATGACCGCATCCTCAATCTCCTGCCCTCTTGCTGAGCGTGTAGATGGAGCCCCACGCACCTCGCACACCAGAGGCCAGAACAACAGCAGAGGACAGCTAACTGCATGCACAAATTAGCAACGTGATAATGGAGAATTTTGCAAAGTTAAAAAGAAATTAAAGTGTACATGATTTGAGTGTTCATTAATAATATTCATGTGATATCCTTTCACAAGGTCATTTGGCTGCTTACTCAGAACAAGTAGATCAGAGAAATGTAAAATAATGTGGGCATTCAAGTATTTAATAATTTTCTTATTCCTAAATATTTACACAAGTAGGACAAGTTCCTGGGACAACATTCCTATCAACCAATCATAGCCCTCTGATTTAAAGCTCTTTAAAATGTATTTGCATTCACGTACATTTAAATATGGCACATCAAGACAGAATTTAAGTCTGTTCTTTACATAAAACTATCGTATGTATGAGACACCTACATTCTTTTCCACTCATTGTGCTATGTCTCACTTTTTAAAAGCAATAACATGTTCGGTCTGAATGGCCCATTATGGTGATTTGTTTTGGTTATTTTAAGTGTGCAACAGCCTCCTTCCCCATTCACTTTGATTATATGGACAAAGCAGCATGAACATGCTTTAAATTATCTCATTTTGTGTTCCACATAAGAAAGAAACACATCCAGGTTTGGAACGAGATGATTTTGAGTAAATTGTGTCAACTATTCCTTTAAGGGTTATGGCTGAGATTGTTTGACAGGAATGCTGATACTGAAAGAATTACAATGTGAATCATGTTGGGTATATCCCTATGCTTAGGTCATGCTTACCTGCAAAGATAATATGAGAGGAGAAAGTGTTGAGGGTCACCAGTGAGGCAGGAAGCACAGTGCCAGTGTGACCCTGAGGAAAGCCCACAAACGCAGCACCCCACTGGATGGAAGGGAAGGTTGGAAGATGTCCAGTTGCATGGAAAAACTGGGCAGCCGCCAGAGACCATGAAACAACCGGAGCCCATGGCACACTGAAGTCATCTGAAAGGGGAAAGTAAAGATGGGAGAATAGATTGAAGGACAGAAGTGTAGATGCACTTATGGCAATAGCTACGTAAAGCATAAGGTGTAGTAATACTGTATTACTTCTTACTTAAGCGTCTCTGCAGGCTGGACAGGGTGGTGCTACAGGCGTGGATGTGCAGCACAGCTCCGGCCTCCAGCAGAAGTAGGAGAAATGCTAAGGACATTCCCTCAGGGTGGAGCAGCAGGAGTGCAAGTCCCAGAAGCCCACACAGCAGGACTAGGGGGGCTGAGTACACTGTACCTAGTCCATATGCCTCCACGGCTGGCCTGCCGTTTGCTTCACGGTCCTCAGTGACTCCATCTTCCAGCGAGTGTCGGATTCGCTGATATAACTGTGGTATAAGGTGGTGAAGTTCAGCTTGCGGACTAATGCCCGTGCTGGCTCGGTACTTGGGGGGTGGTAGGGATGATCCCCGAGAGTTCAGGGGTGTCCGAGACTTGAGGAACACAGTCATAGGATCCACCCATAATAGCAGAAGCCCCACGCTCAGGAGGCAAAAGATGGCCCGTGGCAAAAACACCTGGGCAAACCCGATCAGCTCGGACAGGTGTCGAAAGGTGTCTTCTGGGGTGGCACTCACTGCCCAGTGCAGCCCCATGCAAACACAGGCCAGAGGTAAAAGGAAGCCGGCTGAGAACACAGTCAAACTGGAACAGTTAAGGTTCCCATAGTGTCTGAGCCAACGATGTAGAATGTACGCCCACATGGCCAGTGAGGCCACAGAGATAACGTAGTGGATGTTACGCAGTTGGCTGTCCTGTATACGGGAGAGAGGGAAGAGAAAAGGGGAGGGCTGGCAGGTGCCATGCTCCTCTCGACAGTTGTGGAAGGAGAGGGAGAGGTAGAGTGATCCCACCAGCAGAGCCAACCACACCAACAGGATGGTGGCCTCCCGCCGTATCACTGAAGATGGCAATGCTGTTGGGAGCAGCAGAGGGGGCTTTTGGGTATCTGGTGGGGGAAGTGGCACCAGGAGTCCATCCCAGTTGAGGCGCAGAGGAACATATACACTCAACGAGAAGAGCAAGAAGGTAACTACATGACCTTCGTAAATTACGTAACTGTCCGACAGCAAGGAGGCACAGCGCAAGTAAAGCACCAGCAGGGCCGGTGTGAGGACGTGAAAATGAGGCCACCTAACTTTCTGAGAAATTCCACAAGTCCACCATAGAAACAAAACCTCAGATGAAAGTGCTGCAGCTCCCAGGCACCATGAAAGCTCCAAATAACCTTGTGAAAACAGCTGACCAGCAGCTACTACAAGACCCACCACCAACCCTGAAAGAATTGACATCTTTGACAGACCTTCCTTAATTATTATATGAGATAACTCAGAAAGGATGTAACACAAGATACAGGCAATCCCCAAGATTAAGAGCCCTGCAGCCATTTTGAAAGGGTTGAAACGGGCCCAGGAGATTCTACAAGTCTCCCTGACAGCTGTCAAATAATTCTGCATTGAGACGACTAGCTCAGGAGGGGGTGGATGGCCCTCATGGACAGTGGCCAAGTACTGAGAGGAAAGGCTTGAGAAGTCAGCCTGCAGCCGCGACAGACTGTCTGGTGGGATGTCTTTGGCCATGTTAGAGTAGGTCTCCAAAAAGCGGTTCACCTTCAAAGTAAAAAAAATTATCAGACAGATTTTTTTGTTGTTTTGCTCATTCAATGAAAATGCACAATTTCACAAAAACAGGCATATCTGTGCTTAAGCCCGGGGGCCCGCAGCAACAGGAAACGGGAGGCCCAGTCGTGGTACTGTCCCATTGATGTTCTCGGGAGGGTGTATGTAAACGCATTCTGCAGAAGACACTGATGTAAACATAGATAGGGTTTTCCAATGGCTAAACCCGTCTGTGTAGGGCCCCGATGACTGGGCCAAGCGAAACGATAAGCCCCAGGGCCCAGGACAACCTTAATGCGGTCCTGCGTACAGTGGCGTCAAAAATCTGAAATCACTGGTGAAATGCTTCTATTTTGTTTTCTTTTCTAATATGTGAACAGTGAAAAGTATGATTACAAATGTAATGTAACTTTCAGAATATCTCAGTAATATTTGCTTTCATGGCAGAATGTGTTCGAGTTGGCATGGACTCCACAAGTCTATTCAAAACCTGATGAACTTCATTATCTCAGCATGATTTGAGAATGTAACAATGTGCATCTTGTGTGCTCTGTGGTCTCTTTTGACCCCCACTGTTTATAATAAAGCCTTAACACACAGTATGCAAGCAGATGAAGAGAAATCCCTCTAACCTGTTTGACATTAATCCACAGCGCCTCTGCCTGGCTAAGTCCTGTAGGTGCACTCTGGGAGCCATTCTGAGGAAAAAGCGGCAGAAGAACCTGGCCCACACTGCTATAGGGAATGGGAACTCCCAGTAGCAATGCCAGTGTTGGTACCAGATCAGTTTGAGGAACTACCTCAGGTTCCACCTACAATGCAAGTGTTAATTAAACAAGTAAAAATAAGGGTTTTTGTTTTCAGATTTTTTCTAATTTTAAGAAAAAAAATTAATATAAAATTTTTTTAATTTAAAAACAAGATATGAATTGAATGCAAGATATGGAATTGTAAATCATACATCAGCAGTGTTCTGGCAATAATAATTTTCACTTGGCATTTCAAAGGCAGTGATTCCTTGACAGATGTCAAGTAAGTGTTGAATCTCTATATTAACCAATCAGCAGCTATATACAGTTGCTTACCCAAACATTCAGCCATGTTGCAGACTTTTTGCTGTGTCAACTCAAGATATTCAGTATTCCCATCTGGGCACCCAATTAAAAATTTCCTTAAGGCACTTAATTACAGAACAATAAATACAGAGAAAACATAAGTGTCTCTTTACCTGGGAGCCTGGTGCTGGGAATAAGGGTGATGAACTGTAGAGAAACAGGGCAGCATCTGTCTCTTTCTGGCTCTCTCCACCATGATCCCCAGTGTCTGTCATTCCATGATCTCCCATCACCACCAAGAGAGTGTCATTCTTCAAACGCTTTATCACTGACCTGGGGTCAACAGTGTGACAGCAGCAGATGGGGAACGAATGAATATATGCAAGAACATTTAGTAAAACTGTATTAACTTGACAGAATGTGGGCAGCAAAGAGAGAAATGCTGAAGCTAACCTGATGACTCCATCCATCTGGGAGAGTTTCTCAGCCATAGCAGGGTGATCTGGGCCAAATCTGTGCCCACAGTGATCTACACCCAGGAAGTGAGCAATCAACACATCCCAATCATCCCCTTCCACTGATGAGAGAAAATAAAGCCCTTTAGCCACTCATTCAACCAATTTTCACTTGGAATTAAAAGGATAGTTCACCAAAAATTTTAATTCAGTCATTATTTACTAATGTAGTTTCAAAGCCAATTACTTTCTTTTTGAAAACACATCACCTACTAATGTAAATGCTAATGCGTCCTCAGGCAAACTGGACAACATCAAAGAACCGCCTCCTCAACTGTCAATCATCCATTGCGCTAAAGCAAGTCACAGTAGCGGACTCAAACCAACAAAATTTTTTGAGAGGGTGTCACGCCTACTGACTGACTTTGCGGGGATCTCACTTTCTTCTGTTGGAAGTATTTCACACTTGCCAATTGAGGATGGTGTCAATTGAGACATTCCGACCCCCTTCGACCTTCTCGCTGATTCTCTTTCATGTAGAACTTGTGATTGTGTATTTTTTCCCTTGGGAATTGTCACAAAGTGTCCATACACAACTTCAGTGAGTAAAGAATTTATTCAACAAATGCAGATTTTTCTGGATTCGATTTCTGATTTTATTATTTTAGTGTAGGAGGTCTCCAGAAAATCACTGTGGATTACAATTGCTGTTTGTGATTATATGCAGCTAATGGGGCTTTTCCACTGCACGGTACAACTCGACTCAACTCTGCTCGCTTTTTTGGGGTTTTCCAATGTGGATATTACCTGGTACCAGATACTTTTTTTAGTACCACATTGGTCAAGGTTCCAAGCGAGCCAAGCAGATACTAAATGTGACGTAAAAATCCTGCAGATCACTGATTGGTCAGAGAGAATCGTCACTACCAGAGTCACTGCATGTCCGACACGTGACATCAACCCGCTCGTTTTAAAGTTAGCAACAGCGATAACAGTATCATTTGTTCACAAGACTTTCGAACTGTGAATAAAGAAATGGCTGTGCGCAAAACCATGCCATGGTCAATAAACGAGGTGCAGACGGTCCACTCGTTAGCGATGAGCGAAACGATAAAGTCTCTCAGGAAGTGTCTCAGCTGTTGGCTGCACACGGCTACCACTGTACCTACAAACAGTGTAGACCACAGAACCATCACGGAAAAGTGGAAGTGGTTCGACCGAACGGACGCTATCTAGACCGGCGAGCAATGGGAGGGAGAGTGCAATGGATGTACCTGGATGGTACCTTTTGATATGTTATGCTCTATATTCTGCTTGAAAACTTCACTTTATTTAGCTGACCAGATACTTGAAGCTTGCTTCTAAAACAACCAGGCCAATTTAGCTGTTACACTTGTGTAAAAAAAAAAAATCACCATGCAACAACTGCTTTATGCAGCACAATGAGCTAGTAGCTAACAGCTAGCAGTTGTGTTATTGTTTTGGTCAGTTTGTGTCATGTTTATGACGATGTCACGGCAGTAGAGGCGGCGCAACTATAACGATCAGCCTATAATCCCACCCACGTTGAGGGGCACTAAACTGCAGTGGAAATGTAAGCTCAGAAAAGTAAAGTGAGTAGAGGCGAGTCGAACCGTAACCTGCAGTGGAAAAGTGCCATAAGTTGCTTATGAAAGCGTTCAGATCAGCATGATCTTCAGCAAAAGAAGAAGCTCACTTCTAGTGACTGGCCAGCAATTATTAAATCTGAGAAGAAATCAGCTAGTGTGACTCCGGCCTTAAAAGAAAATAATGGTCCGATTAAAAAATATGTTGATGTGTATATAATACTGGCACTTGACTACAATAAATAAAAAATAAAACATCTCACCTCAAAACATCACATCTGCAGTGAGGTTACAATTTTAATGTATATTTGGAAGCAAAAGTGCTGTCTTTGTGCTTTTATTATTTATTACTTCTGGACTTTTTTTTTCACTAGTAACACAGACTTAAACCCTATTTGGACGGCAATTGTTTCTTAGGGTGATGTCTGTAAAAGAACATTTTCATGGCTCCTCTGTGATAAAACTCATGCGTTCGGATGAAAATTAAATCACATGCAAGACTTTTTGTCTATCACATGATTGCAGTTGCGCTTGTTAAAAGAAAATCCACAAACTGTATCCTCTGTATTTGCATTTAAATGTGTTTGGAATTACACTAAAGTGAAAATACTTTTTTTAAAGCATGAGGGAACCGCACTGCAATACTGCGGATATTTACAATGTACATTTTCACATATGGAGCCAGACAAAATTCTTGCAATTAAATAAATCAAGAAACCGTAGGGACAAGACTGTTTATCAACGCAGCCAGATAAATCTGTCAACGGGGTTGCGCATGTTTCGTCACCTGCATCACCTCAGTTGCGCCGCTTGCATGCTCTCTCCTAAGCGCATACAAGCAGAAGTAAATGTTTCTACATTAAAATGTGATGCATTACAATTTTATTACATTGCTGCCATAATAATGGACCATTTAAAAAGTTTACATGATCTGGCTCTCGTTTTTCATTCCCACTCACTATGGTGAAGTGGCGACGTAATTTTATTAATGTAATTTATTGCACAATCCTGCAACTTTCACAACTGTCCATTACCATCAGAGCTGTTACCACGTGCAGAGCAAATGTACGGCACTTAGCAGTGGTCAAAAAGTATTTCCAAAATGGCTTTTGGATTATAAACTCAGAGATGTGGATTCAGACGGCAATAAAATCACTGACTACCCCCTGTAAATGCTGTAATTACCTCAAGTCTCCATGTAAATTATTTGCTGTACGAATAGGGCTTTAGTTTGTAGTCCAAAAATCTAAGACCCTCATCTTTTGCTACTACAGTTAACACAACTTGCAGACTCTGTGTTTACAGTGTAAACAATAGAGATGTTTATGTCTATTTAAAAGGTAAACAATGCAGCTGGTTCCTAACTGGAATGCCAATTCATTGTGCTTACTGGTTGGATAGATGTTCTGGAGAATGCCATTGTCCACCGTATGTAAGTCCTTCACGTTGAAGGAGGGGAAGGGCAATGATCTGTGGAACTTCTTGGGGAAGAGACTCAACCAGGTATCATCCCCCATAAAGACAACTCTCTTGCCTTTAAACCAAGAGGAGAAAGACAACCATTCAGAAGAGATACAAGCTAAAGTCTTTTCAATCTGAATATAAATGCAGATTAATTTAATTACATAAAATAGCTGGTCTATTCAATTTATACAATTTAACTAGTGTGAATAATGTATTATGATTTCTGACAATAGAAAGGATCGCTGTAATATATTGCCATGTAAAATATATTGCTTTTTTGCTGTGGTGAATCTTACAAAAAAATTTGTTCAGAACACATTTCACCTCAAAATCGAAATAAAAGAATAAAATTATATATTGCAAATTTTTGTTATGAAAGAAAAGCACATTTCCACCTAAAACCTCATTACCATAATACATCCAGGCATTAAACTTTTTAGTTTTCTTATTATTGTCATTAGAATCTCATTACTTCAAGTATTTTTTTACTATATTATAGTTAGAAATTACTGTAATAAAATGATATTTTTTTGTTTAAGTCAGCATACTGTAAATTAAAGGCAGTACAACAAATACTACCATGAAGTATAAATACTTTAAAATTAAAATAATTTATATTATTTAACATTACAGTAAAGAAAATGTTATTTTTTTTTTACATTACAGTAATAAGAATTGGGTTTAGAAATGCGTTTACTTGTCAGAAAAATAATGGTAACGGTCATCAAATTGGCATCATTTTTTTTAAATAAAAATGTATTTCTTACTGTTGTACTATGATTAGAGGAAGATATACCACCAAAGCATATTTTGACAGGTTTTGTGAGATTCACCTGGAGATAAAAGTAATTAAAGGAAAATCATGATACACTCACTCACCCACTTGACCCAACTGGTGCACCAGATTGTCCTCCAGAATGGCATTGGAGGCAAAGTTGTTCCCCACATCAATGAAAGTGGGCAGAGAACCTGTTGTAAAGCCTTTGATCCTTTGCATGGTAGTGGTAGGTGGATCAGCCTGAAAAGTGTAGAGCCTCGCATGAGAGGGGTGTGATGATGCCATCTCATCTAAAACTGGTAGCTTGTTCTCAAATGGCTTGGGAGCGGTGTTCTCAGGGTCATAGCGGGTGAAGTCTGCTTTGAGGGCATCAATGATCAGAACCACTGCCCGACGAAACCGAGGCTCGCTCAGGCAGAAGTCCCCCTTCACATGGGCTCCTGGAGATAACACATCAGCACAGGTACTGGTTCTGTTCACCTCCAGCCTGACTAGAAGGAAGCCTCCAACAAACAGGAAGATGCCCACATAGAACACAGAGCAGACCCAGATGAGGGGCACCAGGACTGGAAGTCTCTTCATTCTAGACCAGGGGAACAGACGGAGAGTGTGTATGCATATCAAACCAACAGATCATATCAACATATATACAATACACATTCACGGAGCACTATTGGGAACACCTGTATGCCTACTTATTCATGTGATTTTCTAATCAGCCAATCGTGTAGCAGCAGTGCAATGCATAAAATCAACAGTTCAGAAGCTTAAGTTAATGTTCACATCAACCATCAGAATGGGGTAAAAAATTTGATCTCAGTGGTTTCGAACGTGGCATGATTGTTGGTGCCAGATGGGCTGGTTTGAGTATTTCTGTTAACTGCTGATCTCCTGGGATTTTCACGCACAACAGTCTCTACACGGTTTACTCAGAATGGTGCCAAAAACAAAAAATATCCAGTAATTGGCAGTTCTGCGGACAGAAATGCCTTGTTGGTGAGAGAGAGAGAGAGAGAGAGATCAACAGAGAATGGGCAGACTGGTTGGAGCTGACAGAAAGGCTATGGTAACTCAGATAACCACTCTGTACAATTGTAGCGTGAAGAATATCATCTCAGAAAGCACAACACGTCGAACCTTGAGGCGGATGGTCTACAACAGCAGAAGACCATGTAGGGTTTCTCTTCTGTCAGCCAAGAAAAGAAAACTGAGGATGCAGTGGGCACAGGCTCACCTAAACTGGACAGTTGAAGACTGGAAAAAGTAGTCTGGTCTGATGAATCTCAATTTCTGCTGAGGCACACAGATGGTAGGGTCAGAATCTGGCACCAACAGCATGAATCCACGGACCCAACCGGCCTTAGTCCAGGCTGGTGGCGGTGGTGTAATGGTGTGGGGAATATTTTTTTGGCACACTTTGGGCCCGTTAATACCATCATTCATCACTTGAGTACTGTTGCTGACCATGTGCATCCCTTCATGGCCACAATTTACCCATCTTATAATAGCTAATTCCAGCATGTTAATGCATCATGTCACAAAGCAAAACTCGTCTAAAACTGGTTTCATTAACATGACATTAAGTTCACTGTTGTTCAGTGTCCTTCCCAGTCACCAGATCTGAATCAAACAGAACACCTTTGGGATGTGGTAAAACAGGAGATTCACAGTATGAATGTGCAGCTGACAAATCAGCAGTGATGCAATCATGAGCACATGAACCAGAATCTCAAAGGAATGGTTCCAATGAAGAATTAAGGCTGTTTTGAGAGCAAAGGGAGGCCCTCCCCAGTATTAGCATAGTGTTCCTTATAAAGTGCTCAATGAGTGTATATTAGCATCTATATTAGCATCTTTGAGCATACTATTTTCCGCATTGCACTAAGAAATAGTAAATACAGGGGCTGTGTTTTAAAACCTAGCTGTCTTCCTAGACAGCTTAAGTGCATTCAATGATGCCCAAAACTGCTGTTACTGGGTGGGTAACTCACTACTCACCATCATAAGTGCATATGATGATTTCCTGCTATGTAGGAACTCACTGCTCACTAGTAAGCTACCTTTGTAGACAGCACAAGCACATTCAATAACACTGAAAACTGTGGTCTAATATAGAAATAAAACACTCACTACGAGCTGCCTTTCTAGACAGCAGAAGCACACTTGATGATGCCCAAAACTAAAACTGCTGTCTACTAGAAAAGTACCACACTAACTAAAAGGTGCCTTTCAAGACAGCATAAGAACATTCGATGTTGCCCAAAACTGTTGTCTACTGAAGTATCACACTGCCTTTCTAGACAGCATAGGCACATTCATTGTAGACTAAGACTGCTGCTACTGGGTGCATAACTGTCTTTTCACTAGTGAGCTGCCTTTCTAGATAGCATACCGAAGTGCTTTCAATGATGTCCACAACTGCTGTCTACTAGATTAGTACCAATATCACTAGGAGCTGCCTTTCTAGACACATTCAATGTTGCCCAAAACTGCTGTCCACTAGGTGTGGTACCACCAGGACCCACACCAGCCGACTTCTTCCCCTAAGCAGTTAAACTTTTGAAGTCTTAATCTCTCACGATCAATATCAGCACTGCACTTTATTAATCTCACACTGGACTGTCATAAATATATTCTCTCTTAACAACACACGGGCAACTGACTATCAACCAACAGCCTGAATGTCAATACAGCACAATACAACCTACTGTATATTTAACATATACAATTTGTATTGTGTGTATTGTATACTGTATATTGTACATTCTATATTATTATTTGTATACTGTGTTGTGTGTAATTATGTGTATATTAGATATGTAAATTGTGTTGTATAAATCTGATGTTTATTGTAAATTGATATGTCTCGTCACCGTCATGACTGCTATGTTACTCGGAACTGCACCCAAGACATTCACCAACTGTTACACTTGTGTATATAGTTGAGTGACAATAAAGGGATTTGATAAGCATGTTCAATGTTGCCCAAAACTGCTGTCCACTAGGTGTGCAACCATCTTCTCACTAGTGAGTTGCCTTTCAAGACAGAATAAGCACATTCGATGTGGCTCTAAACTGCAGTTACTGGGTAGGTAACTCTCTACTCACCAGAGAGCTGCCTTGTAGACAGAATAAACGGATTCAAAAATGGCCAAAATTGCAGCTACTAGATAAGTAACACACTACTCACTATATGTGTTTTTTTTTTAAACAGCAATGCTTCACTGAACAGCATGTGACTGTGTGTTTGATGCCCAAACATGCTGCATACTAGGTAGGTAGCTAGATTTTGAGACACAGCCATGCTGAACTGCAAGAAACTGCAAGTTATACACAGGGTTGGAGTAACGAAATACAAGTAACGGAAATACGTATTTAAAATACAAAATATAATTAACTGTATTCCACTACAGTTACTAGTTAAATAATTGGTATTTAGAATATAGTTACATTCAAAAAGTATTTAGATAACTTTGCATTTTTGTGTCGTTTGTTTAATTTAAAATTTAGTCCTTTCAAGATGGAAAAATTTATAAATATATAAATGATTCGATCCAAAGTGCATTTGAACAGCGGTGAAACACTTTCTTATGTGTTACATTCATACAAGCAGACAGAGAAGTAAGTTTGAAGTAAGTTTGGAGCACAAGAAATAGAAATAAACCTTGTGTAAATTGTCAGCTTTATGCTAAGCTAAAATGCTATTTTTTAGCCATTTTACATGCACATGTTACCAGGCCCGATCATATTTTTGCATCAGGAAAATTCACGTTGGATCGTAATTTCATTTTTTCTAGTAAGACCTTTGATAGTAGGGAAAAAATCATATTCTTGATAATAATCTTTGTATTGTTTTCCTGTAAGAATATCTAAAAATCCTTAAAACAAGATCAATTTGATTTATCTTGTTTTAGAAACAACACTGCATAAGATATTTAGGTTTTTCAGAGAATGTATTTTTAACATGTGTATTTTGTCTTATTGTACTGGCAGAATTTATATAGTCAAAACAAGTGAAAAAAATCAACCAGTGCTGAAGAAATAATCCAATGTATTTAGAACACGTTACTGACCTTGAGTAATCTAACGAAATACGTTACAAATTACAGTATGTATTCTGTAATCTGTAGTGGAATATATTTCAAAAGTAACCCTCCAAACCCTGGTAATACATATAAACTCAAAAATGGAACACCACCAACTATTACGACTTTCTCGCCAGCAAATGTTACTTGAAATACATGCTACATGGCCCAAACTAGCATATAATGCGATGCACGTAAGACTGAACCCATAAAGGCATGTCAGGGGCCGATGCTGTATTCATGTGTGTGCATGAATACTGTACTGACCTTGCTTCGCTCTGTTTGTCCTCTCTCTTTTCAGCTCGGTCTTAAATAGAGAAGTACACACGCCATCCACTGCAAGAGGACTAAAGTTCCGCAGAATTAACGACATCTGTCAGTGATGTTATCTGGGCCTCAATGGTGTACTAGGCTCGGTGACATGCATGTCGGTTTTGTTGTAATATTGGTCATCTCGCAGCCCGGTTTCCACTTCCGTTGACATGCGCAGTTAACGGCAGAGATTGTTTTCTTTGTAAATGTAACAACCTCCGCGGCTCTGTCATAGGCGAGCGCAAAACTAGTGTGTTAAGACAGTAAGTCACCGTTTGCGGATACCATACAAATGCATGGGGAGAGACGGAAACTGCCACTTACCTGTCGCAAAATTGTCTGTTTTCTATTAATATAAAGCTATTTTATCGTAGTAAACTCTAAAACTAGTTCATGCTAAAATGATTGTTTGTTGTAAAACATGTTCAAAATTAGCGGACAGGTGGTCTATTCACCAAGCAATGAGCTTTTTCCTCACAAAAGCAGTTTATTGAGTGCAATGAAGCTTCTTCTCCATAGATATCTATTTAAAAAAGGCATCTTGTCTCCTCACCAGTGTACCACCCATAAATTGTTTATGTAACCCCCGCGTTATGCTACATTTACAGGTACTATAAGTAGAAGGGCTCTGGTTGACGGTTGCTTTTGAGGGGAAACTATCAAAATTAAAGTCCCGCATTGCATCGAATGATTGTCAAAATAAAAACCTTATTGAAACTACATCACTTTGAAAAAACAACAGCATGAAACTGGTATATATGGGTGTATATCACGACGCTTGTCAAATTAGTTTTTATTGGTAGTTATCCACTTTTTTTTCTTATTTTTATTTCTTTTTAGAAGTTTTCTGCAAAATATTTTATATCCAGTATGGACATTACCAAAATATAAATTATGTTTATTACAGATGCTATATGGCCATTTTTGCATACTTTGGCTTTATATGAGAAACGTGAGGGCAATGGGGTGAAGGGAAATTAAATGAATAAGAAAAAATTAACAGAAAATGACATAGCAATTAATAACTACTTACATTATTAATAATAAAATATATTAATAATAATATTAAACCTCTGTTTGATCTGTGGATGGCTCAATTCACTCCTTACATAATCTTGGTCAATATGTAATCATCGAATGTCACATGCACACAGTCTATCTATATTTTTACTATCTTTTAATTTGCTTTAAAAGTGTGCAAAACATTGTCACAGTGCAAGCACAACAACAGGCACATGTTCCAGTTACAGTGACATCAGATCTGTGAGCACAATCAATCATTTCCTTTTGTAAGATGCCAAAACCCACTAACTTCAGAAAGGAAATGACCTTTCATTAAACATTCAACCAATCCATCCCAAACTTACACCAGTAACCACTGATCACAATAAAAGAACGTCTGATCAAAAGAGCAACAATGAAGGTCATTTACTGTGGAAATAATAGCACATCTGTTTGTCGAGCGAGATGTGCCACCCAGCTGCTGTCAGGTACACAGAGACCAGCCTGTCCATCCAAAGCATGTGATGCCAGGCAACATATAAAAAGATTTGCCGCAAACGAGTGATTCAAAGCGCACACTCAAATTAATTTGTTTGACCTTGTTCAGCATCCACCCTTTTCATCCAAGATGAGAATTGTTGTACCAATAATCGTCTTTGTTGCAGTGGCAGGGTTCCACCATGGTAAGATTCAAATATACCAGTCTGTGTAGTTTGCTATCTGTTTTGTCTTTATTTAGATTTTTTTAGAAATACAATTTTGGACCAAAAAAGTAGCTTTTGTTAAAGGGTTTAAAATAATTACAATAAAAATATCAATAAAAAAAATAACAAATAAATATTTTTATTTTTCTTGAAATTGTTCAATATCCTTTAAAATAAATGTTAATATATATTTTTTTATTAAGTGTGGCCAAATTGATGTGCATTCACACTCTAATGTAAATTACAACTAATGGACAAAGTTATTTAAATAGCTGTATTCAATAGTTGTTGATTTATTGGCTTATGATGAAATTCTTAATATTAGTTTTGTATAGAAGCTAAGAACAGCAACAACAAAATAATTTTTGGCACAACAATTCTGATACTTCCACTTTTAAACTTTGTCTGAATGAAAATAAATATATATTTACATTTTTACTACCTGTAGTGATTTCTGCATCTCTGGAATTACATGAAAGGACTGAATCACCCGAAGAGAGTGGTAAATCTTCCACTACTTTCAACTATTTGTTTTCTGCCCAACTCTATATTTAACAGTCAATAAGTTATAAAAGGGGGGGGGGGTCTGATAAAAGTTGCTAAACAAACACCTTTCTTTGTTTTGTCTGGACAATACAACACAAAAACAAGGTAGGTCATAATTTCCTCCTATTCAACAACTATGCCACTTTCTTGAAACAAATTGGTTTGTTTTGCATAACTTTCTTCTTTTTGGAGGTCATTTGTTTCACTGATATGATTTATCAGAGGCAGGCTCTTATCTTATGCACATGTACTGAGTGTGCTCAGACTCTCAGACAGTGACATCATTTTGTGTCTGTATCCTCAGATGAGCTGGAGTATGAAGCTGTGCATGTGAAAGGTAAGCATGAATTCAAAACAGTTTTAAAAGCTGGTTGATTTAAAGGGATAATTCACCCAAAATGAAAATGTTCTCATCATTTACTCACCCTAATGTCATCCCAGATGTGAATGACTTTCTTTCTTCTGCTAAATACAAAGATTTTTGGAAGAATATTTAAGCTCTGTTGGACTGTACAATGCAAGTGTACAAAATGAATGGTGTCCAGACCTTGAAATCTCCAAAAAGCATAGAAAGGCCACATAAAAGTAACCCATAAAACTCCAGTGGTTAAATCTGTCTTCATAAGTGATATAATAGGTGTGGGTGAGAAACAGATAAATATTTAAGTCATTTTTTTACTATAAATCTACACTTTCGCTTTCAAAATGTGAAGAATGTGAAAGTAAAAGTGGAGATTTATAGTAACACGGACTTAAATGTTGATCTGTTTGATTTAAAAACTGGAGACTTACTGGAGATTACTTTTATGCTGCCTTTATGTGCTTTTTGGAGATTTAAATGACTGGTCATCATTCACTTGCATTGTATGGACCAACAGAGCTTAAATATTCTTCTAAAAATCTTAATTTGTGTTCAGCAGAATAAAGAATGTCACACAAATCTGGGATGACATGTGGGTGAGTAAATAAGGAGATAATTATTATTATTATTTTTTGGTGAACTATCCCTTTAAGTGCTTGAACTTGCCAAGTGTGTGTGTGTGTGTGTGTGGGGTCATTTCCAAATGCTCACTATTTATTGACTTAATGACAAACTAAGTTTTTGAGTGACTAAAATGGGTAAGAAAAGTTTTGTGTTGTTATCAATCAATTACTCAAACAGATCTGAATATTGTCTAAATCAACTCAAGATGTGATGTGCAATAACTATTAGGCCTACTATTCACTATATTATTCCTTAAATGCTTAAATAATGCACTGTATAAAACAAAATATATTGCAGAGGAGGAAAATCTTGAAGAATCAGAAGGTGACAAAGAAGGAAATCTAATTTCTAAATCACATTAAAAGAAAAGGATTATTGTTAAAAAAATATATATGCTCATTAACTCATTCATTTTTCAGAGACTGAAGTGCTTATTGGAGATGATACTGAGGGTAAGATTGCAAGTATATCTGTTAACAACCAGTTATATTTTTCAATTTACTATTTCTGATTCATTTGTTTATTCATTCATTCATTAATAAACCGAATTTGACAGATGGTGAGAAAGAGGTATTAACAGACACTACTACAGGTGAGAGCAATATTACTTTTTATTATTTACTGAATTTCAGAACTTTATTAGGATATAGCCTACATGTAGTACGTAGTAGTAGGGCGTTCCATATGTCAGTTCCGGTCTCGGAGAAACTCGGAAAATAACTCGGAGCTCCGACTTCAGAAACAAATGGAACGCACGATTAGTAACATACTTTAAAAAATAAAAAAAATAAACATAAAAGTTCACGTTTAAGGTATGACTGTGTTTATTTTATGTTGTTGAACAAAACGTTCAAATATTACGTGTGCAAATTTCTCCTCAATTTGAAAATTGGCTAAAAGAAAAATGGCCTCCTTTGTTTTCTTGTTGTTATGAAATATAATGTCCTTCAATGTACAAGTATGATTAGAAAGTACAAACAAGTTGTATCATGTCTCACGTGATGACCGCTTGCGTAATATTTGATTTATAGGAGTAAACACCGGAAGGGTCGAGCCCTTGGGTAAGATCCATTCAGACCACACGAGGGCGCCATGTGTCACTTACATTCACTGCAAACAGACGCATGTGACGCGTGATATAATCGGTACACCTTGACCGTTGGCGTGTTTTTGTTTGTTTTATATACAGACTCTGAGGGCGACTGTGAATATAATCATTACAATTGTGATATGAGGTGGAAGCTACAAAGATAACAAAATCTTAAAGAAAATATTGCAAAACCAACCTCTGATTAAACGCATTTAATGACATGCCTATACCTTTGAAATGTTATTGTCTTCTTATCTGTTATCTTTTTGTGTGGGTTTATCCCTATTATTATCTTATTTGTGTATTATGTCTTAAGTGTTAGTCATGACTGCTGTAGTGCTACACTAAGTAAATATTCTGTGTGTGTATCTTAATTCACAGCCTTTAACCAGAAGAAAGGTAAAGGCTTCACATGACATTACATAATTTAAGAAAAACATAGTTATAAATCTAAGATCTGTCTTTTCAATAAACTACAATACTTGTATTTATTCCCAGCATGTGCCTGTGGCATGTCTCTTGGTATGGATGACTTGGACTTTCTTGTCATTTACAATAATATAATATTATTCATAAAATAATATTTATAACACTATAGTAATTGACCCGTCATCTGAAACAGTCTCCTGGTATGGTTTCCAGTCCATAACTATCATGTCTTTTTATTCTTCCCAGAGCACAATGAGCAGGCTAAAGAGAATGTGGAAAGTGTAGGTGAGTTCAGTGTTTTAAGTATCTTTTATCAATCTTGAGGCATTCTTGCTTGTATCAAAATATTAATGTGTGTTTCTTCAACTATCGGCACATTTGGACTTTTAAATTAACTCTCTTTTCACACTCACATGCCTATTTCTTCTATTTGAAATGCCCAACAGTGGAGACCACAGAAGAATTATGTCATTGTTGTTATTTCCACCACATCCACACAGCATTCTGTGTTGGAAATTACATTTAAAATTTTTTTGGAATGAAATTAATCTATTTGCCTTACTAGGACTAATTTCATAACATTTTCATGAATGCATGCAGTTATGCACACCTGGAATGGCATGAGGGTGAATAAATTATGAGAGATTTTTCATTTTGGGGTGAACTATCCCTTTAAATGATGTTTATCTTTACACAACACACTTAATTTTTAATCTCAAGAATGAAATTCACTGACACGGTTGTCTCCGTGGTAAATGAGTACACTAACTTTTGAAAAAAAATATTAAAGGGGCAAAAATGGCTTGTTGTGGAAATAATTCAACAGCTATGGGACAGTTATATATTTTTAACAAATTTATATAAATTAACAATAAATATTGATTTTTTGTTTTGTTTGTTTATTTCACTCTATGTTGAGATCATCATAGTTTTAAACATGTTTTAAAATATGTTTATTTGATGGATTTTCATAATTTAAGATTGAACGTCTTGGTCTGGGACAAGGCTAGAACAATAAAATCTATGAAATGCATTTAAAAAGTAACAGGCCAAAATAGTAAGGGCATGATACTCACTGAAAAAAGGGAACACTCTATTGAAAATACCAAAATAGTACACTTGAAATCAACATAATACATTTATGTTTGAGATGAGAACATAATTATAATGTGTAAAGTCCAAGTGATTTTCAACACAGTCATACATTGCTATAAAATATTCAAATAGATTCAGTCTTCTAACGGATGGTGTTCACTCACGTGATTTTTACTACTTGCTAATTCACTTATTTAAAATGAGCTAATGCAACTCAATTCTTTAGCATTTGGTCTCAACTTAATTTAATTGTTTACAATCCAACTGTTCACTTAATCCAGTTTTGTTGGGACTATGAATTATATTTGTTGCATCATTGTATTACTGAAACCGGAGAGAGGATTTCCAGTTCCCAGCATGATTTGCATGGGACTTGATTGGAAGAGTACAAGTGTTATTTTAATGTATTTATACACAAAATGAAACAAGTTTGAGACTTGTGTTTAACGTTCTGTTGAAATTTAGAAGAGTTTCTGTCATGTTGCATTTTTTACCAATGTGGTGAACAGTGGAGCTAATGGGTTAGGTCCAAGTTGGGTACATTACTACTGAAATATCAGTGTGTATTGCTTTTCTCATGAAGCAAATATGAGGAATCATCAGTATAATGACCATTTCATGATCTGTAAACTCTCAGCAGCACCATAATGGTCATACAGTACTATATATATATATATATAATATTCTACTGTGTTTGTTGTTAGCTAACAAAAGCTCCAAGGTTCAGTAGTTATATGAACTGATCAAATTTAAGTTAGGTTTACTCAATTCATTTAGGTTTTTGCTACTAAAGTGTTTTAGTAGAGGCTACATTTTAATTTCATATGAAAGAAACTCATTTTCATTGTGTGGAAGCAATGTCCACAATTAAATGAAGTTAAACCAACATTTTTTTTTCAGTTCTTGTAAAACATTCTCTAGACAGTTTTAAAATGACAAAAGTTGAAATCTGTTAATTTGAATAAAAATGAACCCTTGAGGATAAGTAACATAAGTGCCAAAAGTGTAAGAAGCGCCCTAATAACCTGTTATAGACCTGAATTACAGTAGCCTTATGGGTATATATATATAATATTCTTCTCACCACAATTGTAAAGTCTACTGTTATCTGAGTTACTGGAGACTTTGTTAGTTCAAACCAGTCTGGCCATTCTCTATTGACCTCTCTCCTCAACAAGGTCTTTACATCTGCAGAACTGTTTTTGGCACCATTCAGAGTAAATTCTAGATTCTGTTGTGCGTGAAAATCAGATGAAATCCCAGGAGATCAGCAGTTACAGAAATACTCAAAACGGTTTGAGTATTTCTGTAACTGCTGATCTCCTGGGATTTCATCTGGCACCAACAATCATGAGATAATTTTTATTAAAAAATTTCCCCATTCTGATGGTTGATGTGAACATTAACTGAAGCTCCTGACCCGTATCTGTGTGATTTTATGCACAGCACTGCTGCCACCCGATTGGCTGATTAGATAATCATCATAATGATTAGATAAGATGGGATTTCAGTAACTGCTGATCTCCTGGGATTCCAGTGGGTCAGAGGTTTCAAACACTAAAATAACTGTGCCTTTAAGCAGCTTGCAAAATTCCAGAAAATGATGTCAAGCCTTTAGACAATTAGCCAATTAACTTCTGATAGGAGGTTTACTGAATCAGAGGTGTACCTGTGGATGAATTTTACGGCCTACCTTCAAACTCAGTGTCTCTTTGCTTGACATCATGGGAAAATCAAAAGAAATCAGCTAATTGTAATAAGCTAACAATTTTGGAACTTCACAAGTCTGGTTCATCATTGGGAGTCATTTCCAAATGCCAGAAGGTGCCACGTTCATCTGTACAAACAATAGTATGCAAGTATAATCACCATGGGACCACGCAACCATAATACCACTCAGGAAGGAGACGCATTATTTCTCCTAGAGATGAACGTGCGAAAAGTACAAATCAATCCCGAACAACAGCAAAGGACCTTGTGAAGATGCTGGAAGAAACAGGTAGACATGTATCTATATCCACAGTAAATTGAGTCCTATATCGACATAACCTGAAAGGCTGCTCAACAAGGAAGAAGCCACTGCTCCAAAACTGCCATAAAAAAGCCAGACTAAATTTGGACTGCACATGGGGATGAAGAGAACTGTTTGGCCATAATGGCCCTTGTTATGTTTGGAGGAAAAAGGGTGAGGCTTGCAAGCCAAAGAACACCATCCCAACTGTTAAGCAGGTATGTGGCAGCATCATGTTGTGGGGGTGCTTTGCTGCAGGAGGGACTGGTGCATTTCATAAACTAGATGGCATCATGAGGAAGGAAAACTATGTGGATATATTGAAGCAATATCTCAAGACATCAGCCATGAAGTTAAAGCTTGGTCACAAATGGGTCTTCCAAATGGACAATGACCCCAAGCATACCTCCAAATTTGTGGAGAAATGGCTTAAGGACAACAAGGTCAAGGCATTGGAGTGGCCATCACAAAGCACGACCTCAATCCGATAGAACATTTGTGGGCAGAACTGAAAAAGCGTGTGCGAGTTAGGAGGCTTACAAACCTGACTCAGTTACACCAGTTACACCTGTCTGGAGGAATGGGACAAAATTCCAGCAATTAAGGTGTATGTAAACGTCTGACTTCAATTGTGTGTATGTGTATGTATATATATATATATATATATATATATATATATATATATACACAGACACATATATATATATCACACACACACACACACATTTTAAAAGTGATAAATGTAAAGGTTTGATTTTGATTCACCTCACTGTCCCCTTTTTTCCACAGATGATATCACTGCGGATCAAGACAGCGAATATTACGACACTTAGACTTGAATGATGTCAAGCCCAGTGTGTAAAGGGACTGTAGTGAAATAATAGCATCATTTAAACCTAAACAGCAACTTGAATAAAGACAAATTGTTAACATATGTGCCACCTGGCATGAAAGGACAAAGATCACTGCATGTTCTGTGACCTTTACCCAATTTTCAAAGATTACTGAATGCTTTTTAAAAAAAAAGAATAAAGCCTGAAACATCGACCAATGTCCAACATTCATATAAAAATGATAACATTCAGATGAGTGTAATAAAAGACAATGATTAAATGGCCTCTTAGGATGAAACCATGTATGTAACCGTGAGTTGCAGATGTAGGTAGTGTTTGAACGAATCTAGGACGGTTATCCAGGCCAGCACAGTCTACTGTCCTTGGGTGCTCATTTGAGCTTTACTTATATAGTCTGCATTGTCCCAGCTTATTTTTGGATCAAAGATGCAATGTTGCACTAAGTCCCACAGCAGCCTGATGAGACCGAGCTGTTTAACTCAATGTAGCCTCAAAAAGCCCTTAAAGTCTTAAGGAATGTTTTATTGTTTGTTATAGCGTAAGGTTGAAATATTGATGCTTGTGCTGTAAATAGATTAGTGATATTCCCAATTTTGGCAATAACTCATTTTATGAATCGATACATATTTTTAGACCTAAAATTGGTCATGAATATGAGTGGATTTGTGGACTACTCCATTTGCTGAAACACTGCCAGCACTTATGAGGAGGATTTTAAATTATACTTAGCTGGGTCAATTTTAATGTCATGTTGAATTTACAACTTGAGAAACCTGGCAGTGAAAAGACTACACTTTTTGAAAAGTTTAATAATATCTTTAAATATCGGCCAAAAGAAGACTAATAGCAATAGCTTATTATGGCAACTACAGTAGCTGCTCCGTTTTGAACAAGTGGCAGCTTATATGTGGAGACACTGGGACATCCCACCAAAAGTGCATTACAATAATCAAGTCTCGAAGTTATGAATGCATGTCCTAACTTTTCTGCATCTTTATTAAAATGAAAATTTCATAACGTAGCAATATCTCTGAGATGAAAGTATGTTCTAGAGACAAAAGAAATGTGGCTTTCAAATAACAATTCACTTTCAAGTATGACAACCTTTGATTTAAAGGTGAAGTACTGTATGTAACTTTTTTTTGGTGTAAAAATACATTCCCAGTTTATTGACAACTATAAGTAAGCCATTCGTGTTTACGTCCCCCAAAAGTATAAACACTGAGCCTTCCAGACACTATTAAAAAAGGAATGTTTATATTTGAGCGACCCACTCAGCTCCACAGATCCCTTTCTAGCTCAAACTATAGCGGGAGCTTGGGGCGTGGTTACTTTTAGTAAGCAGTTCAGCCAGGGGAATATGAACATCCATGGCAGACGTGTACAGAGGAAAAGAAATTAAGCTTTGCCAAAATTCGAAGACTTGGTTAAAGACACAGAGACAGGGAATGGAGTAAAACCAGAGTGAACACTGGCATCACATTTACAAAGTGGAGGACTTCACAAGACATTCAGAATATGTAACAATGTGCATACTAGTTACCAGAAAAACCATCCTACCACCTGTTATGGATCCCCTGCTCACTCAGCTGCCGCTCAATCCGGCAATGTTATTGAATTACCTGATTTCTCCACCTTCTCCCCCCAGAATTTGGAATGCTCTAAATCCTCGTGGTGGTGTAGTGACTCACCTCAATCCATGTGGCAGAGGACGAACCTCAGTTGCTTCAGCCTCCGAGACCATAAATCCACACGCATCTTTTCACATGGCTTGTCGAGTGCGCTATTCTCCATGTTATCCATGTGCCCCACCACATCCAGAGTGAGAACCACACATTATGGCGACCACGAGGAGCTCAACCCTCCCTAGCAACTGGGCCAATTTGGTTGCTTAGGAGACCTGGATGGAGTCAATCAGCATGCCCTGGATTCGAACTCACAACTCCAGGTGTGGTAGTCAGCATCTTTACTCGCTGAGATACCCAGGCCCCCGTTTATTTCAATGTTAAAGGTTTATCATCTTTTTTTAGTATAGCTTATTTGTTCATATAGGGAACCAGAGAATGTGAAAGGGCACGATGAGTCTAATAGGTGTTGGCTAAGGTTGTTTGAAAACATACTATGTTTTTGTAATTCTAATGGTGCCACTAGCAGGGCAGAAATTAAAAGCTTCACCTTTAAAAAAACACTTAGTGGCAATAGCCTTGCCACTATAATTAAGTTGTTTTTTAAGAGGGGTTTCTTGCCACTGAAAACATTTACATAGTTGAGGTTATTTATAGAAGCATTTGACCTAATAATTTAAACTTCTGTATAATCATAATTTAGCAGTAGGTTATTACTAGTTATCTAGTTTTTGATGTCTTTATGCAATCCAACCTCTTTAAACAGTGAAATTTGTTCTGGTCTACAGGAAAAATAGACATGCGTGTTGTCAGCTTAAAAATGAAAGTCTCATAACATGGTCACCAATAATACTGTACATCCCTTGCCATGAAATGACTGGACAAAACATTTGATTTTCAAAAAGACATTTATTATTTCATCCTCAAAGCCCAGAATGGAGAATAATGTATGCTGGCAACATCAACCAACAATACACTCTTCTTTTTTCTTTGGTACATAAAAAAACACACACCTTAAGGCAACTACAGCAACTATATAAGGTCTAACTCTGTTAAGTTCAGTAACCAAATCACCACTCAAAATTATGGCTTCACAGCAGTGCAGATCCTCATGTCCAGGGAAGGACGGCAAGTATCTTTTAACACAGCTGCTGAGCTACTGCCAACTTCAGTTCAGGGAAACCGGTAAAAAACATTTTAATGCCATTTCCCCACACCTATATATTAAATAAGTTAAGTCATTCCTGTTGCTGTAGGGGTTGCCATAAGCAACCCTGTATATATATCTATACCTATATATACTGGGTTTGTATTGATATACATTCCTCAGAAGTTCTGCTTTACTACGTCTTTACTAGCATATGACAAGGCTGGAGAAGAAGAACCACATCCTCTTATTGGATACCGTCACATTTTACAAGAACTGTAAAGGTTTCATTTCCAGCGTAAAGTTCACTCCATTCACCAAAGTTTAATTCACTGCCTTTTAGGTACTGATTTTGATGTCATCGCAAGTGCCACCGCAAAGTATTACTGTAATACTCTCAGAGGAAAGAGGCTTATTGGTTGATTTTAAAGGTTATCAGAGGTTCATTAAGCAATAAATGCTAAAAAAAAATCTGGCAATTTGGGGTTATATTCCTTAAGTGAAAGCAAGCGACTGCTGAATTCCTCCACACAACAGCACTATTTTGGCAGGGGAGAATTATTCAAAGACTGATCAATAGCCTTGGCCCTTGCAATAAGCCTGGGGTGCATTACATTGGTAAAAGAAGATCTTGGGTATCCTAGTAACCCTTCATCTGTATTCAACAACAGTGGAACATGGTGACTGAGCACAAAGGGACATAATTCACCATATGTAGTTCAATTGTCGACAGCAAACATTCTGGGACACATTTCAGTTAAGGGAGTCACCAATAGCATAGTAATTACGGCAGGGCACCCACAGAAGAGCATTCTGCACATTCTGTGCTGGTCTGTTTAAATAGTAGCTCTTAAAATGGTTAAAAATTCTGGGCAAAGAAAATATTAACAGCTTAATTTTAGTGGTACAGAAAATTATATTTTGACATTCCATAAACCAAAAAAAAAAAAAAGTACAAATCATTACTAATGTCTAAGAGAACAACAACAAAAGAACTGCCTTTTTCAAAGGCTAAAACTTTTATAAATGTGTCCGGCGGAATACAGAGACTGCTTAGGGGGTCTGTTTTTGTAGTGTAACCTTACAAACAAACTAAAAATAAACCAAGAAATATGGAAAAGGACAATGAGATTATATCAAGGAGCATGATGTGAACAACCAATTTCCTTACCAAAATGTGGGTGTAATAAGGCTCCATTTTGTAGTCACATGCCCAACTTGAGAAAAACTGGATATGCATACAGTATCAAATGTACAATAGGGGGGAAAAAAACCTTAATTCATCTTCCCCAAATTATTTTGCACCTAAACACAGCTCCTCTAGGCAACTCTCAGCAAATCATGAATGCTATAAAAATTTATGTCGAATGAAGCCTAATACTGCATTGTAATTGTTCTTTAAAAAACTTAACTGTACATAATTACATAAAACATGGTGATTTTTGACTATACACAAGAGGAAATTAGATGGCAACCATTCTAGATATGAAAAGATATTTTCTCCCATAGCCTATGGCATGTGATGCACTGAAATGCACAAAGGTCATCAATATAGACTAGGAATGATGCAACCAAGGCTCTATCGCAAGGGGCCTTTTTAAATCCCCACCCATTACAAAGATGGTTCGGGAAAGGTGTACAGATAGAGACAAAGAGAAGGGGAGGATGATCATAACCTCAACCCCTCTTTGCAGGTGGGAGGTCCTCATGAGCACAGGGAGGCAGAGTGGAGTTCGAAGGCCTCACAGAATGACGTAGATAAACAAGGCCATGATGGCAGCGCTGATAAGGCCAGAGATAGGCACTGTGACAAACCAGGCCATGAAGATGTTTCTGAACAGACGCCAGTCCACAGCCTTCCTGGAGCGCAGCCAACCAACTGCCACCACTGAACCGACCTGAAAACACATGATCACATCTTAAGGATCTAAAAATATACTGCTACCAACTGTTTCTATACTTGAGCTTTTGGAGTGGACACAAGTTTGGTTGGGGTCAAAACGTTTTTTCCCTAACTTGAGTGCCCCACCAGCAAATCGCACAAGAGTCAACTTGAAAAGTTTGTCTGGGGTATGGCTCTTGTGAACGCTGGTATGATTTGCAATTGGTATTAAAGTACTGTGCCCTAACTAGCTGAATTATGTATAATTTGTAACTCTGCATGCTCCAGGTAACACTTATCATTAGAATGCATTTCTCATCAAGTCTCTGAATAAATTGCCTTCAGAGAGCATTCTTTTAATTGCTTGCAACTCATCTGTAGTAGACAATTATAAGTGCTATGGAATGAGTGAAAAGTTTTGGTAAATCCAAAGGGACAAAAGTAGAGGTCGACCGATATATCGGTTTTGCCACCGAGAAAATCCACACAGATAGTTTTTCCCCAGTTACGTCTGGTGCTGTAGTGGCTGGGAAGAGTCCGTATGAGAGTGGCCTCTAGAGGTGTAAAGTCCTACCCAAATGTTTAAATGTCACGATTGTTAACACCTAAAACCATCTATTTACATTAGTTTATATCCAGCTGGTCACGTGTATGCATTCGTTAGCCAGCTAAGTTGCATGTTTAAAGCTAGTTATGTGAGAAAGCATATTATTATCTTAATGCCAAAAAAAAAATTCAAATAAAACAACATATAAACAAATGAAAAACGCATCTGATTTCAATTAAATCTTTTTTATTCTCACTGTAATATGATGACTTCAAATTGATCGCATTCTTGTGCTCAAAAAGGCTCAAGATGCTTTCACAGTTCTTTTTATTTAGACACATCATCTAAAAGAGTGCTCCTGCACGAAACGCTGAATAAACAAAAAGAAAGGGAAACAAAGACGTTTGTCTAGCACACATTTACATAGAAAAACAAATGATGGTTGTAAAAGTGTTCAGTGTGAACAGCCCCTTAGTTAATGGAGGTCTTTGGCCGTTGTGGTTTGCTCTCTTATAAGCGTTTCTCAGATTAAGCAATGGATTTTAAATGCTTTGTCAGGAAAGATGTTCAACTTGGAAATGTGTCTCGAGATTCTCGTGTTCAGTTCCAGTCTGTTGTGTTCTGTCTGATTGAACAACCCCTGGCCTGGGCTCATAGTCCGAGCCCCTTCACCACCAAGTTCAGACGAATACCACTGCTATCTGTGAATAATGCTACTCTACATACAACTGTACTGAATAAAAAACAATGTGGTATTTCGCTGTTATTATGAAACTTGAGTCTGGAGTAGTAGGAATCAGTGCAAGTGTAATACCATGTGATCAGTCTATTAAAGCATTTCCCCCTCATTTTACTTTGTAATTAACATTTGACAGTATGGACCGGCTAAAACTTTATACATGTTATGCACATTAGAAAATGAAATGCTCTTTATTTAACAGCCAGTATAGGAATGTTCTATACAATAATATAAAGGTGCTGAATGGTTTATGTATTTATTGTGCCCTCTTGTGGACCAAGGAACAATGTCAATTTAAAAATCAGCTGACAGTCAGCACTGTTTATTTTTGTAATCAATGTCAGCACTATTTTAATCTGAATGTTGTTTTTTCATTCAGTATCCATTTTTTAAATGCTCGATTAATCGGTTATCGGCAGGTACTGCCCAACTTAGTCATCGTTATCGGTAAAATCCACTATCAGTCGACCTCAAGACAAAAGCATTAAAGTGGTCATGTCATGAGGAATACAATTTACTTGATATGTTCATATATAAGAGGTCAATTCACAATAAAAACATCCTGTACATTTCAGAATTCAAAACTAAATCCGCAATGCAATAAAGGCCTTAATTTACCAAACTGCAAAAAAGCCTCATTTACGTTCTATTAATTTATCACCACCTCTGCAGTGAAAACATCAATGCCTATTTTACATCATCATACCCATGGCCCCGCCCACTGATGCTTCAATTCGTAAACAGAGAGCAGGAAAGACAGGCCTAGTGTGGCCTAACTACAGGATTTCTGAACACCAAAGGGGACTCATCTTGACTATATTTAATTATATTTGCATATAAACAAACACTAGACAGGAGTCTTTGACTGTTGTCATGTATCTCGCACCGATTTAAAAAGACGTGGTGTCAAGTTACAACTCTGAAGAGGAGACCCCCATTTTATTTAATTGAGCTGCTATTGCTGTTTTGAGCACAAATGCCTCCTGGATCCTTTCTCATGCTCATGTGTGCTATTTTTAAGTGTTGGTGTATGGAAACATGCTGATGGACATCAGTGACCGTTTTGATGCGTTTCCAGTGATGTGATACTGTAGTTGTGTGTGTGTCTATTCACCATGCTTTGTACTATGTATGTGTGTTGTTTTTGGCTCATATCAGCATGGATTGCTTGAGAATCAGTCATAATAAGATTCAAGCGTGGCAAAGGAACTGTTATTGAAGGATAGGGCAGTTAAAAACACTTGGACACGATCAAAAACACAAGTAAACAGTTTCATTCATGAACATCTCAAATTGAATGTCATGACTGTTTGTGCTTGAGATAAACAGTGTAAAAAATTTGGATGCAATGTGTTGGGTGAACAATATGTGTAAACTAGGGGTGTAATGTTCTCTGTAAAAAAACGAACAGTACGGTTCGCCACCCATGGTTCAGGAAGCATTGGCACCATGGTCGGTTCACCTCACGTTTAATGATGCATCTAGCATGCATAGTTACAACCTCTGCTAAATGGATCTGTAAATGGATGCGCTCCACCTGTGTTTCAAGTGGGTCAACGTGATGACATCACTGTTCTGCAAGCGTTGTATGTGGTTGAAAATGGCAAGTGGAGAAAACGAAACGCTGATAGTGAAGCCCACTGCGTTTCTCTTTTCTGGGACAATTTTATTTTTGCAGTCTATTACAACAGAGATGGTCAAAAGACGTTTACAAAACAGGCACCGTTTGCAGACATCGGTCGACACGAGTGCTGTATATTGGTAATATTTGTCAATAATGCGCGGGAGTGTTTATTTAAAATGCGCACGCAAGTTCTTCCTATTTCCTTGCGCGTAGGTAATCTATCACAAGCATCAATAATGCACTTTCATTAATGGCAATAAGATGCCGTTATAGTAATACATTGATACATGATTAATCGTTTACGTCAACATCACCCAGGGAAAGAGCCACAGGTGAGCAAAAGATGCACATTCCCTTCCATTTTTAAGCAGGGATTCAGTGCTAATTTGGACAGACATGAAACTAAAGTGCTTGGGGTGTTCATGTGTGATTTCCATGTATGATTACATTTCTCAAGCAGCATTATCACAACATCCCTTCTCATATGCATTTTAATAGCAAGGTTATTCCTTCTATAGTGATGTACAGCTTCCAAATATTGAATATGTTGAGATGAGTTTGAAGTGCAATTCATGTTGATGCATGTAGCATATTAGTGCAGATATTAAGTAAACAATTTGATTTAGTAATTTGAGAATATATATATATATTTTTTGGTTTTTAGTAAAGGACCCTGACAAAAATTAACCATGGTTTTACTATAGTAATACTTTAGTAACCATGACAGCTGTCACCATGTTTTTCTGAGCATAAATCATGGTTTTGATACAATTAACCATGGTTTTATAACAGTAATGCTGTATTTCTATATAGTTACCATGATTTTACTATATAATGTAACCATGACAGTAACCTTGTTTATATTGTGGTTACTATGATTTTACTACAAATGCCATGGTTAAATTATGGTTACTGTTGTAAAACAGTGATTGTTATTTAAGGGCAAACCTGCAGAAGTGTTAATCAATAGATTATTCTTTGGATTTGGCAATAATATACATTTTTTTTTAACAAAGCAAATACTGAACTGTACCAAAACCGTGACCCTTAATCTGTGATACAAACCGAACCGCAAGAAATGTAACATCCCAAGTGTAAACCCTGAAATTTGGATTTAAATTGTTGTGGAGCTTGTTTATTCTCTTCCGATAGAGTTTAAAATATGGGTGTTTTCAAGGCACGATGCGCGATGTTAGCCAATCATAACAAGTGAGCATTTCGATTGAAGTTTAAAGAGTCACTTAGGCCAAAACCAAGTGTTTCAGACAGAGGGTCAGAGGCAGGGTGATAAATGATCATATATTACTAAATTATAACTGTTTTGGTGCAAAAAAAGAAAAATCCATGACCCCCTTAAAACAGCAAAGCTGGAGTCTTTTCCTCTTGAGTCATTAATAATACTGTGTGAAAAGTAATCTGTTGGGGCAGTAAGGTGGACTGGCAATCCAATAGTAAAAACATATTAAAAAGTCATGCTTAAGTTATCAAACTCATTCAAACAGTCTCCGTCTACAACTTCTTTTGCATCCATTTGTTTTGCATATAAGCATCCATTGGCTTACCTTGCAGTGAGTGGTGGAAACTGGAAGACCAATGTTGGAAGCGACCACAACTGTGACGGCTGAGGCGAGCTCAATGCTGAAACCACTGAAATTAAACGAAGCATTTTTTAAAGAAGTCTGTCATATGGGGAAGATTTGCTTGGTTAAGACTACAATGCAGATGCTGTATCTGACATGAGAATCGTGTATCTTTATATACCTAGATGGGGTGATGGGAGTCAGGTCCTTGCCCATGGTCTGGATGACTCTACGGCCCCAGACCCACAGACCGACACAGATGCCCACTCCTCCATACAGCAGCAACCAGATTGGAGTTGGTGCATTTGACGTTACAGAACCAGAGTCATAGACCAGCCACAGAGCAACCAAAGGACCAATTGCATTACTGAAATAAAAAAAGAATACATTTGTTTACCGAAGTTGCTTAAGATTAATCATATATTCACAAATCTGCTTTATAAAACAAATATTTAAGACTCTAAACGATTAAAATACCAATAAGCACATATGTGATTGCACATTCTATATTAATGTGCAAAGTGGCTATGTTGTTAGGCAAATGTAAACAGCCTGCAGGCTAATCTATTGCAATACAAAATATAATATATAGCTGTGTATATAATATATAATATATTTTTTGACAGAAGAATAGAATTATTCTGATTATTATTTATAAAAATACTTTTTTTTTGTATTCAGTATAGAAGTCAACCACATTGCAGTAGCCAGTTTAATAAAACCTTGTGGATTACAGCGAATTCGGGTGTAAGAACATCCATTTTCTGTGATAAAAAATCACCCTAGCATATGTCCTTAAGTGGCTTGTTGTTTAACAGAAATCGTATGAGACACTCAAGTCTGAATACTATTTAAAGCACTGTACACTTTGACGCATCTTTATTACCTGACATCATTTCCGCCATGAGCAAAAGAGCCAAAGCAGGCAGTGAGAATTTGCAGGAACTGGAAAAGCATTGACACCTCAGGCCTGTCAGCATCAGATCGGTCTTCTTCTAAAGAACAATGGCCGCTCCTGGCATCATCATCTGTTATCTCCAAGGTGACCTCAGCCTCCCCAAGGCCCTCATCAGGTGTTACGTTCTCTGCCACTGCATTACAGTAACTTGTGTAGCTGTCCATGCGTATGCGTTTCCTCTCCTGGGTGCCGGCTTTGTCCTTGTCTCCATCTTCCGAAGCACGAAAGTCAGCTTCTTTGGGCTTGAAGTCTCCATGCATGCCGATGATGGCCATGGTGTAGGAGGTGTAGCTGTTGTTGCGGCGGATGGGCCGGTCGCCACCTTCCCCCATACAGTCTCCAACTTTGGCCAGGTGGAGTTTGTGCAGCAGGTCCTTGTAGAGGCCAGAGTCCTTGTGAACCGTGTGGTACTGAGTGTAACCATTGCTAGGAGTGTGAGCTGGGCCGTTGGTGAATTGAACATGGGCCATCTTAGGACCTGGTGAAGACAGAGTCAGGTTAAACCATGCATCTTTGATGAAAACATCTAGATTATGATATGACTGGCATGGAATGCACTCTGACCCCAGCTTAGCTGGGATATGTGAAAACTAATCAATTTCACTGTATATATGCAAAAAACTGTGTGTATAATGTGTGACCAAAATAAAGGATTCTATTCTATGTGAAGCATCACACCCTACATACTTACCATTAACGGTTTCTGATTCTTTGCAATCCTTCTGATCTGCGTCATCTGAATCTCCAATGTTAAAGGTGACCCGGCGCTCCTCTGAAGGAGGGGGTGGGGAGGTGGGGAGGGGAGCCAAAGACTCCTCAGGAACAGGTTTCAGGATGGGACTGTGAACTTCATTTAGTTCCCTCTTCTCCATCAGAGGACATTCAGAGGGGCTGGAAGACTTTAATTTACCTGTATATACAGCAAGAGACTCATCAGATGCTCAGGTCAAAGCGGAGAAGTACAAAACATGTTTGCAGACTATGTAGTCTGAAACAAATTCACAATAGAAATGTCCATAAGCCTGGAAATCACAATTTAAAAATTCTAAACTAGCCTATAAACTAGTACTATTCTATAAACTAGCTGGAAAATTTTTTAAATAAAAAAAAATCCCCTAATTTGAACATGGAGTAAGAGTGGATCCAATCCATTGATTGTGATAAATAGAATGGCTGGTAAGCACATTACATTACATCCAATTCTATCAAGTCTGAGAGGCAAACTGTTTGCTTAAATGGTCACTGCAAACAACATTTCAAGGTCGGTCTGACATAACTCGGTCCATTGTCCATTGATCTTGTCATAGCAGGCTGTCAAAGGACACATATTCTAATTAAACAAGTCATGTTGAACTGTAACTGAATTCCACAGTAGCCCTACGAATCTAATGCCGGGTGAACACTGTACAATTTTGGCCACGATACGGTTGATTAAGTGTCTGAAATTTAGTATTGTAGCCGTATAGCGTGACTGCTATTACGACGGCCAGATGATATATTTCGCTCCTCTCTCGCACCCTAATTCACTTGGAAAGAAACCTGCTCCATGTTTGCACAACCATAGCAACATTTGTGCCCAGTTATCACTCTACTCAAGCACTTTCAATGTTTTTTCTTCCTTTCAATTTATATAAAAAGTTTTAATAAATAAATAAGTAGAAAATACTTCGAGAAAGGTGCAAAAGTGAAAGCATTATTCTCTGAATTAAATAAATACAGAGCTTACAAAACTAAAATAAATTATTGCATTTTCAAAAAAAAAAAGATTTAGATTTATCATGCATTTTCTTTACAACACGCCTGTAAACTTCTTTAGTTAAGATTCATACCACTCCAATTTTTTTTATAAATAAATAAAATGATTGAAAAAGTTATACTGATAAGTATTTATGGGACGTTTTATCCAAATCAGCAAATACAGTTGGATACAATTACAGAAATCTATGGCATTTTTGTGCATCAGCCTTCATGAATTTTCTAAATTTTGCATGGCCTATAGGTTACTAATCTAAAAGAGGAGGAAGACGTACTATACCCCACCTTTTTTCTCCAATGTGAATGGAGAAGTTTGTAATATTCGTGCCATCAGTCTTTTTATTTCCACAATGAATATTTGCTTGTGTTAGCTCATTATTACTGTAGGCTGCCTCCTACACTCACGTTCATTCTCAACATCTGTAATTTTCTGCATTTGTGATCAAGCTGTCTTATTATAGGCCTATCTGACAAAATCCATCTTTCTTGTAAATGTTAGCCTATGCTCCTGATGGAGTGGTATTGGAGCAATTTAAATGCTGATGTCCTGACTTTCAGAGAGAAAAAATGCTCCTCCATGGCGGGAACATTTTGCCGTTTCGCTTCTATTCCGCAACAATCCCGTAACGTGAGTCACGTTCACTGATTGGGACAATTGGAACCACAGTCAGCTACAATGTATATTGTGCAGTCTGACATAATGTCGCACAGTGTGCCATGGCGATATAAATGCGTTCATATCGTACAGTCTGATAAGCAACAATCGTAAAGTACTATTATAAATCGTACAGTGTGAACCCGCCTTATGTTAACTTACTGTCAACACCCCAACTTGACTACAGGCTATTCTAGTACACCAGCCAAAGACCAATTAGTAGATATCTATGGCCCAGATAGGCTGTGTCAATACACAACCAGACTATACTACTATAAACAGACAATGCTACTTTGTTCTGTTTTTTTAAGAATCACAACAAACAGATATCTTAATCTAAAGTCTAAATTTCTTGAAGTGAAGTGGGTGTTATTGTTTTTGAGATTCTACTATTTTCAGAAGGAAATGAGAAGATGAACATCAGATGCTCAGGTCAAAGCGGAGAAGTACAAAACATGTTTGCAGACTATGTAGTTGTTTTTGATTACTGGATAAGGATAAAAAAAAAAAAAAGCATTAGAAACAAATTCACAATAGAAATGTCCATAAGCCTGGAAATCACAATTTAAAAATTCTAAACTAGCCTATAAACTAGTACTATTCTATAAACTAGCTGGAAAATTTTTTAAATAAAAAAAATCCCCTAATTTGAACATGGAGTAAGAGTGGATCCAATCCATTGATTGTGATAAATAGAATGGCTGGTAAGCACATTACATTACATCCAATTCTATCAACTCTGAGAGGCAAACTGTTTGCTTAAATGGTCACTGCAAACAACATTTCAAGGTCGGTCTGACATAACTCGGTCCATTGTCCATTGATCTTGTCATAGCAGGCTGTCAAAGGACACATATTCTAATTAAACAAGTCATGTTGAACTGTAACTGAATTCCACAGTAGCCCTACGAATCTAATGCCGGGTGAACACTGTACAATTTTGGCCACGATACGGTTGATTAAGTGTCTGAAATTTAGTATTGTAGCCGTATAGTGTGACTGCTATTACGACGGCCAGATGATATATTTCGCTCCTCTCTCGCACCCTAATTCACTTGGAAAGAAACCTGCTCCATGTTTGCACAACCATAGCAACATTTGTGCCCAGTTATCACTCTACTCAAGCACTTTCAATGTTTTTTCTTCCTTTCATTTTATATAAAAAGTTTTAATAAATAAATAAGTAGAAAATACTTCGAGAAAGGTGCAAAAGTGAAAGCATTATTCTCTGAATTAAATAAATACAGAGCTTACAAAACTAAAATAAATTATTGCATTTTCAAAAAAAAAAGATTTAGATTTATCATGCATTTTCTTTACAACACGCCTGAAAACTTCTTTAGTTAAGA
Source organism: Xyrauchen texanus (assembly GCF_025860055.1). Taxonomy (NCBI): domain Eukaryota; kingdom Metazoa; phylum Chordata; class Actinopteri; order Cypriniformes; family Catostomidae; genus Xyrauchen; species Xyrauchen texanus. The sequence continues at coordinate 22,374,313 of NC_068319.1, forward strand.
TTCACACCACTCCAATTTTTTTTATAAATAAATAAAATGATTGAAAAAGTTATACTGATAAGTATTTATGGGACGTTTTATCCAAATCAGCAAATACAGTTGGATACAATTACAGAAATCTATGGCATTTTTGTGCATCAGCCTTCATGAATTTTATACATTTTGCATGGCCTATAGCAGTGGTTCTCAACCTTTTTTGAACAAACGCCCCCCTGACCTCTTCATGATCCTCTTAACGCCCTCCCCCCCCCCAAAAAAAAACAAAAACACTTCAGAAATACTATTACAGCCAAACAATTGCAACACTGATACTTGAAGCCTGAGTTTTTGGTAAAAAAAAAAAAACTGAAACAGAAGTTTCTTATTGTATTTAAACTACATGTAAAAGCCTCAAGTTGAGTAATATTGTGTTTGGAAAAAAATGCAAAAACACATGGATTGTTTGAAAGGTATTGCAAATGTATTTAGAAATTCAAACAAATTCAGGCTCACACAAATTTTTTTTTAAGATGAACCAATCACGTGAACAATAACGTAACTAACCTAAATGGCCAATGAAAAAGCAGCGGTTGTTCGCGCACTCAATTAGGCAATATATACTAGGCTTCAAATTTGAATAGCCTACAAACGGTCATTTCTACCACTCTGACAGCTGCGGCATTTGTTTTTAGGCGTTGCTATGGAGATCATTTGCCGGTAACTAGGCGAGTGGGTTATTAGCAACATTTAAATATGAATTCATTAATTTGCACAGACATAATTTTATTTTACATTCAAATGAACATTGTATGAGTTGTCAGAGGCTTAAACGTTGTGATGAATAACAGTGAGTAACGTAGGGTGACCACCTGGCTAAGGCTCTGTTGCAGGTCAGCAGACCTGATTTTGCGGGACACGAGGGAGAGAACTTAAGTTAATATTAATATACTAGGTGAATAACTGCAAAAGACAAATAATATAAAATCAATATTTATATTATTATGACTTTATTATTCCCATCGGCCAATTACACATTGCAGAGTAGAGATGCGTGGATCAGCTCTAACGTCACCCGAATCAGCTGTTAAAAACAAACTCACCATCACCAATGATTTTCTCCGATTAGATATCCGCACCCGATCATCACATTATAATTAAAATTCTCAGGGCCAGATGTACTAACGCTTTTACGCCCACTTAAGGCGTATTTGTTTAGCAAAGTGCGCATAAAACCATGGCGAGGTATGTACTGAACGGGACGCACCGAGATGAAAGCGCAGATTGCCTGTCGCGTGTCATGCATATGCATTCATGGGATGGACAAGGGGAAAGTGGGAGTGTCACATAAATAGATGGGAGGGAAGCGTAAACTGCGCCTAATTATGTATTCGCGTTATGTACAGAAAAAGCCGGTGAAAGCGCCTCTATTTTGCGCTGAAAATTCTCCGCCTCTTAAAAGCATGTGTAACTTAGGAAGCGGCTCTCCTGGCATATCCTCCTGGTGAAGTGGCAGCAGTAATCCGAGCAAGACGAAGACATAGGCTAAGGAGAAGTGCTGAAAAGATTTTTGCGCAGGCCGCCTGTTGAGTACCTCTGAGTAACGCCCCCATTTGTGCCTGAGCGCCCCCCTCTTTGCTGCCTCGTTCACACCGCCCCCAACACTGTCCAAACGCCCCCTAGGGGGCGGTACCGCCCCCGTTGAGAAACGCTGGCCTATAGGTTACTAATCTAAAAGAGGAGGAAGACGTACTATACCCCACCTTTTTTCTCCAATGTGAATGGAGAAGTTTGTAATATTCGTGCCATCAGTCTTTTTATTTCCACAATGAATATTTGCTTGTGTTAGCTCATTATTACTGTAGGCTGCCTCCTACACTCACGTTCATTCTCAACAGCTGTAATTTTCTGCATTTGTGATCAAGCTGTCTTATTATAGGCCTATCTGACAAAATCCATCTTTCTTGTAAATGTTAGCCTATGCTCCTGATGGAGTGGTATTGGAGCAATTTAAATGCTGATGTCCTGACTTTCAGAGAGAAAAATGCTCCTCCATGGCGGGAACATTTTACCGTTTCGCTTCTATTCCGCAACAATCCCGTAACGTGAGTCACGTTCACTGATTGGGACAATTGGAACCACAGTCAGCTACAATGTATATTGTGCAGTCTGACATAATGTCGCACAGTGTGCCGTGGCGATATAAATGCGTTCATATCGTACAGTCTGATGTATCAACTTTAACAATCGTAAAGTACTATTATAAATCGTACAGTGTGAACCCGCCTTATGTTAACTTACTGTCAACACCCCAACTTGACTACAGGCTATTCTAGTACACCAGCCAAAGACCAATTAGTAGATATCTATGGCCCAGATAGGCTGTGTCAATACACAACCAGACTATACTACTATAAACAGACAATGCTACTTTGTTCTGTTTTTTTAAGAATCACAACAAACAGATATCTTAATCTAAAGTCTAAATTTCTTGAAGTGAAGTGGGTGTTTTTGTTTTTAAGATTCTACTATTTTCAGAAGGAAATGAGAAGATGAACAGTTTGAGGAGCTTTAGGGGAATGAACAAAAATGTCTTGCCATCAAATTACTGTTCACTTGACTTCCTATTAGGAACAATAGCTGTGACTTTACAATTTATGCTTATTACTATTATGCCATTTTTGCAGTGTTAAAGGTTACACCCAAAAATAATTATTCTATAGCCATAACACAAATTTTAATATGGCATATTATTTAATATTTCAAGTTAAATATTTTTAGATTCCTTTAAAAGGAAAAGGGTATTGAAAAGTGAATGATTAAAACTGCTGTCCACTGCCGGCATCTTTAATCTGAGGGGAATTATCCTCCAAGAAGACCTGCCGTGTGTGTGTGTGTATATATATATATATATATATATATATATATATATATATATATATATATGCCTAAATTAGACTTCAAAAATGTATGTTTTCAATCTTCAAGTGCAACGCAAGAAAACGTCTTTATCAGCACTGACATAAGGCTTTATGTAATCCCACCGATTTAACACATTTTTCGGAATGTATTTGGCACTGATTATTCCACAATATACAACCAAGTTGTGCTCTTGTGCTGATACTGGACAACTGTTGGATGTGACTCCACGTTTAACAGTGACAAAATTGAATTAATTTGGTTTACATGATAAAGTAAATAATTACAAGATTGAGACATTGATACTCACATTCGATCTTCTTCTTGAGCCGAGGGCAGACAGCAAACCAGATGATGAGGCCGACCAGAAGGGCAAAGCCGATTGAAATGAGCAGCACTCCCCACCATGGCAGCTTATCCAAGCCCAGCACTGCAGTACCATCATTCACAGGGGGAAAGGGACCAAGAGGGTAGTGGAGGGGAAGAAAGGAAAGGTGCTTTTGAGACAAAAGGCATGTGCTACAATTAACAAAATAAACATTAGGGAATGGACAGTGACATCATGGAGTCCTGGTTGTTAGTAACAGCATTGGAGTTGCATATTAATTAGGCACAAGAAGTGGATTCTGTCATACAGTACAAACAGATGTATAGCACTGCTTACACCCCTTCATTTTCAGTTAGAAGGCTATTGTGACGAGTGTTCCAAGAAAAATGCACTTGCATTACTTGTTTAAGTATCAGAGACATCAAGCCAAAACAACCACTGCAACAAGTGTCAAATAACCTGGTTGCATGTAAAATGCAAGCACAAGGCCAGCCCTCTTATGTAACGCCTAAGGCAAGATGTGAGTGTGAATGGAAGCAAAATGGAGTACTGACAAGGCAGCATGCAAAGCTACTATAGAATATGGTCAGCAAGTTTGGGTGCCTTAAAGAGGCCCTATTATGCTTTTTGGAATTTTACCTTTCCTTTAGTGTGTAATATAGCTGTTTGTGCATGTAAAAGGTCTGCAAAGTTACAAAGCACATAGTCCACGCCAAAGAGAGTTACTCTCATCCACAGAAAACACTGCTCCTGAACTGCTTAAAATGCCTGGTTTGCAGTCCAGCCATTACTTCCGTGACATAGCTACGTTACAGTGTAACACATCTGCATAATGCCCGACTAAGGAATGCACAGCTCAGGAAGCCTCGGGAGCTGTAACTCAATAATAGTAAGGGCCGTAACATTTCCGACACATGCTCTAAGTGGTTGACCAATCACAACAGACTGGGCCAGCTGAACAATCAGAGCAGACTACACTTTTCAGAAAGGGGGCTTTAAAGAGACAGGAGCTACTATACAGCGTTTCAGACAGAGGGTGAATAGAGGTGCTGCAGTAATGTAAGAAAATAATTTTTTGAACATTCTAGTACCTAGGGTTGTGCCAATGGACGATATCATCGTCCATCGTGATGGCTGACCAACATCACGATGTAGAGCCACCATCGTGATGCCACGCCCCCTTTTGCGAGTCTTGCTAGTGTGACTCACTAATCCTAGTCTCTTCTATAGTTAACCTAAAAACTTTGCAGGGATTGCTTTGTAAATTAAATTGAGAATATAACTAATGCATATATGCTATTTTAAATACTGTAGTATATGCCAGAGACGTGACGTGTTAGTCTATGAAAATACCGTGTCAGGCAGGCTACACAAATATTGATCTTGACATTGTTAGCTTCTTGTCTTTTTTTACATGTCTTACACTGTACATTTAGATTAAAATATTTTATGTTGTAGGCTACAAGAAAATAGCCTTTATTAATTAATTATTAGTAGTTGTAGTGTCTCAGAAAATCTTGCTCATTGTCACATAGCTCTTGTATACACTGAAGCGGCAGTTTAAGATAAACCCAGACCAGCGAACGTCAAATAACTTTTGTCTGGTTAATACTTTTAAAGAAAAATTTCCTTGGCCATAAATCCATAATGTCAAATCAAATGAAAGAAACAAGGTGAATATGAATAACACCCATTTATTAAAACATAGAAGAACAACAAATAAAACAAGAAAACGGGAACAACACTCAGACCGAAACTCGCCATTAACATTTCACTTATAATTAGCAGCACAATTAACTTCAGCACAGGCTACAAAATAAATTACGTTATTGAAATATTGTAAAGTGGTCATATGAACTACACAAATGAACGTTTAAAAAATAATATGCAAAATCGAATAGCTCCGCAACGGATGGCGAAAAATGCGTAAAGAATACTAATATCTTTCACCATAGACCATGTTTAAATTTCTGGCCAGAAATACCAACATATTCACTTTATCTGGTTTTAATAAGCTGTGGATTGGAGTAACTACACTACCCGCTGTGCTGAAGACCCGCTCTGATGGAGTACTGGTAGCACATATGCACAGATATTTCCGTGCTAATCTTGCCATGAACGGAAACCTTTTGTCGTTCGTTTTCCACCAAGTCAGCGGGTCCTCTTCCCCATCAATGGCCATTTCCTGCAGGTACATGGTCATTTCTGCCTCGACCTTTTGCTCATCAGTGAGTAAAATAACGAAATTATAGTTTTTAAGTGGAAAATAGTATTTATGTAAAGAGATATATTAAAATAAAAAGTGCACAACTCTTCTTAAGTGAAAGCTAAAAACAAAAAATGCTTCACTTGTCGTGCAACCTACTGATAAAGCGCCGACGAGTCATTTAGTTGGGTTAGTAAAATAACGAAATTATAATTTTTCATATAATTTTTGAAAATTATATGAAATTATATAATCCCCCCCCCGACGATATCATCGTCCATCGCGATGTTTTACTGTCAACATCGTCAACTGCCAATTTAGGGGACATCGCCCAACCCTACTAGTACTTATTCTATTCTAATTCTATTCTATAAAATGATGAACCTGTAAATTAGCATAACATGGCCTCTTTAAAAGGCTATTGCATCAAGATATCACCCCCACCTCACAGGGAGGACAGGGAGAAAAAAATGTGACCACTCCTGCAGAAAGGTAACATCTGAGCCAAGACTGCGGTGGTAGCTGTGGTGCTGGAGAACGCAAGCTGTCTACTCAGTGAAAAGTGCTGGCAGAGCAATCAGCAATTTACAAATTCCCCATGGGGGCCAAAACCACAAACAATGAAACGTGTTGACATAAAAGTTCTAGGAAACAAAGTGGGGAAAACTTTGGCCAAATAAAATGTGGAGAAAAAAGAAAAAGGCATTGGTGGAGCTGGGATGTGAAAAACAAACAAAGGAAGAGGTTTTGAAATAAGAGGACATGAAGCAGTGGGGCACAAACTCCCCTGCAAACACACACGCTCCTGCAGGACACCGCAGGGTATGTCATGCCTCATGTGCATTGGTTATGCAACCCCAGTTCAACCTCCCCAGGAGACAAGAAACAAGGAGTGTGACATTCTTTGAATAGAACGCTCATGCATGTGGGAAGAACAGATGAACCTGCCAATACTGGAATGATCTGGCAACATCTACAGGGTGATGAACAGGTGTGGGGCAGAGTCCAAAAGTAACACCCGGAAAGCACCAAATAAGACTAAGAATTGGCTTTGTTGATTAGCTTGCCGGTTTGCAGATAATATTCAGAACGGCAACTTAATGTTAAATTAAGGCTGTCCATTTAACACAGTCAATGCAATTATATATATATATACATACAGTGAGGAAAATAAGTATTTGAACACCCTGCTATTTTGCAAGTTCTCCCACTTAGAAATCATGGAGGGGTCTGAAATTGTCATCGTAGGTGCATGTCCACTGTGAGAGACATAATCTAAAAAAAAAAAATCCAGAAATCACAATGTATGATTTTTTAACTATTTATTTGTATGATACAGCTGCAAATAAGTATTTGAACACCTGAGAAGATCAATGTTAATATTTGGTACAGTAGCCTTTGTTTGCAATTACAGAGGTCAAACGCTTCCTGTAGTTTTTCACCAGGTTTGCACACACTGCAGGAGGGATTTTGGCCCATTCCTCCACACAGATCTTCTCTAGATCAGTCAGGTTTCTGGGCTGTTGCTGAGAAACACGGAGTTTGAGCTCCCTCCAAAGATTCTCTATTGGGTTTAGGTCTGGAGACTGGCTAGGCCATGCCAGAACCTTGATATGCTTCTTACAGAGCCACTCCTTGGTTATCCTGGCTGTGTGCTTCGGGTCATTGTCATGTTGGAAGACCCAGCCTCGACCCATCTTCAATGCTCTAACTGAGGGAAGGAGGTTGTTCCCCAAAATCTCGCAATACATGGCCCCGGTCATCCTCTCCTTAATACAGTGCAGTCAGCCCTGTCCCATGTGCAGAAAAACACCCCCAAAGCATGATGCTACCACCCCCATGCTTCACAGTAGGGATGGTGTTCTTGGGATGGTACTCATCATTCTTCTTCCTCCAAACACGGTTAGTGGAATTATGACCAAAAAGTTCTATTTTGGTCTCATCTGACTACATGACTTTCTCCCATGACTCCTCTGGATCATCCAAATGGTCATTGGCAAACTTAAGACGGGCCTTGACATGTGCTGGTTTAAGCAGGGGTACCTTCCGTGCCATGCATGATTTCAAACCATGACGTCTTAGTGTATTACCAACAGTAACCTTGGAAACGGTGGTCCCAGCTCTTTTCAGGTCATTGACCAGCTCCTCCCGTGTAGTTCTGGGCTGATTTCTCACCTTTCTTAGGATCATTGAGACCCCACGAGGTGAGATCTTGCATGGAGCCCCAGTCCGATGGAGATTGACAGTCATGTTTAGCTTCTTCCATTTTCTAATGATTGCTCCAACAGTGGACCTTTTTTCACCAAGCTGCTTGGCAATTTCCCCGTAGCCCTTTCCAGCCTTCTGGAGGTGTACAATTTTGTCTCTAGTGTCTTTGGACAGCTCTTTGGTTTTGGCCATGTTAGTAGTTGGATTCTTACTGATTGTATGGGGTGGACAGGAGTCTTTATGCAGCTAACTGACCTCAAACAGGTGCATCTAATTTAGGATAATAAATGGAGTGGAGGTGGACATTTTAAAGGCAGACTAACAGGTCTTTGAGGGTCAGAATTCTAACTGATAGACAGGTGTTCAAATACTTATTTGCAGCTGTATCATACAAATAAATAGTTAAAAAATCCTATATTGTGATTTCTGGATTTTTTTTTTTAGATTATGTCTCTCACAGTGGACATGCACCTACGATGACAATTTCAGACCCCTCCATGATTTCCAAGTGGGAGAACTTGCAAAATAGCAGGGTGTTCAAATACTTATTTTCCTCACTGTATATAAAAGGTCAAAAAGTTAACAAAATTAATCACGCTCCCTGAGCGTTTGCAAATTCAGTAATATGCAATTTTTCTAATAGTGCAATTCAAGGTTGAAATACCATTTTTTTTTTTTTGTCTCAGTCAGCAAGCTCAACTCCAGCTGTACAGGCTGAAAATAACAAACAAATAAAAAACAACAACTGTTGGACGGAGCAGAATGCCGGGTTCTTGAGCGTTTTTCAACATTTCAAACTGCATTTAATGTCACAGTCCTAAAAGTGTGGTTTTCATGGCTAGCAACATGAAAACCAGTAAAATGCAACAACCACAGTGAGATGATCCAAAAGCATTCATCTGATGCATGTGGACAGACAAAACCCAACATAATTAAAGCATGTCTCATGAGAACAGCTTTCGGAGCTTCCTCAGACAGAGTGACAAACTTAATAAAAAAATGGACTGATGTGGCTTTAAGGCCAGTTCAATAATATGGAAATACATTTAACAATATACTGACTGCTAAAGCCACTTTTTGTAGTGTCTAATAACTAGTCTGCCACAATAATGCAACATCTCTGAATTATTTGTGTAGCCTATATTATATATATATATATATATATATATATATATATATATATATATATATATATATATATATATATATATATATATATATATATATAGCATGTATAGTTATTTTTTAATCAATTGAACTGAGGCCTTTCTCTGCTTATTTTTATATATGCCAATTAATTAATCAGCATATTATACAATTAATCGATTGACAGCCCCCAACTAAAAATAATGCAAAATAGTTTAATGGCCGGTAGTTAATACTTATAACTTAAAATTCTCTGTTCCCCTGCCTTTGCTAGGTTGTCAGTAATTTTGGACCCTGTGGGGGGGTGAGCAACAGAAATAAGATAAAGGCCAATAGAGGATATTCTAAAACGAAAGGAAAAAAAATCCTGAATGTGGCCCATTTATATAAGTATCTCCATCTGGCACCATTCCAGCTCACAAATACAGTATGTGAGAAATTCTGTTATATATCCTATTTTTTGTATGTCTATTTATACTCTTTCCTTGTTTTATATTCTGTGTCTCACTGTAATGTCCTGTTTCGCCTATCACCAATAAAAAAAAAATTGTTTTTAAATCCTTGCAATGGAGCTCATTCTGTTTCTGAAATGCAGCCTTGTACAGTTAAGCTGGGAATGCATTCGTGGTTGCATCTATGTAGCTTGCCTGAAAAACACTCCCCCACAAAAGGGGGACAGCCAGACCACAACCATGTAGTGGGATGAATGAATGGAAGTGGATTCATTTCCTGCTTCACCTAACAATAAATCCTGCTATCCATGGCCTTTATTACACAATAACACAGGCTGTTTTTCCAGACAGAGTAATGCTCCATCCCTCATCGTGGTGGTGCATGAGTCAGTGTGGGCTGGACACTGTTGTTTATGCTAATTATGCTCTTTGACTGATGCTGGTCTCTGAAAACAATATCAGCTTTAAAAGTTCCAAGTATTTTAGATTATCAACTTGACATCATGAAATTGAACTTTCATGCTGTCTGAAGCACTCTTAACATTATTCCACCTTTATAGCACAATTTAATACTGCCAGAAAGGTGTTTATTGTCTGCGGTGACACACCCAGTATTTTAGCTCTTGCCAAGCACCAAACCTTAATCCGCAGCTTCAAACAAAAGATTCATTTTGTCACTGTTGAGCAATGATGAATAAGTCTGGCCAAATATAAAAACTTTCCATTTTAAATCCATGAGGCCTGTGACCGCGCGAGCTGTCTTGTTTGCTTTACATCCCCAGGGCAACCGAAACAACCCACTGTCTGTTTTCCAAACGAGAAATAGACCAGAAAATAAGCATTGAAGTACTGGGGGTGGGAGGGTGTAGCCAATTTTTTTGACCCTTAATCTAAGAATATGAATACAATTTAGAATGAAATCAGTCTGAAAAGAGGTTGACGGGGACATTTTTGTCCTTAAGGTCCTGAGTGTAACTATTTTGTGTACACCATCTATTATAGGAACTGAGATTGAAATATCAAAATTCCCCAAAAGATAAAAAATTTGGCAAAATTATTAACACAGCCAAAATGATTAAAAAAAAAAATGTCCCAAAGGTGGCACAAGGGTTAAAAAAATAAAAGTGGGCAATAAAGGGTAGAGATTAACAAAACAAATGCTTGTTCTTAGCCAGGATTTAAATGCTGCCACAGGCATACAAAATAAAAAGAGAGAAACAGAGCTTATGTGTCATCTGTGCTTTGCATGGTGAGAAGTTTCCAGGCATTGCGGTTGTTGAATGACTATAAGGCCCATGTGATGAATTTGAGGGTGGGTTTGTTATGGCAGAGGTCACATGATTAACAGAGTGAAGAGAGGAACCGTGTTTGGGGAGGAGTTTGTAAATAATTAGATAGAAACAGATCCCTTACTTTGGCTTGCATAACCTACATGTCACACGCCAAACTAGCTTTAACCTGTTGTACATTCACACTTCTGGAAGTTAGAATGTGTTATATCACACAGCCCTCAATTCACACAAACGGTTAAAATAAAACCAGAAGAACAAGGACTTCTAAGTACGAGTACAAACACACTGCTTCAAGGAAACTCCACCTAGTCATATATAGACTGAATTTTTATGAGGCATGTGTGCTGTTTGACTCCCTTTAGAACACAAAGGAGGTGGATCAACAATTAATGACATGCCACATGCCTCTCCACCCACCCCCAACCAGCGGCTGCTGGTATTGTCCTGTCCTGTCTAGGGATAGAAGAGGCTCTGGATTAACTTAACCTGAGTGAACTGCCTCAAACAGGAATGGGAGGGGGGTCTGGGAATGAAGGGCCTGTGTCTGGTGTTCTACTGCCTTTAAAGCTAATCTAACATCCGATGACATGACGATGTCTCTAAATGTGGCCAAAGATCGGGATAATCCTGTGTTAAGATGGCACTGTTATGGCCAATTATGTTGACCTAAATTGGTAAGTGAGATTCTGAGGAGATACATGTCCTCATCCAGGTGTGATGTTTGAGCATGACTCACACGATGTCCTGGGTGTCAGCTGATGAATTTGGCTGAAACATTTATTGATTCAGTCCTGAAGTAGCACACTAGAATGATTAATTGGACTCTTGAGGACAGTCTTTAATTTTGAGACTATAAATCTTTATTAAGTCATTAGACACTGCACTCAAACGGTGTCAGATAAAAACCAATATGCATTAATAAGGATAATCTTATCCTTATCGACTTATTTTCAACTTAAGATACATTTCTTTTGAATTTATTAAATTATTTTTTGAGCTAATAACGCAGATGGCTATACTTTCTGAAAAAGGTGCTCCATTTTGCCCACAACTAACTTAGAAATACACTCACCTAAAGGATTATTAGGAACACCATACTAATACTGTGTTTGACCCCCTTTCGCCTTCAGAACTGCCTTAATTCTACGTGGCATTGATTCAACAAGGTGCTGAAAGCATTCTTTAGAAATGTTGGCCCATATTGATAGGATAGCATCTTGCAGTTGATGGAGATTTGTGGGATGCACATCCAGGGCACGAAGCTCCCGTTCCACCACATCCCAAAGATGCTCTATTGGGTTGAGATCTGGTGACTGTGGGGGCCATTTTAGTACAGTGAACTCACTGTCATGTTCAAGAAACCAATTTGAAATGATTCAAGCTTTGTGACATGGTGCATTATCCTGCTGGAAGTAGCCATCAGAGAATGGGTACATGGTGGCCATAAAGGGATGGATATGGTCAGAAACAATGCTCAGGTAGGCAGTGGCATTTAAACGATGCCCAATTGGCACTAAGGGGCCTAAAGTGTGGCAAGAAAACATCCCCCACACCATTACACCACCACCACCAGCCTGCACAGTGGTAACAAGGCATGATGGATCCATGTTCTCATTCTGTTTACACCAAATTCTGACTCTACCATCTGAATGTCTCAACAGAAATCGAGACTCATCAGACCAGGCAACATTTTTCCAGTCTTCAACTGTCCAATTTTGGTGAGCTCTTGCAAATTGTAGCCTCTTTTTCCTATTTGTAGTGGAGATGAGCGGTACCCGGTGGGGTCTTCTGCTGTTGTAGCCCATCCGACTCAAGGTTGTGCGTGTTGTGGCTTCACAAATGCTTTGCTGCATACCTCGGTTGTAACGAGTGGTTATTTCAGGCAAAGTTGCTCTTCTATCAGCTTGAATCAGTCGGCCCATTCTCCTCTGACCTCTAGCATCAACAAGGCATTTTCAGCCCACAGGACTGCCGCATACTGGATGTTTTTCCTTTTCACACCATTCTTTGTAAACCCTAGAAATGGTTGTGCGTGAAAATCCCAGTAACTGAGCAGATTGTGAAATACTCAGACCGGCCCGTCTGGCACCAACAACCATGCCACGCTCAAAATTGCTTAAATCACCTTTCTTTCCCATTAAGACATTCAGTTTGGAGTTCAGGAGATTGTCTTGACCAGGACCACACCCCTAAATGCATTGAAGCAACTGCCATGTGATTGGTTGATTAGATAATTGCATTAATGAGAAATTGAACAGGTGTTCCTAATAATCCTTTAGGTGAGTGTAGACTGGGTGTATTAACACAATAAACTGTGTTCATAAAACTCTATCTGAAGCCCTGCTTGATCTACAAATGTATCCATTCTGGTGCAGAATGTGTGTGCAACGTAGGAACTATGTGTCCTGCTATGTGCATGTTGTGTATAATGCACCTTGCTGTGACTATGTAAAGAGCACATGCCCGGGAGTGCACACATGTTCACACTCTGAGGTGCATATCATGTCATATGCTGGCCTGTAGCCTTCATTTAATGACCCAGGCCAGTTGACTTCTTGAATTGATGAGCCCTGTAGATAAAAGAAAACAAAAAGGAGCAGATGTCGCTCATTTAATAAAGTTTCAGACTTCGAATGCACTCAAATATGTGGTGCTTTCTCAACATTTGCTGAGTATAAGGAGTCTTTTTGATGGGCGAGAACTCTTTACTCTACTTTTTTTTTCTTTCTCCCATGATGGAGAAGGAATAAACACTGACTGAGGTCATGAATACGGGCACCACATGTCCATGTTATGAGTGGTTCACTGCCAACTTGGTTAAACATGGCTTTGCCTTAAGCACTGTGAAGAGTCTGGCAGTTCAGTCTTGGGCATCAGGGCTTCAGTTTGGGCATCTGGTTAGGAGCATGTTACTTGTGTTACACGCATGCAAACTAAGGGTAGAAATACAGCAATACTCACTCGGTGCTCCTGTAAACATGATGGAGAACAGGTTGATTCCCATTGTAACAGCATAAAAGAAAGGAAGTGCCCTCAGACCATTGGGCACTGGATCCTTCTGCAAAGGGACAAAATACAGACTTGGTCAAAATTAGGGCTGCACGATTTGGGGAAAATGTCACATTGCGATTATTGAGGTTAATATTGCTACAGCGATATAATAAACAAATGGTATCATGAGTCAACTTGCTTGGTTATCAAGGAAAATGCACAAATAGATTACTGAGAATGCTGAAATTTGTATTTTTCAACTAAAACATACAAACTAGCAACAACAACAACTATAAATGCACAGTTTCAAATTAAAATATTTTTACAAAATTAAATAATATCTTTGCATTACTGCAAACTTGTTATTTTCTCAATATTGCACCTAAAAAAATGGAACAATAAATAAGAACATACACATTTTTACGAAAATAAGATTGTACAAACAAACAGGGACATTTAAGCAGGATGTAACGTACTTTCTATAAACTCTTTTGAAAAGGAAATTGGATATAAATGTGTGGTTCACTCAATCACTAAAACTTTTTTGTTGTTGTGTATATATATATATATATATATATACACACACATACACATTTTATTGTTGTTGTAATTTTAATGTTATTTTTCACATAAGATTGATCTTATGATGATCTCATCAATTATGCAACACGTTGCAAGCTGCAGACAGCGGGGTGAGAGATGAGCGTCTCCGTGTTAGAGTGAACATCAGCCGGTAGAATTTTAAATCTCTCCTGGTCTCGACTCCCGCTCAGATTGGGTCTCTTCCGCGACTGGTTGAAGCGGCTCTGACCCCAAAGAGAATGACAGTTTTGGAGTTTGTGTTTATTTACATGGCACGCTCCCGTATTATATGAACTATAATTAAGGATAAAATAAAGATATATCACAAAGCTGTGATCTGTGTTTCTATCAGACATTAGAGCTGCAGACAGCGGGGGTGAGAGACGAGCGTGTTAAGAGTGCGCATCAGCCAGTAGAACTTTAAATCTCTCCCGGTCTCGACTCCCGCTCAGATTGGGTCTCCCGTATTATATGAACTTTAATTATTGATGAAATGAAGATATATCGCCAAGCTGTGATCAGTGTTTGTGTTATTTTTTCTAAACACCAGTTCAGTGTTGGTCTGCTCGGCATCCATCTTCACCTGATTTCCACGCTGAACACCGGAAACGGACACAACCACACATGCCACTCCGTAAACTGAGACTGACTGGTTATCTTTTTATTAGCGGTGTAGAAAATGGGCAAACAGCTCTCAGAGAGAATGGGCTGTCACGTCCACTTATTTATTTTATAAAATCGCAGCATTTGCCGTCATATAATCACACAGGCTGACATCGCGATTGCGATATGATTAATCGTGCAGCACTAGTCATCATTCAATCAGGACATTATATTTGGGTACATATAGTCGCTGAAGATAGTGATTTGACCTGACCCTAACATAATGATCACGATTGCAAAAAAGGAAATTTGGCTGAACTATAAACATAATAAAATAAATAAATGTATCAATTGTCACACATTATACATACATTTCTGCATATACATGGTGAAATTATTTATTTTTCACATATCCCAGCTAAGCTGGGGTCAGAGTGCAGGCTCAGCCATGATACGGCGCCCGTGGAGCAGATAGGTTCAAGGGCCCAACAGGGGTGTCTTGGTGGTGTTGGGGCTCGAACCCCTGACCTTCTGGTCAGTAACCCAGAGCCTTAACCGCTGAGCCACCACTGGTGGATATCTATTTAGATATCTCCATATTACCACAGATATCCACCATTATTCTAATTATTCTAATTCGAACTGTATCTGTATGTAATTTACTAAGATGAAGTTGGAAATGATGGTTATTATTTACCTTTTGCAAGATGAACATACGAACAAAGTAGAAAAGAACAGCAGACATGATGCCAGAAAGGAGAGGAGAGAGGAACCATGATGCAACTATAAGGGATCAAAGAAAAAAATATATATAAATGTAACTAACCAAACAATTGACCATATCTTGACAACAGCATTAAACATAACAAGTCAAAGACAAATGGATTCTCCTTGAGAAAGTAGCCAACTTACCAATTCTGAGAAGCTCGAACCATTTGACTCCCTGCTGACCTTTGGCAACCAGTGAATATCCAATAGTAGCTCCCACGATGCAATGGGTCCCAGAAATAGGAAGCTTCAGAAAAGAGGCCATCAACTGCCATGCAGCGGAACCTGTTGGGCAATGAATTAAAAAATTAATAAATGATATATATATACACATACATACATATGAACCAATGATTGTAGACTAAATAAAAATCATATATGGATGATTCTTCAACTTCTGGAACTGTTAGCACTATTAACTTTTAGAAAATATAGTTGAATCCTTTTTACACCCTCACCATATTTTCATCTCAAATTTGATATTGTGGAAACGACAGTGACGGAAATTTATAGATTTTTTTTAAATCAATACTTCAGTTAAAGTATTGATTTCCGGTGCATTGGGATCGTCAATTGAACGATATTGATATAAATTCTTAAATCCCAAGATCGATCTTTTACTCTATGCACAAACCTATACACTGAGAGGAAACCGTTCGCATATGCAACCACATTTCGTGCTATGCAACTAAAATGTACATTGGCAACTGGCTAGTAAATGTTTAGATTTCATTCAGCAGTGATTATGTAGTATAGCAGTGAAATATTTAGCAGCAAGATCCTTTCACTGAGTGTAAAATTGTTCCATGTATGTGTCCAAAGATGAGATCTACACGACCCATTTGTCATTGAATAATGTCTCTTTGAATACCCTTTCTGTTATTTACAGTTAGTTGTTTTTCAAAACATTTAGCTGTTCTCTACTAATTACTTTAACTCTATTATAGGCTATATCTAGGGTCTTGTGTTTATAACCTCTTTTCTTAAACCTTTGAACCATGTCTTGAGCATTTTTATCAAACACGTCTTCAGAATCACATATGCGTTTAATCCTTTGAAATTGGCCAAAAGGGATATTCTCTATTAACCAAGGTGGATGGTAGCTTTCTGCCCTCAGTATGGTATTCCGATCAGTGGGTTTTCTAAACACGGACGTATGCAATTCACCTTTGTCATCTTTTGATATCTCCAGATCTAGGAAATGGATATTTGTTAATGAGAACTCAGCTTCAAATTGGGATTAGTGTTATTAAGATATGTATGAAACTGTAGCAGCTCTTGCTGTGACCCAGACCATATAAGAAGAACGTCGTCAATATACCTACCCCACCATACAATCTTATTAACATATACATTCAAACTCGAATAGACAAATGTTTCTTCCCAGAGACCCATAAACAAATTAAAATAATTTGGTGCAAAGCAAGCTCCCATTGCTGTACCTTTTATCTGCTTAAAGAATTTGTTTTGGAATAAGAAAACATTGTTAGTTAGTGTCCATTCTGTTAGTTTCAAGATAAACTCTGCTGGGGGCATCTGTTCTGGTGGTCTCTACTCCAAATAATGTGTCAATGCCTTTAAACCTTCTTTGTGATCAATGTTTGTATATAATGACTACACGTCCATCGTCACTAGAAAAGCAGTACCAATATAATAAAAAGTGATACCGTTTTGAGAGATGTACTGCCGGAGGTACCTACTATTACCTTTAAACGAGCCCCTACTCTAAAAGATAGTCTTGTGAAAAGCTATATGCCTCCTGTACAGACTAAAACCTGGCTAGGCACAAAAAGAGGTAACTATAAGTGTGGAAACTGTAATCACTGTAGCAATATGGTCAAGACCAATATTTTTATAGATGTGACATCAAATCGTGAATACAGTATACACTCATTTATTAATTGTAATACCTCATTCGTTGTCTATAGACTTGAATGTCCTTGTGGTTGTTTTTATATTGGAAGAACTAAGCGTAAACTTAAAGAAAGATTAGCAGAGCATAAATATGCGATAAGAACAAGCAACCACCAGTATCCTATGGCTCTACATTATAAAGAGGCGAACCACGGAAATAGCGAGACTCTAAAAATCTTTGGGATAGAACATGATAAAATATCACCAAGAGGGGGAGATAGACTCAAAAAACTTTTACAAAGAGAATCCTTTTGGATTTATACTTTAAAAGCTAATCAATACACTGGTCTAAACTTAGAATTTGATTTTTCTCCTTTCTTGTAACTGACTATATGCACATGTTAATGCTTTGCTATATGTATCTATCTATATTGATATTTCAAATTGTATCTTGATGTGGAAAGTGGTAAAATATAGAAAGTGTGAAATTATTCATCATCTGAGACTGCACATATTTTAGAGCATGAAATGAAATATAATATGTTTTACAATGTAATCTTTTTTGTAACTTGTCTTATATAAAGTAACCTCTTGCTATATGTATCTATTTATATTGATATTTTAAACTATCCTGATGCGAAAATGTGACTTGTCTTATCTAAAGTAACTTGTTGTAATTGCTCTCTATCAGGTGATATGTGCAGATGAGCACCTGTGCTTCTAGGTCATGTGACCAGCATGCAGTCTACGGACTGCCATTTTGAATTTGCCCTGAGGAAGGCCAAAGAGGCCGAAACATGTTGGCATGTGCTTTTTAATGGATAGCCAAGTTTAAATAAAGGCTTTTTAAACTTATATTCCTTTTGAGTGCCTCAGACTTTCTGTTTATTTGGGAAACATTTTGGATCTCCAAACTGAAGAGCATCAAAGGAACACATCTCTCAACACCCAAGTAGCACTCCTAGTAACTCATTTGTCTACTGCAAATATATTCAAAATTTTTGTAAGTTGTACATCGATATAGAAGGAAATTTGCTATTAAAATGGATATGAGGGATGTTGTGATACGGCTAGTGTTTTAATCATACCCTAAAACCACACATCTATGTCAATGGAGTAGGGAAACTTATCACTGGCAATGAACACCCCAATCACTAGTTATTGTCTGAATTAGCACTGAGTGCCTGCCGAAAAACGAAAGGGAATGTGTGCAGTTTCGGCTCATCTGCAGCTCTGTGTGTGCCATACGCTATCTTTCCCCGGTTATTTCGGCGTAATTACCAGTGTACAGCACTTGCGTCGAGTGATGTCTGCTAACAGTGCCTGTTTTATAAACATTTTCTGAACATCGCTGTTGTAATTGACTGCAAAAATATGTTTTCAGACAGGAGACCTGAATAACCCAGGGGGCTTCTTGATCAGCGGCTCGTTTTCTCCACTTGCCATTTTCAACTACAAACAACCCTTGCAGAACAGTGATGTCATCATGCTGACCCATGTGAAACACAGGCTGAGCTTTTCCATCTACAGATCCATTCAGGGGTATCAGCAGCGGTGGTAACTGTGTGTGTCTATTTGATGCTTTATTTTCTTCACAAAACCTTGTGCTCCAGATGCATCAATAAACTTAAGGTGAACCACGGTGCCAATACTTACCGAACCGTGGGTGGCAAACCACACTGTTCATTGTTTTGACCAAGAGTCGTTACACCCATAATATTTACCATGATTTTTCTTTTCTCATATTTCATCTCAAGCATGGTCTTTACTAACACTTTTGTTGAATTGGTTAACAAATACACTTACTTTTGAAAAAACTTGTGACAAAAATATTGTCAAAATTGTTTGGTGTGGTTGAAATGACGCCACAACTCTGGGACAATTGTCATTTATGTAAAATCGATATAAATAATTTTGACAATAAATATTGAGATGGTTTACGTTTGTTTCACTATTTGTTAAGATTATACTAGATTATACATGGAATTATTTGTATTTTAATAATGGATTTTCATAGTTTAATTTTGAAAGTCTGGGACAAGGATAAAACTGTTAAATATATACAAAAATACTAAAAAACAAAATATATGATGATAGCTTAGTAAATAGTTTTTTTTTTTTTTCAGTTTTAATAAGATCTTCATATAATAGAAAGAAAAAAAGATTAAATCTGTTGGTTTTAATAAAAATCAACCCTGGGATATGAAATTGCCCAAAGTTGAAGAAACACCCAAGCATATCAGAACTAAAAATAGATACTCACCAAACATAGCACTGACTGAGCCAGCCATATAGAGATGCTCCGAGTTGTTGTACATGGTCACGTCAATAATGCCTTTGCGGATTGTCTCGCTGACCTTGGCTCCAAGCAGCACAGAGCCCAGAGTCTCAAAGATTGTAGCAAGGATACAGGCCTGTTTAAGGGTAACCACACCTGATCCCACTGCCGTACCAAACGAGTTAGCAACATCATTAGCACCCACCGAAAATGCCAGGATAAAAGCTATGAGAAAGCCTACCACTAAGAGCCATAGATAATCTGAGAGATTTATCTGAGTGACGAACCCAAGCGTGCTCATGACCGTTATTGTGGCCAGAGTTGTCGACACCATTGTGAGTAGATGGTTTTTTAAGTTATGGACAACAAATTAACAATCTTACAGAGAGGATTACCAATTTTAATATAAATAAATAAAGCAGCACACTGGATGATTTTTTTCTATTTAACCCCCAGATAATTGAGGTACTAGTGTTTCTAGAACTGTTTTCTGCCTCAGACCGACCTTCACCCTTCGCTAAACCAGCAAATCAAAGCAATTCAGACACCAGAGTGAATCTGCACTGCTCTGCTCTAAACTGATGTGTAACGTTGAGGGAGAGGGTGGAGTGAGGGCCTATTGCTATCCTCTGAATAGACTAGATCTGTTACGGTTTGTTGTGGCCTGGGCAATTAGGCAGACAGAGCGGACATCCATTGTGCAACAGACAGGGTGGGTGAACAGCAGCTCATTCCTGGGGGGGGGGGAGAAAAAAGAGGAGAAAGTTGGCAGGTTCCTGTGTTATGCAACAAATTTCACTGCAAAGAACTGAAGCCTGAACTTGGACAAAAGTCCACTCTTAAACACTGTATAGCAATACTTTATTTGCAAGAGAGAGGTGCTGACAGTCTCTCGAAAACACTTTCACTATACAAAAAAGGGGGCATACACCAAGACTCATCTAGAACATAAGGCAGGTATCTGAATGCACGTGAGATCCTACAAACTCTTAGAAATGCATCCATCCCCCTTATGGCAAATTAATATGCACAAATAAAATCGATGTTTCGATCTCCATACGACATGCTGCGATCGTCGTGAATAAAGCATATTCAAAGTAACATTTTGAAAGCAATAAAATATAACAATAAAAAGGAGTCGCCTGTGTAACTAGCTTCAGAGAACAAAGTGAATTTGGACGGTTTTAATTTTACAAGGCATGGGAGACACCGTGACTGCTTTGATAAATATTTTAAGCTCGGTGACAGCAAACAGGAACTAATATTTTAATTAAGCTGTCAGATCATGTGCCTTTCCAGCACATTCCTGCAATAACACCTTCATAGGCAAAGCAGAAAACAAACGACAAAATGCGGTTGACTGTCACTGTCAGTCTGTTTCAGCCAGTTCTCTCCGCTCACGCTAGACATGGACTTCCTCGCTTACGTTAGCTCGAGGAAGGAAATTGCTCACGGACACCCATCCAATCGACAGTTGACAGTTTACAAAAGGATACAGCTCGATTATGTTAATATGAATACTTACTATAACAGACGACGTAAATGATAATACAAATCAAAGCGTTTTTATTAGGTTATTACGGGGTTATTGATCTTTGCTGCGCGCGCCGGTTCCGCACTACACGTGTCGTCATTCATTCACACCCGCTTACAGCTAACCTTACACTATAAATCAAGTGAACTTCAAAACACTTACAAAACAAGTCACTTACACACTAAATATCGTATATCAGTCAAGTTTTATCATTTAGTCGTTTAAACATACGTTTCATAATCGACTAGCGCGAGTCAGCTGACAATAGCCACAAGCTCGCGCTCGTTCCAACCGCTCAAATTATTCAAGAAAATAAAAATGTTATTAAAGAAAGTAAAACACAACTCCACACTGCTACCATAAAACATATAAATAGATTTTTACTCACCACTCAAAGAAAACTGTTGATAAATGACGATTTATGTATTTTTGATAGCGTAGCCGCCTTCCGCGCGCGCGGGGGATAAGGTACGGTAATAATCTCGCTTTTCCCTGAGCACTATCGTTGGGTAGATACAGTAAATTCCAAGGCGATATGAACGATACTGCTCGGGGTGTCCTAAATTGATGTTTTCAGTAAGTGGGGGAAAATCGCAAATAAACCGCTTTCAGCCGGATTCAGATGAGTTCCTGCTTGTCCACGCAAGACATACTGTATATCGTCAAGTTGCGCGGGCGTGACCTGTCTAGGTTCACAGTGACGCAAACAATAAACCCCGCCCACCCTGACCTTATTTGGTGATGTCAGCAAGAGGGGAAAAAATACCATTTATTTACCCATCTAACCATGGACCTTTTGTATCAACCATTACTACAACTCTGTAAAACATTAAAAGTCAGCTAATACTTCTACTAATTTCCTAAACTGTTTTTAACTGTCTCCCATTTTTTAATGTACATATACTTTATTTAGACATTAGTTCAGCATAGCCGGCATGACATGAAGGTTCCTAAATAAAACTGACGAAAATGAAAATCTTTGTCTATCAAAGAATAATGGTCAGTCGTTCAAATTAACAGATTTAATGTTTCTCATTGTTGCAATCCCTGAGCCACAAATTTTCTTTAATTCCTGTAGTAGATTATCGAAATTTAAATCACGGGATAAATTCAAAAGTAGCTAAATGATGATTGCTGCCAGCTATGTTAGAACTCCCCCATGTGGCCACAGCTGTATGAAGGTAAATATGTTGCTAAATTCGAGAGATTGTAGATGCAGTGCTCGAATTGTAGATGCGTCCCAAAATATTTTTATTTTACAATACCAAATACCATTTAATTTACTCAGTTAGGATACTGTAATTTCGTGAATAATTTACAATAATCGGGGTTCTACAGTGCGAGCGTTTTACTTGCATTTGAATGTGAAAATTATGCGGAATGCGGAAATTATTTGGGCGCAACGGCTCGAGTGACAGCTGATCTAACGAACAAAGATATGAACTTATTATTGAAGCCTATCATGGTATAGCTCCAAGAAAACTACCACTAATCGTCATAGATACGCGGATTCGAATCCAGCTCTGGAATATAATCCTATATATAATTTTATCACTGCGTCAATATATAATAGACCAGTAGAAATCTCAACTGTTAGAAATGTATCAAGTATCATGTCTATTGAGGTTATGCAAAATCCACGGCATTGCACGTTCCAAAAAATCAGTGTAGGCTATTATAATCATAGTTTTTCATTTCTCGCCATCGATGAAAGTGCTCTCTGGCGCGCACACGAGCAAAAACATCGCGTGCGAGGAGAGGGAGCACGCATCCATGGCGGTGAAATACTGTATGTGTATTTATATATAGAGGGGCCTTCAGGGTAAAAAGTTTGGGAACCACTAATCTGGCAAAGATTTTCATAGAAAAACAAGTTGGTCATATAAAATGCATTAATAAACCATTTATAAGCATTATCTGCTTAATTAAGCTAAAACTTAAAATACATGTTAATTAATTCTGTAGTAATTTTGAATGCATGCATGCTCTGTAACAGGTTTTTGATTATTGTCTTTGAGTACAGATTTTTGTTTTACAAGTTTTCACATCTGGGCTATGAGTTTACATTTTAATTTACAAGTACAAACATTTTTATTTCAAGTTCTCAAATTCAAACCTACAAGCTCTCGAGTTTAGCAACAGATTTACCTTCAGCTGAAAGTAACTTGAATGGCACTTGCATTTCTCCCCTATCTAGTCCAGTAATTTTGTACATTTCAGTTAGGACCAGGGCTCATGAGGTATTAGTAATTGCCCATGGGAAATAAAAGGGATATGGATTCATATTTGAATGGGTTTAGAGAGGAATGGTTTGTATTTCTAGAGATATTTCCACTGCCCTGATGACACTTGACTAAAGGTTTATGCTTACATACTTGATATTAATTTTGTAGACAAATATTGATTGTGCCCGCATTTCTTTACAAAACTAAAATGTATTCATTTGGAATGGATGAGTTGGAGTGGATAGTGGGGGAAAAGCTGACAAGTGCCCAACATACATGGAAACTCCTACAATATAAAAGCAAGTGACACCAAAAGCTATATAGTGAAGAAAAAAAAGAAAACATTATATATATATTAAACATTTTTGGCCACTACATAATTCCTAAAAATACTCATTTGTAACAATCTAGAACGTACTGTTCTAGAAATGAGAGGTTCGTAAAAAATAATAATCTTAACAATTCGAGACAAACATGTGGTAATTAACTTTCACCTTTTAGTTGCAGAGGACCTTTTACCATGGGATGACTTAAGGTGAGACGTGCGAACTTGCTGGTTGATCCAGGGTGGCGGCCAACGAAAACAGACAGCGGTGACAGCCAATTAGAATCAAAGACACATACTCGACGTAAACGAGGACCACTAGAAACATCCGAATAATGAAGTAGGCGTGGCAATAAGGCGTGTGTTCGTCACGCAAACCACACTCCACTGGAGAGGCGTGGGGACATGAGACTTGACGATAAAAAGTAAGATTAACTACGCGATAGGAAAACAAAATGTAGCCGTTGATACATAATAAGTATGACGCACCTTTGAATATATTAGTTGTTTTAATTACAGTTCGCGCGGGGTTGCTTGTCAGCGTTGCTAGCTAGTCGATCTGTTATTGCACTTGCTATTACATGTCAACTTGTCTGTTTATCTAGTAAAATATGATTATCGCTTATCATATTATGAAACGAAAATACGAAAAGCGTAATTAGAATTTGTTTGCTCTCGTGCATCTCATCTTTCCTTTAAAATGTAGTAATCTATTTTGCAACATAATCGCATGTGCATATCAGCTTGACATTGAGCTGCACTTGTTATCTCAGTACTGTTCCCACATGGGAACTAACTTGTTTATTAAAGCGTTGCTTTTCAGCTAATTCAAGTCGCTTTAAACTAGGAGCACAAAGTCAAACCTAGATATCAGATTGCGCCATAGGTGCATCTTTCTAGAAACAAAGATGTTCTCCTCTTTCCAACATCGGCCTGTATGCAGCATAGGTGCCAGAGCTGTTCGTCAGCAACGCTTAAGTACTTATAAACAAAGTGATGCTATCAAGGCCGGATTTACCACCGGGCCGATTGGGCCGGTGCCCGGGGGCCTCCGACCTCTAGGGGGCCTCCAAGACCACAGTAACTGTGTGGCCTCATCCTTTTTTGTAATTTTTTTATTAGTATTAAATTAAATTAAAATTCATGAATGTGTGTGTAATTGTGCGTATGTGTGTTAACAATAATTTATTTACACGCAAAAAAGTATCATGATCAGTTTTTCGGCTGTGTCGGATGATGACGAGTCAGGTTACCGTGGAAACTGTTGATAGCGGCAAAACAGGCGGTAGAAGATAGTGTGAAAAACAGAGAGTTGAGGACATCGAAAAAAACAAACAAAATGGATAAAAAACGGTGGAGCAGCGGAGCCACAAAACGTAAAGCTAAAAAGGAGAAGGATAGCAGAGAGGTTTTAATTAGGAGTAATATTCCAGCCATCTCTACTTTTTTCAAAAGTTGGCTCGACGAAAATAAAGAGCCTGGCGGCGCCGGCGCCTGCGGTGATGCTGAGTTTAGCACAATATCCAGCTTTGCTATTTTAGATGAACCTGAGCATCAGCACCAGCACCAGCACGACAAGACAGAGAACCCCAGCCCGCCTGGAGTGACAGACACCTATTCAAATGCCTCCCCACCACCACAGTCTCCGACTCCGCTTGAGACCGAAACCGAAGCAGGTGCTGAAGGCGGCAGAGACCCGGCGGTGACGTGCATTACCAGTTTGACCGCCTCAAAATGTAGGCATATCTATTACCTTTTCCCCTTATTAAAAACCCTGATTATTAGATGCCCGGATCTAGGGAATTGGTTGATGAAACTTTGATTAAAATTAAGATTTAAATGAATACAAAACGAAATTCACTTTAAAGAAAGGCTTTGTGCTTTCTGTTTGAGGTCTCTGTGAAAACGTTTTAAAGCATTCTTTTACTTTTAGTGCCACTTTCAGAGCGGTCACGTCCGTAACGGAGAACTGTCACGTCCGTAACATTTTTTTCCTCATAAATGCGAACACGAAAAATAAAATAAAATGAATATTTTATTCTGTGGAGACTGTCAATCCTTCTTCATCCGGTCGCGTACTATTACTTTTGATTTGCGCAGTGTAATTCACTGAATTGATTGCTCTGCTACCAGCCTCTGTCACGCTACAACCTAGTATATCGTTGATCATCTGTTTCTCCGTAAAAAAACCAGACTGTACAGACATGACTATAGTTATTCTTAGTTATGTTATTAGCCTGTATTTTCATAGATTTTAATCTGCTTTTATTCCAATAAATTCTGTTGATTTTGTTCTGTGATAGTTTCCATTTTGTCTTTTGTTTTATAGATATTTATAGATCTCTTTTGCTGTCACAGTTAACATCACAAGAAATGGAGTTGGTGTTTTTGTTTTTAACTAAAGAAAAAGGAGGAAAGGAAAAAGAAAAAGAGGAGAGGAGGAGGAGGAGGGGCCTCCAAGATTTTGTGCCCAGGGGCCTCTGCTTCCTAAATCCGTGCCTGGATGCTATAGGTAAAATGATCAACACATCGTGGACTTTCTCTTGGATGGGGCAGCGTGTGGGCCTGCTGCTGTCATGGTTCCAGAAAGCAGGAAGAGAAACAAACAAACTGGCCTCCAATAAGAAGAAAGAGAGACTGCTGTCGATATTCGCCAACCACTGTAGTTTTGTGACGGGTCAGAGGTTGAGAAGGGCTTTTCAGATTGGGGAGTTGTATTCAAACCTGTACTCCGAGAGAACCAGGTGGACACTTGCGGGCAGCATATGGCGGCGGCTGCAGAGCAAACACGCTCCGGCGGGAAAACTCATCGCTGCGCTGGCTGGAGACTTCATGTGGGAGGATGAGAAGATCCGAGATGATGAGCTGAGGAGGTATTTCCCGCACAACTGTATTGGGTTTTGTGAATTTCTGTATTTTAACACAATTCTTTTGTTGTTTGTTTACGCGTAGAGGTCGACCGATATGGTGGTTTTTTTTAATGGCCGATGTCGATTTCCAGAGACCGCTGATTGGCCGATATATAACACAATTTAATATAATGGTAAATTACATGCATAAATTGGCTATATAAAAAAATCACATTTTATTTACCATTATATTTACTCATAATTTCAAACAAAACTTCAACTGTAAAAATAAAAATAGTATTTTGTGTTTTTGATGAGAGTTTCTACTGGTTTCTGTTTCAGTCTGTTCTGTTCCATTTTTTATTTGCACATAAATAAATTATGTAATTTTAAGTAATCCATTAGGAAGAAGGAAATAACACTACACACAGTAGTCCAGTAACCATGGACTGTATGTGTGCATTAGCAATTACAAAAAGAATGTATCAAACTAATTGTACATAAACTGCACATTGAATATGACATTTATTTAAAGCACACACACAAAGCACTTGAACTTTGAAGTTGCTCTATCGCTCTTGTACGGATCCATCTATTATAATCAGGGATGCAAACTAATCTCCTTTCTGAAGCTAACTTTCCCAAATTGTTTTGGTAAAATTGTGTACAATTTCTTTATTAAAGTAACTTGAAAGGATTACTTTAGGCTTAAACCAGAGGTGCCCAATCTTTTTCCTACGAAGGGAAAATCAAACTTGATTGAGGGGCGTGGGCCGAAAGTAAACGTTGTATTATATTAAAATATAAAAGATGCCCTGGTTTCCCTCCTTTGTGATTTTATAATATAGAAACACATTATGCAATCTGATGCATATTTTTGTACTCATCATATGTGGCAAGGCTGGCCAAAACAAAGGGCCCTATCTTGGGCATCTCTGGCCTAAACACACACACACACACACACAAAAAACCTTTAAAGCTGAAGTGTCCTTTTTGCAACACCAAACAGATTACAAAAATAAACTTTCAAAACAGTTTTCTGAATACGAGCAATTATGATACTAGCAACACAGAAAGACTGCTTACAGTTTTTGAGGAAATTAACCTGTGAATGGCTTACTTATAGTTATCTCTGCTTTTAACATAAAACAAACAAATCAACTGAACATATACATCTGAACACCTGCTATTAGTTTCTCACCTTTTTCACCTCTCATTAGTTCCATGAACCTCTTATGCATCCCTTAACGTGCTTCAGAGGAAGATGTATGAGCGTGAATATGCTAGACGTTTTGTGGATAAAATCTGTTTTAAGAAGATATCTGCATTTACTGCAATACTCAAGTGTAATTTATTTCTGCACATGCAAAACCTAAATATTTAAAATCACATCAATGAAATTCTGATTCATATTTGCTAAATTAGGTTTGTTGCTGATCATTATCATAATATGAGCTATAAAAACAGTAATAATAATAAATAATAATATTAATAATAAATTCAGAGTGAATATTAATAATGAATTTTATTGAATTAATTCAGCTACTCAACAAAATCACACAGTAATGTTATTCTGAGATAAACCTTTGGTAGCTTCAATGAACAAAATCCAAAATGTGATAATTCATCACTACTGCCACAACAGTCATATGCGAATGTTGGTAACGGTGAAAAGGCAGCTTAAAGCTGAAAGTGATCATGATCTCTCAAACCATCTCTATCGCTCCAAACAACATCCGATTTTCACGACTCACGTTACATTTATTTGTTTTTTAATTAATTTTATACCTGTTAGTTTATCCTCTTTCTGCTCACTGTGCAGCGAGTCAGAATTACTACCGTAATGACTCTAGAAAATAGGCAACTTAATATTCATACATGTGTAATTCTTACAATTTCGTTTCAAAACAAGCCAGCATATTTATCTAAATTACTGCATGTTTGAATTTGTGAATGCTTAGAACTGCCAAAAATTCACCCCCCACAGGCCACGCTATCATGCATCAAGGGAAAGCACGCATTCAATAGAATAGCTGTTTATGTGTGATTTACTGCGTGCTGCAAAAAAGATCAGCCCTAAATCTAAGAAGAATTGTCCGATCACAGATTTAAGACGAAGATTTGCAGATTTAGATCGGTGGCTGATCGATCGGTGAACTTCTACAATTAAGCACATTCACCTAAAATTCCCTAATAGGTGTGCATTGGAGCTGCAGGCATTGGAGGGTGTGCGAAGCCAGAGTGGAGTCTCAAAGGCTGCTGTTGTTGTGGATCCGGGATGGGAGGTGGTCATGGAAAAGAAAAACTTCAGAGTGTGGAGGAGGCCAATCCAGGGTAGCCATCTGTTTGAGTACAGAGGTAAGTTTAAAATCACAAATACGTATATAACTGTACTTCTCAATAACAGCATAAAATCTTCTTTTTTTTTTTTCTCAAATACTTGGAGTCAAAAAGAGCCCTATTTACTTTCTCAATGCACATTCCTAGGCTTATTGAGCATGATTCATTTTTGCATGTTATTCAAAGAAAAAATAATGTTTTTGTTAAATCTGCCTCCTGAAACAACTTTCCATTTTGGCTTACATCACCATCAAGCCCTTTTATTTTTCAACCCCTTCCCATCCAACCACCTGGGAAGTAACGGCAATTGAGGTTAAGGAAGTAAAATGGGATGCAAATGCCATTTCATGTTGACATTGTACACCAAGTATCTGTGTCCACTGTAAAAATAATAATAATAATTTTGTATTTACAATACTGACCCTCTTTTTACAGTGTTTGGTTCATACACTGATGTCACCCCCCGGCAATTCTTCAACGTTCAGGTTTGAAATGATTTAATATGAAACATTATATATTGAACCCCTTGAGTTTTACTTCATTATTAGAGTAAGACAAAGTAAAACAACTTGTACGTTTGTAGTGGGGGATTTAGGAATTTTGAGTGATTTAGTCTTTCCATTGCACATGCCTTGCATGTTTTCAGACATCACCTGCCTTGTGCATTTGTTGTCTTTGTTGATATATCCAGGTTTACTGTATGTGGTTGGTATCTGCTTATGTTTTGTTATATTTAGACCTCTCCCAAATATTTCCCTTTACTCTAGTTGGACACAGAGTACAGGAAAAAGTGGGACGCATTAGTTATCAAACTGGAAGTGGTGGACAGGGATGTCAACACGGGCACTGAGGTTGTTCATTGGGCAACGCGTTTTCCAGTAAGCTGTGAATCATGTTCCCTGCTGCATCCTGTCATAGCAAGGACACATTCCAGAGATTTTTGTATTGGGCAATGAATTGGGTCTTAGTTGAATTACCTCTAGTGTAATCTAGTAGTAGTGAAAGATTTAAAAGAGTAATCTGTCTGTCATGTTTCATCAATCCTTCCTGTTGGATTAATTTGTGTGGACCAAGCCATTATGAATTCTTTGATGAGGAAGTTGCTTGAGTGATTCAAACTTTTTGAATAGGAAAAAACATGTAATAACTTGACCTTTCCTGTGCAGTATCCTATGTACTCCAGAGACTACGTCTATGTGCGCCGTTATCACTTTGATGTGGAGAACAGCTTGATGATCTTGGTCTCTAGGTTGGTGGTGGTGTTCTTGCAATCTTGTGTGAGTTGTGGGCCAGTTAAGGGAAAAGTCAATTACTTTGTGTCATTTATTTCTTTTGATTCATATTAAATGCTTGATGTGTCTCTCTTACATTCTTACCTTCTTTCTCTACTCAGAGCCGTTAATCAACCCAGTGTCCCAGAGACCCAGGAATTTGTCAGAATTAACTCTTACCAGTCTAAGATGGTCATCCGGCCACATAGATCTTTTGACGAGGTGATAATAGGGTTGTGTGTGTGTGTCCGTCTGTCTGCTCTTGGTCAAAGTTTTGGTCTTACAGAATCTTAAGCTAGTTATCATGTCTTAACAGAACGGCTTTGACTACCTGCTGACTTACAGTGATGACCCTCAGACGGTCTTTCCTCGCTACTGCGTCAGCTGGATGGTATCGAGTGGTGAGCCGTCTTATATATGCTCTCATGCTTTGTTCCATAATTTGAGTTCATATCTGAACTTGGATGTTTTTTCTATCTGGACAAATGTATTTTCAAAAGAGTTAAAATTCTATAACTAATTTGAGTTTTTATTTGTGTTTTAATAAATTACATTTCTTATAATAATTTACACACAAATTTTTTTTCTATAGTCAAAATAAAAAAATTAAAAAATTAATTAAATCTAAACTGACACTTTCTACTTTAGGCTTTGTTCACACTGCTGGGAAAATCAGTTTGTTTTTGTTTCTTTCCTCAAATCAGATTTTTTTAGTCTGACTGTTCAAACTTCAAGTTATATGTGCCAGATCAGATTTTTCTGTTCAGACTGCAGTCACTTTTGCTAGCATTTGTTTCATGGTATGCTCTTTAGTAAATGTAGTAGCCAAATAAAAGCACTGAAATCGTCATGATATTCTTAATTTTGCTTAATAGGGATGCACCGATACCACTTTTTTTCTTCAGATTTCGATATTGTAAATCTCAGTATCGTCCGATCCCGATCATTACACGTGTTGTTTTTTTTGCATAATCAGTTTAGGATGTCTTTATATTATTGTGTGGAACTAATTTGGTGTGCTCTTTAATATGTAAAGAAACACAAACCTCTAACTACACATTATTCAATATAAATGTATAGCTTATTAAGAAAAACTTTATTGTTAACTAGTATACTGGAAAATGTAGCAGAATTATTATTTTTTTTACTTGTATATGGACTTGAAAATTGGATTTTATAAAAAGAAATAAAAATAATAATAATTCCGTTCAGACTACAAAATCCAAAACAAGTTTGATTCAGATTCAGAAAATCTGATTTGTTTCTGCCTGTGTGAACATAGCCTTATTGTGCTCGATTCATCAGTGCATATTGTTCCAAAATGTATTAATTTGTTTTGTAATCTTTCATCAAAATGTAATAACTTGGTCCATCACAGAAATAACTGTACCACTGACAAAATCTTTTAACCAATAGCTAAATAAATATTTGGCCATTCTTTTAAGCTGCTGTTGTAGGTAATGCAGCTTTTCTAAAATCTTACCAATACTGAGCACAGTAATATTGCCAATACAGTAATAATACCAATACTGAGCACAGTAATATTGCCAATACAGTAATAATACCAATACTGAGCACAGTAATATTGCCAATACAGTAATAATACCAATACTGAGCACAGTAATATTGCCAATACAGTAATAATACCAATACTGAGCACAGTAATATTGCCAATACAGTAATAATACCAATACTGAGCACAGTTGAAGTTTGTTTTTTAATGTCATGTCAGCTTCTATGGCTATTTTCATGCAAAATACTGCTTGAAACTTGTTTTCAGTTAAACCACTGAAAACCTTTATAAACGGTATAACATTCATTTGGCTGGTTAAAGTTAATTCAATAAAGGTTACGGAAACAATAGAAAATAACTAGATTTCGAAAATAAGTTTTACCATGGGATATGAACTTGAACTTGACCTCATGCCTCTGTATAAAAGCCTCCCCCAAAATCCACTGCAAACTCACATTTACAGTGCATACATTTATTTAAATCTGGAATGAAGCAGCAACTTTTCATGAACCAATTAATACTTGATGGATAAAATCAAGTTCCGCCTTTTTCTTGTGAAATATTCTGTTTTACTCAGAAATACGGAAGCAAAATGGGTTGCAAACACCCATTCTCATCTAATTAGTCCAATGAATAGTAGTAGTATCACAGTATGGACTTTCATATATAAATTGACTGCCATCATTAAAGCTGGCCTTAAATTCTGCCCTTTCAGCAACTGCTGTTTCTTAACCCCTGTTCCCATTGCTTTTACTGAAGGTCTTTGCAAGGTCATCAACTTCCTCTCTGTCCCACAGGCATGCCAGATTTTCTGGAGAAGCTTCACACAGCTGCACTCAGAGCTAAAAACATGGACGTAGATGTCCAAGACTACGTCAGCATTGTCAAACCTATCCAATCCACTCAAGAACGGCTAGGAGCTGACAACCCTCACACCGGAGGCCCAAGTCAGATCTATGCCTGAGTGTCTAGCCACAGGGAATAGTGGATGCTTGAAGTATTTTTAGTAACATGAATAATGGGACTGTGCTGGACAACTCAGCTGTTTGCCATTTTGACCACACCTGCACTAGCTGTCTTACTAAGTGGTTATGTTCTCAGTTTTTTTTTAGCTGTTTGTTTGCTTCCTCTTTCTGTGGGGTGCACAGAACCAAACTGCTGAGATGAGCCGAAGTTACACATATAACAGAAGATGCTTCTGCCAAAGCAGTATTTTCTCCCACAATTCTTTATCTTAGGTCATTAAATCATCAAAATTAAGCATGGTGTTGAGGTGCAAAAAATAACGAGATGATAGGAAAAAACATTAACATGCACCACAGGCTTGAATTTTAGGAAGTTGCTTGTGCACAAAGCAATGTTTTTTTCTTTGTGGTTCTCCTTTCCAGCTTCTACTGTGATGTTCTGCCCTTGGCAGCACCAGACTTAATCACTGTTGCCCTCATTTACTTTGCATGAGTGTGTGTGAATGTTCACTGCCAGTAAAACCCAAACAGCCTTCATAGGATCACGAGAACTCCTCTGGAAACAAAAGAGAGGTGTGTCTTATGCCAACCGCAACATCCTAACGAACATGCTCAGAATTGTGGGGGTTTGTGTGTCTGAGAATCTTTGTTACACATGTTTATACTTAAAAAAAAAAAAAAAGGAAGATTAAAAACCTTGTCGAATAGTAAATTGGTACATTCAAACACAATTTTATAGAAACATTGAAACATAAATTAATAGGCTTATTAAAGGAACATTCTGGGTTCATTGCAAGTTAAAATCAATCGACAGCATTTTTGATTATCTAGATTACCACAAAAATAAATTGACTCGTTGCTCCTTTTCTTTTAAAAAAGCAAAATTTGGGATTCCGTGTACTTACAATGGAAGTGAATGGTGCCAATCCGTAAACATTAAAACATGTAAACAATATGCGTGTTAACATCATTTTAGTTTGATAAAATCACATACTAACCTTTTCTGTTTAAAAGGTGTAGACAAATTTACAACTTCGCTACCATGACGATGTAATGTCAACAAACCCTAAAATGATTGAAAATCACGATTTAAGCAGCTTTACAGCTCAAGTAATACATGAGTTTTAACAGAAGAATTAATATGTTAAGTGCTTTTATAAAATTATAAGATTCACATTTCTAAAATGTCCAAAGATTTACCCCATTCACTTCCATTGTAAATACCTCAATGTAACCTTGATTTTTGCTTCTTTTTTTTTTTAAGAAAAGGAGGAATGAGTTGAAATAGTTTTTTGTGTTAATCATCATTGTGCCACAAATTCTGTCAGTTGATCTTAACTTGCATTGAACCCGTAATATTTTTTAATGCGGATTACACATCATGCAAGTTATATTTTGACTTTGAAAAGTTGTCCTAAATCATGCTGATATAAATCAGAATGTTTGCTGT
The DNA here is from genome assembly GCF_025860055.1 of Xyrauchen texanus. NCBI lineage: Eukaryota > Metazoa > Chordata > Actinopteri > Cypriniformes > Catostomidae > Xyrauchen > Xyrauchen texanus. Next base: position 22,408,388 of record NC_068319.1, read on the forward strand.
TTTGGTCTCCGTCCAATTGTTTGACCTTTTGTCACACTAATGTATGTCATTTTATACCAGTGATGTTGAAGTTACTGCACATCATTTTGCATCAGACAAGAACAGAATTTTAAAACAAGGTTTTGTAAATCATCTGAGGCAATTTGAAGGTACACTGCAAATAGATTTGTTTTTATTTTATTTTATTTAATTTGTGTGTTTTGTTGTCGCCTTATGATGTCTGCAGCAGAGCATTTTAAAAGGAAGACTGTTGCTTGTGGTCTATTGAATCCCAAGGTCAAATTTTACTCTGATGTTTTGTGCATATATATATATATACATACATACACACTCTTGTATAACATCCAGATGTCCTTTGTGTAAATGAGGGTAGCACTTGAAAATGGCATGACACTTTTCTTGAAACATACAAAACAGGAATTGAATATATAACAGATTATTAGATGGGTTCCTGAACCTTTTATTAATAAAAGTAGCTAATAATAGGCATTATTTGGAATGATGGAATTATGAGTTACACTTACAAATGGTCCCCACAAATGGTCCCCTGAAAAGCCAGTCATTTCTGCAAAAGGATTCCCGACCAAGTATTGAGAGCATAACTGAACATAATTATTTGAAGGTTGACTTTTTTTGTATTAAAAACACTTCTTTTATTGGTCGGATGAAATATGCAAATTTTTTGAGATAGGAATTTTGGGTTTTCATGAGCTGTATGCCAAAATCATCAGTATTAAAACAATAAAAGACCTGAAATATTTCAGTTGGTGTGCAATGAATCTAAACTATATGAAAGTTTAATTTTTATCATTACATTATGGAAAATAATGAACTTTATCACAATATGCTAATTTTTTGAGAAGGACCTGTATATATGTATATATGTATGTATGTATATATATATATATATATATATATAAAATCAAAGACAATCAGTTGTTACTGATTTCAGTAGCGTTTTTTGTGTTTTGCTGATTTTATAAACGTATTGTCCACAATGGTCAGTCAATTTATTTGGTTTAAATATTTTCTGCTCATCTTTATGTTTGTTAAAAGCAAACATTGTATTCAGAAATGCACTTACAATGAAAGTATAATGGGGCAAGTGCTTGAGTTGCATTATTTTCTGTGGTAAAAACTTGATATTTACCAAGGTTTATATGCATATAAAAATACAAATGTACAAATCCTCCTGGAGTTGTGGAGTGTCTTATATCTTGGTTCTGTTTCTCAGTAAAGGGTTTAAATAGGAGCATCCTGAATGTTTGGTTATATCCTTGCATTCTATATCTTCGATATTCCTACACATTCATAAGATTGAAGTTACATGGTGTTTGAGAGTACTCCACTTATGAATTTAAAGTATCTGATGCAGTAATAAAACGTGAATCAATTTAATGCATTCTATAGCTTTTTTCACTTTTTCTACTATCTAAAGTGTTCTACTGTAATTTCAACTAAATTAAAGTTGGATTCGTTTATGTATGAATGAGTAGGAAATGTGAAATCAGGAGCATGAGAAATTAAGTTTTTTGCTCCAATGTGAAAATAATCCATCCAATTAATTAATTGGTGACAATAAAACAATTTATAGTAATTTGTGAGTCTCCTTTTAACTTTTTCTTTTTTTCATGATTTAGTAGTCACTTGACTGCTGTGTGAAACCAAAACTCCTTAACCTTCAAACCCGGTCAAAAAAAATTTTTTTTTTTAAAGCTTTTAAATTGTAAAAGGAATGTATGCTACTTGTTGAAACACAAACAGACAAATGTATGTAACACCATTAATGCTGTGTATTCATTGTCAGATATTTGTTATTAGTTGTGCTTGCTGAGGCTAATTATTATTCCTTGTCCTTATGATTATGTATATGTATCTTAAATGTGCAACTCATCATGTTTGAACTATGGAGGTAATGGATAACTCAAATTAAGTGACTTGTAAGGAGAGGTGTGTAGCTATTACCTTTCTAAGTGATCAGTCGTTTGGCTAAAACAGGCAAAAATACTAACAAAACAAAAAAATCTGAAAAGAATTATATGAACCATATCTTGGATCAGAATATAATTTTAGTTTAATATAGTTTTGCTTGGGCAAGCACCACTTCAGATTCTTATTTATATGTCTATTACAGCACAAATCATTTTTATGAAGTTGAAAATGAAAAAGAAACGAAATCTGGACAATTTTTAATTGTACTAATGCTGTGGATACACCATAGGCTGCATTGTTGTATCAGCCCTGTACAAATTGTTAAAACAATATTACACTGGAATAATAAAGTATAAGGCGGTTTGTTGCTTAAATTGAAAAAGCTGGGGACAAAATGTGTATGGGTGGGCTCCTAGGCCCTATGAGAATACTACACTATAGGGAATCTTAGTGCAAGGCCCGGGACAACGTTCCCGGTTCTCCGCCCTGACGATACTCTAAATATTGTTGATTATTCACTTCACCTCAAGACAACTGCTGTCTTAACACATAGACATTGCAAATCGGCTGCCACACTCTCATTGTCTGGGATCTTCTGTAGTGTTCATTGATGGATTGCATCTACAGAGCTTTAGATTCATTCAAGCACATTATAGATGCCATGCTTAATTTAAATGAATCAGCAATCATGTTAAAATGCTCAAATGCCTCATAATGGGTGTTATAACCAATTCTAAAATGTGGTATCGTGTCCCAAAGAGGTTGAGATGACTCACAGGATGAAAAATATATACACAGACATAAAGATGGCATAGTATCATATCATTGTTCTTTACCTTGACTGTAGCTGAGCTGTGCAACCTAGTATGACCTGTGATGGTAAAGCAGAGAGGGGTTCGTTCATTCATCTAGACCAAAGATTGACTGTAAGTGCCACTCTGCAGTCTACTCCACCCTTCATGACCCTTTCCTACTTCAACCAAGATTGCATTTACTCGACCGAGACTTTCAGTACCAAAGCCTTATTGTCTTGTACCAAGACATTCATATAGTTTACCTGTGTAAATGGTGGCTAGCGTCAGAGGCGATGCATTTTCATCTTTAGGGTGGGCAACTGTCTATCTCTTTGTCAGACCAGGGGTTGCTGCTCCTTGATTATTTAGCGAGGGTTGTTCACCCTTGATCATGTTTAACCCCTCCTTAGACCTGGCAATGGCTAGCATGCACAATTTTTATCTCCATCCATTTTCTGGACTTGGCAGTGCTATCCACTTTTTCATACCTTATTTTCAAGCCAAATTTGGATGTATCCATATGTTCAAGATTGAATGGATGGGCCAAATGTAAAACTTTATGTGTGTGCCATTGAAAACCCCATATGGATTGATCAATAATCAAAATATTGGAATGGATGTGTCCTCCTCAATCTCTATGGTGGTTATGCCCTTGCGTATGTTGTAGTTAAATTGGAAAGTATAATATATGAGATAGTAAAATATTAAGGGCTCAAAGAAGGCAGCCAAGTCAACCCAATGTATATGGTTGCCAATAGGATGAAAACTAATCTGACCACTGTATGACTATTTCCACTCTTCTCAGTGTTCTACAACACACTGTAATAGTGAAACACTTAATTTTATTACTAACAAAACAACACATGGGTCTTGGTCTTATTCAGTAAAATGCTCATGAGTTGGGATAACAATGTTACACTTCAATAGACTACTACATGTTGTTTGGCTGTTTAGAATGGAAATCAAAGCCGAAGTCAAGGATCAGGAGAAAAGTGCACACAGATCTCCAAAGTGCTTGGAACAACCATGGACAGGAAAGGAACTGCATGGTTAGATCAAGCACAATGGTGTCCTGGGCAAAGACGCAAGGTTAAAACTCTGGAACAGTCACAAAAGACAAGACAAAATGGACCATATACAGTTAAATACAAACTAGAATGGGTGTAGTCTGGGAACAGGTCAAGGCTCCAAGTCTATACAAGGTAGAATCACAAAATTCTTAGATCACTGTACGAAGTCAATTTGAAAAGCCCATCAAATGATAAACTTGTTGTTGAGAGTCCACTTCTAAAATCCTTCGATGTTGCATCAGTTCTATTTAGGATTGCATTCAGCTTCCCAGAAACTGGAAATCAAATTGTGTATTGTAGAGGTTTTTGTCGTAGAGGTGATGACAGAGCATCTGTGTCTCGCACAATAAGAGACCGGGGGAAAAGGTGTTCTTCATAGACTGTGACTAAGAATGTCTGCAAAGTTAAAAAAAAAAAGGAAAGAAAAGATTAGTCATAGGTTGCGTTCTCACTGCAGAGATCCCGGGCACCGCCCTTTCTGCGCAAAAACTGCGTCAAACCCCACCCCCTCTAAAAAACATCCACCTCCTTAACTTTCTGTGTCTGATGACCAGTCTACAAAACTGTAAATTTTCAAAAATTTTATAGAACTTCAGAATGGGAGTTAATAAGTATAAGTGGTTTTAGTAATCAAATGAGTTTGTTATCATTGAATTGTTCAGAAAATCTATAGAAATAGAGTTTGTTGGAGCAATGGTGGTCTTGTTGAGGGATCAATAGCTCCTCAATAGAAGAGGTTTGTTGGCTTTCGGCTTGCCCCAATAGACCAGTCTAAATGCTCAAGAGGCTAAATAAGGATATACTGCCAGTATTTTCAACCCCTCAAAATTGAGATCTTTGGAACACTAATTATGGAGTTATGTGGTAACTCTTCCTGTGGTATCCCACAATATCTCTCCCAAAAACCTGCCCCTGAATCTGCCCATCCATCTGGGTGGTAATCTTATTACCCTGATACTTGTCATGTCCCGGGGGACATTTTAGTGGGAATGGGAAGGATGGGTGCGTTAATCAACTCGGACAACTGAACCACTTAGCATGATGAAATGGAAGGAAGCAAACATTATTGGGGATGACGATTTGAGATATTGAGGCGGAGAATGGAAGGTTGGGATAGAAAATAACCGCTGATGAAGATCAAAAGGACAGAAAAATGGAATGACTGCCTACACCAATTTATATTCTTCTACCATCATTTGATGGCACATTAGGTGGTTGATCCTATGATACTAATTAAGACCAAACACTTCATCTTACCAGTTGGTTCTGCTGCATATTTTGGCCTTACTTGCGCAATTTCATGTGAACAATTCCATTCAAAATCTACTTTATCTTGAAGAAAAACTCACCAAGAAAACTAAAAAAAGGAGCTAAGACATTCCTCAAGAACAAAGAAACTGCTCTTTTAACCAATTATCAAAAGTCAACGCCGCTCTGTGAGAAGAAAAGAAGAACAGTTAGATTGACACTCAACAAGCCTTCGCATTTAGTACTCACCTCAATGTCTTGGAGAAGACCATCCAACAGGTCACCACATGGAAGGATGTTCTCAAACCAAATCTTCACACCTAGACCGATGCCTCTTGCTCTTGCCCCGTTGGCAACTAAGGCCAGTTGAGGGAATTGAGCTGCTGGTCCAAGCTGGGCATCTGGACCTGACCCGTTTGCCGAACTGAAGAAAAACTGTCCAGGATGTCTCTCCTCCAACACTACCATACTCCGCCCCTCCCTCCGCCTTGCAGGAATATCACCCAGGATAGGTGGGTTGCTGAGGAGGAGTTGGGGTGGTGTGGGCCAGGGTATGTGTCATTGGGAGGGGGTAAGAGGGTCCAATTCCGCAATTCATAAATATTAATACAGAGTCCTCCTTATTTAGGAGGGGGCAAATTCTTTCATTTTGTTAGAGGGGGAAGCGGTTTATTCACTTAATGGCTTTTATTAGTGCCCGGACTTCAACTCTTTCATTAGCTAAAGTGCTGCTATAATTTAGAGGGGAAAGTGCAGCAGGGGAAGATGGGTGGGGGAAGGGCGGAGCTTGCTGGGTGAGTACCACTCATCTGCCATTGGCGTATGTCCCTAATGTCTAAAATACACTCAGACTAACATCTAAATCTGCCTCCATTTCATTCCCATGAACCCAATAACCCACCAGAAGAACTGTACTTCCACAGTAGTCTTCAGATTTCTGCTGAGGTTTCAAACTCAGATTGCTTACCTCCTAAATCTTCAAATTATGCTTTGCTCTTTGGAAGTTATTTATCAATGAAAAGGGTTAAAGGCACAAAGCTTTAAAAAAATATTTTAAAATGTAAGATTACACCTGGATAACTTTGTAGTCCATATTTTAAAATGTGTCCAATGCATCCCATTCTGAGTGTTTTGGAGAGGTATGCCATAGGCTGGACATTATTCAAATCGGTTTCATTTAACAAAAGGTTTGGCACCACCACAACTGCTTACAGCAGACTGTCAAATAACTAAGAAGTAATTGCATTGTGAAGTAGCTGCAGAAATGTATAAATGCTTTCTAAGGTCATGAGGAGAATGTCTTATATCGAATAGATCTCAGGGATTGTGTACCTTTTGATAAATTAGTTTCCAGGACTTATTCATACATTAGTAATTAATGGATAAGGATTTTTACAAATAATGTAATAGAGTTTGCACTCACAAAGTGAGTTCTAGACAACTCAATATATTATAGTGAAGCGAAACTAGTAAAAAATATATATTTACCATTTCATTAATTTCAATGCCTAGCAATCCCAATTAAAACATTTCCAGTAACACTTTACAATAAGGTTGAGTTAATTAACATTAATTACATAGTTAAAATAATTTTACACCACTTATTAATCTTGGTTAATGTTAAACACACCGATGCATTTTTAAAATGAAAATACGCATGTTCTCATTAACGGTTTATGAACCAACATCAACTACCAATAATATTTTGACACGTCAAAATGCACATAAGATGAATAAATGCTGTAAAATGATTGTTCATTGGTAGTTCATGATACCTCATGCATTAAATAAATGTTAACAAATACAACCTTATTGTACAGGTTAACCAAACTCTCTGATAGGTTTTCAAAGACTGGGATCCCTGATAATACATACCACTAGGAAAAAGATAAAAACAATATTTTTGTAGTAGTACTGTTGAACATCAGCACAAAAGGCAAAAACAACAAAAAGCCTTTTGGAATGATTAACCTTTGAGGCAGCTTGCACCAATCATGCATTCATGTCAAATGTCCCTAGTGAGTGGGGCAATTTAAGGGCATCAGTGCTTTCAATGGTGTGTATCATTCCCTGTCCATTTCATCCTCTAAGTGGCCTGGTTATCCCGAGTGATTGATAGTGAGAGAAGGGGGTGTTATGTGTAACCAGTCACATGACTACTGAATTAAACCATATGCAGTAGTGTGTTACTGATTAAACATCTCAATAATTCTTGGTCACCTGCAAAACAATGCTAAATATTCAACATAAAGACTTTTAACAGATCAACTATATTGCATTATACATCAGTTTCACATACAGACATGCATGGGTTTTAATACCAGGATTTTTATTAAGTTCACTTTGTTTTTCAGCCCACATATACAATTGAGTTATTTTATATCTGTATTCAAGCTATTTGTGATGCCGAGCCATGTACAAGGAAATTAATATGTGATTTACAATCATACATTGTCCATGTCCAAAAATAAAAACTGAAAAAATAAAAATAAAAAGGGAAAGAAAATAGAAAGATGTCATGGGCACCTAAAATGCCTTATCGCTTCTTTCATGAAGTGTAATTATCATGCAAAGCTCCAGAGTCCTTTTATTTCTTCACCAGCTGAATAACATCTTCATCCTCCATCACATGGTCTTTGCCGACTTTCTGTGGGTTATGCTTCACTGACGCCCCCCACACCAACGCACTGCAGAGAAAAGACAGAATGATGCTTTGCACATTTAAACCGTTTTTTTTTAGTAGATTATATACACTGCGATTCCTTAAATTAAACCAATTTGAAAAACGAGTGTTAAGTGCTTTCCTCACAAAAATGTACGCTAAAATATCCTAGCCCCTCTAAGTGATCAACTATGGATTTTTCAATGGCCAACAAGAATTGACTCCAAATATAACTAGATAACTAGTGCTGCAATTACATCAGAGCCATTCGTTACCAGGAATCTTAATTGGATCACCAGGATTGACGTACAGGAAAATACATAATCTATCACTTTATTGCCTTAATTTTGGTAAAGTGAAAACTACATAAATTGTGTGAAATAAAGGGTGTACAATTGTGAAAATACAAAAAGTGAAAACTAGATTGGCATTGAGATCACTGATTTTGGGATAAGTATAAAAAGAGACTTTGAAAACAGAAATGCAAGAGTGTCCTGAAATTCTTAGGAATGAAGTCATCACTTACTATTTGAACTCTTTGATGAGATTTTTGTGAATCTTTAAGCAGAAGTCCTCGACAGCTGTCGTTCCATCTGGAAGGACTACCGGTGATGTGTAATCAGGAAGCTGTCCTTTTGGTTTTGTGTAACTGTGAAATAGCAATCAATATTCATAATAAAAACAACATTTTTGTTTTGTTTTTAAATTATCTAAATGAAAATACAAGGCAGTAAATAAATAAATTATCAGTAATTAAATACTGATAATTATAAATATTTTAGTTCAAATAATACATTAATTTTTCACATTATAGTAATGAGAGGGGTGTTTAATTGTCCTGAAAATAGTTTCACAGTGCAAACAATCTTAATGGTCCTAAAGATGGGCTTAATTCTGCTAAGCAAATACAACTGCATACATCTTTTGATTTGGGGGTGAAAATAAAAATACAATAGCATTTCAACATGCAAGATGTATACTGCAATGCCTCTACATTTGCATTAACCATTTAGTAAGTAATATCTAAGTACATGTCTTTAACATACATGTTGGTGTTGCTTATGTGCTTGCATTTTTGCTTATAACTTCACGAAAAAATAAACTGAACATAAAATATCACATACAATTATTTAGAGGCGATTATCTTTAAAACGAGCCTACACACAAAGTAATTGAATGCATAGATAATTAGATAACCCACATGTATCATAATGTCCACACAGCATCTAGCTATCTGTCATCTTGCTATTTGGCTACAAACATGTTAGATTTCCTGGATCAGATGACATCATTGGAAATGGTGCAGCGTCATGGAACACTAAGCCAATCAGATTGGATTCAGATTGCTCCCACCAGTGGTGATAGTCCTCCATATTTGGGCAGAGAGTCATGTGATCAATCACTCCAATTACATATGGCCAACATGAGGTGGCGCCAAGTACATGACAGACTAAATTATGACTCAAACGGCACAGAATAAATTCCGTACTGTGAAATCTCATTACTAAAATCATGTCTACATGCTATGCAAACCTTTAGTCATTGTTGTATTTGCATGTGTAATTAGTTCTTATGTACAATTCATGTTTTATTTGTTTTGAGAGGCTTTTGAACACTAGGATAAATTATTGAAAAAAGAAATAATAATAATTGTAATAAACTTTTTAATGCTTTGTCGTATCAACATAAAATATACTCTTGTTACCGGTGACATGATGCAGTTTTTCAGAGCTTCCTTATTTACACCCTGAGGTATATAATATCAAATCAGAAAAATAAGAAAAAAGGTTACTCTTGGGCTCAAGTTTTTGTGATATTTAAGCAGTGTCTAAGTGTATTCAGTCTCTGAATTTATCATAATCTATATCATAAATACATTTGAAAAACTTTTCTTTAAAATGATATCACATCAATGATAACACATGACCTTTTTTCGAGTTATATGCCTTACATTTTTTTATGCCACTGAAAGAGGAAGTCTTTAAGCTCGGAGTGTGTTTTTAAAGGATTAATAGGTCATATCACCGTTTACTAGCTTTGATCATATAATGCACAAGCAGCTGACTGAGTGTAACTCACATGCGCACTAGATGCAGGTAGTCCCAGATTCTTTCCAGCAGATCGTCAAAGTTCCAGCGGTGGTGCGCTGAGATTGGCACACAATGAGGGATTTTGTAGATAATGTCCAACTCCTCAATAGAGATCTGGTCGATTTTGTTAAGGACATAAATGCAAGGGATATAAACCCTAGTGGAGATAATAAGAACTGTGTGAGACCCATAAAACCATTACTCCTAAAATAAGAGTGAGTGAGAATGAGCCTAATATTATGGTAATGTATGGTCCTACCGGTTTCCCTCCACTACGTCGATGAGGTCGTCAGCTGTCGAGTCACTTCTTAGGGTTATATCTGCGTTGTGGATCTTATACTCTGAAAGGATGCTCTTCACCGTCTCAGAGTCCAGCTCACTTTGGGCACACTAAGAGAGAGAGTATGCCAGCTAAATATATGATCACAATTGTTTTGATTTAGAATAGACAACAATAAATGGAATTTAGAAGAACGCTGAAGTCATACAGTAGCAGTGAAGTTTATTCCACCCTTGTCTTTTTTCTTGAAGCCAATATTTGGTGGTTTCTTGTTGAGACGGATGCCGAACCCCTCCAACTCATGCTCAATGAGCTTCTTGTGTCCTAGAGGCTTCAGAACATCCAAGACGATCAGGATGAGGTTGCAAGTGCGAGCAACTGTTGGAAGGAGGGAAGTTTATTTGCGGGAACAAGTAGTAGCTAATAGGATAGTAGAAGTGTCCTCAAAAGTATGCAAGTGAGTGTGACAGCTAAGGTTTGTTACCGGCAATGACTTGACGTCCTCTACCCTTGCCATCTTTGGCTCCCTCAATGATTCCTGGGAGATCCAGAAGCTAATATAAGAACAAATCTGCATTATTCACAAATCATGAACATCAAAATGCAGTTTTTCATTATTAAATGTGCAGTGGGAAATCACACAAGTGTTAGTATCTGGTTTTCCATCCAAACATTTTAACGTAATTTTGTGACATTGCATAAATTAAGGATAAAAGCACAAGCTGCGAACAAAATTTCCAAAAAGAGCAAGGATAAGTATTAACCACCTAGCAACTACCCAGAATGCACTAGCAACTGGCTATCACCTAGCAATCACCTAGCAAAGTCCTAGCAACCACCCAGTGCCCCCTAGCAATCACTCAGACAGCCCAAAAAATGCTTAGCAAACCACCTAGCAATGACCCAGCAATTTCTAGCAACCACCCAGAATGCATTTTTAACTGCTTAGCTACAACCTAGCAACCACCCAGAGTCTCCTAGTATTGACCTAGCAATGTAACTACCCAAAATGCCCTAGCAAGCACTTAGCAATGATCATATTTTTCGGTAGGACTTAAAAAAGTAAACTGGAGTGGCTTTTGTTTAGCCAATGAGAAGAAAAAAAAATCAGAAACTATCTCTGCTTGGGAGTTATTCTTCATGTTTGGGAATACTATCTTGTCTTTGAAAGGGTGTGGTTTTGGCAAGATGGCATGGTCTATTTCAGTGACTAAGCCTGGCAGAAGCAAAACGGTAAACTGGCTTACCTTTAAAGCAATGAGAGTTTTGTTTTGAGTATATGACACATATCGCCAATAATTCTAATGATTTTTGTTTTGACAAAAACACTCCATTAAATGTAATTTGCCTAGTGTATGATGAATTAATGCAAAGAGCTTGTACCTGGATCTTGGCTCCTTTATAACGGATGACACCTGGAACAGTTGTCAGTGTGGTGAACTCATAGGCAGCTACTTCAGAGTACACGCCAGCCAGGTTACTCAGAAGAGTGGATTTACCCACTGATGGGAAACCCACAAAACCTATTCGAGCATCACCAGTTTTCGCCACATCAAAACCTGTGATGAAAAAAATTATATTTTCGTGACAACACAAACCACTATCAACCAAATATATATATACATACACACACATCTTCATCAAAGTCACAAGTATAGACAAATTATAATATTTTATGTCTTTACTGAACGCATCCCATTAAACATTCACAGTGTTGTGGAAAAAAAAGTGAGTTTTAATAATAACTTGTTGATCCTCCTTTGGCAGCAATAAACTCATCTAAGCGTTTCTGGTAGCTGCGGATTTGACCTGCTAAACGTTGATAAAAATTTTGGACCATTCTAACTTCCAGAACTGCTTCAGCTCAGACCTATTCTTAGAATATCTGTTGTGAACAGCTCTATTGAGGTCATTCCAGAGCATCTCTATTAGGTTACGGTCACTCAAAGAGGTGGGTTTTCTTTGATTGAAGCCATTCTGTAGTGGATTTACTTGGATGTTTAGGGTCATTGTCCTGCTGCATCACTCAATTTCTACTGAGCTTCAGCTGGTGCACAGACATCCTGAAATGATCCTTTAGAATATCTTGATAAACTTGGGAAATTATTTTTCCCTCAATGATAGCAAGCGGTCCAGGCCCCAGTAATGCAGCCCCAAATCATAATCCTCCCTCCACCATACTTAACTGTTGGGATGATGTTTTCATGTTGGTATGCGGTGCCCTTTTTATGTCATAGTTCTGTGTGTTGTTCCAAACAACTAAACTATAGTTTCATCAGTCCTCAAAACATTTTCCCAGTAGCGTTGTGGAGTGTCAAGGTGGTCTTCGGCAAACTTCAGGCATGCAGCAACGTTTTTGTTGGAAAGCAGCAGCTTCCTTCATGGTCTCCTGCCATGCTTGTTTTCCATATAATAGACTCATGAACGGAGATGTTAACCAGTTCCAATGATTCCTTCATGTCTTTTGCGGTCACTCTAGGGTTCTTTTTTACCTCATTGAGCAGTCTGTGGTGACTCCTTGGACTCATTTTGGCTGGATGGCCACTTCTAGGGCGAGTAGCCACAGTACTAAATCATCTCAATTTATAGAAAACTGTGGACAGATGAATATCTAAGCTCTTAGAGATAACTTTGTAACCATTCTAGATTTATATCAAGCAACAATTTTTGATAGGTCTTCTGAGATCTCTTTTTTTGTGAGGGATGGTCCCATCAGCAGCTGCTTCTTTTGAATCAACTCAATGTTTTTATAAGTAAAATTTGGTCTAACCCATACCTCCAACCTAGTCTCATTATTTGGATACCAGGTTTGCCAACTCCTGACTCTAATTAGCTTTTGAATAAGTCATAAGCCTAGGGATTCACACATCTTTATGTGGTGAACTGGTGATTTTGCAGTACTAACCCTCTCCAGTGCCGCCTCCACTGCCTCCTTTAGGAGTTATGAGTTCTCTCCTCAGTTTGGCTAATCTTGCCTTCAGCAGACCCAGATGGTGAGCTGTGGCCTTATTTTTCTGAGTGCGAGCCATCTGCAGGACACAGAAACATAAAACAGCACATTTACAGGTTATAAGAGTGTTTTGTGATAGTTAATGGAAATGTCACTGCTGCATTGTCATTAACTCTTACATAATATCTTGATTTTGCTGTTATGTCTCACAAACCTAAACATGGTTTTCTGTGAAGTATTGAACATTATTGTTGTACATTTTTCTGATTTAGCTTAAACAAAGTTTAAGTTATTTTTTGTGAAATTTTGAAGAATGCCTTGTGATAAGTTTTGGAATTAATAGTCAGAATGGTTTTAAAATGTAGAAGAATGTCAGTAATGTTTGCATACTATGCCATTGTTTGTTTTCCAGACGAAGTGTGGTAATGATTTTATAGTTGTAATAATTACATTATATCTAGCTAAATATCTACTATTTAATTATTATTAAAAACCCGGTAAATTAATTGTTGTATAAGAAAATGTAACAAAAAAACGTAACCGGCATGTATTAATCTTACACATATAAAAATACATAGTTACACATAAAACGTTACATAATTTCTTTGCGGAGGGGTCAGTGAAAATGTTGACAGGACAAGAAAAACTGACCGGGTAGAAGATAAAACCGCTTAATGTTGAGCCTTGAATTATTACTGGTCAAGACAACAGTAAACTTCATGTATTTTTAGGTATCATTCATCAACCATTAGATTTATTTGATCCTATTACTGAACCTCGTGTTTATTAATGTACCCCGCTGTAGCCCTCTCTGCTAAATGGCTTTTGGCGCTAATGTGCTAATGGCTATTCTCCATACATAACTGTTTATGCCAACCCACCTCGTTCTCGATTTCGGCTATTTTGGCGAGCAAACTCATCTTGGCGTTGACCTTTTCACAGCTGTTTCTTGAAAAATCAAAAGCTGATGATGATACGCTGAATTACTTTATCGGTTCTGTGGCTTAATGGTTCGCAGGCCCACCACTCGCACCGCTGTCATGCTTTGCCATGAGTGCATGTGATGTTCTCGCGATATTTCGCCTCTTCTCGCACCTGACAAAAGTGTGCCGCCTGCTGGTTAGAAGTGAATATTTCAACGTTTCCAGAGAGATTAAACACTAGTGCGTCAATTAAAAACGTTACAAGAGGTCATTAGATGACAAAAATGTCCACGTAAAAATGCCATAACATTATTATATATTAATGTCATTTTCCAATTTCCCATACTTAGATTTTTTTAAACAACAGCAGTCCTGATCATAACTACACACATACAAAACTCTGATATCCATACCAGCACACCCACACAATTTTAGTGGCATCATTTATTCAATTTGCCTACAGTGCTCTGTAATAAAGTCATTAGAATATAGGAAAAAAGCATGTATATGCTCCATAGGCTAAACACGAGGAAAGTGGCACCATCTGGTGGAAAATATTTAATTTTTGAAACCAGGGCTCTAGAATGAAAGCATAATATCATATAATTCATGATTTTATGCTTTAATGGCACTGGGATCAAATATTGCCATTTTAATGGGTTTCAATGTGGACATTTTTGTCCTTAAGGTCCTGAGTGTAACTATTTTGTGTACCCAGTGTATTACAGGAACTGAGGTTGAAATATAAAAATTCCCCCCAAAATACACACCTTTTGCCTAATTTATGCCGTTGGCATTAACACAGACAAAATGATCGGAAAAACAAAATTAAAAAAGACAAAAATCTCCAGAAGGTCGCACAAAGGTTAAGTGAGCTTAAGTGTTTGATTTTGTTAATACCACACGTAAAATGTCCATTCTACATAACAGATATTACTATAGAGGTGACGTGTAAATGAACACTTGACTGCCGTTTGTTCTGTAAACTAAAAAACTAAACAAAAAACTGAATAAGAATCTGAAGTGTGCCCATGCATGTTAACAAATCAGAAAACTTGGAGGTGGCTTCAAGGAAGGAGTCCTATGTTTGCGTCAAGCACTGAAGATGTACAGTCGTTTAAAGTCAAGCAATTCGTCTGGCACTTGGTAATGTGTCACTAATGCAACATTTGGGACCAGTGTTTGTTCCACGTGTTAGACTTATAAATCACACTTGTTTCTGCATTTACCAAATTGTTAATTTTCATATTCAGATTCTCATGTCAATAATTTTGCGTATTGTTGGGCCTATGTAGTTCATGGTCAAATAATATGATTCAGTGTTTATTTTAAGGGCAATTTTGTAAAGAATATAATTAAATAAGAAAACATTTTGGTACTGTGTTGGGTCACCACTTGATGTCCATTTGCAAAATCTAGGCTGTGAAGACAACCAGTTGAGAACCACCCATTGGGATCGCAAGACATGATGTTATGGTGCTTTGGAAGGCGGTCTAAAATCAGTGCCTTAATATTGAAACTATTGTCCAGTCATTGACTGGCTGTTTTCAGACACAGTCATTACTTTTTGTGGTGTGTTTGGTGCCACTTTTGGTGTACAATTACTTACAGTAGCTTGAATTCTTCAAAAGATGAACTAAAAACACAAATATGACACAATGTATTCACAAGGTATTTGCATTATGCGCTTAATGCATTAAACAATCAGTGCTCCAAACATACACATTTAGTTTCATTTCACAGTATTTATCAATAAATTCTGTGTACCAGTCATAAGATACAAGTCTCTCTGACAGTAAATAGACTTGCAGTCAGACTTTCTCTATCAGACTTTAACTTTCAATAGGTGGGATGCTGGTCAGATTGACAAAAAATAAGCACGACACATTTCTGTTTTGATTTGTGCTGTGGTTTTGTTTGACCTTTAATTCCATCATCTAAAATACAGACTGTATTTTTACAAGTTGTTCAAGGTATGCCAGACGTCCACGATGGTGCTGCCCAGCTTACTGAGAAATCCTAAGATTTCAGAGGAACTTCCAGAGTCTCCTAATATGGTCCCAGGTACTGTACATTTCCCTACACTTACCCACTTTGAAAGCTTTGGTACTATGCCCCACTTACACATTCAAACAGTTCTTTGCAATAAATCCTTTGAGAAAGACACTCTTTTGGAGGTGTGCTTGTCCTCATTAATATATAAAAATAGGCATTTCCAAATATATACAAGATGTTTGCTGCTTTTAATCAGATGTGACATCTATAAATAGCATCCAGTAGATCTCTACTTGTTTAGACTTGAAGACTATTTAAGCGCAGAGCACACAGTAAACCGAGAGTTCCCTCTCAGCTTATTCCATAAAGATATGTCAATTGCCATTGGAACTAATGGAGAGTTTGCAACTTTGGTGCAATAACTGCAGCAATCTAACATCTACATTTTAAGCACAGTAATTTCAGTTGAGGTCTCGTTTTTAGTATCAGGAGGGAAACCTGCTTCCCATGCCTTAGCCTACACAATCATTATCGTTGTACTTTCTGGCCATTATTCTACGACTAAAGGTGTCTTTTCATTTTAATGAGCAACACAAATTCATATTATAGTCAGAAAGCATTGAAGTGCATTGACAAAGTGCAAGTTATAGATTCAGACGCAATAATTTCTGAGAGGAGTACATTGTTTGCAATATAGCCCCTGGAATAGTCACTTTTAGAGGGCTACATCTGAAGATCATTACAGCTGATGCCGTTTGTTACTTAAAAGATATGATTCCTTTCAGTGTGTAAATCTATGTTATCGCTATTTTGGACAGGGAGGGGATGCATTCATCATCTGCCCCTGTATTGGGTTCAGACATGCTATTATTTCCTAAATAAAGAGTTAGTAATGCCTGTTGATTCAAGGAACAAGTCAAAACTCATTCGCATATGCAAAGACAGACAATTCATTAGGAAGCACTAGTCTGGCACTTTGCTATTTCGTGCCATTTGAGGTCACCACATTGCTTTCCTGAATTAAGTCACCCGAGAGGCGACTCTAAGGACTTACTGAGAAAAGTCTCTCTGTGATCCCGTCGGCAGAGAAACAGCATTATTTAGAGGTAAAAAAAAATTAAAAAAGAAGAGCAAACCAACAAGATATGTGGACGTTATCCATTTCAAATGCATTATCACCGGTAGCCTCAGATTGTGTCATCAGAATTCGGATAATACTTTATTGAAACTATAAGGCTTTACATTAAAATGCAACTTGGCCATATAATGGCAAAAGTCTTCTCCGGAGGTGCCAGCAGCTCTAGCTGCTCTCAGAAGAAGTGGGCGGCGCGGTGGAGGACGATCGGCGTCGGGAGACGGACTGCGAGCGCTCGTGGCTGTGTTTGTCATACGGCTGCAGCTGAACCTCCAGGAAGTCCCGGTGCTGCTGGCTGATCACTTGACTGATGAGGCCAGGGAGCGCCTGTAAGTTGCAGAGCAACGTCTCCAGTTTGGTCTCCAGCACTGCAATCCTCTTTTCCATGTCCTCACCTCGCTCGTTCAGGTCTGAGACTAGATCATACATGATGTTTTGAGTCTTTAAGCGAGGGAGAGACACAAGAGTCACAAAGAGGACATTATTAACAGAGATGAATAAATATTCTTGGGCTTTATGCCAACTATTATCACTGCATAAGACAAAAAAAAAATAAAATTATGTCACAAAGAACAAAGCTGCATATGACTCAAAGGCACTCTAAAAAGCAGCCCATTGATGGATTGCCCAGGTAAGAAATGAAGTGTGGCATCCATACTTTAAGACATCTCAATTCCCAGTACCAACAACATAATTCTTGGTAACACCTTTTTACAGTCTCCTTGTTAAACATATTCCATGTATTGACTAATAACACTAAAAAGCGTAATTACAAGTAACTTACCCTAATACAAACCCTAACCCTAAACCTATAGTAAGTACATGTTGTTAATGAATTAATATTACTCAGTCCTTCCTTGTGTAACTACACTGTAACATAAAATAAAAGTAAAATAGAAAAGTAAAAGTGTCATTATTTTATTTTTACGCAGATACAGGTAACTCCATTACTCAAAGTTTTTCCAAGAAATGGAAAAAAACGTTTTTTTTTGTTGTTGTTGTTTTTAAGTTATGGTGCCTGTAACTCCGGACATTTTAAAGATCTTAATATCCTTTTTGATTCTGGTTCTGGTCTGGTTTTCCCCTTTTGATATATTCATATTTAAGGCCCAGTATTGTAAAATCACATAACAAATGGGTTCTCTCAGTGTGGCCATTTTTCCAAATATCACACAGTATGAAGCAATTTTTTCTAATCCAGCAAACCAAAAGGTCTAAAGTAGAAATGTACCTTTATTTTTTCATATAAAAACAATGATGTCAAAATCTCCATTATTGAGTCCAAAAATGTCACTTTAAAGAAATTTTTTGTTCACCTTTGTATACCCTTTGCACTATGTTGGATCCCCAATCCTAAAGCAAAATCAGTTGAGTAGAACCACTGATTTAATCTATTCTCTTTCAAATGCGATGCAATATCAAGAAATATCTCACAAAACAAATACGAAAAAGGACATAATAAACATATCAAGAAACTGCCCTCATTACTCTAACAGATGAAGCAACATAATGATATGATACATCACTATCCTAAAAAAAATAAACAAATAAACTTGAAAAATCAGGAACGGATAACAAACATTTATCATGGCAACCGAAGTTGCATACGCTACATATCAGCCTGACAATGGCTATCTGGATGTTGAAGAAGAACTGAAGCTGCTTAAGTTATTTTAAGCTGCATTAGATGAATCATTGCCACCAGGAGCAGCTGCTGCCATGATGAATATTATACCGCCCTCTGACGGCAAGAGGCAATTATGGCAATGATAAAAGGCAGTGGGAACCAGTATGACTCATATCACATTCCTTCTGCCTCAATGTCACCCTCTGTGGTTTCTTTGAGAGGTGTGGGACAGGAGGGTAAATGGGTAACACTAACTAATGCGCTTCCATTCGAGTCCTGACAGAAGCTGCTGGGATATGACCACTGCAGATGTTTGAATATCAGCGCTCTATGCTGCACGCACTTGTGTATGTCAGGCTGGCAGAGCTCATGGTATTCCCCAAGGATTGCCATCTAGATATTTAATTGCATCTAACAAAACTGCACCAGGGAACCACAAATTCAGCATTTCTATTTTATCAGGCAATTTTAACATATCAGGTATCCCATCAATTATTTGTTTTCCCTGGTGCTAAAAAGCTTTTTCGGACCATTAAGTAACATGATGAATCGCGCATAGCAAGAGGGAAACAAATAACAGAAGTGAATGCGTAAGAGAGTCAGATAAGGACATTAAGTAAAGGAATAAATGAACTGACATCAACCATATGCTTAGTTACTCTTTGCTGTAAAGGACTGGTACCACAAACAATACCATACTCCAGACAAAACAGACAGAAACAAAAAAACAAATCAAACTGAAAAGCCACTTCAAAGTTTGTCTGTTCATTTGACACCTGTAGACTTGCACTGTATTGGCATTTGATCGCCAAGTGTTTCTAAAACTTAAAATGGATCTCCTATGATCTATCATGCATTAGTCAGACACATGGCAGCTGAGACCTCTTTTAATCTTACCTTTGCAAGGTCCACTAGAGAGTTTGCTTGGTCATTCAGCTTGCGTTGCTCCATTTTTACACTTCTTAATCTGAACACAAGACCATTCAGAGCCCAATAGTGGCAAGTGGTCAGTACACAAATGTTTTGAGAAAAGTTCTCCATTCACAAGCCACACATTTTGGAAGCACTCCTAGAACATGCACAAGACATGAGGAGAGAATGCAGGGATTGAAGGAGCACTGAGGCGCATGCAAGTAAAGACTTCAGGCTGTGGGCGAGGAGGGTCACTTTGTTTTTTATTTTTCCTTTTTCAGCGATGCTATCACAATATCTGATGGAAAAATATGCTGGAACTTTTTTGGTTATTAGTAAGGCAGGAAAGGATGTTCCTTTAAAACTGAGACTTGTGAGTAAATTGCCGGCCATTCCTAACTGAACACTGACTGGTAGATGGAGGTGCCATGCACCCTTTGAAAAAATGTATTTAACTTTACAAAATGTACAGAACAGACCAAACATTTCTGGTCTATATCGATATATTTAAGTATATTGTAAGATAAATGAATTTTCTGAGTTCAACAGAAGTTTTCAAAGTTTCTTTGGAAACATACAATTTACAGTAATGCACTTACAAAGGATGTCTATGGGGCAAGTCATTGTAAAAATATTAAAATGTTTCCAAAGTATAGCCACAAGATGTAAACATTATATGAGTTAACACGAGACTGATGTAATAAAATTGCTTAATAACCTTGTCTTACTAACCTTGTCTGTGTTTATTCAATCTTTCAACTCCTGCCATGACCATGTAAAGCCTGTAAACCTTGTTACATTTGCATACAACCTGCTTACATACAACCAGGGGATAAAGTTCGATTTTCATGGTGGCGGAAACTTAAGAGTGGGGGGTGAGAGAGTGGTGGGGGTGCCAAAATGTAGTTCTGGACCGTTCCAACCCCATTTAACCCCTGCATACAACCATAGAAATTATTTTGGCAAAGACGATTTAGAGAACTTTACAGCTCAAACACCAAACATTTTTGCATGAACAAAAAAACAAAACGCACATTTCTACTACTAAGCCATCCAGTACATTTACCCCATAGACATCCATTAAAAGTGCATTACTATAAATGGGTGATTCTCACAAAACCTGTCAATAAAATGTTCTTGTCCTATTTTACTCTTGATATCAAAGGAAACAAACAAGAAATTATATTTTGCATGTAGAAAAGGAAGCCTATATTATTTAGATATTATTTCAATGATATAATGTTAAAGTCCACCCCCCAAATCTCATTAACACAATGCATTAAATGATGGTCATATAATATTCTCATTACCGCAATATAGATAAATGCTATATTACTAAAATTGTAAAGTATTTATAAATCATAGTAGTACTGTACTCTCTTGGTACTGCCACTAATTTTAATTTTAAAATTTTAAAAACATTGTACAACAGCATCTTTTCTACTATAATACAATACAATAATGGCATGTTACGGTAATGAGAATCATCACTGAAAACAATGTGAATACTAATAGTAAAACATCCAAACCTATGGTAATGAGAACTGGAGGGTAATATGTGCTTAAGTGTCCAGAAAATTATGTTCCAATGCAAAAGAAATCTTAATGGTCTTTATGTAAGCATCATTTTCTTTATGTGAAGTATAATTTCATATTTGTTATTGTATTGATTTGGGGTTAAATATAACCAGGGCATTTTCTTGACAGGTTTTGTAAGAATCACCCAAACCCAACATTAGAACAAAACTTGTATTGTAGCAGGAACATTTCTTTAATATAACTTTTATGAATCCTGTTCAGTTTTGAATCGGTTTTGCTATATTTGAAACCGATCACCATGTACTGTAAGCAAACTGAGATAAACGACCTCTGAGAACTGCATACTACTTCACAAGGCTTTGTATACCAACCCACTTACTCAAATCCATACTCCTAGCATTAATTATTCATCTCCTCCATTTAATGAGGATTGTTAGGAACTACTTTTCTTCACTATAAATTAAGTGGTTTATCCTTTCATTCTCAAGAGCATCGTTGCATACAGCACACCTGTGAGTAACACACATTAATTGCATATTTCAATTGGTAGGTTTGCTAACACAGATGAGTAACAAAACAAGAAACCTGTTCTCTGTTTGGGGGGAAAAGAGATTCAAATATAACCTGAGATATTTGTAATGACCCCTTTGAAAGACCAACATTTAGGAATTCAATGTGGAGATTGATGCATTAAGCTTCAAAGTGAGAGTTTGAGGACACAGATCAGAGAGGAAAATTATATGTGGCCTCTGGGGACTGGATGGTGAACAGCACAGATGTAGCAATCCTGGCAAGGAAAGCAGCATCAAGTGTAGTGAACAGATACAAGGGCTGCAAATCTGCTGCAAACCACCAGAGGGAGCAAAAACGCCACCATAGAGGAACAGAAAAAGCTCTTTTCCAAGGGTTCCACTAGCAAAAAAGTCCAGGTGACATTACTCCCCACAATTAAAAGAAAACACACACACACACACACACCTATTTTAGGCATTGCAATGTTACTTTCTTGACAATAAAGCACATTTACCCCAGCCCCCCACCCCGATTTCATAATGCAGCAGGATTTTCTTTCCAATTCTCAAAGTTTTCACTAATGATTCTTATTAGATCCTTATTTTTGTAACACAGTAATTTCTTATCAGAAGGGTATCCAAAGGGTGCCTGGGTAGCTCAGCATGTTAAGACGCTGACTACCACCCTTGGTGTCACGAGTTCGAATCCAGGCCGTGCTGAGTAACTCCAGCCAGGTCTCCTAAGCAACCAAATAGGCCCGGTTCAGGAGGGCCGTCTTCAAGGAGAGGGCTTTGAGCTCTACTGACTCAAGCGGCTCGAAGGGGGGTCCCTGAAGGCCTGAGAGGACCACTGAGAGATTCCAGGAGGGGAACAGGCTTGGCCGGGAAGGGTTCAACCTCCGGGCGCCTCTTAAGGAACCTGATAATCAAGTCGTGCTTACCAAGGGACTTGCCGTCCAATGCGTCATGGTGGGCTGCGATAGCAGCAACATACACCTTCAAGGTGGAGGGGGACAGCCATCATACCTCCTGCAGGAATGAAAGCACTGACCGAACTGCGCATCTCTGAGGATCTTCAGATCTGGAAGAGCACCAATTTGCGAACAGACGCAACTTGAGGGCGTAAAGCTGCCTGGGGGAACTCTGGCTTGGTTGATCGTGTCTTCGACTGCAAGTGGTAGACCGCATAAGTCTCCCGTGTCCCATCCAGGGGCCAGACATGGAGGTTCCAGAGGTCTGGGTGCGGTGCTAGAGGGTGCCCCGTCTCTGAGAAAGGAGGTCCTTCCTCAGGGGAATTTGCCAGGGAGGTGCCATCGCGAGGAGCGTGAGATCTGAGAACCAGGTCCGAGTGGGCCAGTAAGGAGCCACTAAGGTGACATGTTCCTCGTCCTACCTGACCTTGCAAGCACCAGTACAAGAAGGCTCACTGGGGGAAATGCATACTTGCGCAGCAAGACGCGTAGTGTGCCAACGTGTCTGTGCTGAGAGGGGCCTCTGTTATTCAGTACCAGAGTGGGCAGTGGGAGTTGTTTTGGGAGGCAAAGAGATCTATCTGAGCCCTGCCGAAGTGTTCCCAGATCAGCTGGACCACCCGGGGGTGGAGCCTCCACTCTCCACTGAGCCGTTATGTCAGCCATCATGTCGCGGTCACCCGGGATGTGAATGGCGGGCAGCGACCTGAGTCGAAGCTGACTCCAGAGGAGATGGCTGTGGCATGTGACGGGAGCCTACGCCACCATGGCGATTTATGTACGCTATCATGACAGTGCCGTCTGAACGGATCAAGACATACTTTCCCCCGAATCAGCGGGAGAAACCTCCACAGGGCAAGGAGTACAGCCAACAACTCGAGGCAGGTGGGGCCCTGTCCAGGAGCCAGCGGCTGCATGCCCGTAGCACACGGCGCCCAAACCCAGTTGAGAGGCGTCTGTGGTGTCTACGACATCTGCTGTAGTGGGACTCCTGTCTGCAGAAAACAGAGGTCTGTCCAAGGGTTGAAAGTCTGATGGCAGGAAGGGGTGATTAACACACAGTATGTGCAGCGGCACCATGCCCATCTCGGGACTGGAGTCTGAAGCCAGTGCTGAAGCGTTCTCATATGCATCAACCCGAGCGGCGTGAACATCTGACTGCCCGGGTCTTCCGTCTCAGGGGCACTTAGGAGCTTCACGGGTCCTAGAGGGGATCCTGGAGATGGGGGCACACAGCGCCTGCGGGGCGCTCGACGCTGGGGCTGAGAGCTGTGCCTGTTTGAAGCGGAGCTGCCTGTGGTTTAGTCTCAGGGGACACCCTCGGCGGGTAGACGGGGTTCAGGCTGAGTTGAGGTGGCGGTGCGGCATGATGTGAGATATTGCTTCCGTCTGCCTCTTCACTGCCGAAAACTTCTGGGCAAAGTCGTCGAAGGTGTCGCCGAAGAGGCCGAACTGGGAGACAGGGGCGTTGAGAAAGCGTGGCTTGTCAATGTAGTGCATTTTGACCAAATTCAGCCACAAATGGCGTTCCTGGACCAGGAGGGTTGCCATAGCCTGCCCGAGTGCTTGCGCTGTGACCTTCGTAGCTCTGAGAGCGAGGTTGGAGGCAGGGCACAGTTCCTGCAGCACATCGGGATCGGGACTACCCAGGTGCAGATTTTTATGTGCCTTGGCTTGGTAAACTTGCAGGAGGGCCATGGTATGCAGGGCGGAGGCAGCCTGTCCAGTGGCGCTGTAGGCTTTCGCAGTCAGTGACAACATTGTCCTACAGGCCTTGAAGGGGAATACCGGGCCGTCCCGCCAGGTGGCGGCGTTCTCGGGACACAGGTGGATCGTAACTGCCCTGTCCACCTGAGGGACCTCCGTGTATCCGTGGACCACCCCACCATCCAGGGTAGTAAGAGCGGACGAGTGAGGAGGTTGGTTCTGGGCAATAAAAGATGCCCTCCACGAATGTGTCGGCTCGTCATGCACTTCTGGGAAGAAAGGTACCGGCACCCTGGTACAAGGAACCGATTGAGTAGCCGTGGGGGCGAAGGTTTCAAGTCCACCCTCGCACTCCCGGTGGCCCGGGAAAGCAGAGCGGACATCCGTGCGTCAGGCTCAGACTGGGCGAGCAGACCCGAAGTTGGCAGCCCAGACGAGTCATCAGCATCAGACGCCACTGTGACACTCTCCAATGCAGCGGTGAAATTGTCATCCAATTCCGGAGGCTCAAAGGAGAATGCGGGGTGGGTGTTTTGTGGAGATTTACCTGGCGAAACCGAGCCCGTCGTCATCCCTGAATTGCCTTCAACGCCAGCCGGGACATCCTCAATCCCGTGTGAAGAAGGAACGGCGCGGGGGGGGGGGGTCTTTTCGTGAGAAAAGAAAGGCGCGACCGCAATGTTGCTATGGCTATGTTCTCGCACTGAGAACGTGAACCATTCATAAAATGCTGACTGCGTGTCATCGCAACCCAGGCACACGAGGCAGCTTTTATGACCGTCAGAAGTGGAGAGAAATCCACCGCATCCAGGAACTACACAGAGGTGGAAGGGCATCTTGAAAAAGACGTGACCTGAAAAGGACGTTCAACGCCTGCTGTGTATTGCTCTTTTATGAGTGGAAACTCTAACTCTTTTAGAGGAAATAAACTCTTTTAGGAGGAGCAACACTCTTTCAGGCAATGAAAGCGCTGTCGAAGCGCCCAAGGGCGTGGATTGCACAGCGTGCAGAGAGGAGAAAGCCGCCGGAATGCGCAGTAGATCCAACAGCAGTGCTTATCTCCAGTAGAGGTGAGTGGAACAGTGGTGAAGTCAGCTTTGCTGTTGCACAACCGCTTGGCTCCGAAGAAAAAATCTGTCTGACAGACACTCGCCCGCTCCCCTTTATATCCGTATGTCCGGGGGTGGGACATGCAAATTCTGTCTGCCAATTTGACATTGGCCTTCAAAGGTACGCGAGGCTCTCAGAAGAGACCCCTTGTGTCACTACAATCGACACAACGTCCGTCGAGTGAGTGACAGAAGGGGAACATTATTTAATGCAATATGAACTATTATGAACGAACAATGAAATTTTTTTTTATCAATTAACATTAACAAAGATTAATAAATGTTTAAAAATATTGTTCTTTGTTAGTTCATGATACCTAATGAATTAACTAATGTTAACGAATGGACCCTTACTGTAAAGTGTTATCGATATCTGATTATATGGCTTAAATTGAAAGTTTTGACATTAAAAGGATGACACAAACTCTGTTTAAATTATTTTTGAGAGAGGGCTGAATGTGCTTAATTGCCATAAAAATAATGGTCCTAAAATATCTTAATTTTAAGCAAACAATTATTTCATTTGATTTTGTAATGAAATATGACCCGACCATAATAGTTATCCCCACAGCAAATTACAGGCACTTCATATACACAGAGATAATTGCTTCTTAATTCTCCATTGTTGAGATATTGTTTTGCAATAAGAATGTCTACAGAGAATAGCTCCAAAAAATTATTTTAACAGTTGGATGACTGATAGCTATTAGAGTAAGAGGGCGCCTCATTAGTGTAAAAGCTCAAATCTACATTTGGCATCATTATCAATCATACCAAGTATGAAAATGTGCTTTTCAAAAGAATCTATAACCGAATGTAAAATATTGGGTTCACCAAAAAAATGTAATAAAATAAAAATTCTATCATCATTTACTCACCCTCTTGTCCTTTCAAACCCATAAGACTTTGGAACTTAAAAGGAGATGTTTACAGCATGAGGGGGAGTTCATAATTACAGAATTTTCTTTTTTCGGTCGATTATCCCTTGAACCAAACTTATTTTATTGGGCTGTATCTGTTTACTATATATTGTGGGTGTGTGTGTGTGTGTGTTTGTGTGTGTGTCTGTGTTTGTGGTGAACATAAGCTTCTAATCTGACAAGTGCATTTTGGGATACAAATTGTACACAGGCACCCTTGGGCACCTGCTGAACTTCTCGTCTGAGAGCTTGAGTCGCTGAACTAAGCAGTGTCTTCTCCGGCATGCTTCTGTTACGCTGTGTACATTTGCTCATGGTTAGAACAGTACGGTCTGATTCACAAAATGCTGTTCTGGACTGCGGTACAAACATTAAAGGTACAGGTGAAACTCGAAAAATTTGAATATCGTGCAAACGTTCATTAATTTCAGTACTTCAACTTAAAAGGTGAAACTAATATATTATATAGACTCATTACAAGCAAAGTAAGATATTTCAAGCCTTTATTTGATATAATTTTGATGATTATGGCTTACAGCTTATGAAAACCCCAAATTCAGAATCTCAGAAAATTAGAATATTGTGAAAAGGTTCAGTATTGTAGGCTCAAAGTGTCACACTCTAATCAGCTAAACACCTGCAAAGGGTTCCTGAGCCTTTAAATGGTCTCTCAGTCTGGTTCAGTTGAATTCACAATCATGGGGAAGACTGCTGACCTGACAGTTGTGCAGAAAACCATCATTGACACCCTCCACAAGGAGGGAAAGCCTCAAAGGTAATTGCAAAAGAAGTTGGATGTTCTCAAAGTGCTGTATCAAAGCACATTAATGGAAAGTTAAGTGGAAAGGAAAAGTGTGGAAGAAAAAGGAGCACAAGCAGCAGGGATGACCGTAGCCTGGAGAGGATTGTCAGGAAAAGGCCATTCAAATGTGTGGTGGAGCTTCACAAGGAGTGGACTGAGGCTGGAGTTACTGCATCAAGAGCCACCACACACAGACGGGTCCTGGACATGGGCTTCAAATGTCAAACGTCTTACCTGGGCTAAAGAAAAAAAAGAACTGGTCTGTTGCTCAGTGGTCCAAAGTCCTCTTTTCTGATGAGACCAAATTTTGCATCTCATTTGGAAACCAAGGTCCCAGAGTCTGGAGGAAGAATGGAGAGGCACACAATCCAAGATGCTTGAAGTCCAGTGTGAAGTTTCCACAGTCTGTGTTGGTTTGGGGAGCCATGTCATCGGCTGGTGTTGGTCCACTGTGCTTTATTAAGTCCAGAGTCAACGCAGCCGTCTACCGGGACATTTTAGAGCACTTCATGCTTCCTTCAGCAGACAAGCTTTATGGAGATGCTGACTTCATTTTCCAGCAGGACTTGGCACCTGCCCACACTGCCAAAAGTACCAAAACCTGGTTCAATGACCATGGTATTACTGTGCTTGATTGGCCAGCAAACTCGCCTGACCTGAACCTCATAGAGAATCTATGGGGCATTGCCAAGAGAAAGATGAGACATGAGACCAAACAATGCAGAAGAGCTGAAGGCCGCTATTGAAGCATCTTGGTCTTCCATAACACCTCAGCAGTGCCGCAGGCTGATAGCATCCATGCCACGCCGCATTGAGGCAGTAATTAATGCAAAAGGGGCCCAAACCAAGTACTGAGTACATATGCATGATTATACTTTTCAGAGGGCCGACATTTCTGTATTTAAAATCCTTTTTTTTTATTGATTTCATGTAATATTCTAATTTTCTGAGATTCTGAATTTGGGGTTTTCATAAGCTGTAAGCCATAATCATCAAAATTATATCAAATAAAGGCTTGAAATATCTTACTTTGCTTGTAATGAGTCTATATAATATATTAGTTTCACCTTTTAAGTTGAATTACTGAAATTAATGAACTTTTGCACGATATTCTAATTTTTCGAGTTTCACCTGTATAGTTCACATAAAAATGAAAATTCTGTCATTATTTACTCACCCTTATGCCATTCCAAACCCCTATGACTTTCCTTTGTAGAACACAAAAGGAGACGTTTAGCAGAATGTTAATGCTGCTATGTATCACACAATGAAACTGAATGGTGACCAAGGGCTTTTAAGCTTCAAAAATGACAAAAAGTAGAATGTACACCGAAAGTAGTCCATATGTCTTGTGCTCATATTCCACATCTTCTTAAGCCATATGATAGCTATGTGTGAGGAAAGACTAAAATGTAAGTCATTATTCACTGATAATCTTTTCCTTTATGGCAACTTTCAAATCTCCTTCACGTTTGTATATATACAGTGAGGAAAATAAGTATTTGAACACCCTGCTATTTTGCAAGTTCTCCCACTTGGAAATCATGGAGGGGTCTGAAATTGTCATCGTAGGTGCATGTCCACTGTGAGAGACATAATCTAAAAAAAAAAATCCAGAAATCACAATATATGATTTTTTAACTATTTATTTGTATGATACAGCTGCAAATAAGTATTTGAACACCTGTCTATCAGCTAGAATTCTGACCCTCAAAGACCTGTTAGTCTGCCTTTAAAATGTCCACCTCCACTCCATTTATTATCCTAAATTAGATGCACCTGTTTGAGGTCGATAGCTGCATAAAGACACCTGTCCACCCCATACAATCAGTAAGAATCCAACTACTAACATGGCCAAGACCAAAGAGCTGTCCAAAGACACTAGAGACAAAATTGTACACCTCCACAAGGCTGGAAAGGGCTACGGGGAAATTGCCAAGCAGCTTGGTGAAAAAGGTCCACTGTTGGAGCAATCATTAGAAAATGGAAGGAGCTAAACATGACTGTCAATCTCCCTCGGACTGGGGCTCCATGCAAGATCTCACCTCGTGGGGTCTCAATGATCCTAAGAAAGGTGAGAAATCAGCCCAGAACTACACGGGAGGAGCTGGTCAATGACCTGAAAAGAGCTGGGACCACCGTTTCCAAGGTTACTGTTGGTAATACACTAAGACGTCATGGTTTGAAATCATGCATGGCATGGAAGGTTCCCCTGCTTAAACCAGCACATGTCAAGGCCCGTCTTAAGTTTGCCATTGACCATTTGGATGATCCAGAGGAGTCATGAGAGAAAGTCATGTGGTCAGATGAGACCAAAATAGAACTTTTTGGTCATAATTCCACTAACCGTGTTTGGAGGAAGAAGAGTGATGAGTACCATCCCAAGAACACCATCCCTACTGTGAAGCATGGGGGTGGTAGCATCATGCTTTGGGGGTGTTTTTCTGCACATGGGACAGGGCTGACTGCACTGTATTAAGGAGAGGATGACCGGGGCCATGTATTGCGAGATTTTGGGGAACAACCTCCTTCCCTCAGTTAGAGCATTGAAGATGGGTCAAGGCTGGGTCTTCCAACATGACAATGACCCGAAGCACACAGCCAGGATAA
Source organism: Xyrauchen texanus (assembly GCF_025860055.1). Lineage (NCBI taxonomy): Eukaryota > Metazoa > Chordata > Actinopteri > Cypriniformes > Catostomidae > Xyrauchen > Xyrauchen texanus. Next base: position 22,438,176 of record NC_068319.1, read on the forward strand.
CCAAGGAGTGGCTCTGTAAGAAGCATATCAAGGTTCTGGCGTGGCCTAGCCAGTCTCCAGACCTAAACCCAATAGAGAATCTTTGGAGGGAGCTCAAACTCCGTGTTTCTCAGCGACAGCCCCGAAACCTGACTGATCTAGAGAAGATCTGTGTTGAGGAGTGGGCCAAAATCCCTCCTGCAGTGTGTGCAAACCTGGTGGAAAAACTACAGGAAACGTTTGACCTCTGTAATTGCAAACAAAGGCTACTGTACCAAATATTAACATTGATCTTCTCAGGTGTTCAAATACTTATTTGCAGCTGTATCATACAAATAAATAGTTAAAAAATCATACATTGTGATTTCTGGATTTTTTTTTTTTAGATTATGTCTCTCATAGTGGTCATGCACCTACGATGACAATTTCAGACCCCTCCATGATTTCTAAGTGGGAGAACTTGCAAAATAGCAGGGTGTTCAAATACTTATTTTCCTCACTGTATATATTTAAATATAGCACATCAGAACTAAAGTCACTGGTTCTCATTTGTCTCTTAACCAATTGTAATTTTGATTTACAGAATTTTCAGTGAATAAAGACTTACATTTTGGCCTGCTCTGCACACAAAGCTATCATATGTCTTCAGGTAGCACTTAGTCATGATTTAGTTTCATTGTCAGGAAAATATCAGTGTGAACATCATGCAGTAGCATCTCCATTTGGGTTTGGAACAACATGAGGAAGTGTAAAAGATGACAGAACTTTTATTTTTGTCTATTTAAATTGTTCATTGCTGGGCTGTGCAGCTGAAACAATCTTTATGCCTGTATGCCTCGTCGCATAAGCTTCAGGATGTAATTCGGTATGCAGAAATGCCACAGTTGACTGCGCACGGTGGAGATTTGGGGGGACATATCCATGTCGACTGGCAGCTGTGGTAATCCAAGATACGACTCATCTGTACCTTCACTAATGTCCACTGTTACCAGTCATCCAAGTGGTAAATGAAGAGGTGGTGGAGGGGTGTTTGGAAGGGGGGTATGCAGAGACAAATGTTGGTCTGACTCAGAAGCAACTCAGATTCCATGAGTCCAAAGTTGTTTTAAGGCCATATGGAACAGATTTGAGAAACTGAACATAAATTAAACAATTCAGTGGAGCGTCTAGACATCATCTTTTGGTTCATGGAAGCAAAGTTTTTAATCAGTCTGATTAAAGGTCCCCAATCATCACATTCATGCAACAATGGAAGGAAAAACACCCTCTCTTATTAATAACTGAAATTCATTTGATAAAATGTAAATGTAAAGCTGGTTTGAATTGGTTCGTTTTGTGTTGGTAATATTTTATGATGATGCAGCTGAGAAGTGTGAACTCTAAAATGCTGAATCTCACAAAAACATGTCAATTTGTTTACCCCAAAATCTAAATAATTTTCCAGGATTACAATAAAAAGATTATTGTAATGCAATATTTTTTTTAAGATCAGCATAAATTAAATGTAGTCCAAAAATAATACCATGAGATATAAATATTTGAATAACCTAACCCCTAACCTGACCCAAAACCCTAACCTAACCCTAGTGTCATGAAAATAATATCACAATGCAAAAAATCTTGGTAACACTTTACAATAAGTCTACATTTGTTAACAAAATGTATTAGTATATGTTGAAATCAATTATAACCAAGATTAAAAAGTGCTATAAAGGTGTGCTTAAGTCTTATTCCATGTTATGAATACAGCCTTATTGTAAAGTGTTACCAAAATCTTACTGGTCCTTAAATTAAGCTTAATTTTCTTTAAGCAAATAAAAAAAAAAAATCTTTAGATTTTGGGGTGAAATATGACCTGGATATGTTTTTGACAGGTTTTGTGAGATTCAACCAAATAGTGAAATAGTGCAAATAGGTCAAAAAGTTCATTTATATGTGATGTACTTGATGTACTTACGTTTTTTAATGAATGAATTTCACTTATCAAATGAGGGCGTTTACATGTTTTTCTGCTCTGTTCATTTTACAGATATACAAGATCTCATTTGCATGCACACAACAGATCTGTTTCTAAAGGCGAGGCGAAGACTTACTTCCGAGCTCTATTGCATTGTGTTGAAACAAACAGGAAAAAAAGGAAACATAAAATAGACAAAATGAATTATCACAACAGTTAAAATGTGGCATGATAATTTGTCTCAGATCTCCCCTGCAACCCTCATTGATATACACATTCATCTGATGAACACTTATTTTAGGTTGATGTTCCCAAACCACCAACACACATCCTTCCTACACAACATCATCCACCGTACTTGCCATTCTGGTCTCCTGCTGCCTTGAAATTATGTCAAAATTATTGTATCTAGGAGATGAGTGCACATGAACGTCATAAAAATTTTTTTGAGAGCTGACGTTTTGTGTTGGTGGCATGCTAATTCAAGAATCACTGTGGAAGCTAATTGGTATTGATCATAATGAGCTCTAGTTGAGAATGCTAACTATACAGTTTAGTATGTGTGCATTTTGTGTACTGTTGATGAAGAAGAGTGGAAACACTCATTTAGCAAGTTTATGAGCTGACAAGCTTGGATGACAAAACTACATTTTCTATCATTCTCTGTGGCAGTACAAGAATTACAGATAAAGCATAATTTACACATGATATGCACATTATTTGCTCTTAATTTATTTGCAATAGTACTAAAAAAGCTTCCTGTGGTAGTCGGTAATTGTAAAAGAGGGAAAAAAATATGACATTGTCCAAAATGTCTATTGTATTCCAAACAAAATCACTTGAGATCACATTCATTCATAATTACAACTTATGAATTCTCAAGTAGGAACTTCCCAAGAGGAGAAACACAATTGCAGATATAGCTGCAAGTAGCAATTAGGGACCCAGGCACACCAAATGCAAACATTTGAATATAGAATTCTGGTGATGATTTTAAGCAGAGTGGTGAAAAAAGACATTAATTTGACCACTTATAGTGTTATACAAGTGCTTATAACTTTAGACCAATAGGTGGTGCTATCACCAAATTGATATGGTGTTGTAAGGGCTTGGTCGAAATGCCACGATGATCTAGCAAGTTTCGTCAGTACTCTTAAGAGTTGCGAAGATAGAGCCTCACACCCATTTTGGCGTTCTCGCAGTCGAATAGGAGAATGGTTTGGTCCATCAATCGTAATAAATCTCATACGTTTTTTGTCACGAGTGTCTCTAGATGACGTGCAAAATTTTTTAGCGAATCAAACATATGGTCTAGGATCCTCATCAGTATCAGTAGTGAAATCGTTGCGCTCTGCATACACATACTGTCGACCAGGGGGTGACTAAAATGCAGCCACAAGGGGCAAATATGGTCATTGGAGGAAACCAATCCGGCAAGACTTGTTGAATTTTATTGGTTGAGTAACATTGCTCGGACAGGTTTAAGCAGGTCGCCCAAACAGAGCAATATTCATAGTGCAACAGGCAGACAGATTTTGAGAAAATGGACGTATGAATGGCTTACTCATAGATGTCTCCGCATATTAAAGGGTAACTAAACCCTAAACCAACTTTTTTTAGTTAATGATCTGTAAGCATGGGGCTTTATTAGTACTGGTCATTGATTCAAGTAATTTTTGACATTTGTGTATAAAGTGTTTTAATTCTACAATATATGGTGTAAAAACGTCTGAGTGCTGCCCTCTTCAGTTGAAACGGTGGCTACTGCAGTTGAATTTTCCTATTGGCTGTTGCGGTACTTCGTGACGTAAGCGGTGACAGCTGGCGTAATCAGGTTCCAGCTCACCACGCCAGATTCATGTACATGTCGTCTTGCGACCGTGTGAGGAATAATAATAATAACATAGAGTCTGACAGCAGCTGTCAATTAATCCGTCACTACGAGTCTCAGGTGCCCCCCTATCCCCGCCGGGGTCTGCCCACTTTTCCTGCATTTTCAAATATTTCTAGTGGGTGGAGTCAGACTCTGAGCAGGTGTTTAGTTACCCTTTAAGGGGATAGAAGAAAATATTTTAACACAGAAAAAGTTACATACATCAGCTTTAATTGGAAACTTCTATTTTTGTGAGAAGCTTCATCTATGGCACTAGGTGTCATCACAACATAAACAATAATTATTCCTGGGGGTACCTTTAAAGTGGCAGAACCTTTCATTGAATTGGCCCTTGCCCATGTTATGCACCAATTCATGCTTCCCAGGGCAACACAGGCCCATTTACAGCTGGTATTATGGTTTGTTTGAAACGAGATGATGCTAAAGACTAAACTGGGATGTAAACTGGGGTCCATTTGGAGGTGGTCAAAAGTGGTCAAAAACGAATTTGTTCGAATGTGTTCAAACAGCAGTAAAGTGCCGCCTTCTCACCTGTCATCAACCGATGCACTAAAACAAAGAGTTGAACTATGCCGGTTATGTGCAGTTTTAAAAGGAAATAACCATCTAATCTGAACATTTTAAAAAGCAAATACGATTACATGCATAAGAACTTTAAGGAACTACTTAAGTGTGCCTGATATCAACATACAGGAACACAGAAATGACTGACTTAATGATTGATGCATGTTGTCATGAAATCAAAGGCCCTTCCCTCAAAAAATCGAACACAAGTGGTCAAAATAGACACATATTACGACATTACAAGTGTTTACAATGATGTGTCTCACTTGTCCACTTGTGATCTGACCACCCAAAATGCATCTTAATACCAAGGCCCCAGTTTTTTTGCCCACTATGAATGAAGTTTGTACAAGTCACTAATGGCAATAATGATAACATGGACAGGTAGAAGGAATATACAAAATATTAACCTGTTGCTAATTTTGCTGCAGTCTATCTCCATGTAAAATAAAACGGCTTTTATTACACTATTAATATGACTGGATTCTTCATCTCATGTAAGTATACCTGATGTTAAACAGATTTTTAAAAAAGTACTATTTTGTAATGAGGAAAAAATTACAGAGTGAACCTTTAAAACAGCACAGTTGATTCTGGACATGTGGGCAAATATTGAGTATGTGCTATTTCCGGTTTATCAAATAAAAAAATCAGCTTGCATAAGTGGACGCTCAATCCAATCTGGCCCGGAACCTAAAATGAGTTTGACACCCGTGCTGTAGACATTATCTTCCCATCCCCAAAGCCACCAGCATGTCACCTTGATCATGATATGCCATCATCATCGGCCTGTTGACGGCGCATTTGCACCTTACCTCTCTGTTCTTATCGCAGTACAGCACCTGCATCCACAACAAAGGACAAACAGAACTCCAACTAGCAAAAGATACGCTCCCTTATTTGCTGTGTGGCCTCGTAAGATGTGTAGGACATCTAAAACTTACCTTGGCCTAAAGATGGCATGAAGATAATTTCATGCCATCAACTAGCTATACTACTCTGTATTCTAGACCAGGCTCTGGTCTAACGTGTGATTAGAACAGCCTTGATGAGTAGAAATCGATCCTAGTTGTCCTTATATGCAAAATGCCATGAATTCAGTGTTAAAGGACACACACAGGACCATTAGTGAAAAGCAAACTGGGCGGTATTAAGATATGGCTTGCAATGGCAGCTAAATGAAGGCATGCACACACACACACCATATGGACATACACCACACACCATCTATCTGTGACAAGATAATACGATTTTGTAATGCAAAATAATGGCTGTAAACAAGCAAAAACAAATTGTGACTAGGTTAGTCCAATTCCCAAACAAATGATTCTTATGAACTGGTTCTTTAATCAATTGTTTAAAAAGACTCATGACTAATGAACACACAAGTTATCAGTGTAACGAATCCTTCACTGAATTAAAATTCAAATCTGACTCACTTACTAAACCGCAAGTCTTTACTCTCAATGGTGTCTGACAATTGTGGTGGTTGCTAGGGCATCTGAGTTATTCTTGGAATGTTGCTTGGTGGCAGCTAGGGGACTCTGGGTGGTTGCTAGGTGGTAGCTAAGCACTTGCTGGTGCATTCTGGATAGTTGCTAGGACGTTGCTAGATTGGTAGGGCTATTTGAGTGATTGCCAGAATTACACAGACAGCTGTTTTTAGGTTGTTGCTAGGGGACTCTGTGTAGTTGTTAGGATGTTACTAGGAGGCTGCTAAGTGTTTGTAGGGCTGTCGGAGTGATTGCTAGAACATTGCTTGGTGGTTGCTAGGGGACTCTGGATTTATGCTAGGATGTTGCTTGGTGGTAGCCAAGTGAATTTTGGGCTGTCTGAATGATTGCTAGAACATTGTAGGTGGTTACTACAGCATTCTGAGTGGTTGCTAGGATATTGTTAGATCATTGCTAGGTTTTTGCTAGGACATTACTAGGTTGTAGTTAGTTGCTATTGAATTCTGGGTGGTTCCTATGATATGGCAAGGTGGTTGTTAGGACATTGCTAGGTGGTAACTAGTTGCCACTGCATTCTGGATAGTTTCTAGGACTTTGCTAGGTGCTGTCTTAAGGCGTAGTCACACATCCCATTGCACAGCAAAATTACATGGGCAAAATAGTCATCTCAATCGGAATCTGTGCAATCACGAATTTTGCGCAATTGACGTCTGGTGCCAAAGAATCTCCCCTTGCGTATTTCGCGTGGAGTTCAAGTTTGTGGTGATCTTTCGACGTTGACCATTAGGAACTTGTTTGGTTTGGCTGTGATTTCTGTGTGGGCGGTGCTTCGTACACAGCAACACTGAATATTCATAATGGGAAAGGATATAATTTCAGCAGCGAGTTTTTTTCCAACTTCACTCTCAGAATTTTTTTTGCTTATTTCACACTTGCTCAGCATCTGCACATATTTGCCTGTGGAATTTCGCTGTGTAAAGGTGAGTGCTAGAATGTTGTTAGTTGGTTGCTAAGGGAATCTGGGTGGTTGCTAGGTGGTAGCTAGTTGCTAGTGCATTCTGGATAGTTGCTAGGATATTGCTAGGAGGTTGCTATGTATTTCTGGGTAGATTCTTGGATGTTGATAGGTGGTTGCTTAGCATTTGTAGGGCTGTCTGAATAGGGTTCTTTCTTTTCAAATTTTTTTTTCCAGCCAAATGTGGGACATTCCAGCTTTAAATATGGGGACTTTTTTTTCAGCAGGGCTCCTGCGTGTGACCCTGCTCAATGGTTAAAGAGGTCCACATAGAGCTTGTTTACATAGAAAAACAATTGACTGAATCAACCTTCTTTTAAAAATTGTGATCATCACTTTGTTAACGGTATATGACTAATGTGCTAAAAATAGTATATATATCACAAAAAAAATTATTTGGCCTTCCAGGGCCATTGTCTCTGTACAAGTCTGTGGAACTCTCACGGGAAGCAGGACAGGAAACGAAGGTTTCAACAAAAAAGGTAAGGCTTTAATTGCCGTATGTCTCACAATAATTTACACACTAGTTCACACAAAGACACAAGCGCACTGGGTTGGCTTGCACGGTCGTCTTCCCTCTGCTCTGAGGCTGCTGGCTTTTTAACCGCTCTCCTCGCTCTACTGCAATTAGAGACAGGTGTTAGTCATAATTTGGCCCAGGTGTGAGCGCCCTTACCGCTTCTCTCTCCCGGACGGGCGCTTGACCACGCCCCCGCTGCCACAAAGTCTTAATGCTGTTCTAAGCAACTGTACATTATAATGGATTTTTATGAGAGAGAAAATGCTTAACATGAAATTCCTTGAATTACAGTGTCATTGTTTTGGCAGTAACTAGTTTTTTATCATAAGGGAAATTAAAGAAAATCACATTAAGCTTTTTAAATGATCCAGTACCTGTACTTTTCTACATCTGCTGTTTTTCTCACCGTCATTTAGCTAAGTCTCTCTTCCAGAATGAGCACTGACTTATGCAATGCAGTGTAATTACTGGGGTTTTTGGACTCAATTAAACTTGGAGAAATAATTACCATGCACTCATGCTATATGTTTGACAAAATTCTCCTGCTTCTGACTGAAAACAAGACAGACAACATGCGCTGATCTTTTCCCGACCACTTCTGTCAAGTGTCGCGTCCGTGTAAGGTTTAAAAGCCGATATCACACACGACTCACGCAAAAGGTGCATTTAATATCCATTACTCTTGGTTTGTGAATCATTCTCAGCAGTTTGGGTGTGAGACACTAAAATACGGGACGAACAGCATCCCATATGGATTTCATACGGAATACAATTTTGTTCCCTCAAATAAGGGATGATTCGGCATTATCCAGTTGGCAACCTTATGTCTGAGTGATTGCTAGAACATTGTTAGGTGGTTACTAGGGCATTTTGGGTGGTTGCTAGGTAGTTGCTTACTGGCACACCCCAATATTCTGGTCCCTTGATATAGCTTGGTAGTAAAAAATACACCTTTGATACATAGTAACAGCGCTTTTCTTTAAATAATTTAAATGAATCTATAACTTAAATCTTGAAAACCTTAAAAAATTTATTAAAATAGCATTGTTTTTGTTTATACTGTGTGTAATAAGGATCAGCTTTGGAAGGGGGTTGAACAGGGAAATCCTCTGTTGCAAAAATATAATTCTTTAGGAAACACTGGCACACACAAATTATATTACACAGACTGCAGTCTAATTACCAGTGAGCCAAGAGTGATTTGATCATTAATCTTGCAGTGTCATGTATGAGCAGTGGTCTATGGTTTATATCCCCTGTATTCCCAACCTCACTGCTCGAAGCAACTACACACCATTTTCTTTCAGCTCAGTGCCTATAAAAAGAGTGAAATCACTGTGTGATGTTACCCTGGGCGTTATTAGTTGATGTAGCACGTAAACCAAGTCCAAAGGCATCTGATTACATCTTGTGGAGAATGAAAAACTCAGTACATTAATCTTAACAAAGAATACATTGTCTAAATAACACTATAAACTAAAGAATCAAGGTGATTGAGAATCAAGAAAAAATAGATTTTAACATTTTCAGAATAAAATTTGAGTGGTGTTCTCACAGCCACAATGCTAGGGTGTTCTAAATGTTTTTAATACGTTGCTAAGTGGTTGCTGGGGTGTTCTGGGTGGATGTGGAGACAATTCTGGCAGTACTTGCCTTAGCAAACATCACTAATGAAATACTAATGAATGCAAATGAATGAACTCAGAAATGAAATCTGTATGTTTTCTGTTGGCTTTCTCTCAGCCTTACATTTTTGTTTTAGCTAATTATTCTGAAACAGCATCCATCAATAATGAATATTTGTCTGCATGAGCAAGATGCTCAATTTTCTCTCCTCAAGCTCAAAATTGCAAACATACATTTTAAAGGCATAACGGCGCAAATCTTGTGGCAAAATTTTACAGTGTTTCCTCTGTAGCTAATGTTGAAGTGGACACAACGCACATGTTATAGAGCAAATGAAAAATGGGACAAAGTGATAAAGTTTAAATGAGTACAGAAAAGAGAGAAAGACTGAGAGAGTCTGACAGAAGTTTAAAATAAAAGGATGTGAAACTCGTCCAGACACCTTCATGAATATAGAAAAAGAGTAAAGGACGATAGGATATACTCTCCACATCCGTCATGGTTTCCAATTGCCTTAGAGACGCTCCTCATTTAATATTTGCTTACATGGCCCACAATTACAGCGCGAGCTGTGGACTTCAAAGCTACCTCACTGCTTTGATACTTTTTGCTGTGAGATATTAGAAATAACTTGAGAAAAATGTATTTAAAGAAGTATTTTCTAAGGTCTATCTCAAGAATATTTAAAAATGTACAACCATTTGCTATTTCACAAGGGGCTTTTTGTTGGGCTACACAATTCATTATTTATATTATTTATACTTATTAATGAATAAAATATTTAGATTATGATCATAGCTGTCGCGATCAACTAATTATAAAAAGTGTTGATTTGAGCTACTCCTGTTCGTAATTTATTTTATATACAACGTATTTTTCGCAGAGGTTGGGTCTTTGTGTACATTAATGCAATGGTGAATCATGGGAATTTATTCAGTTTCATGATTCTAAAATGTCCTGATCATATTGTACTCTAAAATCAAAAGAAACAAATAAGTGCATATATCACAAAGCCTGTTTTTAGGGCTGTTAAGATTTTTTTACAATGTGACATTCTTTTCATGACAATGGGAACATTTTACCCCTAATTTTCAGTTTCACATTATGATATTCGCAGTCAAAAAAATGACTAGTAAGATTTAATACATTTTTATTCCACATGTTTTTGTGCACAGTTTTTCCAAGTAAATTTCAATGGTGTAATATTAGGTAAAATCGACTTCACTACATAATATTGATTTAAGTGAGTAAATTTTTCTGAAACAATTCAGATAATACAGTAACTTTTTACTTACAAATCTGATGTATAATAAGGAAAATTTAAATGAAATGTTTTGGAACATTTCACATTTTTAACTCCCTATAAACACGTTTAAGCATGTACCACATTACATACGGAAACCTCCAAAAAGGTCATTTTTAAGATCAATAACAGGTCATTTTGAAAAGAAAATTTACTTCAGACTTCACAAATCAAGAAGTTTCCAAACGTAACAGCAAAATGAACATGAAAAATGAATGAGCAAACAGTAAAACCATGCAAGCTCTTTAATTATCCAAGCCCCGGTGCATGCTGGGAACACCTGCTTTGAAAAAGTTAAGTAAAATTGACTTATCTTATTTACCTGTTAAATTTCCTTAAAAATGTGCAAATAAAAATAAATAAATATGACAAAATTTTCTATTTTAAGATTGAAACATGATACATGACATATTGTAAAGATAACATACAAACATGAATAATATCTACTTAAAACTAGAGCATTCATTTTTAGATGTCTGATTTGAAGTACAAATGTAGAATTTACTTAATACTTTCAAGTTTACACTTTAACTTATTCAAAGTAGAATGTATTTCATCTTTTCTGCTAGATTTACTTCACCACAAAATATATTTTTTAGTGCATGACAGCATATATATTTTAAATTGTAAAGTATTTATTAATCAAAGTAGTACTTTTTTTGTTACGTTCATTCACTTTTTAGTTATTTTAATTTAAAAAATTACAATCGTATCTTTTTATACTGTAATACATGACTGTGTTACTTAATGAGAATCATTAAAATATGAGAATTGGGGTAAAATGTGCTTAACTGTCCTGAAAATAATTTAAAAATGCAAAATATCTTAATGGTATTCATAAATAATGTCACAATGCAAAAATACAAAATACAATTTCAGATTTTTTTGTATTGATTTGGGGTTAAATATGGAAAGCAAATTTTCTTGACAGGTTTCGTGAGAATATCTCAAAACAACGGACTCTAATGGGCCATTTAAACATCTTCAGTGATTATATTTATATAGTTGTTCTTGGCATTGTCAATGAATCTTTGTGTTCTGGTGTTGTCCCTGCAGCATTGAAAACTGCTGCTGTAACGCCTGTTCCGAAGAAGCGTGATGCAGAGTTGGATAACATAAATAACTATCGCCCTATATCAAATCTTCCTTTTCTGGCAAAAATTTTGGAACGTGTTGTGGCTTTGCAGCTACATAGTCATCTCTCAGTAAATAATCTTTTTGAGCCCCTTCAGTCTGGTTTTCGAAAATTTCATAGTACTGAGGTTAAGGTCACCAATGACCTGTTAATAGCCTCAGATTCTGGTTCTCTTTCCATTCTTATCCTTCTCGATCTTAGTGCCGCTTTTGATACTGTTAATCACAATCTTCTACTAAACCGTCTGGAAAATGTCTTTGGTGTTTCTGAGACTGTATTAACCTGGTTTAGATCTTATCTCTCGCATCGTAAACAGTTTGTTTGTATGAATGGTTTTCGGTCTGAGATTGGTTCTGTCCGTACGGGTGTTCCCCAAGGTTCAATTCTTGGTCCCTTACTTTTTAGCATTTACATCTTTCCACTCGGACTGCTACTAAGATCACTTGGACTTAATTATCACTGTTATGCAGATGACACTCAGATTTATATTCACTCTAAGCCTGGTCAAAATCTGGATGTTCTTTTTTAACACACTGTATTTCTGAGATAAAAACATGGATGTCTCAAAATGTTTTGTGTCTAAATAATGATAAGACTGAGTTCTTGCTTATTGGCACTCCTCATCAGCTTCGTAAGGCTGGTTCACTAATTCTGAACATAGATGGGACTGACTTGGAGGCACAGACTAAGTTAAAAAACTTGGGAGTTATATTTGATTCTAGTCTGTCCTTCGACTCTCATGTGCGGTACATTGTTAAGAACTCTTATTTTCATCTCAGAAATATTGCCAGACTTCGCTCTATGTTATCCCTCTCTGTGACTGAAAGGCTTATCAATACTTTTAGTTTTTTCTCGCATTGACTATTGCAATGCACTTCTTGCTGGAGTTCCAAAAACCACACTGAACAAATTACAATGTGTTCAAAATTCTGCTGCTAGGATCTTGACTGGAATCAGAAGAAATGAGCATATTACACCTATTTTAAAGTCTTTGCACTGGCCTATTTTAAAGTCTTTGCACTGGCTTTGCACTGGCATAAGTATTTTAAAATACTTATGCTCACATATAAGGCACTGCATGGTCTGGCACCGCAGTATTTGTCTGCGCTTTTAACTTTATACACACCCAAGCGTCATTTACGCTCTTCACAAGCTGGTCTATTGGCAGTCCCACAGACTCGGTTGCGTACTGTAGGGGATAGGGCTTTCTCATCCTATGCTCCTAGACTTTGGAATGCACTCCCTTCAAATATTAGAGATGCACAGTCTTTAAGTAATTTCAAATCTTTATTGAAAACGCATTTTTTTAGGCTAGCTTTTATTTGACTTTTATTTTATTGTATTTTATCTTGTTTTTTTTTTGTTTTTTTCCTTTCTGTGATGTATTTTTGTTTTGCTTGTTTTATTATGTAAAGCGCCTTGAGAAGCTGCTTTAAAGGCGCTATATAAGAATAAAGTTATTATTATTATTATTATATTTGGGATGGGAGCTTTTAGTATTTTCACATTGCTGTATTCTGCATATCATTTACAAAACATTTAGTTTATAGTTAACCGTTTAGGTGCTGTCTTCATTTACTGATGTATAAAATAAACACAGTAACATAGTTCTTAGCTTGTTTTGAATGTGTATCCTACATAAAGACAATAGCATGCAGTTGTCCTACACACAATAAGTATTGTAATGTAATTCTATTAATTGAAATTAATAACCGTGGTTACAATATCAATAGAAATAATCAACCATTATTATTTTTATCATTATTGTGCAGCCCTAACTTTTTGCATTGTTTTGTAGAGGAGAGACATTTTCTTCTATGGACACAAAGAAAAGTATTATATAACCCAACATTACAAGACCACAATTTTGAGCCAGTATCTCAGAGAGTGGTTGGAAATAAAACAAACAGAAAGAAATGACACACCCAGAGGGTTTCAAACTGAAATGAGGTGGCTTTATAACCATCTTGCCTTATGGGTATCCCAAATAATCAGTCACTGGAAGAGAGTGACATTTACAGGACACTTACTTCCTCTTTTAGATTGCCCAAAAATACCAAGAGTGAGACTGTCGGGGACAAGTTAAGTGTCCTCACTAGTGCCTGACTTAGTGCTGAATTAACTCTAGAATGGAAGAAAAAATATTTGCCCAAGCTTCAATCCAAAAACCGACACTAAATATCTAAAGTATCCACTGGTACAAATGGATTTAACCATCCAAGCTTGAGAAAAATAAATATCTCAACAACAAACCCTATCCTGGGCTACAGGTGTCAAACAATTCAGAGCTTAAACCGTTTAAAGCTCATCAAAAAACTGAAACAAGCATAAAGAGCGTGAGAAGTCCTTACAGGTCTCCAGGGGTGTGACTTACTGGTGAATGGCTTGAAGGAACTTGCGCTGATGTTTCCTGACTTTGGCATGGTCCATCTTCCTCACCAGCTTGGTATTTTTATAAATAAGCCACGTCTCCCTGAGTACATTAGCAGCTGTGTTTTTCACCTGCGGGAGTGTTAGGATCAAAATATTCAGTCATTGTTTCTGCTGAGCTCTCCTGGGTCTCGTTCTTTAAACATGGCTTGGCCTACTTGGTTTGCGAGGTAAGTTTATATAATGGCATGAACCTGGGATAACCACTAGAAAAGTTAGCCAGCCAGTGAGCAGTTCTGAGAAGTCAGATATGTGGCTGTCTTAACATGATTTAGCCTAGTTCGACATGTTCCTGAATCAAGATCCTTTGTTGATCCTGGAGCAACTTTCCTATCACCCTTAATAAAAATGATAAAAAGTTGAGTTGATAAAAATGCCCCTAACCCAAAACTTAAGAGTCAAAATAAAATATAAATTGACACGTTACGTACCTTATTTACATGCTCCTGTCTTATTGTGCAGGATTCATCAGTGTGTGCAATTCCCCCCCAAAAAAATGTCTTTGTAATCTTTCTTCAGTGTAATAACTTGCTCTGCCTTTGAAGAGTCTTTCCTTGTTGCTAAGCACCCTCAATTGAATATGTAAGTCTAATAATACTGTATAATGGCAAAGCAATTTTCCTTACCGGTGAACACATACACACAAAATCTGTGCATCAAAACTAATACAATTGTATGATCCTGCAAATCAGTGTGGTCTAATTTGCTGGTGCAGCATTCTGCTTTCATGCCTCCAACATACAATTGCGCATTTGACCTCCGCTCACGCATAGAGAATTTTTAGCGGAATGATCTCACTCAGTCCACTGCCTGAGTAAGATAATTCTCACTTTTCTAAAAACAAATTTGTCTCTAGATCAGTTGTTGCAGATAACATCTTCCGACATCGCTTGCTATATTAGTGCGCAGAGAAAAGGTAGCTATAATTGATTGTGCATTTTAAGGAAATAAAACTTTTCTTGAACAAATGCAGAGTAATTTGTGGATTAAATATTAAGCTGTTTTGGTAGCATTAACCTATTCAGCTCTGGGGAACTTTTTAGCTGCTGCCTGCAATTTTCACACTCAAATTTAAAACCTCCCCATTCACACATACTGTGGACTAATTGACAAAAATTGGTCTCATTTTTCAGAAAAACACCTAAAATAAAAAAAGACTCCAATTATTACTTAATAATATTGTATATGTTTACAATCTTAAGATGAATAGAAAAACCCCCCAAACAGTTTAATCAAATATCTCGGCCTCTGAGTGGACTAGAAGTAGGGTTGCAACTAACGATTATTTTGATAATTGACTAATATAACGATTATTAGAACAATTATTTGGCCGATTATCAAAATCATCTATTAAAAATATCTCCAAATGACATTCACTAAATTACAAGGAAAAAAAGTGTATTTTTTTATTTGTACATACTTTTGATAGTGCAGTAAAGAAAAAATATACTCTATAAAAAATATTTAAATATTAAATATATTATAAAAAAATTTCTTATATTAAATTTCTTTTCTTCTGCAGTATAGATCCTAAATTAAATGTACATTGTTTTAAAGGAGTTGTAGAAAATTATATTGGAAAACAAGCCAACTTTTTTACTTACATTATACACTATATACAGGGCTTGACATTAACTTTTTGAGGCACTTGTCCTTCGGACAAGTAAATTTATGTTTCACCTGTCCTTGCACAAAAGTCACTTGCCCGGGTAAAGATTTATAATTTCATTTATTTTTTTGTGTTTTGCTAATGCAGAATTCGAACAAACCATTGAAAGCATTTAAAACATTTACACAATTTCTGTTATGTACTGTTTTGCAGCTTCGTCCCAAGATCCTTTGGTAACATACAGACCGTGCAGTTACTTGAAAGAGGAATTATTTACTGCGTCATCTCAGTTACAGTTCAGTACATTATCAGGGCTTGGAAATACTGTGACTTGCTAAAGTAGGCAAATGGCTAATAGTAATATTTAACTATGTACATTGTACAACCAATACAAATGCTGTTAAAGGATTAGTTCACCTCAAAATGAAAATTTTATGATAATTTACTCACCCCAATGCCATCCAAGATGTTCATGTCTTTCTTTCTTCAGTGGAAAAGAAATTAAATTTTTTGAGGAAAACATTTCAGGATTTTTCTCCACACAATGGACTTCAAGCGCAACCATTGCTCAGCAATTGAAATAAAGTTGAAATGAAATCTAAATAATAGATTATTTTAAATTAGAAACAATGCCTAGGCAAATAACTGATATGATATGCCTAAATAAATATGATTAAGTTTAACAACACGTTGAAGTCCAAATCGATGCAGTTTAAAAGGGCTTTGAAGTGCTTCAAAGGGCTGTGCACGTTCCCAGCTGAGGAATTGGGTCTTTATCTAGCGAAACGATCGTTCATTTTCTAAAAAAAAAAATATTTATACTTTTTATAACCACAATTGTTGGTCTTGTGCTGGTCTGCGACGTTGGAAACGTCACGAAATATTATTTTTTATTAATAATTATAAAATAAAACAAAGATGTCGGACGATTTTGAAGTTGGAGGAGAAAATTAGATGGAATTTTCATTTTGAGGTGAACTAATGCTTTAATGCTTTTAATGCTTGCTTACAGTAGCTACACAGCTGCCGACGCTAAGTTAGCTAGCTAACGTCACTTACTTGTCAGCCAGGTTGGGTTGCGCCCGACAGACGCCACAGAACATTACTCCGTCTTCATAAATAACACAGTCGAATTCATCTTTCCATTTGGTTAAAAAATTTCGTTCCCGTTTTAATTCGTATGTTGTTGGTTTAAGGTGACTTCTTGTTTTTGGAGCTTTTCTGTTTATAACCTGAAAAAATAACGAGGCATTTTAATGTTTTCTAAATCAGTGTTTGCTGGAAATATACCTCCATCTCCGATGTAAAGCGGATGCGCCTTTAGAGAGAAATTCATATGGATTGCATAATCAGACGGTAACGTTAGGCTATTTTCTTTCGATTCGAATTGGTTCTTTAAAAGTGGACATTTCAAGCTTTATCCTAACGTTACATAGACTATATTTTGTTTCAGTTCAGTTTCAGTTCACGGAGACCAAAGCCCGCCTGATTGTTTTATTTTATTTTGCAAAAGCACGTTTTCTTGTTATTGTGAATTTACACAAATAAAAGTAGTTGCAAATTATGTATTATTATTTTCAGTATGACCAGAAATGATAGAGTATTTAAGTTGTTTCCACTGTTGATAGGAAAACGCAAGTGTTCGCGCCAGCGCCTCTGTTCCATGCAGTGCGCGCTCCACACTCCGCACAAACCCTTGGATATGCGTCAAAATCTTGTGTTTATTAAAAAATGTGTTAGTTTCAAATCGATTAAATTAAATCTGTAAAATAGACGTAATGAGTGGCACATAACGTGTAGTAACATGGCATTTTATTTTGTTTGAAATTTAACTTGTCCGGTCGGACAACTAATTTTCTCTTCTACTTGTCCTACAAAAAATCCACTTGTCCCGGACAAGCAGACAAGCCTTAATGTCGAGCCCTGCTATATATATACTGTATTTTCATTTTCTCCCCTTTTTCTCCCCAATTTGGAATGCCCAATTCCCATTGTGCTCTAAGTCCTTGTGGTGGTGTAGTGACTCGCCTCAATCTGGGTGGTGGAGGACGAATCTCAGTTGCCTCCACGTCTGAGACCATCAATCCACGCATCTTATCGTGTGGCTTCTTGAGCACGCCACCACGGAGACATAGCGCATGTGGAGGCTTCACGCTATTCTCCGCGGCATCCACGCATAACTCACCATGAACCCCACTGAGAACGAACCACACGAGGAGGTTATCCTACATGACTCTACCTTCCCTAGCAACCGGGCCAACTTGGTTTCTTAGGAGACCTGGCTGGAGTCACTCAGCACACCCTGGATTCAAACTCACGAGTCAGTGTCAATACTCCCTGAGCTACCCAGGCCCCAAAATATTTTTTGATGTTGTGTATAATGGGCTAAAACTACACTCTCTTACCTTTATGTTCACATCGATCAATTTTTAACTCACAAAAAACAAACTCTCTCTTCTTACAGAGCTGCGTGTCGCCGATTTTATTCACGATAAGATACATTCAGTGACACATATATTATGATTCGCTGCGTCACGAGTCATCACGTTATAATCTCTTTGCAGTAAACGTGTGTGAGTGACAAGCGTCTCCACACCAGAATGTGCATTAGCTGGGGGAAGATTCAATCTCTCCCTCTTAGATTGGGAATTGGGATGTAATTCACACTGAGAAACGCCAGTTTCTGAGTTTGTTTATTTACATGACCTGTTTCCTTATTATTTGTACTTATATAAAGGATGCATTAAAGATATAATCCTGGTTTGTTTCATTTTTAGATGCTCTGACAATTTTGATTAAGTGGAATGCCAGATCCGGCTTCGTTGTCGATTGTCTAAACAAGGTCCTTGTTTATTGAGGACGTTGTCGATAACATTAACTTGAATTATTGCTTGTTGACTTGAACATATGACTTGACATTATTAACTAGAAGCTGAGATCCTCCACTTTGCGATGATTTATAGCATTTTATCAGCATTGGTCGATAATTTATATTTCCAATGATTTGTATAGCATGCTTTTCCTGCTGGACAGCATATTTTGTCTGGACATCTAAAGATATAACATTGGATTATTCACACAAGCAAACTCATAGACAAGTAAAAAGATTGCCAAATTTTTGAAAACTGCCTAAGGTGAAAGCAGCTAAAATGTTTAAACTATTTGAGGCGTACAGCAGCAGTGATCGGCACATAAATGAGACATTTGTATTTGATGTCTTACAGAAATCATATTTCACTTTGTGATTCTTTTTGAAAATCTTTCAAACTATGGTACTAGTGTAACAAAATACACAATAATGTTGCATTCCTGAGAATGAAAGCTTTCATTTGATATGTTATTTGTCTATTAATGTGCTATTGAAGTCTTCTACACTCACCTAAAGGATTATTAGGAACACCATACTAATACTGTGTTTGACCCCCTTTCGCCTTCAGAACTGCCTTAATTCTACGTGGCATTGATTCAACAAGGTGCTGAAAGCATTCTTTGGAAATGTTGGCCCATATTGATAGGATAGCATCTTGCAGTTGATGGAGATTTGTGGGATGCACATCCAGGGCATGAAGCTCCCGTTCCACCACATCCCAAAGATGCTCTATTGGGTTGAGATCTGGTGACTGTGGGGGCCATTTTAGTACAGTGAACTCATTGTCATGTTCAAGAAACCAATTTGAAATGATTCGAGCTTTGTGACATGGTGCATTATCCTGCTGGAAGTAGCCATCAGAGGATGGGTACATGGTGGCCATAAAGGGATGGACATGGTCAGAAACAATGCTCGGGTAGGCCTAAAGTGTGCCAAGAAAACATCCCCCACACCATTACTCCACCACCACCAGCCTGCACAGTGGTAACAAGGCATGATGGATCCATGTTCTCATTCTGTTTACGCCAAATTCTGACTCTACCATCTGAATGTCTCAACAGAAATCGAGACTCATCAGACCAGGCAACATTTTTCCAGTCTTCAACTGTCCAATTTTGGTGAGCTCTTGCAAATTGTAGCCTCTTTTTCCTATTTGTAGTGGAGATGAGTGGTACCCGGTGGGGTCTTCTGCTGTTGTAGCCCATCCGCCTCAAGGTTGTGCGTGTTGTGGCTTCACAAATGCTTTGCTGCATACCTCGGTTGTAACGAGTGGTTATTTCAGGCAAAGTTGCTCTTCTATCAGCTTGAATCAGTCGGCCCATTCTCCTCTGACCTCTAGCATCAACAAGGCATTTTCACCCACAGGACTGCCGCATACTGGATGTTTTTCCCTTTTCACACCATTCTTTGTAAACCCTAGAAATGGTTGTGCGTGAAAATCCCAGTAACTGAGCAGATTGTGAAATACTCAGACCGGCCCGTCTGGCACCAACAACCATGCCACGCTCAAAATTGCTTAAATCACCTTTCTTTCCCATTAAGACATTCAGTTTGGAGTTCAGGAGATTGTCTTGACCAGGACCACACCCCTAAATGCATTAAAGCAACTGCCATGTGATTGGTTGATTAGATAATTGCATTCATGAGAAATTGAACAGGTGTTCCTAATAATCCTTTAGGTGAGTGTATATTCATATGAATATTTCTACCACATTACCTGTAGGTGCCTCTTATTTGTGTCATGGATGTTTTCAGGCCTTATTTTGTTATTTTATGTAACATAAATGCTGTGATATTTATCTATGAAAGAACAAAAAAAATTGTTGGTTTGTGCATAATTTATGCCAACTTATCTGGCTAACCAAGTAAGCCACTTTGAAGAATGAGACCCCAAACATTTAGCTGATGTCATAAACCACTTATTATTCTTGGTGAAATTCCCACTGAAAAACATTAGAAAATTAATCACTGTACTGAACATTTATACGGTTAACCAGTCCCAAAACTGTAAGCAGACTGTCCCAATAGATGCACCTGAGTGTAGACCTCATTTTCCACTTTGCATAAGCTGGACATTATTTTCACGGTTTTAAAGGGATTAAGAAAAACTGGGACTGAACAATGCCATGAGGTACAGACTAGGGAGTTCAAACTTACCCTTTTTGTCAGTTGGGTGTCCATCATAAAGTTATGTACATGTTTTTCAGCTTTGGTTAATTCCAGTTTTTTTGCAACCACAGCAACCACCAAAGCAGTGCATCCGGCACCCTGACAAAAAACAAACAAAAACACCAAACACATTTCTATAATCAGCCTTAAAATAATTGTTCAAATGAAACCTAATAAAGGAAATCTGCCATTACTATCGACCCTCATGTTGTTTTAGACCCATATTACTTTTTTTGTCTTCCATGGAACACAAAAGAGTTTGTTGTTAGCATCAGTCACCATGAAAGTCATATGGGTTTGTAATGACATTAGGGTGAGTAAATACAATTTTTATTTTTAGGCAAATTATCCCCTTGAGTTTGAGGTCTAAAGCAAACTACATGCAACATTAAAACACATCACTTGCCATAATGCCAGTAAGGAGACAGACCCCTTTTCCACAGTATGTGTTGGGGACCATATCCCCATATCCAATGGTTAGAAAAGTTATTGAGATCAACCACATGGCTCCTAGAAAGTTGCTTGTTACATCCATGTTGTCATGGTATCTAAGGGAAATCAGTAAAAAACAAATCAAATAAACATTATAATATATGTAATTATTCTGCATTCACATGTGACTGAAAAATTTGTATAAAGGACAATCAATCAGGAACTTTTTTTTTTTTTTGCTGATTTGTGTCACATTATACATTTAAGCAGTTTTTGATTGTTCAAGGACTTGTTGTTGTTGTGAGCTAATACGTAATTGGCTAATTGAGGGATCTAGCTGACTTCTAGCTGGGGACACAATTGACTTATTTTCCAAGTCTATTTAACTGCTGTTTAAAAAGTTACGCAGCACACACGGGGGCCTCCAGGTATGCAACATGAGAGATTTGATACTCTATATGGTTTAACAGGTTGAGAGAAAGGCAGAGTATCTTTTTTCTCTATAATGGTGTGTTTTGATACTTCGGAACCTGTGAACTGAAAATTAGCCGGTTTACCACAAAGTCAACTCACCTAATTGAATATTTTTAAACAATACTTCAACACATAACAACCAACTTATTACTCATTTACACAGTTTCAACATATACAGTGGGTCCAAAATGGTATTTAGACACTTAAATGAATGTTATGGGTTTAATACAAGTTAATTTTCATGGTTACAGTGAGGCACTTACAATGGAATTCAATGGGACGAGTCCATTAATGTTAAAATACTCACTGTTTCAAAAAATAGCTACAAGACATAAACATTATATATGTTAGAAACATTATTTAAAAACTCAAATTTTGCATAAAGTTGTCGAGGTGAAGTCATGTTTGGCTAAAATGTGGTCATTAGCCTTAAGTTTTGATGCACTCTACAATTGAATAACAACCACATACAATTTTGCAAAAAATATCTAAAGCTAACAGACACCAGAAGCAGATCTATAATATAAAATATTGATATAATTCAAGCTGACAGAGATTGGTTACTCTAGGGACCCGCTTCCATCTGGTATAATGATGCTGGTATAATGATGCGTCTCGGGTGACCAGTGAGACACATCGCTGTTTATACCTGGTCACTTAAATGTGTTTTCTGTGATCACTTATGTTCGGACTTTGAGGGGAGGGTTTCATGACGACATACTTCAATCACTATGTCAGTGTGTTACTGCATGATAATAAAATGCAACAAAGTCAGAAATGACAAATGCGACAAAAACGGCATGCTGTTTCTCCCAGATGCAGTTGACATTTAATCTAAGCACAAACGCAAACACCTCTAATGCGATGTGGACACATGCATTTTTGATCTGTTCACAAAATGTTTAGACCTGTATTTAGTGCTGACCCCATGTCATCAGATCACCCAAAATGCATGTCTCACCTTCTCTTGCACATCTAGAGGCTTGGATGCAGAATCATTTAACATCAATAGTTTTCAGTTTCAGATGTCATTGTAGAAATGTAGTATTCACAGTCAGCCGTGATTACTTTAATTAATGAGTGAAAGTGTCAAATAACAGGACGGTTACTGAGATTAAGCGAATAGTATTCGGCTGGTCATGTGATTCTATCATGGCAGCCCCCATGTGTGGACCCTCTCCATGTAGAATAAAACAGCTTTTATAAGGTTAATGATGTGACCGGAGTCTTCATTTTAATGTGAGTGGCCATGATTTCCTTCATATATGGCAAAATTACAATTCATGTTAAACTTTTTTTAATAGGGTACAAATTAAAGAGTATACTTTAAATCAAGTTCAGCCAGAGAGCTATTTTTTTTGAGAGTATACTTTTGAAACAATGTTTATTTTAACATACTGGCCCCATTCACGTTCAATGTAAGTGCCTTACTGTAGCTAAAATGTTTGCTTTTTATGGCATTCATCCATTTTTTATTTTATCCCCTTTTTCTTCCAATTTTGAATACCAAATTCCCACTACTTAGTAGGTTCTCGTGGTGGCATGGTTACTCACCTCAATCCGGTTGGCGGAGGATAAATCTCAATTGCCTCCGCTTCTGAGACCTTCAAACCGCACATCATATCACATGGCTCGTTGTGCATGACACCGCAGAGACTCCACATGTGGAGGCTCATGCTACTCTCTGCGCTCCACGCACAACTTTCCACATGCCCTATTGAGAGCGAGAACCCCTAATTGCGACCACGAGGAGGTTACGCCATGTGACTCTACCCTCCCTAGCAACTGGGCCAATTTGGTTGATTAGGAGACCTGGCTGGAGTCACTCAGCACGGCATTCATACATTTTTTAGTGTAGCTTCAGTGTCCAAATACTTTTTTGGTCATTGTATTGTATTTGCATTGATTGGAGCTGCATCATCAGCCTCATGGTCTCCTAAAGGCCTTTTAGTTTTCTTTCATTCAGTAAACCAAACAAAACTGGCCACCTTTCGCATGCCCTCACAGTCCAGGCAGCGATGATCCACAGGGAAATGGTGAACACCAGCAGCACTGTGCCGGGACAAATAGTCATGAGGGTCTTCATGACAAAACGTGTGTTGAAGTTTATCTTGTTGAGAGCACCGATACTGCGAGACGAAGCATCGGTAAAGAGTTTGCTATGAAGCAACATGACCCGAGCGATGAGGTACAGACGGAGAAACATGGGAATGGACAGGATGATATCCACATCGGCGTCCGTTTTGGACGGTGCGTAGGAAAAGGCTAGCCTTGCCGTCCATGTGAAGGTGTAGTTGCCGGGGATAGGGTGTATGGCGCACACCAGGAACTCCAAGCAGATGAAGAAAATGCGCTCGTAGGTCATGGCTATCCTCCAGTCGTCTGCACCATTGTCCACCATGAATAACTATTCAGAAACAAAGTAAAGAAAAACACTGTTAGTGAGACTTTCCACAAATAGGGAATAAAGTAGGATCTGAAACTTTAAAATATATATATATATATATATATATATATTTAGCAAATTCCAGAATGCATAACAGCTTTGTAAATTTAGCCTAAAGTAAGCTATATTCTAGTAGGAGCTAGCTAGTTTGAGACAAAATATTGGTTTATATATAGATACATTTATATTTCCCATAAATGTTTAGAAAAAAATATCTGTTTGATAATTTTTCTTACAATAATTTTGGTAATATGGTTTACTGGTTGAGCTAGTTCAATCCATTATAACACAACAATTTATGTAAAAATTTGTTTTAAAATTAATCAAATTGTGTTAATTAAAAATAGTTTGTGTACTTAAACTCTTTTATGAGGGAATGAACTTGTCACGATTCACTGTTGTCTGGCCTGTGTGTCTCCCCGTCATCTGTTCCCGGACTACACTTCCCATAATTCCCTGCTCTCATCTCTGCCAGCAGTCCTTCATTGTCCTCACCTGTGTTTCATTTAGTCATTATCCTTTGTGTATTTAAGCCCTGTTGTTTGATCATTCATTGTCAGTTGTTTTATGTACCTGTATGTGTTTGACCTCCCGTGTTTAACCAGTGCCCTTCGTAGATGTTTACACCTGTTTATGTTTTTTATGTGGATGTTTTATTTGTTCCTGTGTCTACCAGTTATTTGTGTTTGTTTACTTTCATTCCAGTTATTTGTGTTTGTTTATTTTCATAAAAAATCCTTAGCTGCACCTAGATTCAGCTCTCTTGACTTCTTCCCAGAACAACTGACCAAAAATGGATCTAGCAGCGTACTTCACAGAACTAAGCCATGCGGGTTTGACAATTCGGGAGTTCTCCCATTTCTTCTCCACAGTAGCCATCCACACCGGTCTTGGTGACACTACCCTGAAGGAAGTCTATCGGATCGGACTATCAACATGCCTGTGGAGGGAATTGCCGAAGACCGGAGATTATACATGGAGGGAGTATGTGGGGCTAGTTTTGGAGACATTCGCTGCAGAGGAACCACCTCTCTCAATTCCAGTTTCAGCTTTTGAGCATGCAACGCCCACGCCTGCCACGGCCACCGAGCCAACGCCCACGCCTGCCACGGCCACCGAGCCAACGCCCACACCTGCCACGGCCACCGAGTCAACGCACACGCCTGCCACGGCCAACGAGCCAACCCCCACGCCGGCCAAGGCCAACGAGCTGGAAGTCTCATCTGTCCCAGAGCCGGCGTTGCCAGCCTCGTCCACCCGGAGGAGGAGGAGGAGGAGGAGGAGGAGGAGAAGGAGAAGGAGGAGGAGAAGGAGAAGGAGAAGGAGGAGGAGGAGGAGGAGAAGAAGAAGAAGAAGAAGAAGAAGAAGAAGAAGAAGAAGAAGACAGGCTTATGTTTCCCAGTCTCCTCCATCCAGGGCTCCGCCTCCTGAGCCTTCCACGGCTCCGCCTCCCCGTCTCGTCCGTGCCAGCCTCGTCTGTCCCAGAGCCAGCGTTGCCAGCCTCGTCCGCCCGGAGGAGGAGGAGAAAGGCTTCTGTTTCCCAGTCTCCTCCATCCAGGGCTCCGCCTCCCAAGCCTTCCAGGGCTCCATCTCCTGAGCCTTCTACGGCTCCATCTCCTGATCCTTCCACAGCTCCGTCTCCTGAGCCTTCCTGTGGCCGCCTCCCAGGCCTCCTGACCAAGTCCCTGTCCTCTGACTGCCTCCCCGGCCTCCTGACCCAGTCACTGTCCTGCGGATATTGCCCAGGCCTCCAGACCCGGTCCCCACCTTGAGGTCATCCCCTTGATCTGCTCTGGTCACCTTGGTCTCCTAGCTGTCCGCCCGCTCCATCATGGCCCTTCCTCCCTGTCTTTGCCATATTCCCCTGATCCCCTTGCCCCTTGTGCCCCACTTGGACTGCCTGTTTGCCCCTTGTGCCCTCCTTGGACTGCCTGCACCCCCCCCCCCCCCCATATATGATGAATAATACTTACATTTACACTACGAACTTCTTACTGTCTTTGTTTATATTGCTGGTGCATGACAGGGAATGGACTATATAATAGGATGCAGACGGTGGAATAACAGGAGAAGAACCTTAGCGTTAAATTGCGCTTGACCCAGCCCATTATCACTTTGCACACGCAATTTCGTCAAACACCCTACCGCCTAGACTTAACACATGCACGAAAATACCAAAACTTTATTGCCATGCCCACAGATGTATCGCATAGTGCTGTGCTTAGCGCTCTTAAAATAGGGCCCTCTATATCTTATGTCAGATCATAGTTTATCTGTAACACTTTACTGTAAGGTTTGTTAACCTTAGTAAATCCATTAGGTATCATGAACTGACAAAGAACAATAATTATTTACACAATTTATTCATCTTGGTTAATGTTAATTCTATAAAAATAAAATTGTTAATTTTTAGTTAATGTTAGTTCATAATGCAATAACTAATGCTAACATCTCCAACTTTTATTTTTTTTAAAAATACAAATTTAAATTATGTTGAAATTAACATTGATCAAGATTAACAATTCCTGTAAAAATTGTGTTCATTGTTAGTTCATGTTAACTAATGTTAACACTAAGTAATGTTAGCAGTTTATGGAACATGTAAACATGGGAATTTTTGCCTCTTATGTTTTAAAAAATATAGTAATGGGACACAAATGTGCCTTCCGTGCAAAGTATAGAGTAGGAAAACAAAGACAAAGAAGCTGGAAAAAACATTTTATGTTCCTCCAGAAAGATTTATTTAAAGGGATATTTGTGACTGTATTGGGAGTGTGGTGATGTGAAAAGCTCTACCTGCTCTCTGTACCTTCTTTCTGCACCTCACTTCCCCTCAGCAGACTGTAATCTCAACCTTAGTCTGTCAGCCTCTGCCAACATGCATTGCTCAATGGTTTCTTTTAAACTTATCACATGCCTGACTGAGCAAAGTTTCTCTCAACTTGACCGTCAGGCTCAGGAGCCACATTGCATTTTCTATTCCTGCTTCTTACAAAATCTCCCGGTTTCCCTTCATGCTCTGTCCCACAAATATTTCCCTCGAGTACAAATATTATTGTCCATCTGGTTTGCTCCACAACAGCATGCAAAAGTGAGCAGCACTCAAATTGACAGCAGCCTTGATTATGGGAGTATCCGGACTAGGGATGCAACATTACCACTTTTTCTCTTCCGATCCGAATTCGATATCGGAAATCTCAGTATCGGCCGATCCGTTACCAGTGTTGTTTTTTGCATAATCAGTTTAGAATATCTTTACATTATTGTGTGGAACTAATTGGGTGTGCTCTTTAATATGTAAAGAAACACAAACTTCTAACTACACATTATTTCAATATAAATGTATAGCTTATTAAGAAAAACATATACTGGATAATGTAGCAGCAAAATTAACAGTAAGAAAAGAAGCAGTTTTTTTTTTTTCAACTTGTGTCTGCACTTTAAAGGATTCATATCTCTTTTTTGTTCAATTTAGTTGTAAGATATCAGCTCACTTTTCATTCACACATATATTTTCTGGAACCCATTCAACTTAAATATTATCATTTGTAAACCAATAATAATATATTATAAAAGTAATATATAGTAATATATCTCAATCGTGCACCTTTAACATTTAAACCGCTTTTATTTTGACATTCTGAACTCTCCAGGAAGTCCTGAATGTGTCTGATTGTAGTTCAGAGTTCACAGTAGTTTAATTTGCTTCTTATTCAAATTCTGGTAAAATGCACCTCCGGTGCCGTTCTAAATACATATTATAAGTGAACTGAACTATTGAGCATCTACATCTGGGATGTTATTCGTGAGTAGTGCTCAAATATTGTGCACTGCATGAAGACTAAAAATGGCTGCTAGTGTGTGTGTAAATAGAGCAGTGCCATTTACTGACATGCTGGAGCTGAGCATGCATTTTATATATTTACTTATTAAACACCACCTTTTGTGATTCACAGAGCAATCGCACATCTTTGTGTGATTCAAAAGTGGCTTTGAATAAAATGCACGAGTCATATGAACTATTTAAAATTTTGTTTTTATGGTTCTTTTATGGTCATTTTTTGAGCTTGACTGTAACGAACATGACTAACACACAGTATTGGATTTGGATCGGGCTCGTCAGCTCTTTTGCATTTACATAGCAGCAGGGAGTAATCTGATTGGTGGATCTCTCCTCAGGATTATGAGTAGTGTAGTTCTTTACTGGGAATTCAGGATTTAAAAGCACCTTTTAAAAAAACAAGTTGAAATCTTATTAGGTTGTGGCTTCTACAGGAAGCATATATCATTGCTTAACAATTTTAGAGTTCATGATAGGTATGCCTTGGAAGATTTTATCATTATCGTTAAAGGGATAGTTCACAGAAAAATGAAAAATCTCTGGTGGCCAGAAGTTTAAAGGTCCAAAAAGCATATAAAGGCAGTATAAAAGTAATCAATATGACATTGGTTTAATCCATGTCTTCTGAAGATATATGATGGGTGTGGGTAAGAAACAGATCAATATTTAAGTCCCTTTTTTACTATAAATCTCCACTTTCAGAATTCATAGTAAAATGACTTGGCTGTCGATTAATTGTCAAACAAATAATTGTGATTATGACGATACATTTTTAGGGCTATGGCAATTAATTGTCATAAATTGTCATATTTCTTAAGGTGTGCTTTTTTCTGCATGTGTGATTCATACACCTTAAGAAATCATTTTGACATATTTAACTTGAAATATACAGTATAAATCAAATAATAAAAAAGGGATGTGCAATTTCCTTTTAAGGCTTTAAAAAAACTTATGAATGACATGAAAAATAATGTTTTAAATATCAAAATATTTCTAAATACTTTACATAATTAAAGTCTCTCTTTTTGGTCAACTATATATAGCTAAATTTTACATTTACACATGTTTTTTAACAAAACTTTTACATTATATATATTTTATTAAAAAATCATATATATTTATTATTATGAAATAGTTAAATATTTCTGTCCTAATTTCTTCACTTTCACATGTTATTTTAATGCTCTGATTAAACCCATAAGCCATTATTTGTCACAAAGTAAAACCTTCGAGAATTTGTTTAATTTCATCACTGCACAGAAATAGAGTTAGTTTGTCACTGCTTGTATGAACCAGGAACATTTGCCATTACACGATCGTTTAAAGTGAAACTGAAGCGCTTTGTGTTCATTATTACAGTGAGGTTATACGTGTTCATTTTTATATTCGTGGGAGTTTGGCGTGTACCTCTGCTGACAGCACGCGCATCAGCGCGCTCTTCCGGACAGGAGCTGGTTGATGTCCGCGGTGCGGCTCAGTGATGCTTTGACTCTGAGTTCAACTAAATGACACACAAACGAGCAGTTCATGGCATTTATACAGTATATTCGCTTAAAATCCTCTTATGGAATTAGAATAGCCAATAATCGCATTTAGACCAAATAACAGCGATCAGATGGTTATTTAATAATCGCGACAGGCCTACTTAAACGTTTAACTTTTTCTTACCCACACCCATCATATCACTTCTGAAGATATGGATTTTAACATTGGAGTCAAATAGATAACATTTATGCTGCCTTTATGTGCTTTTTGGAGCTTCAAAGCTCTGGCCACCATTCACTTGCATTGTATGGACCTACAGAGCTGAAATATTCTTCTAAAAATCTTTATTGGTGTTCTGCTGAAGAAAGAAATTCATATAGGGAATGATGAGAATAGAACATATTTTTTGAGTGAACTATCCCTATAAAATCTATTTCTCTATGAAAAAAAAGGAATAATTAATAATTTACTTCTGGAACTCGGCTATTGCACTATATTCCCTTAGATTCCCCAGTCCCTCTTAAATGCTCTGTGCTAATCAACTGCAGTTCCTTTCTAAGCATTCAGTCAACATTACTCAACTGCCACCATCAGCCAGAGATATTTCACTAGAGTGATGCAGTCAGCACAATTCAAATGCTTCTGCTGGCAAACTTTATCCAACATGACTGTGGCTATCTGATATGAGAAATGGGCAAATGATAAACCCCTGATGCCATATGTGCAAACGGGTCTCCTGCCTTCTTATGACACCAGGCTATTTCACACAATAATGGGTTTATGCAGAGCATAACCAAGTTATTCTCTAATATGGGTTTTTGCTTGAGGCTTCAAGAGCGTGTTTCAAAGGTTTCTGCTATTTTCATTTCACATAGTCCTGCCATTCTGCAAAAAAAATAAAAAATAATTTTTCTTAATCAGTATTTTTGTCTTGTTTTCAGATAATATTTATTTTATTAATATTGTTTTTCTTTCCCCACTGGCAAACTGCTTTGTTCTGTAAGCATAAGCCTCACAAAATTTACTTAATTTATGCTTTAAAAGTGTTTGCCAGTGGGATGGAAAAATAAACTTAATTTAAGATATATAGAAGTACATTTATCTTGTTTTAAAAATGTTTAGATATTTTTACTGGAAAACAAGACAAAACATAATGGTTAAGAAATTATTTTATTTTGCATTGTTTTATGAAACATTACATTTAGAGAGTTTAATGACATTTATTGTAAGTTATTCACTCGACCTAGCTTGCTCAACTCACAACGCCTGTATCCTAAGGATGAATAAATATCCAGATGTTTGAATAACTCACATTAGATATAACCATACAAAACCTGGAAGAAGATGAATGAAAATCTCAAAATATAAACTGGCATGCTGCCAAGTAACCTCTATTTAGCCTGAATTCGTAATCTCTGAATTCCTCATTAAGAAAAATAAATATGTTGCTTCATTTCTGGAAGCAAAATGAGACAACACAGATCATATATTCAATTAACAAATACATTAAAATGAAGTTTTTACATTTTCAGAAGTAAATAAGAATGGTAATTGCCCATGCAAAAGTCACTGCCACGATGCTAGGGTGTTTTGGGTGGTTGCCAAGGCGTTGCTATGTGGTTGCTAAGGTTTTCTGGGAGGTTTCTAAGCGGTTACTTACTGGCAGGGGTGGAAAGAGTACTGAAAAATAATACTCAAGTAAAATTATGGTTACTTCATAAAAAATGTAGTTTGAGTACAGTAAAAGTACCTGTCCTAAAAACTACTCAAGTAAGAGTAGAAGAGTAGCTCATTTAAAAGTACTCATGAGTAGTGAGTATTGAGTACTATCATTCATGTACATTATTATATAGAAACTATTTTGACATTAATAATGTAGTTTAATAATTATGATTAGGGTTTTTAAAAAGTCCTTAACCATAACACCATGTCCTTACTAGACACGTTCTTATAAAAAAAAGAAAACATTTTTTTTTTTGTATTTCTGTGACATTGCGGCCAAGTAGCCACTGTGAACGCTCCTTATTACTTTACATTTAACATCAAATTTGTTCTGATTAGCTGTGACTGTGTCACATCACACAGCAGTTTCATGTTCAGTGTGGGAATTCAATATGCGTTTCGCTGGAATCTTGGTGTAAGTATGAGCAATAGAATTAGTGATGCATTATCTAATTAGAACAACTAAAAAATAAAATAAATTCATCACACCTTTTAACAGGTGTTTTTCTAGCTGAAGGACTCCAATAATTAAAAAAGCTCAATTTTAGGCCCTTGAACAACCTACAGTACAAACATTAGTCACACGGATCATAGAGCCCCAAAATACAACACTAATCCCTCATATTCATACGAAGAACATGCACAATATGAACGTAAAACACATACTCCTACAACATATTCTAATTCTAATGTAGCAAAATAAAATCAAGGACATGGGATGCTTCCAATCCTAAAAACAATTTCGTTGACAGAAATCGTGAAGTCAGAAGAGAGGGAGATTAGGAGGATATGAGACACACCAAGAGCTTTGAAATGCCTGAAAATTTTCAGAGATACTGTAACATTAACCAAGCTCTCTGTTAGTATAGTTTGTTGTTTCGACTTTCCGTGTGAGCGTAACTTAGACAGGGAAACACAATCTGCCTTCCCAAATGGTGACAGATGCTATCTTACTCAAAGCTCAGCAAAAACAACAACAACAAGCAACAAACCACATAGCCTGCACAAAGAATGATAAGCGTGAAGCGTTAATTTTATTTTATTTGAGCAAACGTTCTCTGTCACGAAGGGGCCGCTTGTCAACTTTGTAGCTTTAAAACGGAGCAATTAAACATTTAAAATGGGTTATGTAAGGAAATCTACTTGGTAGATAAAACCAATTATGGTAATGGACAACCTGCAATACAACACTTGAGGGTTCTTTACCTTCTAGCATCCAATATTTCAACGTGTGGTTAAAGGTGTAGTTATGGAAAAATGCTGAATTTTACAACAGAGGGGAAAGGTGCACATGTAATGGCCTGGTAACAACTGCTAAGGGTCATTCCAGATAACCTGAACAAGACTGAGAGCATGACTCAGGCAACTAATTCAACCAAGAAAAACCAGAAGGGCTTGATATAGCTATCAGTAATAATTGAAAATAGATTTATATCTATACATTAGAATACAACTTATATTTACTTGTATACAGTACATGTAAATATATATATATATATATATATATATATATATATATATATATATATATATATATATATATATGTAAATATTTTCAAATATTTTAAATATAAAGTATGAAATTAATTTTTATGTATTATATATTTTGTATATACATCATTACTGTATACACAGCAGTGTTGTAGTACTTGAGACCTGACTCTTTACAGTACAATATAATACAGTACTGTATTTTCTAAAGCAGAAATGTTTACTTGATTTGAATGGAATATAAACTGTAGAATACAGAAGCTGGTAGTTTGTATTGTCATGCTGAGCCACATAGGCACTTTGAACCTTTAAT
Organism: Xyrauchen texanus; assembly: GCF_025860055.1. Classification (NCBI taxonomy): domain Eukaryota; kingdom Metazoa; phylum Chordata; class Actinopteri; order Cypriniformes; family Catostomidae; genus Xyrauchen; species Xyrauchen texanus. Next base: position 22,470,904 of record NC_068319.1, read on the forward strand.
TTAAGTTTTTCACTGACATGTCGTAATTGTAATACGAATTTATAAACTTAGTATACTCAACTGGTAATATTGTTTAACCAACATAAGATTAAGAAATTTAGGGTTAATTTATGCCCCAAGAGTAAATAGTTCTTTAAATTATACATTTAATACATTCATAAAAACTCTTGTCTTAGATTGAAAAGATAGAGGACAAATTTTAGGTTGGCTTGAGAAAGCCTAGCTTGAAAGTTTGAAGTAGTTGTAAAAGCTTGAAGTTTGAAGGTTTTTAGTTTGAAGTTTTAGTATATTTAAAAGTTCAAAATTGTAAGATTATAAGACCATTCAGTCTATCAAATAGACAGACAGACAGACAGACAGACAGACAGACAGACAGACAGACAGACAGACAGACAGATAGATAGATAGATAGATAGATAGATAGATAGATAGATAGATAGATAGATAGATAGATAGAGTGATCATTTGGTTACTAAGCAGTTACCAAGGTGATACTCAAAAGGCTCCTTGCTACCTTGAAATGTTTTTGTTTGAGCACCGACTTGGTACCGGAGTACCGGTATTTTTGATAACACTAGCTGTAGGTACAAGTGCTGATTTAGGGCCATATTGCACTCTTGCTCATGTGATATTGCTTATATACAACAGTTCAATGAACAAGTAAATTGAAAAAAATTGACAAAAAACGCATTAGAACTACTTACGCAACTGATCAGAATCTACCGTTGGTGGTAAGTAATTCAAAAAGTTCACTTCAGAAATAATATCACAGCTTGTGCTGTTTCTAACAAGTTATTGGTTAAACATGGATGGATGGATGGAGCTGTGTATATTTGTGTGTACAAATATGAGAGAGAGAGAAAGAGAGAGGAGGAGCGTGTGCGATCACCTGTTGCCACTCCCAAGCAGAGATGCTGTCAGTTTTCTGAAGATCAGCTTTCTCAGTGGAAAAATAGCGGGGGTGTTTCTCACTATTTCGCATTAGCCGGTGAGCAAGAGTCATTCACTATAGAAACCGCAATGTCCTCCATTTTAAACAGTGTGTCCACTCCAATGTGGAAAGTCCAATAAGAGGTAAGCGCCTTCAGTTGTGTAATTAATCAGTCTGTTGTGTCTCAGCTGTGATGAGCCGTAATGCTGAAGTTGTTCGTTTAAAGCAGTTTAAAGCTATTTCCTAGATTTAGTAGTAGTAATACATGCGATCACTAAGAGCTGTTGTATATAAACAGCTGAAGCGGTTTCACTTCATGTCACCAAACTGGCTTTTGCCACCACCTGCTGGCTAACATATGTAATGTCAAAACAAATACATGTCAAAGACAAACAGAAGCTCTTAACAGATCTGCACGGCTCTTAAAATTTTGTTTAGAATGGCACAAACACAAGTGGAGTGATACACACACAGTGAAGCGTCTGAGTGCTGATGGAGTCAGACCATCAGTGCACATGGAACGTCTCTTGTCCAATCAGATTCAAGGACCGGGACTAACTGTTGTATATATGTAAATATTTTATATATATTACTTTTGCAGGGCAGAGCCAGGTCGTGATTCTGCACACCCGGCCCATAATAAGGCTGATTAAGCCCAAGAGGGATAAGGCCAACCAGAGACGGCAGTGCGTCAGAGAGAGAGTTACGGGCAGCTGTCCGAGACTTGTGTAAAATAGTTCAATTGAAAGGAGGAGGCGAAAACCGGCTTGAAGATATAAATAATATTTTAATGAGAAACTTAACCAAAAAGACAAATACACACAAAGGTGTCGGACAGCTGCCCGTAACTCTCTCTCTCTCTGACGCTCTGCCATCTCCAGTCGACCTTTATTCCTATCCTTAATCAGCCTTATTAGGAGCTGGGTGTGTTGAATCACGATCCAGCCCCACCCTCCGCCCTGCCACAATTATATATAAATACAGTATGTAATTTATATATTCTGTATTCTCTATATTTTTATTTTCCATACATACATTATAATACATAATATAGTATTTCTGTATATTTACATTTATATTTGTTATATACTGTATGTAAATGCTGTAGGCATTTTCTAAAGAGAATATGAGTGGTGCTTGCCCATTAAAAACTAGCCTCCACAATGCTGGGGTGTTGTGACTGCTTGCCAGGGTGTTGCTATGCAGTTGTTAGGGTGCTTGTTAGCTGATAGCCCACCCTCAATCTCTATGATATTCTGATGCCTAGATACATCTTGAGTCCTTCATTCATTGTAAGTCTAAAGGATTTTTTCTCCCATTTTATTGTGAGAATTTTAAATCAAATTGCTTAGAAGAAAAGTAATAGCACATCTCTTTTCAACAAATCACATGATTTAAGGTATTATTCATCTCTATAGCACAAGCAATGCAGAACAAGTTATGTGTCAACGTTTAATACTTAGGGATAAGCAAGAGCAAGAGAAATAGTGATGCTTGCCTTTGCAGCATCAGTAAAAATAAAAGAGCAATATAAAGGACAAATCGAAAATCTTATTCCGTTAGCTAAAGCATTATGAAGAAAAGTAGTAAATGTTTCGGTAAATTACTCAAAGAAAGACATATACAGTTGCCGTAAGTCCTTAAAGAAAAGCCTTCAGCTCAAATGATGATGCAAGGCTGACTCATTCAGACAATGTGGATTAATGGGAGCCACAGTATAAGAACTAAACTGATCACAAGGGTGATGGCTCTTCTGAAACTGTCTTCCTGTCATGCTCCACTGACTGTTGCTTCACTAGATCTGAACTCTGAAACACAGGGACAACAACATAATCTATTTAACATGTGTCTATACAGGGGGCTCGGATCTTTGTGCTAGAGATGACATTTCACCTTGCTACTGGTTACTGGTTTCCATAGTGTTCAATTTAACTAATGGAGCATGGCTCAATATTTAATTTGTGCAATGTAGAGAATGGAGAACATATATCTTGTCGATAAAAAAATAAATAGAAAAATCACTCAATCTCATTAGAGATTTGTGTAGAGAGGTTCAGACCAATTACAAATTAATGCAATGGTTAATTTATGATATCAAAGTGGGCCCTAAAAGGCCACTTTGTTAAGTAAATCCTTAGTTGTATGTTGATTTTGGCTTTCAAGTTTCCTTGAAAAAGGGACCCACAAGGTTTGGGAATTTTCATTTGCGTAATTGAACTCTGCATAAACTATAACAGCTTTTGCATTATGTATGTACATAGCTTATTTTAACTGTGGTCTAATACATTTTCTTATTTTTAAATAAATTAAATGGCAGGCAGGGAAGTGTTCAGGAAACCTTTTTAAAACAGTCATTAATATTTGAGCCATTTTTGCAACACTTTACATAATTAAATAAAATTGTATTAAAATTGCAGGCGGGGAAGTTTTCAGGAAACCTTTTTAAAACAGTCATTAATATTTTAGCAATTTTTGCAACACTTTACATAATTAAATAAAATTGTAATAAATTGCTGGCAGGGGAGTGTTCAGGAAACCTATTTGAAAACCGTAATTAATATTTTTGCGACACTACACAAATAAATTAAACTAAAAAGTTAGGTGGGGGATTGTTCAAAAAACCTGTTTGAAAACATTAATTAATATTTTTGCATCTACACAATTACATTAAATTTTATTAAACGAAATAAATTAAATTAAATTAAATTAAAATGGCAGGCAGGTGTGTGTGTGTGTGGGGGGGTGTTCAGGAAACCTATTTAACAGTAATTTTTGCAACACTTTACACAATTTTATTTTATTTTATTAAAATTGCAGGCAGGGGAGTGTTCAGGAAACCTATTTGAAAACGGTAATTAATATTTTTGCCAGACATTACATAAATAAATTAAATTAAATCTGAAGGTAGGTGTTACGGCTGTGGGAAGCAGGAGAAGGTAGACGAGTGATTTGGGTCCAAACGCGGCTTTATTTATAAATCATAAACAAATAAACACAAAGAAAAGTCCACGCTGGGAAAAACTAAACTAAAACACAAAAGAACACAGGGCAGGAAGAACATAAACGAAGGGAAGGAAATGAATTAGGGGCACAGACAGCGAACATCCACGAAAGGCAGGGGGTAACCTCGAACGAACAAGGGGAACAGAGAGAGAACCACGAGAGAACGAATCGGTTACCTAACGTAACCTCGGTTCTCTCTAGATGAGGGAACGAGTATTGCGTAAGCTAGCTTACGCTACGGGAAAGATTAATCTTTTCTGAGATATTGAAGCCAAAAAATTATCCTTAATTTTGTATCATTTGTCAACGCAGTGCAGCAACTGCAGACCTTGAGCGGGCTAGCTAGCCAACTCATTGGTTGCTCTGCGGCAACTGCTGCAGCCTATAGACGAACTTGGGCGAACTCGCGTCCAATGAGAGGCGTCCGCGCGCTTACTGCATCAAAGCCTGCCAAAATGGGCGTGGCTAGAGTGCATATAAGCGTAGTTCGTAGGCTGGAACCCTGGTTTTCATTGAATGACGCGAAAGTCGCTCGTGGCGTGAGCACGGCCGGCTACGCAATACTCGTTCCCTCATCTAGAGAGAACCGAGGTTACGTTAGGTAACCGATTCGTTCTCTTACGAGAGGTTCTCTCGTATTGCTAAGCTAGCTTACGCTACGGGAACCCATTGTCAACGCCGTGCGCGCCAAGCATCCACTGCATGAGCCCCAGGGGTGGGGGGACCCGGGGGAGCCCTTGTGAGTGGGGAAATAATATTTGGCCGGCAAGAGTGCGGGCCAGTGTGTGTGTAATACATAAGCACATAGTGGGAAGGGAACGACAGAGCGGCGGTGCCGGTCTGTGTGGAATGAGTCCCATCAGTGCAGCTCACCAGGGGAGCTGTTGCGTATTAAACCGCTAGTAGTTTTGCCTGCATGGCGGGCACTTCCAGATTGTAAAATCTGACAAAGGTGGAGGGAAGCCCAGCCCGCTGCCACACATATGTCGTGAATGGAAATCCCGCTGGACCATGCCCACTATGAGGCCATGCCTCTAGTGGAGTGAGCCCTAATGCCCAACGGGCATGGCAGGTCTTTTGACGCGTATGCGGCAGCAATAGCGTCCACTATCCATCTAGACAGTGTCTGTTTCGAGGCGCGAGACCTTTGGTGCGCCCTTCGAGCGAAACGAAAGCTGCTCAGAGCGTCTGAAAGAGGCGGAGCGCGCAGTATACAATCTCACTGCTCTGACTGGGCAAAGGAGATTGGCGTCGCGTTCGCTATCGGATGCTGGCAGCGCCGATAGGGAAATGACCTGTGCTCTGAAAGGAGTACCGATCACCTTGGGAACATAGCCGTGTCTAGGCTTTAAAATGACCTTGGAGTCACTTGGTCCGAACTCAAGACACGCAGCGCTGACAGACAGCACGTGAAGGTCTCCCACACGTTTGACTGATGACAGGGCAGTCAGAAAAACGGTTTTGAGTGAAAGGTATTTCAAATCCACGGATTGACAACGTTTAAAACACAGACCATTTTGACGCACAGAGTCTTCTCGTGGAAGGGGCTCTAGCGTGTATGATGGTGTTTATTACCCCTACTGGCAGAGCAACGGGTAGTCGTTGATCACCCATGCGTGCAGCGCCCAGCACTCTGGGTGGGGATGCCAGATCGTGCCGCGAGCTTGAGAGAGGAGATCTGCTCTCACTGGGATGGGCCACGGCGCTGTCAGTGACAGCTGCGTAAGCTCCGGGAACCATGTCTGATTCTCCCAATGCGGGGCTATGAGGAGCACCGAGTGACACGTTTCCCTGATCCTCTGCATTACCTGTGGCAATAGCGAGACGGGAGGGAAGGCGTAAAGCGGGCGGTTGGGCCAGTCCTGGGCCAGCGCGTCCTCGCTTTTCGAGAAAAATATTGGGCAGTGAGAGTTCTCTTCTGACGCAAAGAGGTCTATCTCTGCTCTGCCGAATATGCGCCATAACTTGTGGACTGTTTGAGCGTGCAGGGACCATTCCCCTGGAGGAATATTGTCTCTGGACAGTCTGTCTGGGCCGTCGTTCAGGTGGCCTGGCACGTGCGTAGCCCTCAGCGAGCGCAGGTGGCACTGGGACCAACTCAGTATGCGTTTCGTCAGATGGAAGAGGTTCCTGGATCTGACACCGCCCTGACGGTTTAAGTAGGATACCACAGATCTGTTGTCCAAACGGACCAGGACGTGGTGACCCTGAATGACCGGGAGAAAGCGCACAAGCGCGTACTCGACCGCTATGATTTCCAGACAATTTATGTGAAGGAGCTTTTCCTGAACTGACCATAGGCCAAAAACCGGAGAGCCCTCGCAGACCGCGCCCCAACCCGTGTTGGACGCCTCTGTCGAGATGACTTTTCGGCGAGATACAGCTCACATCGTCACTCCCCGCTGATACCATTCGGCCACTGTCCAGGGCTGCAGAGCTGAAATACAGGTCTGAGTCACCTTGATCGGCTGGCGGCCTGTGGCCAAAGCCCGGCGAGACACGCGGGTGTTTAGCCAATGCTGAAGCGGGCGCATGCGCAGTAAACCCAGCTGAAGTACTGCTGCGGCTGAGGCCATGTAACCTAGCACTCTCTGAAATTTTTTCAGAGGCGTGAGGCTGTTCATCTGAAAGGACGCGGCTAGTCGCTGAACACGGCGTGCGCGCTGTGTAGATAAGCGAGCCGTCATTGCCACGGAGTCTAGTTCTATTCCAAGGAAGGAAATTGCCTGACTGGGCTGTAGTGAGCTCTTGGTCCAATTGACTGCAAGACCCAAACTGTTCAGATGGCTGAGGAGAACTGTCCTGTGAGACAGGAGCTCCGTATGTGACTGTGCCAAAATCAGCCAGTCGACCAAATAGTTCAGAATTTGCAAGCCCTGACTCCGCAGGGGTGCGAGCGCCGCGTCCATGCACTTCGTGAAAGTACGGGGTGCTAAGGACAGGCCGAACGGAAGGACGGTGTATTGATAAACCTGACCGTCGAAGGCGAATCTCAAGAATGGCCTGTGACGGGGATTTATCTGAATCTGAAAATAGGCATCTTTCAGATCGAGAGAAATAAACCAGTCCCCCTGGCGCACATGCGCGAGGAGTTTCCTGATTGTAAGCATTTTGAACGGTCTTTTTGCAAGCACCTTGTTCAAAACCCTGAGATCTAATATTGGTCTGAAGCCGCCGTCTTTCTTGGGGACAAGAAAATAACGGCTGTAAAACCCTGACTCGCTCAGTGAAGGCGGCACTCTCTCTATGGCCCTTTTGCACAGAAGGCTTGCTATTTCTGAACGAAGCATGCAGGCTGCTTCCGTGTTCACAATAGTTTCGAGCCGCGCCCTGAAGCGGGGAGGGCGGCGATCGAACTGTAGCAAATAGCCCTGTTTTATTGTGCTTAACACCCATTTGCATATCCCTGGGATAGCTTCCCACGCTTTGAAGCGTAACGCTAGAGGGTGAATGGCCGAGTCGCCCTGATTGCCGTACACAGCGGGCTGAACAGAATGTGTGAGCGCGCTTATTGTGCTTATGCATGACTGCTCGCAGACAGCAGGGATAGGCTGTTCTGTGAGTGACTTCCCGATTGAGGTGAATGGGGAAAGAGTCACATCTGTTAAGTGATGCGTGAGCATAGTCACGGGCACGGGACTTACATACAGAGACGTTTTTGCTGGCCGTGTGACAGAGCGGGCAGAGAATGGGCGCGCGCACGTATTCGTGAGCGCGTGTATTGATTCTAACACTCGAGCGGGCTGTGTCCGCTTTATGTGAGTGGGCTCTGATCGGGGCACGGGAAGTGTAATGCTTGTGTGTAGAGGTGAACACTGGATTGTGGGCACATTTTCTACACATAAGGCTGGTCGTGTGACAGAGCGGCGCGCGCACGGATTCGTTGGCGCGGTTATTAACTCTAACACTCGAGCGGGCAGTGACCGCTTTATGTGAGTGTGCTCTGATAGGGACACGGAAAGTGTAATGCTTGTGTGTAGGGGTGAACACTGGGTTGTGGGCACATTTTCTACACATAAGACATGTTTGCTCTCTGATAGGGACACAGGAAGTGTGATGCTTGTGTGTAGGGGTGAACACTGGATTGTGGGCACATTTTCCACACATAAGACATGTCTGCTCTTTACAAGGTCTTTTTGTGTCGCCGTGAAAACGGCGTTTGAGTGCAGGCAAGTGGGTAGTAACACCGGCTTGTTGGCTGCTGAATTCACCACTGTAGTAGCCTGAGAGAAGGGGACTGACAGGGGGCGAAGCTTTGACGGTGGTCCGGCCGCGGCGGGACTGAGCCGTCGTTTTTTCAACAAAGCTAGGAGGACCTCGGTTGTTCAGGTTTCAGCGCAATCTTAGGCCGAGGCCCGCGGGGGGGGCGGTGGTCTACGGCGGCTGTCTGAGCGCGATCTGGGGCGGCCGCCCTGTTGGCGCTGGGAAGTCTGGCTTTGTGGAGCTGGGCGCTGTGAAGATGCTCGTGCAGGAGGCTGGTTACGTGGGCGGCCTGCAGAGGAGCTAGCGCGGCGTGGCAGGAAGAGATTCATGGCTTGGGTGGCTTTCTGGACTTCCGAAAAACGGTCAACAATGCCACTTACCGCGGAACCGAAGAGACCGGACGGAGAGAGCGGCGCGTTGAGGAACCTGGAGTGCTCAGTTTCTCCCATGTCGGCTAGCGTTAGCCACAGGTGTCTCTCGGTTATAGTCAGCGAGGCCATGCACTTCCCTATAGCTTGGGCTGCAGCTTTGGTGGCGCGAAGGGCGAGGTCCGTCGCGCTCCTTAGATCTGTAACAGCCTCTGGGTGCCTGCCTCTCTCATCCCACTCCCGAAGAAGGTCCGCTTGGAGGATCTGCAAGACGGCCATGGAATGCAGAGCAGATGCGGCTTGGCCGGCGGCGGAATAGGCGCGGCCAACACAGGCGGAAGTAGTTCTGCAGGCCTTAGACGGGAGCACTGGTTTAGACCGCCATCTCGCGGAGGGCGGGCAAAGGTGTGCTGCTACCGAATCCTCGACCGGGGGGATGGAAGAGTAGCCCTTCTCGGCGGCGCCGTCCACTGAAGCGAGAGCGGTGGAGACGTGGGATGGAGTCCTGGCCGAGAGAGGCGCGTTCCACGATTTAGAGAGCTCGGCGTGGAGTTCCGGCAGGAAGGGAGCGGCCCAGGCGCGGGCGCCGCGCGGTGACGGCTTTGAAGAAAACAGCCGTCGAGTCTGTTGGGAGCCTGCTCAGGGGGCGGTGACCACTCGAGCCCGAGGCGGTCGACGGCCTGTTTGAGGAGGCGTATCTGTTCCCCTTCGACTCCGGCGCGGGTCCTGCTGTATTCCTGGGCCGTTGAGGAGGCTTGTGACCACTCCTCGCTGTCCGAAGCCATGATGGAACAGCAGCTTTTTTCCTCCGCCTCGCTCTCCGAGGTGGCAGCAGTGCGGCCGCTCGGCGGCAACTGCGCGTCCCGGGGGGGCGGGGAGGGTGAACGCGATTCTCGAGGGAGGGGCTCCGGCGAGACAGTCGCTTCTAAAACTGGTTCCGGCAGCCTTTGGGAGCGGCACTTCTTCCTGCGCGGCGAAACAGAAGGCGGCGCGGCAGCTCCGGTTTTGCATACTTCGAGTCGAGCCCGCAGGGTCGACATCGGAAGCTCCTCGCAGAGGTCGCATCCGCCATCAGCGAGGGCGAGCTCTGCATGCCCCAGTCCCAGGCAGAGAGCGCAGATGATGTGGCGGTCTCCGGCGCTGAGAGGAGTGCGGCATGAGCCGCAGGAAGTGCGAGGCATCTTAAAAAAGACGCTCGATACTCTTTTGTGAAGTTCGCTGAGGAACTTAGCTTGCTCTAAAAAAGGATACGTCGCCGGATGGCGTAGCTCGCAGGATGGCTGAAGGTGGCGAAGACGGCCGGCTTCTTCGAGCGCTGTCCACGCTTGCTAGATGCCCCTCGAACGGCGACGCGGCTTCCAGTTCAGAGATGCGAAGAGCTTCGCTGAAGAGATGAAAATCAGGGTTCCAGCCTGCGAACTGCGCTTATATGCACCCTAGCCACGGCCATTCTGGCGGGCTTTGGGACAGTGAGCGCGCGGGCGCCTCTCATTGGGCGCGAGTTCACGCAAGTTCGCCTATAGGCTGCAGCAGTTGCCGTAGAGCAACCAATGAGCTCGCTAGATAGCCCGCTCAAGGTCTGCAGTTGCTGCACTGCGTTGACAATGGATACAAAATTAAGGGTAATTTTTTGGCTTCAATATCTCAGAAAAGATGAATCTTTCCCGTAGCGTAAGCTAGCTTACGCAATACGAGAGAACCTCTCGTAAGAGAACATAGGAGTCGACATAAAACGCCAACGAACGACAAAGGAAAGGGAAAACAACAGGGTTTAAATAGACAGACACGGTAATAACAAAATCACGAACAGGTGCAGTGATGAGGGCCGGGAAACATGGGAAATGATGTTTTATACACAGACAGTGAAACACGGAACGGACAACAAGGAAAACGTGACATGGAACGTGGAAAGTGGCATGTGAAACAGAAAACACGGGCAGACAACACAGGAACGTGACAGTAGGGGAGTGTTCTGGAAACCTATTTGAAAAAAGTAATTCATATTTTCAAAATTTTTGTATCACCCTTTACACAGTTAAATTAAATTGTATTAAAATGGCAGGCAGGGGAGAGTTCAGGAAACCTATTTGAAAAAATTAATAAATATTTTTGCTATTTTTGTGACACTTTACACAGTTAAATTAAATTAAACTGACAGGAGGGGGAAGGGGGTGATTTGAAAACAGTAATTAATATTTATGCACTTTTTTAACACTATTGTTTTTTACACAATAAACAGTATAAAAAAATGGCAGGTGGGGAGTTAAGTGCCAGCAACTTTCTGCAAATGTCTGTGCTTTAGCCTACTATGCCACAGACACTGAAAACAGTAATTAATATTTTACACAGCTTAAATTAAATGAAATCCAGCAGGGAACACTAAGGGATCGGTGGTGAGGGATAACTGACACTCGTCAGTCATCTCAGGTAGAAGAAAGATGTAACAGGAAGAGGACTTCCCTTGTAAAGGTCTCTTCCCCTATACATATACGTGACCCAACAATACAAAAGCTTATAAAATGATTTGTGGTTCAATATCAGCTAACAATCACATATCATTGTAATGGTGTTGCAAATAAAGGTTATTACATATCAGAAATATGGCAATAATTTCTGTTGGATAGCGCACTTTCGCCTGGTGCCTTCATAGAGCCACATTTTTCTGGTAAAGCATCCACATGATGGATGTCCCTCAGAGACTCGTGGGCCCTAAATATTACAGAGAGCACAACTGGCTCATGAATACATTCCATTATATTTTCAACAGTGTGAAAAGTAATAAAACTGCACAGGCATTTATGGTCACAGAGCCAGGGCTCTTAATGACTTTTTTGGGAAATAATCTGCATACATATTAAAAAGAAATGGTTTTGTTTCATGTTTACACAGATACAGTATTTACAAACTCATTCAAATGCACACACACACACACACACACACACACACACACACACACACACACACACACACACATGCAATACTTTATATGTTAGACTGAATTAGTATATTTAATTTCTCAAATAATGTATACACAGCAAAAATGTATGCCTATTTAGTAGAGCATCATTATATTATTATTATAGGAATAGTTCACCAATTAAAATTTGGTCATCATTTAGTCAACCATTGGGCAAGTGGTTATTTTCTTTATTCAGTGAAGCACAAAAAGAGATGTCAGGTAGAATGTCTGACATGCTATTTTTTGCATACAAGGAAAGATAATTTATAAAACCAAGCTTCATAAGGGGGAAAAAACCCACCAGCAAATGATCATAAAAGTAGTCCATAAGACCTTTGCAGCTTATTCCATTATTTTATTTTCATCCCCTTTTCTCCCCAATTTGGAATGTTCATTTCCCAATACTTAGTAGGTCCTCATGGTGGCATGGTTACTCACCTCAATCCGGGTGGCGGAGGATCTTATCATGTAGCTCGTTGTGCATAACACCGCATAGACTCACAGCATGTGGAGGCTCATGCTAATCTCCGCGATCCACGCACAAATTTCCACACACCCCATTGAGAGCGAGAATCATTAATCACAACCACAAGGAGGTTACCCACTTTGACTCTACCCTCCCTTGCAACCGGGCCATTTTCGAACTTAAGATGCCAGGGGTGACAGTCAGTGTCAGTACTTGCTGAGCAACCAAGGGACACTATTTCAAGTCTTCTTAAGAATTATTATAAAATGTACTGTCAATGTTGTCAAACCGGCACAAACCAGCACAAAATGACCAGTCTGTACTGATTGCACTGCAGAAATTCACAGGGGTTTGGAATGGCATGAGAGTGAATAGATTATGATAGAATTTGTAGTTTTTGTTTTGGTGAACTAGGGATAGGGATAAGGGATAGTTCACCCAAAAAAAAAATTCTCTCATCATTTACTCACCCTCATGCCATACCAGCTGTTTATGACTTTCTTTCTTCTGCTGAACACAAATATTTTAGAAGAATATTTCAGCTCTAAATCTCCATTTTCACTTTCACATTCTTCTTTTTTTGGTGATTTGCATTCTTTGTGCATATCGCCACCTACTGGGCAGGGAGAATTTATATAAAAACAGGACATAAATATTGATCTGTTTCTCATATCACTTCTGAAGACATGGATTAAACTACTGGAGTTATATGGGCTACTTTTATACTACATTAATATGCTTTTTGGATCTTCAAAATTTTGGTCTCCATTCACTCGCATTGTATGAACCTACAGAGCTGAAACATTGTTCTAAAAATCTTAATTTGGGTTCAGCAGAAGAAAGAAAGTAATTCACATCTGAGATGGCATGAGGGTGAGTAAATGATGAAAGAATTTTAATTTTAAGGTGAACTATCCCTTTAAGTGCATCCAAAATGCTGCTGCCTGCTCGCTGTTTAACAGATCTTCCTGTGTTATGCCTTTGCTCAGGTCTCTTCAAGATAAAAATATGACTAATTTCCATTTTCCACCTCACTCAGACCACACACTACTAGCTAATAACACTCCCCCCATTCTGCCAATAGCACTACGATCTTGTTGGCACTATGTTCTTTACTGGGCAGTACAAGCTCATTGGCAGCCCTTGGCCTTATCTAAGTGCTTGATTTATATGTTTTCCTATTAACTCCCGTATCACTCGAACCCAATCAACCCACTTTTTGTAAGTTGCTTGGTACAAAAGCTTTAGCCATGAACATAAATGAAGATTAATTAAAAAAAAACTGATATCCAAAAATTGTTTACTGTAAGAATCTATTTTTGCCTTATTTAACTCTATAAAATATGTTTTCTTATTGAAATCAAATGTAATCAGGTTGATTCAGACATGTTAAATAATATTTTTTCAAACCAATTAATTTAGATTTGACCAATTATAGGTGCTGTAAGCAATTTCAGCCATTCTAATTCCATGAGACTGAGTTGTTGGATTAGCCACGCCCCCTCTTTCCAAATCCCAGCACTCCAAAGATCCCAAAACAAGCTTTATTGAGAGCAGAAACAGATGTTAAAAACAGCAGTAGTAAAATAGCGCTGTCAACTGACAACTGTTATGAACAACATGGCATAAAATTTAATTATGCCTCAATTCGCTGCAACTACAATACTATGAGAATGCGCAAAATGATTGACAGGTGAAAAGCATACATTTTCCGTGGACACATTTTTGTATGCAGTTTACAGAGTCTAGTGCTGTCAGAGAACGGTGAGATATCTCATGAAATTTATTTCAGGGAGTAGGAAATATTTTTGCATACTTTTCCATTAAAATCACAAAAACAATACCTTTCCATTACAGCACCTTTAAAGCATAATTTTCATGTTAACATTTTTGAAACATTCTGATTTTTGTTTGAACAAGACTAAAATATGGATTGCAAAAGTATATTGTTGACTAATGGGCCCAGTATGATTTGAAAAGAATGTGGAGTTTTTGCTTATTTAAACAGTTTATGTAAACTGCTTAAATGTAAAATATGCAAATATATGTAAATTATTATTCTTTTTTTTTTTTTTTTGTAGGTGAAATAGAATACAGGTGAAATTACTGTAGGCTTTTGCGAACATGAAATTCAAAAGCAGGCCAGTAAACTGGATTGCTGAAATGTATGGAAATTGATGTGAAATCAATGCACCCTTCTCTGATTAAATCCTTTGTGCACATTTGCTCATTCCACCAAAAATGAATAGTGGTATTTCCCCACTGGACAAACCACACATGGCTTCACTTCATTAAAAGGAAGCCTGTGCTGAAACAGCCCATAAGCTTTATGTCTTGTCGGATAAATTACTACTTACATGAAATACCAATCCTTGACATGAGTTATGGATTTTGCAATGTTTGATTTTTTGAGAGCTGAATGTGCAAAACACACATTATTAAACCTTACACTTTGTCTATCTGATTAAACGTGAATGAGGTCTTTGGTCTTGTCCATTTGCCTGTTAACTTCAAGGTCATTCTCATTTCTTTCACCTGCTACATGAATGAAGTTGAATGAAATAATAATAAATTAATTTTGCCTGCATGGTTCCATTACTTTTTTGACAGTTGCATTTCTGTGAATTGTCCAGTTAGTGGTAATTACTGAATCGGGAAATAAAATGTAATAGAGAATGTAATATATCTAGAAAGTATATTCACTATTGTCATTTATTGAAATTAAAATAGAGACAGAAGCTGGATTGCATAAAACTCTCCATAAGTAAAAACAATGATGAACTGAAACAAGGCCATAAAACTGAGTGTTATCCAAGTGCTGGAATCATCCACTGATGCTGACAGGCATCCATTTAAGCCTTTCATTTTTAAATCCTACTTCCAGTTTTATGCAGTGTGCCCAACGAAACTGCCTCACTTGAGGATATGGACATTTATGAATACCTAAAGTATACAGAGACACTGTACTGAAAGTCTACAATCTAATTCTGTAAATTGCATTTCTGTTCAGAATGCAAGCATGCTACTCTAAAATAAACACAGTTAATAGACTATGCCTCTTACGTTATGCTCCGGTAGAGTTCTGCAATCATTTTATGAAGATTAATAAACATACAGCCTGAATTTCTTTTATTTATTTTGCAAAAGTCCTTTCAACCTGGTTTTGTCTATTTAGCTAGCTAACAAACTATGACAAGCTGCTGTTAATCCAGGTCAACAAGTCACTGACAGGATTTCATGGCAGGATTTGATTAAACTAGTGGGAAATGGAAGAGATGATGTGCAATTGAAGATAATCCGAATTATCATGTAATTTTATGGTAATGAATATAATTTAAAGTGTGATTTGTTGAGCATTAGACTGGAGAAGAGGATGTCTGCAAACTGAGCAAAACCTTTTGCAAAAAGCACCCAAATTAACATCAATGCAATGTGGGGGGAAAACCCCAATAAACAACTATTGCTTATTTTTTAAGATGTTACCTGAATCTCCCTGGCATGATATATGATAATTAGACCCAGAAGAATGAGTGTAGAAAGGCTTATCAGGCATTTTAGGGCTAAAGAATAGAGTGACTCCTGGAAAAAAAGAGAGAAAGAGACAAATTCACCAAATTTGAATTAGTCAGTTAAAACATACACCATTTTTTCCAAGATTCTGAAACCTGAAAAATTCTGAGCCTGTTCAAACATGACATGAATTTCAAATTGTTCTGACACTATTGTACACTTCTGTCAGTGTTTGGATTAGGGTTTGGAACTGAGAACCAGTTCTGATTTTTCAAGAATTTCTGTTCTGTTAACAGTTCTCAAATGGGCATTCTTTCGCCGAAGTGGATGCAACACTGTACTAAAATACTCAGGATTTCCTGTGATAACATTCACTCCAACACTGCTACTGAATCAGCAGTGTGAAACATGCCCAACCAGTATAGTCTAATATCTGAAAGAAATGACTCTAATTAACCGGTTCTTTAAAGGGATAGTTCAACCAAAAATGAAAATTCTCTCATCATTTACTCACCCTCATGCCATCCCAGTTGAGTATGACTTTCTTTCATCAGCAGAACACAAAGTTTTTTTAGAGGAACATTTCAGCTCTGTATGTCCATATAATGCAAGTGAATTGTGGCCAAAATGTTAAGATCCAAAAAGCACATAAAGTCAGCATAAAAGTAATCCATAAGTCTCCAGTGGTTAAATCTATATCTTCTGAAGTGATATGAGAAGATTAATATTTAAGCACTTTTTTGGTGATTTGCATTCTTCATGCATATTGCCACCTAATAGGCAGTGAGGAGAATGCATGGTAAAAATTAAAGACTTAAATATTGATGTTTCTTACCCACACCATATTGCTCCTGAAGATATAGATTCAACCATTGGAGTCGTACTTTTATGATGAATTAATATGCTTTTTGGAGCTTCAAAGTTCTGGTCATCATTCACTTACATTGTACGGAACTACAGAGCTGAAATATTCTTCTAAAAACAAAGTCATACACATCCGGGAATGAGGGTGAATAAATGATGAGAGAATTTTCAAAAAGTTACTGAATAGCAAGTGATTAATTTCATCATGTCCGACACAAGATGAATCAAGAATTGTTACTGTGTTATGTGTATTAAAAAGAATATTCCGGGTTCAATACAATTTAAAAAAGAACAAATCTGGATTACAGTGAGGCACTTACAATAGAAGTTACATTAAATCTTTTGTTAAAACGCATGTATTATTTAAGCTTTATACCGTGGGTCTGTTTGATGCTTGATTCTGATTGGTTCACAGACGTTCTAAAGTTTGCAATTATTTTTAAGTAAACACACAGCTGTAAAGTAGTTCCAGGTCTTGACCGCATAACGGTTCCATATCACTTGGCCAAATTATTTCAGAGAGAGAGAGAGAGAGAGAGAGAGAGAGAGAGAGAGAGAGAGAGAGAGAGAGAGAGAGAGAGAGATAGAAAGAGATAGAAAGAGAGACTTTAAAACCTAAATTACCTCTCAAAATTAAAAAAATACTCCTTGGAGACAGGGGACACCTTGCTGCCCAATATGTATCAACATGCTACAACCTGAGGGACAATGAAAGATCTGGACAAACACACAATGTGATATGGTAAAATAAATTATAATAATAGTAATTTATATTATTGTTTTTTTAATATATTATTAATAATTATATCATATACTGTCCAAGTTATTGAACAAAATGTATTTTATTTATTCTATATGATGCTTTGGCCACATTGTTTTGGAAACTTTCATGCCAATAAAGCCCATTGAATTGAATTGAATTGAGAGAGAGAGAGAGAGAAAGAGAGAAAGAGAGAAAGAGAGAGAGAAGGAGAGGGTGGGGGTGCAGCGCAAGACTCAGTTGCTGGTTCTAAAATGACGTGTACGAATTAGCAACGAAGTCTTGAGCTGTACTGACGCTAGATACACTTGATCAATACAACAGGTTCTATATTATCTGAGATATCTGTGGGAAAAACCCTCGAGGACACACATTATACCCGTAATGCACACACTTGGGGCCCAAACATACTCGTGAGAGAAAAACAGATTCCCTTTCGAGAGGTCTCTCCTATTGCGTAAGTAGCTTACGCTATGGGAAAACTCCGTTTCTCGAGAAATATTGAAGTCTTTATGTAAAACGCATTGCAGCTGATCAGCAGACAGCAATGAGCGAGGCAGCTCGGTCATTGGCTGTGCTGCGGCAACTTGCTCGAACCAATGACGGGGCGACTCTGAACGCGCGACCAATGAGCGCGCTTCATGCCCCGTCATGAGAGTTCTTTAGATTTAATCTCCTTCAGCAAAGACCTTCTCTTCGCTGGATCCTCTGGATTATTGGAGTCTTTTCGCCCACCGTCGACAAGCCTACAGCAGGACTGCTACGAGGACGCCGGCGCCTTCAGCCGCCTTCAAAGCCTTCTGCTACGCCATCCGGCGCGCATCACCTTATATCCTTTAGTAAGCAATAACTTTTCAAGTGTTCGCCTCTGCAACGCTTTTTGTCCTTAGTAAAGAGCAAATTCGAGGCGTTGTTTAAAATGCCTTCGACCTGCGCCTCGTGCAGAGGCCCTCTTCCTGACGGGGACCGTCACATTATCTGCGCTCGCTGCCTGGGACCTGACCACGCAGAAGCTGCTCCCACTCGAGGCGGATGCCCCGAATGTGACTCCCTGGGCCTCACCGAGCTGCGCGCTAGCTTTGCCGCCTTCGCCGCGAACGAGCCTGCTACCACCGTGCTGCCATCCCCTCTGTTCGAGCCGCGCAAGAAAAAGCGCCGCTCACGGAGGCCGCCAGAGCACGCGGACTTCAGTGACATCACGCCGGGCCAGTCCCCGCGTGCTTCACCACCACCAGAGGACTCCCTGCCGCCGGTTCAATTCACGCAGGCAGACCAGCACCCCTACGGATCGCTGGGTCTCGTCTCGTTTGGCGCGTCAGGGGACGACAGTGAAAAGGATGACAGCTTTTCCATTGACGCTGCATCCGACGACTGGCCGGGCTCGGCCTTCAACCCCGCGTCGACACTAGCGGACACGAGCAGGGGCACCAGCTAAAAGAGTTCGCTGAACGCTTCACTGAAGCCCAGAAGAATTCGCAGGCTATGCGTCACTTCCTGCCTAAGCGCTCCAGCTCCAGAGCCGCCAGAGACCGCCTCAGCTGCAGCAGCGAGCCAGGGCGGCGCCTCCCGTCTCCCAGCCCAGACCTGAAATGGACACTCGACGCTGCTCGCTTTCCGCAAATCGAAAACAGCCGCCTGAGCGACGGGGACCTCGGCCCAAGATCGTGCTGAACCCGGAGCCTCGTAAGCTTTCCTAGCCATAGGAAGAAAGAGAGAGAGTGCGTGTCTCGCAAAAGCTGGACCACTCTCTACAAAACGTGTAAAACATTACCCAGTCCCCTTACAAGCGGCTGGAAATGTCTGTACAGCAGTCAATGGGCCAGTCACAGAACTCGCTCACCTGCAATCAAACGCCGTTTTAACGGCAACACACAGAAATCACAAAAAGAGTCATTTTCTGCCTGTGTCACTAAGGGGTCACGTGTCCACACTAAAGTGCGCATTCCCACATATCAATACTGTCCAAACAGTGCCGAATACTTCCCCAGCTCAAGCTGGACGCCCCATAAATGTAGATCATGTGCCTATTGTCATGTATGCACCACTACACACAAGCACTGTTTCCACAGTTAGAAACACTTCCCCAGTAAAAGCGGGAAATACTATAAAGGTAACACGCGTGCCTGCTGTCACGCATGCACCCCTACACACAAACACTGTATGCATGCCCAAAAACCCCCCGCCGCGAGCGGGAGGCTTTATGAAAATGGCGCGCGTGCCTACTGCGGTATATGCACCCCCACCCATAAGCGCTGCCCATACAGTTTCAAACAGTTCTCTGGCTCATGCCGCGAGCATCACAGATGCGGCGCGCGAGCCAAGAAACTCCCCGCTAAGAACGGGAAGCTTTATGAAAGTGGCGCACGTGCCTATCACAATGTATGCACCCCCACCCGTAAACACTGTCGATACAGTTTCAAACATTTCTCCAGCTCATGCTGCGAGCATTATGGAGATAGCACGCGTGCCTGTAATCTCACACGCACCCCTGCACTCGGCACTCAACAAAGCTGCTCAGCGCGCGCCCGCGCTTCTGAGAGCTGTAAGCTCAGTGTTAGCACAAGGCGATTCGCCGGTGGGGCCCATACGTCACTGCGACACGCCCCCAGCCAGCATTCAGCCCATATCTGTGCGAGCAAAAGCCTGGGAAAAAATCCCCGACATACCGAAATGGGTTTTGAACATAATAAAACACGGTTACTTGCTTCAATTCGCTCGCAGACCACCCCACTTTTCAGCGGAGGTCGAGACGAAAGTGAGGAAAGATGTTTAACATGTTCTACGCACCGAGGTGCTCAAACTGATAGAGAAGGGCGCTATAGAAACTGTCCCTCCCTCTATGAGCGAGGCGGGTTTTTACAGCCGCTATTTTCTCGTCCCGAAAAAGGACGGTGGCCTCCGCCCCGTCCTAGATCTCAGACATCTGAACAAAGCTTTAATGATTCGCTCGTTCAGAATGTTAACGACCAAACATATCCTCGCGCAAGTTCGCCCCGGGAATTGGTTTCTATCAGTGGATTTGAAAGACGCTTACTTTCACATTCCGATAGCGCCTCATCACAGGCCATTTCTGAGATTCGCTTTCGAGGGACAGTCATACCAGTACACACTACTACCATTCGGCCTATCATTGGCCCCCCGTACATTCACGAAATGTATGGACGCAGCACTTTCCCCGCTGAGACAGCAGGGAGTGCGAATACTAAATTACCTCGACGATTGGCTAATCCTAGCACAATCAGAGAGTCAGTTAACAACGCACAGATCTTCGATTATCAGTCATCTAGAATGTCTGGGTCTGAGAATCAATTTTGCAAAGAGCGTGCTATCCCCCAGCCAGAATATCTCTTTTCTGGGAATAGCGCTAGACTCAGTACAGATGAGGGCGCCTCTCATCAGAGCACGCGCTCGCTATTTGGTGCCTTGCAACATCATTCAGAGCGGGCGCGCACACCCCCGTCAAACGATTTCAAAGGATGCTCGGTCTCATGGCCTCGGCATCAGCTGTACTCCAGCTAGGATTGTTGCACAGGCGTCCTCTCCAACTCTGGCTCAAGAGCCGTGTCCCCACTCACGCGTGGCGCTCGGGCCACTTTTTAATCAGAGCGAATCACGGCTGTATAAAAGCCCTGATGCCCTGGAAGGCCGTCGACTGGTATCAAACCGGCGTGAGTCTGGGCGTGAACACACGGAGAAAAATTATCACGACAGATGCCTCCAAAATAGGATGGGGGGCCCTTTACGAGGGCAGGCCTGTCTCCGGTTTTTGGTCAAACCCGGAAAAGCGCCTACATATAAACTGTCTGGAAATGAAAGCGGTTGCCTTGGCTCTCAGAGCCCTGCTTCCGTACCTGAAAAACGAACACATCCTGGTCCGAACGGACAACATGACGGTAGTGTCGTATATAAATCGCCAGGGTGGACTCAGGTCGAGCTCCCTGCACTCTATGGCCAGGGAGCTCATCTTATGGTCACAGCACAACCTGCGCTCGCTGAGAGCAGCGCATGTGCCAGGCATCCTGAACCAGGGAGCGGACATGCTGTCCAGAGACAAGGTTCTCCCAGGAGAATGGTCTCTCCACCTCCTGATGGTCCAGTGGTTATGGCAAACCTTTGGCGAAGCAGAGGTCGACCTCTTCGCCTCCAGGGAAAATGCGCACTGCCCTCTTTTCTTCTCAAAGAGCACGGACGCGCTCGCCCAAGTCTGGCCGAGCCGCCCCTTGTATGCTTTTCCCCCAACCGCGATGCTACCTCAGGTCATCAGTCGGATCAGGGAGGTGAAATGTGCAGTGCTCCTGGTAGCCCCACTCTGGAAGAACCAGACGTGGTTTCCAGAATTGATGCAGATGATGCAATCTGCCCCATGGCCGATTCTGTTGAGGCTGGACCTCCTCAGGCAGGCCAACGGGATGATTCTTCATCCCTGCCCCGATCTGTGGGCCCTTCATGCATGGCCCCTCAACGGGTTCCAGAGAACCTCCCCAGCGGAGTGTTGAGAACCATCACTGAGGCGCGAGCGCCCTCTACGAGGCGCTTATATGCCCAAAAGTGGAAAGTGTTCAGTGACTGGTGTAATACCAAGAGCTTGAACCCCAAATCGTCGCGAAATACCAAGTGTACTCGCCTTTTGCAAGAGCTGCTGGAGGCGGGCCGCACACCCTCCACGCTCAAAGTCTATGTGGCTGCCATAGCGGCGTCACACAATCCTGATAAAGGACGCTCATTAGGGAAAAACGACCTAATCATTCGTTTCCTAAGAGGCTTAGGAGGATGAACCCTCCTCGCCCCCTCGGTACCGATCTGGGACCTGGCCACGGTCCTGGACGCACTCAAGAGTGCCCCGTTCGAACCTCTCCGAACCGTGCACCTTAAACAGCTCTCGCTCAAAACTGCGCTCTTGCTGGCACTCGCCTCAGTCAAGAGAGTGGGCGACCTGCACGCTGTCATCAAGCGCTGCTTGCCTGGAATTTGGACCTAACGACTGCAGAGTTGTCCTTAGGCCAAAGCACGGGTATATTCCTAAAGTGCTGTCCACACCCTTCAGAGTACAGGTGATATCTCTGGCAGCCTATCGTCTTCAGCAGACTAAAGCGACGCTAATTTACTCTGCCCGGTCAGGGCGCTCAGAGTATACTTGGAACGTTCTGCCCGTTCAGACAGACGGAACAATTATTTGTATGCTTTGGCGGCCGCACTAAAGGTCTCGCAGTTTCAAAGCAAAGAATATCGGCTGGATAGTAGATGCTATAGCGCTGGCTTATGAAGCCAAGGGCCTTCAATGCCCCTTAGGCGTCAGAGCTCACTCTACGAGGAGCATGGCCTCCTCGTGGGCGTGGTCGAGTGGGATACACATTGAGGGTATTTGTGCGGCGGCAGGCTGGGCCTCGCCTTCGACATTTATCAGGTTTTATAACCTACAGGTCCCCTCATTGCATTCCAACATTTTATCAGCCTGACTGTAGTATGGACTGGAGTACATATATGCTGAGCATTATCTCCTCCCTTATAAGGTCCGTCTCTGACTGACTTAGGGAGTTTTTTATGGATATCAGTAAATAGAAAAATCAGTACATAAGATATGTGCGTGTGTTTTTACAATGAGCGCCCCACCATGGGCCACCTTGGGCAAAGGCGCTCTGTATTATCCCATTATATAGCTCGCCGTTGGCCGGCTCGTTGAATAATCACTTTGCTTTAAGGCTCAGGCATCTGCCTCTGGCTTTATAGAGCGAAGTCAGCACGCACGGCGTTTTGCATGGTGTTCCCATAGCGTAAGATACTTACGCAATAGGATAGACCTCTCGAAAAGGAACGACTCGGTTACTAACGTAACCTCGGTTCCCTGAGAGGAGGGAACGAGTATTGCGTAAGCTGCTGTGCTTGTGCTTGGTCAGTCGCTTCAGTCGATTGAACCTAAAGAACTCTCATGACGGGGCGCCTAATATATAGCCTTAGCCACGCCAATCTTGGCAGGCTCTGAGCACGCGGGCGTGAATCGCGCTTATTGGTCGCGCGTTCAGAGTCGCCCCGTCATTGGTTCGAGCAAGTTGCCGCAGCACAGCCAATGACCGAGCTGCCTCGCTCATTGCTGTCTGCTGTGCAGCTGCAATGCGTTTTACATAAAGACTTCAATATTTCTCGAGAAACGGAGTTTTCCCATAGCGTAAGCTACTTACGCAATACTCGTTCCCTCCTCTCAGGGAACCGAGGTTACGTTAGTAACAGAGTCGGTCGTCATGTCAGCGCAGTCCTGCATCTCAGTAGGGATGAAAAAAAGTGTATAACAGGAATATACCGATTTTGAAGCGATGTTACTTCTAACAAGAGCTGCAACAAAAAAAGGTAATCCCAGAGTTAATCTCTCTCATTTTCTGAGTTTTTCGCTTTCGATCCGTCAAATGCGAACTCTCACACACTTGCACACACTTGTTTCTAGAGTACGTCCTAGAGTAAATCAGCGCAAGCATCCGTTGCTAGTTATAACTTGACCATTTCGAATTAGCAACGAAGGCTCCGACTATTTTAAAGCAAGATGCTGAATATGTGGCGGAAGAAAGTAGTTCCACTCTCAAGAGTGTTTTAGGGACAAAACCAGAAAATGTTTGAGATTAAACCCTGAACGATGTTTTAATGTGTGGTAACCGTGGTATAAGCGGAATAATTGGTGAAAAAGTCCAGTGCAATTACCACCTCGGGTGTGCATTATTTTTAAACAATTCAACGGTCCGTCGTCAATTATTCCAAGTTGTTTAAATCATCGTTTTAGGGTTTGTTGACATTACATCGTCATGACAACGAAGTTCTCTTTACACAAAAAAGGTTAGTTAACAAATGTATCATACTAACAACCATGTTAACATGCATATTTTTTTTATAACGTCTTTTTTGGCTATACTTTTGAAGTGAGTATTTTAGCATTTACAGATTCCATTCACTTCCACTGTAAGTGCCTCAAGCTTCCATTTAAACTTCAATTAAATTTTTTTTAAAGAAAAGGAGGGAGAAGTCAAAATGGATTTTAGCTGTAATTAATATTATGACACAAATTCTGTTTATTGACCATAACTTGTATTAAACCTGGAATATTCCTTTAAGGCTCGTCAGAATACTGGTCGTTGAATAGTTCAATTCACAACGATTCACATCCCTACTTTGGATAACATTACATCTACTCTTACCTCAACATAGTAACCTACTAAGAGACAGCCGGATCATTTCGCAGTTTTAGTAAGAATTTACTTTAAAGAGCTGGCAAATAGCAAACAAAAACCTTTAACGTGGAAGTTGAACGAGACCTGGCTTCAGTTCGTCATTCTTCCGCACTTTCCAAACTTGTCGTTTTTCTTTCCTTTTCTTTCCAACCAGACTCAAGTTAATGACACCTAGATGTGGGAGACCTGAAGGATTTGGGGACTATTAAGTTACGCACCTTTCCGTAGGCTCCCCACGAGAGTTCAGTTTCAACAACCATGACCACGATCCCAAACATCCCAAAGATGAGCGCATAGTCGCTCAGACGCTTTCTCTTCTCAAACAGGGCCCTCCTGTGCCCGAGCTTTTGTCCAATGTTCTGGTTCTTCTTTTTGCCCGATTTACTGCCACTGTGGCCACATCCACCCCCTCCTCCTCCGTCCCCCACTGGATAAGACATGAGGGTGCTGGAGTTGTTCTCCGCTTTGGATGCGAGCGTGTCGGACGCGTGCGTCGCAGAGACGGGCTGCAGTGGCTGGGACTCCGAATCAAACTCGTGCAGGTTTCTGCGGGACGAGCTCAAGTTGCTGAGCGGTCGCATCACGCCGCCGTTATATCTGCAGCTGCTCATGGCTATTTGGGTATAAGAGTTACTCTCTCTGTGGCTGATGGCCGGACTGCCCCGATTTTTCTGCCAGTTCTGGTCGAGATGAGGAGGATGATGATGTCTAGATGAACTACCATGACTAGATGGCGTGAACTCGCTGTACCGACCACCTTGCCTGATTGATGAGGATACGGATGGTGTCCTTAAAGTTTCCAGAGGCGTCCCGTGCAAAGGCTGGCTTCTTCTCCCATCCTCGCAGGTGGAAGAGTTGTTGCAGGTGCAGTGCCTAATGGAGCGCTCTTCCTCCCGTCCGCAGTAGAGCTGGTACTGCTGGTAGTGCTGCTCCGGATAGAAATCGTTCTGCAACTGCAATGAGGTTTCCATGTCAGAGTTGCTGTTTAAAGCAGCAGCAGTCTGAGAGCCCCGTGCATGCACCCTACCGAGGGGGCGTTGTGATTAGTAACGGAGGATGAAAGCTGCCGTGAGGATGGACCCATAACGGCTACTGTAGATGTGAGAGCGTGCTTCCGATTGGAAGATCGATGCAAAACAACTGGGCTGACGTCACTCGAGGAAGGTTGCAACATGCTTTTTAAATTATATACACATCCACAATGTACATGCACTGACCAGTTCACTTGGCTACTGTGATCATAAAACCATTAACCCTTAAACCTCTAGTTTTTAGTGACCCTGGACCTCATTCCACCCCCCTTTTCACTGATCAATTTCATGGAGTAATGCCCACACCTCTTTAGTATTCATCAACCTTACTCTTCTGAATAAATATATTTTTTTATAACTCCTCAATTTCAAAAACTGTATAGGGTCAATATAGACCCGAGATATGTAATAGTGTGTTTTTTTTTAAACACATTTTTATGAATATTTCATATCTATATAAGTTTACTATAACAGGATATCTTTTTTTTTAAGTTATTGCAAGAAAATGTAGTTATATATTCATACGAATGACTACTACATCACATTAATTTTCTGTTTGACAATGGTGAATTATCATTGTTCCATTTGTGTGTATACATACATAATATACATGCTATTTCTTACTCAAGGTGGTGCTGGTGTTTCCAGTGACTGAATTAATTTACATTTGGCATTGCTATTTGATGAAGAAACAACATGGAAGTAAACTATAGCAAGTGTAACACATGAACAGTACGATTTGGTTATTTTCTTTTGGGTGAACTATTGAAATTATGTAAGTTGTGCTGCTCTGTGATCTATTTAGACTCAAAAAGTGCTTGAGAAAATACATGTGTGGAGCCTATGTGTAGCTTAGGTGTAGATTATGTGTTATGTGTAGCTCAATATGTTTTTGACAGCCAGTTGCATCTCATGAAATTTCAGTGTGAAAGTAATGAATCCTGTTCTAGATTTGTTGCATCATCTCTTTGATATGTAAGGGATAATTTATAGTCAGCCAGTTGTTATCGCACAATAAACCTTGACAGGGTGATCAGGGCCCCGACGCGAGAATTACTGTCTGCCGCCTCATTTTCTAGGCTATTATAAGACTACTTGCAAAATAAACAAATACATTGTCACGAAAAATTTATTTGAATTTAATATATTTTGACCTTACCTGAAGTAACTGCACAGTGATCAAAAAATTCAGAGAGAGATTGCTTGCAAGGACCTGGATGAGCGGTATGATATGTGTAGCAGTGGTTGTTACAGATCAATAACAGACCGCAAGATGGCATCATTGACCCATCAGAATCGAGTATTCCAGTCCGACATGCAATAAATGAAAAAAATATATATTTTGAGATAGCAATAATCAAGTGGGGTGAGGAATATTAATTTTCTATTTTTATTTGCTAGACATTCAAAAATGTGTTGTGTATATATAGCACATTATTAGGAACACTATAGTACTAATAAACATATTCTGTTCTATTATTTTCTAATTGTCTTGAAAATGTTTAATAAATTTGAAACTATCTGGGCATTTTGTTTTTTTCTCCCCTTTTCTTCCCAATTTGGAATGCTAAAGTCCTCGTGGTGGCGTAGTGTCTCAATCCGGATGGCAGAGGACGAATCTCAGTTGCCTCCACGTCTGAGAACATCAATCCGCGCATCTTATAACATGGCTTGTTGAGCACGTTACTGCGGAGACATAGCGTGTGTGGAGGCTTCACGCTATTCTCCATGCACAACTCACCATGTGCCCCACCAAGAGTGAGAACCACATTATAGTGACCATGAGGAGGTTACCCCATGTGACTCTACCCTCCCTAGCAACTGGGCCAATTTGATTGCTTAGGAGACCTGGGTGGAGTCACTCAGCATGCCCTGGATTCAAACTTGTGACTCGAGGGGTGGTAGTCAGCGTCTTTACTTGCTGAGCTACCCAGGCCCCCCTTTTAGATCCATTTGTGATAGATACATGTTTCGAGGTCTCTAAAGAACCAAGTTTGTAATAATGTTTGGCGAAACACCTATGCATTGAAGGGTTAAAAGAGGAACTGTAAATGTAAGATTAAGAAATTTTAGTATGGTTTCACTGGTATTTTATTATGGATCCTTAATTAAAATTAGCTAATGAATGGAAATGATTCTCATCCTAAATTTCTTCTTTTTTTCTTTTTTTTTATGAATCACAGGCTACTTGGGAATGTTCATCAAAAAAATTTTGTTCCTGTTTCTTCACTCTCTGGCACATTTACCTCAATTATTAAAAGGACATGAATCAATGATATAATAGGCCTAATAATATATTGATCACCTTTTCTACAAAACTTTCCAGCTGTCACTCGTATGTGTAAGTAATGACTGTATTATTGCATAACATAGAATGCAAAATAAATGAAACACCACACTTACTATTTTACAGATATACTAAGGCTAAAAGCAACCGTTTGTGAGCAGTGTTTTATATTATTATTTTTTTATGAATATGAAGAATAGCACATGTGGAAACAGCAGCTGCAGTATACTGAAGTCACAGCATGTCACCTTTCAGCATCAGCAGCATCTGAAAACCCTTTGTTATTGTTGTCTCGCCTCTTGCCAACTACCCTCCTTGAGAAAAAAAGACCAGGCCTTAAGATGCACAGTGCTTTTGTCAATCAAATAACGAAGTGTTCGCAACTCATTATTATACCAGAGACTGATTGAAAGGAAATTAACCTGAACTGTGATGAACTTAAAGTTATGTATGTCCTAATGAGAATGTTGACGTGCACAGGTGTGGCTTGTTTTGGTGAACTATTTAAAGAGTTTGCTGGTAATGGATTGGGGCTCTTTTTTTCTGGCTGGGATCTTGTGTGAGGTTGATGTGGGGACGGGAGCTCCAATTATTTAGGGAAACACGCTAAACGGCCGCTCTGGGCAGTTAGTGTCCCTGGCGGTAGTTAGGTAGTGGGGGAAAATGTGTTAGGTAGCTATAGGACTGGATCTTTGTTAGGGGAGCTCCTGATGTCCATGAATTGATGAACTAAATGCAGGGACTGCCCATCTGAATCTGAAAACAAATACCCCTTCTGTCTATAACTGGTAAGGGCGAGCAACATTGTGATGTGGTTATTCATGTAGATACCGCTGTTCCTCCTCGCAGTGAGGTTTTAATCATGGGTGCGTTAGGGGGATCCTTAGAAAGTAATCAGGGTATGCTGGAGCCGTCTGCATCCCTGGGCACTCATTGCAACCTCCTAGTTGCTAGGGTGGTGTGCAGGGTGGACCAGGGTCATCTACCTTTTCATGTAATTAATGTGACCAACGATACTCATAACCTGAAGCAGGGTATGAAAGTTGGTACATTATTTTGGGATGTAGCAGTAGAAGATGGGGAGGGAGTATGTACTCTTCCATGAGTACAGAGTTTTCTGTTGTATCTGGACCACATTTTATCTGGTGAGTGCAGATCCCGCTAAAGTAGAAACAATGAGAGAGTTGTCAGTACCAGTAAATCAGTCTGAAGTCTGGAGTTTTGTGGGTTTGGCATCATAGTATCGTTGCTTATTAAGGGGTTTGCCAAAATAGCCCGGCCATTGCACTGACTTACGGAAAAGGGGTCAACAGGCAATCCAACAGCTTAAAGCAGCTCTTATGATGATGCCTAATCTTGCGTATCCCTACCTGCACAAGCCATTCATCTTTGACACCGATGCAAGCGACACAGGAAACAAATGAATTGGAGTGGGTTGAGACTGTGGGTGATTAGGAAGATGACAAGCTGCCATAGGTGCAAAAGAGGGATGTTGTTTTACAGTTGGTAAAGCTGTTTTTACCAGTGTGGGATCAACTGGAGCTGGAGGGAGGTCGGTTGGTGCATAAGCCCAATGCAGCATCTAAAAGGTGTCCCTTCTGAAATTTGTGATTTTGGAATTTCTAAAAATTTTACATAATCCTAAACAGGTGGCTATTTGGGTATCCAAAAACTGCAGGCAAAGGTGAAGGACCTATTTTTTGGGCTGACTGGTTTCGGGATGAGAAAAATTGGTCTAGGGAGTGCATGGGGTGCAGGTCTCAAAAATACCATGAGTTAAGTTTTCTCACCCTGCTACAGCCCTCCACAGTTTCTCGCCAGTGGTGTAGTCTAGGGCATGCCCACCTATCTTTCTTAGGATTTTGTGCATGCCCACCTAAAATACGTGATGATATGTATAGCCACCAGTACAATGAGGGGGCTTTTGATTAGGAACTTTTTCAATCTAATTAGACGATGCTGCAGCACCATTGAGTGAATTGTGTGGGAGCCTGGACAGTACCTGGATGGGAGACCTCCTGGAAAAACTAAGGTTGCTGCTGGAAGAGGCATTAGGGAGTCAAGCAGGGGGTGCTCACCCTGCGGACTGTGTAGATCCTAATGCCCCAGTATAGTGATGGGGACACTGTACTATAAAAAGGAACCGAACTTCAGATGAGACGTTAAACCGAGGTTTTGACTCTCTGTGGTCATTAAAAATCCCAGGACACTTCTCAAAAAAGAGACACCCCGGTGTCCTGGTCAAATTCCCCTCATTGGCCCTTATCAATCATGGCTTCCTAATAATCCCCATCCATTAATTGTCTCTATCACTTAACTCGCTACTCTGCACCAATAGCTGGTGAGCATACTGGCACACTATGGCTGCCGTCACATCATCTAGGTGGATGCTGCACACTGGTGGTTGTTTAGGAGAGTCCCCTGTTCACTGTGTAAAGCACTTTGAGTGAAGTGTCAGAAAAGTGCTATATAAATGTAATGGTGTCACCTTGCCCTACGAATATGCTGCAAAAAGTCACCCAAACGCCCTGCTGTGGGGCCTCTAGAGCCAGAACCAAAGTGTTTGTGAGTTGCTCGCTGTAATATCCACATCCGAAACAGAATATACCAACTTCTATTTCTCACTGACCTCCACTAGTGTTCTGATGCGTGTTGCTAACTCATTAACCTTCTGTCAGCCTGACTAATTCCTTACATTTATCACATGTGAATCCCTCACTGCTGATGGAAGAAGCTATAGTAAACATGGGGCATGCAGTATATGAAGAGATAATATGAGCGGATGCCATGACTTACCACAATTGTTTGTTGTTGTGGTGGTAGTTTTTGATCAGGGGGGTTTGAGATCAATGTGAATCCGTCATGTAATTGTTGAGGTGGTTCCTGATCACCAGTGGTTTGAGATTGATGCAATAATTAGTGTAAAAAATGGGTGCGGTAAAGCATGCAGTTTAATTATGCCAAAAGTGGAAAAGCATGCATGGTACAATGCAGGTAGTTGTATCGCATTAAAAAGTATAAAAGCAGAAAACACAATGCACGTAAAAATGGAAGAGATTAGCAGGCTACAAACACAAGCGCTAGCAGCAACAGGAACATGAAACAGCACTAAGAAACCATTAATTCTTACATAGGCTATATGGTAATACAAGATAACTTGTTACTGTAAACACATTGTGCGCTATTGCTACACTTCCACAGTTTATTGCGTATTTTATATGTATTTGTTTATATATTAGAATAATTTTCATAGTAGCCGAATGAAAGGAACATTAAGAAGACCTATAAATGTATAAGTTCACAGTATGCCCACCTCTTCAGACACTACTAAACCACTGTTTCTCGCCCATTTGAGCATGTTGTGGTAAATATTCTGAGGCTGTTGAGAATAATAAGTATGTTTTGGACAAATTGACAGAGGCATTCCCTCTTCTAAACCAAGAAGCAGCATCTGTGGCTAGGGTTCTTTATCCATTCAGATCAGGGCAGTAATTCTGAATCAACGCTATTTAAGGAGTTCTTTAACTCACTCCAGATGAATAAAACGAGAACTACGCCATATCATCCCCAATGTAATGGGCTGGTGAAGCATTTTAATCGCACCTTGCTTTCAATGCTTTCCTTGTTCATAAATAAGAATCAACAGAATTGGGATACACTCCTGCCATTTGTAATTATGGTGTATAGGAGTAGTATACATGCCACAACAGGGTTTTCCCCATTTAAGGTTTTGTTTGAGCAAGAAATATTTCTGCCTGTCGATGTTGTTGTGGGAGTGGGTGATAGGGAACATTTCAGTTCAGTTAGTGATTATGTAACAAAAGTAGCTGAGAATCTGTCTACCGTGGGGGAGGTAGTTAAAGTGCATCATATTAGAGCATCGGGAAGGTAGAAACAGTGCTTTGATTGAAAGATTAGCCATCAGTTTTATACAGAGTGGGAGTTAGTGGGGTTGAAAAATACGGTGCACAAGCAGGGGTGTGCCCGAAATTACAAAGGCACTTCATTGGCCTTTTTGTTGTCCTTGAGCGATTAACTAATGTGTTGTATTGGATAGCTCCTCAGGGGATGGGTTTGAGTGAGTAGTGCATTTCAACCATCTTAACCCCTAATGTTTCTAATTCATTTGTAGGAATGCCTGGATTGCAGAGGGGTAGCAGGAGTCGGCTGTCTGGTGTGGCGGAATCTGCAATTTCTGCTCCGCCCGCTGAATTTGTTGACACTGTTGTGCCCCCTGCACTAGACATTGCCCTGCCCTCTGCATCTGTACTGGAGACTGCTGTGGCCCCTGTCTCTGTGTTGGAGACAACTTTGCCCTCTGTGTGCCTGATGCTGCTGTACTCCCTACATTTCTTGTCTCTGTGCCGGCAAGAGCTGTGTCTACCATTTCTGCGGAAGGATGCTCTTTACGGCCTGGAGGCCACCGGCTCATTTTTAGGATTATGAATTGTCTCTGTGACTCGAGGATTAATTATCTTGGATTGGGGGAAGAGTGTGATGAACTTGAACTCTGCTCTGATTATTTTTGGGGACACATTATTTTGGGCTCAGGGTAGTTAGTGTCTCTGGCGGTGACGATACAACACTGTTTCCCCATCTGGATCTGTTTCCCCCCAGCAGATCTGTATGGGGTGACCAGTATCTGATGGTAACCTTCTCTGCTGTCAGAATGCATTTCCCCATGCACAAAACTAAGCCTAACCCTTCCCTTCCCTACCCTACCGTACCGTACCGTACCCTACCTAACCTAACCTAACCTACACTACTCTACATACCCTAACCATAAACATAACCCTATCTTGCACCACCCTACCTAACCTATCCGTAACCATAAAAATATCCCCATACCCTATTGGGGCTAAGGGGAAACAGATTCTGAAGGTGACGCAATGTTCTTTGTTATAGAAAGATGTGTTTTTTAGGCCAAAAGCAGCTCATTTCTGTCAATGGATTGTGAATTCGGGGAACAACGTACGAGTCAGATGTCGCTTATGTGATTGTATCGATTCAGGTGCATGACATGCTATTTAAACCTGGATTCAGCTGGTATAAAGCACTGAGAGAACAATGAGGAAAAATAATCGACCAGCATCCCCAAATCATGTGGATCCCTCTGGTAGGCTGTGACAAGTTTAACAATATCAGTCTGTCTCTTTGGCTACCAAAAATGAATTAAAATAGCATTAATTATTTTTACTGTTGTAAAATGGAGGAAAATCAGAAGCACAGCAGTACAACTAAATATATATCACATCTACAAACAAACCAGAAACAATCAGATATGGTAAAAATGACCACTTGCTTTTTGGTTCCCTTTTAAAGTCTCTAAATGTGTACTTTGAGGGCGTTTTTGCATTTAACTGTATTGATAATGTGTTTTATATTAGTCTTTATACTTTATACTTGGGTAAGGTAGGATTTGAAATCGTGTTGTGGTCTGACATTAGAATAGTTTATTGGTGTATGACCCAGTGTGACAAATTATGGGTGGGTTCCTGCCATTCTGTTGTTTGGCAACAGAAACCAAAAGTCTGTTTTCGAAAGTCCCATTCATTCTCTCCATAGAGAAATTGATTTTTTAGCATTAACATATAAACCTTTCAAGACAGACTTGCAATGAGCTCTGAAGTTAATCGATGGTATATGTTTCTGTAGAAGCCACGAGTCATTGTGATTTCAACTTCATTTTTATAATTGACTCTTAAATCACACCAAAACAGCTCAGCAATGACCAGCCACTCCTATGAAGCTTTATGAAAGACATACTTGAGTCTTACTACACTACTATTTATACTGTGTGTTTGGATATTTTTGAATATTTTAATTAGTTTATTCCCTCTCTAAGGTGTTGTGATTCAAGGTGGTTGGTGTGGTTCATGGCTTAGAACCCTACGGAGAAAATTTATGGGAAAAATACTTCCAAACCAAGGCACTGGGTGGTCACTGTTGAGCTCTATAATTACTTCATTAATGTTTCATTTGACCAAGGGCATATACCCTTCATCCCCGAAGACATCTGCGATGGTAGGTACAGATGACCCGAATCACTCCATCACTTTGAACAGCTCCCATGATAAAACCTTATTGATCACTTGGATGGCTTCAGTATTGCCGAATCCAACAGTGTGGTGAAGATGCATTTACTGCATTGATTTGTGGGTTGCTGAGTCTTGTTGACATGCTCTCCTCTCAGTGCCTGATTCAGTCCAAGAGACAAGACAGCAGCAGATGTGTGGCACTTCCCATGAGAGTGACAACTCCCATCACAGCAAAAAGAGGTGAGTGTTAGCGGTGAGCTCAGTCACAGGCTGTTTTCAGAATGAAATACTAGCCTACTAGAGTACTTACTAAATACTGCTCAGTATGTTCTATATATGACCTAATATTTTTTTTCTAATATGTAGTTAGTGAAACAGTAGGCATTATTCCACAATAAACATTTCAAACATTGTCTTCCCTGAGGCCCACTGATAATATTAGTAATGTTTTCTTGCACCAAAACAGTCATAATTTAGTAGTACAGTATATGATCATTTTTCACACTGTCTCTAGCCCTTTATCTGAAACACCTGATTTTGGCCTAATCGCCTCCTTAAAACATCAACGTTTACACCCACTGTTCTGATTGGCTAACACCGTGCAGTCCCTCAAATACTACCATATTTGAAACTCAGTCGGAAGAGAATAAGCTCCACAACAATTTAAAACGAAATTTCAGGGTTTACAAAAAAGAACATCAAACACATTGCATCCAAATATAATAAACTGTTTACTCATGTACAGCAGCACCATAAACTCTCAAGCAATCATGACATTTTAAATATTAATGAATGAAACTGGTTACTTACAGTTTTGCAGTCGGGTCTAATAGTGTTTTTAACTGTCCCATCCTTTAATAACAGTTCCTTTGCTAAGCTAGAATAATATTATGACTGGTTCACAAGCAATCCACGCTGATATGAAAAAAACATACAAACCACACTGATATTGTCATGTTCACTGTTGTCTTTTGTTTTTGTGCTTTTATGTTGAAGTTTAGTTTAGTTCCTGTTTCCTGTTTGGTTTTTATAGTCCTTTGTAGTTTCTTTTTATGATTGGTTTTCCCCTGATTGTTCCTCCTTCCCTGATTGTTTCCCCAGGTGTCCCTCATTCCCTTGTTTGTTCCTTTCTATATTTAAACCCTGGTTGTTTGTTCAGTCTCTGTCGGTCGTTGTTTGTGAATGTTGTTTAATGTTAATGTTATGGTTGCTCTTCATGGTTCGCCATTGTTATCCCACCATGCTCATCAAGTTCCGTGTACCCTCGATGTTTTCTTGTTTTAGTTTCAGTTTTGTCCCCCCGTGGATGTTTTATTTTGTTCCTGTGTATTTTGTCTTCACTTTGATTTAAATAAAGAACCGCACGTGGATCCCACCTCCTCGTCTGCCTCTGTCTTCGTCCACATCGTAACAGAACGATAGACCAAAACAATGGATCCAGCGGTTCTGCGAGCAAGCTGCCGTCTGCTCAGCCTTAGGCAGGGAAACCGTCCGGTGGAGGACCACATCCGTGATTTCCTCGCGATTGCGAGTGCCACCGAATTCCCTGACTCCGACCTGGTGGTGTTTTTTCAGGCCAACCTGGATTGTGCGCTCCAGGAGCGGTTACCACCGTCGACGCGCCGCTGGACGCTCCTCGAGTTCATTGAAGAGACTCTGCTGGTCTGCGCTTCACCGTTCACTGTGGGCGTCATCGAGGAGAACCCTGCCACTCCTCCCACAGTGGTAACCCTCCATTCGCCCGTGGTTCGTCCCTTCACACCTGCCTTGGTCAGCGAGCCAGCGCGGCCCTCTTCATCTGCCCGGAGGAGGGAGAGAAGACGGGCTTCCGACCCACGCCTGCCCCGGTCTTCAAGCCTGTGCCCACGCCTGTCGCGGTGAGCGAGCCAGCGCCCACGCCTGTCACGGTGAGCGAGCCAGCGCCCACGCCTGTCACGGTGAGCGAGCCAGCGCCCACGCCTGTCACGGTGAGCGAGCCAGCGCCCACGCCTGTCACGGTGAGCGAGCCAGCGCCCACGCCTGTCACGGTGAGCGAGCCAGCGCCGATAGCCTCAAACGTCAATGAGCCAGTGCCCTTAGCCTCAGATATCCGTGTGCCAGCGCCTGTAGCCTCGACCGTCCCTGAGCCAGCGCCTGTAGCCTCGACCGTCCCTGAGCCAGCGCCTGTAGCCTCGACCGTCCCTGAGCCAGCGCCTGTAGCCTCGACCGTCCCTGAGCCAGCGCCTGTAGCCTCGACCGTCCCTGAGCCAGCATCTGTAGCCATCGACCGTCCCTGAGCCAGCCTAGCCTCGACCGTCCCTGAGCCAGCATCTGTAACCATGACAGTCCAGCCTAACGCCCCGAGCTTTCCAGGGCTCCGCCTCCCGAGCTTTCCAGGGCTCCGCCTTCCGAGATTTCCAGAGCTTCCAGAGCTCCGAGACTTCCAGAGCTTCCCAGAGCTCCGCCTTCCCAGCCTCCCGAGCCTCCTAGGGCTCCGCCTCCCGAGCATCCTGAGCCTCCCGAGCCTCCTACGGCTCCACCTCCCGAGCCTCCTACGGCTCCGCCTCCCGAACCTCCTACGCCTCTTCTCCCAGAGACTCCAGAGCCTCCTACGGCTCCGCCTCCCGAGCCTCCCTCAGCTCCGCCTCCTGAGTCTCCCTCGACTCCGCTTCCTGGGCCTCCCACAGCTCCGCCGCCTGAGCCTCTAGTGCCTCCTACGGCTCCACCTCTAGTGCCTCCTACGGCTCCACCTCCAGAGCCTTCCAGGGCTCCGCCTCCAGAGCCTCCTACGGCTCCACCTCCCGAGCCTCCTATGGCTCTGCATCCTGAGCCTCCCACGGCTCCGCCCCTGAGCCTCTAGAGCTTTCCATGGTTCTGCCTCTCACAGCTCCGCCTCCTGAGGCCCCTGAGCTTCCCGAGCCTCCCTCAGCTCCGCCTCCTGAGTCTTCCTCGGCTCCGCCTCCTGAGCCTCCCGAGCCTCCCTCAGCTTCATCTCCAGAGCCTCCCTCAGCTCCGCCTCCTGAACCTGTCCCTGTCCTGTGGCCACCTCCCAGGCCTCCTAAACCTATCCCTGTCTTGTGGCCACCTCCCAGGCCTCCTGAACCTGTGCCTGCCCCTTGGACTGCCTTCTTGCCCTCTGTGCCCCCTTGGACTCTCTGTCTGCCCCTTGTACCCCCTTGGTCTGTCTGTCTGTCCGTTGTACCCCCTTGGTCTGTCTGTTTGCCCCTGGTGCCCTCATTTTGGTTTTTTTTTTGTGGGTTTTTTGTTATTTTTGTTTTAGGATCGTCTGGAATCCGATCCTTTGAGGGGGGATTCTGTCATGTTCACTGTTGTCTTTTGTTTTTGTGCTTTTATGTTGAAGTTTAGTTTAGTTCCTGTTTCCTGTTTGGTTTTTGTAGTCCTTTTGTAGTTTCTTTTTATGATTGGTTTTCCCCTGATTGTTCCTCCTTCCCTGATTGTTTCCCCAGGTGTCCCTCATTCCCTTGTTTGTTCCTTTCTGTATTTAAACCCTGGTTGTTTGTTCAGTCTCTGTGTTGTTCCTGTGTATTTTGTCTTCACTTTGATTTAAATAAAGAACCGCACGTGGATCCCACCTCCTCGTCTGCCTCTGTTTTCGTCCACATCGTAACAGATATGAGCCGAAAAAACATACAATCCATGATGAAATACATTGAAGACATGTCCATGATGCACACACATCCAATATCATCCTACACTGATGCGCACATCGCCGGAAATGCCAAAAAATGCCAAAGACGTCCATCTAGTACATGTTTACACACACACCAACAATTAAAAATGGCGCAAATGGATGCAAGAAGGCATCCAGGATGCGTTTGTGCTCAAAACAGAAAGAGGCAGCTCAGCTGAATGAAAGAAAATGGGGTCTTCTTTTCAGAGTTGTAACTTGGCACCTACATAATACATGAC
Organism: Xyrauchen texanus; assembly: GCF_025860055.1. NCBI lineage: Eukaryota > Metazoa > Chordata > Actinopteri > Cypriniformes > Catostomidae > Xyrauchen > Xyrauchen texanus. The sequence goes on from NC_068319.1 coordinate 22,508,444, forward strand.
AGACTTCTATTGTCTCTGCTTGACCACAATTTTTACACTGTCCTGTTTCATGTTTTCCTATTATACATAATGAATGATTTAGCCCAGTATGATCTTTTCGGATGCAAGTGATAACTGAATCTTCCTTCCTGTTATTATAAAGTATTCTCCCATTGCCTACTTGTTGCTGAATATTATACAGATATCTGCCCTTAGTTTCACTGTTCCATGCTTTTTGCCATTCATTATTAACGTGTTCTTTAATTTTTTATTTAATCTCTTCCTTACTGAGTGTCATTTGTGTGTCTATATCCATGTGCTTTAGTGCTTGTTTAGCTAGTTTATCGACAAATTCATTACCCTCCACTCCCACATGATCTGGTACCCACAAAAACTTTATTAAGCTTATATTTTGTATTCTTAACAAACTTGTAGAACAAACTAGAATCTCATAGATAATGTCTTGCCTTGAAGAATGTAGTCCACTTGCAAGGCTTGACAATGCTGCATGAGAGTCAGTCCATATTACTGCTGTCCTTGCGAAGATGGCAGTGCGACAGATAGAGAGTTACGTACAGCTCCCCGTAAATCTCTCTCTTTGACGCACTGCTGTCTTCGGTTGGCCTTATCCCTCTCTGGCTTTATCAGCCTAATTAGGGGCAGGGTGTGCAGAATCACATCCTGGCCCCACCCTCCACCCTGCCACATACATGATCTACCCACTGGAGAGCTAACAACATGGCAATTCATTTAGTTGCATACACAGATATATGATCAGTTATTCTTTTCTTAATATTGTTTTGGGATTTTGGAATATATACTGCAGCAGCTGTGCAACCAGAGAGTGGATCGTTGGGTCCTGATCTGGTGGACAATAACCTCCTTAGGGACATCTTTCTCATTCTTGATTTTGCTTTGCAATTGTAGGTCAGTAATAGGCATAGGATATATTCAAGGGGGAACGTTAGATAAAACCACAGTAGTGCTGACTGCATAGTCTTCAATACCAACCGTCTGTTCTTCCCGATTAGCAGTCCATCCAAAGCTTTTAATGTTGTTACTTCCATGTTCCCAACCCTCCTCCAGCACGCTCTTTACTGGATGACTTTCTTATGACCTTTCACATTAGCCCAATAAGTCATTTTCAATTTATACCAACAAAGAAATAAAGGACCTTCCCAGACTTCTACCTGCAATGCTGGAATGTGAAATGTTTCAAAGCACCACAGCATATTCTTAGGGCTTGAGCCTGCACTGATTTTATCTTTTTAATTATGGATGCAGATGCAAATCCATACTCCCGCAATCAAACTTGATTTGATTAATGCACAGTATATTCATTTCACTGAAAATCTACAAGCTCCCAAATGTCAATCTAGGTTCTTATTAAACAGACTTAGAATTATGTTTAATGATCTATCTGACAGATGTTGAATCATTAAGTAACATATATCATCTTTGCCAGGAGATGTATGTAACTCCCCCTAGAGCGCTTTTTATTTCATATAAGGTCAATTCTGTATCTAAAGTGTCTCCAGAAGAATTCTTTACACCAGGGCATCTGGATTCTGGCTCTTATTTTGCTCTCTATACCTTTTTATTTCTTCTGACACATTATTGCCACTATGTACTCTAACAAACACTTCTGCCAACATGTCTGCTTTTTTTTAGTGTCTGTCACAGATATTCTTCCTTCATAATTTTTTAAGACATGTAAACTTTGATTTTTATAAATTCCACCCATTTTCCTTATAGAACCCCATACTTCACTAATGTCAGTATCTCCTCCTATTTTGCTACACCAATCTCTCCAGTACTTCCTTTTAGCTGCTCGATCTATCCTTCCTACTTCTGCTTGTGCTTTCTTATATGTAATGAAGTCGTCATACAAATACGTCTTTCTGATATTTCTAAATGCTTTATTCCTATTTTGTACAGCATTACTACATTGATCTGTCCTCCAGTGAACTGCTTTCCTCTTTTTACACTTTCCCTTTTTTCTATGACAATGTCTGTTGTTTTATACAAAACTTCACATATTTTCCCATTAAACTCTTCTATATCCTCCAACAACTCTAATTCTAATCCTGTTAATTCTACCTTACTAAGATATTTATATGCCTCCCAATTTGCCTTTTTAAATCTCCATCTTGGAAGCATGTATTTTTTATACTAAGAAATACCTATTTTGCATGTAATTACATAATGATCAATACCCATTATATTATCTTCCCAAACATCCCACACATATCCTTGCCAACCCTTCAAATACCAACATTAAATCTATAGCTGTTGCAACTCCATGTGCCAATCTATTCTTGTATTTCTGCCATCATTTAAACAAATTAATCCATTATTGTCTATTATCTCTTCTACAATATTCCCATTATAATCTTTATTATTGCTTCCCAATGAAGTGCTGTGTGCATTAAAATCTCCACACCAAATGATTTTATGGATTCCTGTCCCAATGACCTTTTCTCATTTTTAATTAATGTGGCCACCCACCTCCATTTGGTCCTTCTATCTTTCCTTACAATACTGTAACCTTGCAACACAAAATCGAGGTTTTAACCATGTTTCTTGTACACAAATGATATGTGGTTTCAGTTCCTTTTTATCTATAAACTTTTTAAACTCTAGCCCATTTGCAATAAAACCTCTGGTGTTCCATTGCAGAATAATTAAAACCATTGTGTTATGTATTTCCACATGGTGTCTGAGTACTTGTTATTTGAGCCTTTAGTTTGTCATTTATTTTTTCCAAGGTTACTCCCTCTACATTCAGCTACCTCTCTGCTGCTCTCATTATTATTTTGATTCTCTCAGTTCTGCTTTGTTTTTGCGCTGAACAGTTTATCACTTCTACTGTAACTGAAATAAATAAAAATGTTCCAATAACAATCTGTCCTCATTGATTCTTACTTGATCCAGGACTTTCCCAATTCATTCATGTGTTTTTGTTTCTTCTTGCATCTGTTTGTTTTGTTTTACTTTCTGAACTGCCTCAGCATATATCAATCTCTCAGATACTCTAACATTTTGAACTTTCACAGCATTCTTGTGAGCAATGCATCCCCCAAATCCAGCACTATGCTTACTGCCACAATGACAGCATTTCGCCTGCATTCCTTCTTCACATTTACCATATTCATGGTTGCCCCCACACCTCACCTCGTTGTTTACTCTAAAAACTGCACTGTTCATATTTCTGGCAATTGAAACATCTAAGTGGTGAAGGTACGTATGGTCTTACTGTATTACTTACTTAGCCTATTTTAACTCTATCTGCCATTTTTTCTTCATCAAACTGTAACATTACCGATAGACTATCCATCTTTTCTTTGTTTCTTACATATTGCAGCTGCTATGATCCAATTACCTTACTGCTACAACAAAACTTTTGATTTTGTCAGCAGGTACATCAGTACAGATGAAGTCAGAAGTTTACATACACTTAGGTTGAAGTCCTTAAAAATAACCACTCCACAGATTTCATATTAGCAGACTATAGATTTGGCAAGTCGTTTAGGACATCTACTTTGTGCATGACTAGAGTAATTTTTCCAACAATTGTTTACGGACCGATTGTGTCACTTTTAATTGACTATATCACAATTCCAGTAGGTCAGAAGTTTAAAAATACTAAGTTAACTGTGCCTTTATGCAGCTTGGAAAATTCCTGAAAATGGTGCCAAGCCTTTAGAAAATTAGCCAATTAGCTTCTGATAGGAGGCGTACTGAATCAGAGGTGTACCTGTGGATGTATTTTAAGGCCTACCTTCAAACTCAGTGCCTCTTTGCTTGTCATCATGGGAAAATCAAAAGAAATCAGCCAAGACCTCAGAAAATTTTTTTTTTGGAACTCCACAAGTCTGGTTCATACTTGGGAGCAATTACCAAATGCCAGAAGGTACCACATTCATCTGTACAAACAATAGTAAGCAAGTATAAACACCATGACCAGGCTGCCATTATACCGCTCAGGAAGGAGAAGCATTCTGTCTGCTGGAGATGAATGAAGTTTGGTGTGAAAAGTGCAAATCAATCCTAAAACAACAACAAAGGACTTTGTGAAGATGCTGGAAGGAACAGGTAGACATGTATCTATATCCACAGTAAAATAAGTCCAATATCGACATAACCTGAAAAGCTGCAAGCAAGAAAGAAGCCACTGCTCCAAAACCACCATAAAAAGCCAGACCAGTTTGCAAGTGCACATGGGGATGAAGAACTTACTTTTTGGAGAAAATTCCTCTGGTCTAATGAAACAAAAATTTAATGTTTTGGCCATAATGGCTATTGTTATGTTTGGAGGAAAAAGGGTGAGGCTTGCAAGCCGAAGAACATCATCCCAACTGTGAAGCAGGTGTGTGGCAGGATCATGTTATGGGGGTGCTTTACTGCAGGAGGGACTGGTGTACTTCACAAAATAGATGGCATCATGAAGAAGGAAATGTGGATATATTGAAGCAACATCTCAAGGCATCAGCCAGGAAGTTAAAGCTCTGGCACAAATGGGTCTTCCAAGTGGACAATGACCCCAAGCATACCTCCAAAGTTGTGGAAAAATGGCTTAAGGACAACAAAGTCACGGTATTGGAGTGGCCATCACAAAGCCCGACCTCAATCTGACAGAAAATTTGTGGGCAGAACTGAAAAACAAGTGCGAGCAAGGAGGCCTTCAAACCTGACTCAGTTACACCAGTTCTGTCTGGAGGAATGGGTCACAATTCCAGCAACTTATTGTGAGAAGCTTGTGGAAGGCTACCCAAAACATTTATTTTAAAGGCAATACTACCAAATACTAACAAAGTGTATTTAAACTTCTGTCCCACTGCTAATATGATGAAAGATATAATAGCTGAAATAAATATTTCTCTCTACTATTATTCTGATATTTCACATCCTTAAAATAAAGTAGTGATCCTAACTGACCTAAGACAGGGGATGTTTTCTTCAATTAAATGTCAGGAATTGCTGAGACTCAGAAAATGACTTTAAATGTATTTGGCTGAGGTGTATGTAAACTTCTGACTTCAACTGTAGGTATTCCAGTAATTACTCCTCTTACCCAAGATTTCCTATTCAGCAAAGTGTATGATACTATATGTCCAAGCATCGAATCCCAAGGCGGTCTTTTGTTATTTTCCTCTTTAAACATGATTAACAAATTTCCTCTTTTAAAGTCTGCATACTATCTATTTCTCCTCAAGATCTCTTCAAAGCTTTAGTCAGTTTGATAGAGTTTATCGTCATGCCAGGATCAGTAAATATCAACATTACCTTAAACCCTTCTTTATTTTTCTACCAGGATGATCTTCATTTCCACTGTCTATAGATGATCCTTGACTACAGGTATTCTTCCTTTTTTGATTAACTATTTTCCACAATTAATTCCCTCCATCAATCCCGCTATAAGATTTGCCCTCCACTTCTGGATCACTAACATTGCTACCGTCACTTCTGTCCATAATGACTGATGCTCCAGTCACAATACAATGTTGCCAACCGCCTCCAACCACACATCTACCTATCGCCTGTTTGTCCTGCTCTCTCTCTGTTTACAAACTGAGAACCAGTGGGTGGGGCCAAGGGTGTGATGATGTAAAGTAGGTGTTGATGTTGTTACTGTAGAGGCAGTCCTAAATTAATGAGCCCGCTAGTGAAATAGGGAAGATGCAGATGTAGAGAATGAGGTGTTTTTGCAGATTGGTTTCAATAAATGCATTTATTGCATTTGGGATTACATTTTTAGTTCTGAAATTTACAGTAAGTTTTTATAGTAAAATGATCTCTCAAAACATCAAGGACAATTTTATTCCCATTACATTAACCTTTTAAACAGTTTTCCTTTATCAGGGTAAGGTCATAAATGGTTTAGCAAAAAATGAAAGGCACATGTATATTTTTGACCATTAACGCGATTTTGTGTTACACATAAACACTTTACAGGCATTCTTACAGGCTTATCCAATGTGTGCAATTGTTGCGCACATGACTGTTTACACTTTGAAGTCAAAAGCAGAGAATAACCCGATGATTTCACATCTTATTTAAATGTGTGTGTGTGTTTTTTTTTTTTTGCTTTTTTGTAAATACAAAAGGTTATTTTGCATTAGAAATCCAATTTTGTGTAAAAATGTCTTAACATTTTGCACAAGGCCTACATGAGACAAGAAACAGATACTGTATTAAATGGAAGCTGTAAGCTCTTTTGTATACTGCTAATTTCGGCAAATGTACTAGGTCATCCAGGTATTTTATGTATAGCAAAATATTCTCCAGCAATTTTAAGAGTAGTAAGCTAGTATGTTAATCCGAATTTAGCCACATTCATTGGATTACTCTGGCACACTCTCCCTCTGATGCTCTCAATTCAGACAGCAAGGCTTTTTATGCCACTCCAAATCTACTGGGGCTAAATTGAAAACAGTGTCCCGATTAAGGACACTAAAAGTGTGTCCATCTGAGATATCAACTGCCAGGTTACTGGTTAATCCCCTCATTTAAATGATTTGCAGCCCCTATTAGTCTATTCATCATTTGTCATTGATATTACATTGAGTTGCATCTGCATTAGGCGTGCTCTGCTCAGGGACATTGGTGCTTTATATCTTATTAGATGGATGATTCAGAGGAGGAGGAGCCTGAGCTGACATCTAAAGAGCAGGAATGTATATTCAGAATACTTCACAGGAAGTTCTCTCATCTGAACAAGAACATGAGTCAGCACACAGCATTATTAAATAACGAATTCATGAGTTTCATTGTTTGAGCTTGAGGGTGAATGTTAAAGTTTGTATCTTCTTGCAGGAACTCAGGGATGTGCATCATGAACATAGCTGGCTCTTTGAGGATGTCTTGGAAGCACTACAAATGTTCTCTGACTCTGGTGAGGTTTCATGCTAATTTGATTGTATTCAGCTTTAAAGACATTAAGGTGACCTTCACACTGATGGCGTTTTTGCATTAGTCTGTGCTATTGTTCAATTGTTTTTCTATGTAAACAGGCGCTAGATGGACATCTTTGACAGTAGTGCTGCATCTTGTGCAGAAGTGCCATGTTTTTAGATGTCATGTCAAATTAAAAAGTATTTTAACTCCTAAACATGCATCTTGGGAGACCTGCGTTCTGTTCTATTTGTAGTCTAGCTATTTTAGTGCAAGAACACACCACTATGTAATTTATTTATCTTCCTAAACAATCAATAAGACAGTGATCTTGGACTTTATAGTGACACCTATTGATGTGGATGTAATATTATGCAAAAGCAAATTTAGCCATTGTAGAAATACCTCTTTCACAGAAATATACAATGCCAATATATTTTAATTGTTTAAACTTGGGTTGGAAGTAACTTTTTCTAAGCCACTGATCTGACTGGAATCTCATTGAGTATACATTATTTTAAACATATGTCAAAATAACAATTACATTTTTAGGTGTAAATCCTTCAATGCACCTTTAAATATTTTTACTGAAAGAGAATTTTGCATGTCATTTGAACAATAATGTAATCTCTTCAAAACATCTACACACTTTATATACGTTTAGTGTTTGAATCTGAGGACCATGAATCGCAAATTTCCTCTCCAGCTAAACACACCAGATGGGTTGCAAACACCCACGAACAAACTCAGTTTGTCCAGTGCCCCAGCACACCACAACCAAAACCACACAGACCTTCTTATAGGACCAAAACATCTCAGAGGAGCAGAATGCAGTCAGTAGTGAGCTCAGAAGATGTGTGCCTTGACTCAGATGCCTCTTGTCTGAATGTCTTTCTGGAATCTGACCAATCAGACAAGACTTTATTCAAACTCAAGTATAAGATCCTCAGCTTTTTCAGACTGTCTCTGTGGATGAGTTTACACTCATTACAGGAGACTCTTTGAAGAAAGCCCAGAAAATCAGTGAGCTGAGACCATATAAATCAATGAAAGTTCTGGTGAGAAAATAATGCATCTGCTAGAACATTTAGGTCATACTCAGAACATTTAGTTCATACTCAAACACTTTGTTCACAAGGCACAAATTCCAATTTGTTTTCAAATGAAATTTATTTGGATTAACTGTGACTCTACCCTCCCTAGCAACTGGGCCAATTTGGTTGCATAGGAGACCTGGATGGAGTCACTCAGCAAGCCTTGGGATTTGAACTAGTGAACTAGCTAACTCCAGGGGTATAGCAAGAATCTTTACCACTGAGCTACCCAGGCATTCACATTCTTTGTGCATATGACCACCTATTGGTTGAGGCTGGTCAAAGGAGGAGATTTATAGTAAAATAGGACTTAAATATCTGTTTCTCACTCACACCTATCATATCGCTTCTGAAGACATGGATTAAAACACTGGAGTATTATGCTTAGTTTTATGCTGCCTTTATGTGATTTTTGAAGTTCTGTCCACCTTGTATTGTATTATATGACACTATAGAGCTGAAATATTCTTTGTTTGTGTTTAGCAGAAGAAAGAAAGTCACACACATCTGGGATGGTATGAGGGTGAGTAAATTATGAGAGAATTTTCATTTTTGAGCAAGAACCATTTACATTTACATTTACATTTATGCATTTGGCAGACGCTTTTATCCAAAGCGACTTACAGAGCACTTATTACAGGGACAATCCCCCCGGAGCAACCTGGAGTTAAGTGCCTTGCTCAAGGGCACAATGGTGGTGGCTGTGGGGTTTGAACCAAAGATTTATATAATGTGTGAACCACACATTATAACAACCACAAGGAGGTTACCCCATGTGACTACCCTCCCTAGCAACCGGGTCAATTTGGTTGCTTAGGAGACCTGGCTGGAGTCACTCAGCACACCCTGAATTCGAATTAGAGACTCCAAGTGTGGTAGTCAGCATCAATACTCACTGAGCTACCCAGGCCCCCTGCAATATAATGCTTTAACTTTTTCCAAACAAAGTATTCCACAGTAGAAAGATAGAAATGCACTCATTCAAGTAACATTAAAAGATTGGCAAAGTCTAAGTGGAAAGTTGACTAATTGAAAGAACTATGCAACCATAGGTTGCATTTTCATTGCAATGTGCAAGAATTCTCTCTAACTGTCATCCTTCACAGACTGTGGCTATCCGCTATGCTACATCAATCGTGAAGCCGTATTCACGATTCCCATCAATGCCAACAATTCCACATGAACTCCACACACTCCCTTTTCTGACCAGCTTATATGCTGGTTTATGCTTTATTTACAGTAAATGTGTTATAGCACACAGAATGGAATAGAGCAGCATCAACATTCTGCTAAGCTTCTCCTTCGGTTTTCCACAGAAGATAAAAATACATTTGGGTTTGGAACAACATGGCAGTGTTTTTAGTTGAGCAATCTAACCCTTTAATATTTTAGTAGCTAACAAATCTGTCTCCTTTGGGATTTTGTGTTTGTGTAGCTTCCATTCGAAACCATACCAGCTGATTGGACTGAACTGGCTGGCTCTACTGTATCAGAATAAAACTGAGTGGAATCCTGGCAGATGAGATGGTTATCATATTTGTTTTGTCTAAAATAAAGATTGCCTTTCTTAAATGTTAAGTGCTATTCTGCATATGAATGTTAAAGGGTATAATGTACTTGGCAAGGGCCTAAAATTCTGTCACTTAGATGTTGTTTTCTTTTTTGTCATTGATAGGGTTTGGGAAAAACCATCCAGGCCATTTCATTCTTGGCCCACCTCTATCCGAAAGGGAACCATGGATCTTATCTCATCACCATTTCTGCTTGGTGATGAGATAAGATCCATGGTTCCCTTCCGGATAGAGGTGGGCCAAGAATGAAACAGCCAGTTCAGTCCAATCATCTATACTTGGTGAATACATTAACTAGCTCCTAGCAGTACCTAAAAATTGATACATTTTAAACAACAAATTTAATTTAAGATTAGTTTGATATGTGCGCTGTAGCATGGAGAACTTCCTGTAGACAAGTAGTTGTACACAGTTTTCTGCAATTTATATTAGTTGAAAGTATATATTTTAAACCTTTTTTTAATACAATGTATAGCATAAAGACATACTTTCATATTTGTTTTATAGACTTCAATTTGTGATTTTTTTTTAAGGTATATGATATGGAATAACATGTTTTTTTAATACAAGTAATTCCATTTTAATTACTAGTAATTATGTCACCTGATTATTCAAAGACATAATCATCAGATTACTCGATTAGAAAAATAGTCATTAGTTGCAGCCCTAACAGTAACTCAACAATAATTAAACATTTGTACAAATCTGAATATTAATAATCTTAATCTCCTGTTCCTTTAAAAGATAATTGGGTATGGGAACTGAAACTTTGGTGCCCCAGTTTAAAAGTATGGGTTGTATAAGTTTTGTAATATTGTAAAACACAGCATCTTTTGTGTATGACCTTTCATGAAAAAGAAAATGGGGTCATGACAAACGTTTTTCTATATATATTATTTTATGTTCCGTGAGGTCTACTGATAATGCTAGTAAAGTCATAATTTAGTAGTTCATGATCATTTTCCACCCTGTCTCTGGCCCCCTGTCTGAAACGCTGGCATAATCGCCTCCTTAAAACGTCAACATAAACGCCCACTTTTCTGATTGGCTAACATTGTGCAGCCCCTCAAATACACAGCCATATATATTTGAACTCAGTCGAAAGAGAATGAACAAGCTTCACAACATTATAAAAGTAAATTTCAGGGTTTACACATAACGCACATTCAACACATTGCATCCGAATGTAAACTGTTTACTCAAGCACAGGAGCACCATAAACTATAAATAAATCATGACATTTGAAACATTAATGAATGAAACTTTTTAATCATGGTTTTGAGATTGGGTCCAATAAGACGAGGGGAGTGTTTGGTAAACCTGTTTTTGAACTGTGCCCCACAGAGGGCCACTAGCCATGAAAAATACCATCGAAAAAAAAGCCTCTTTGTCTTGATAAATGATAAAATGCTGAGCGTTTAGAACTTGAAAAGGCCCAGGTAAAATGACCCTGTCCCATTCATTATTTATGGTAATAAAACATGGCTGTGCCTCATGTCCTGCGCCTTAAGATGTCCGCTCATTAAGATGCTCTGTTGTGGACAGTTACAACCTGGCTATTGGAAATAATAGTGACCGTAGCCTATTCTGCAAGCTCAAAATGAAGTATGCCATGTTTGATGAAGGCCACTTACTGAAGAACATGAACTCGCCACGCTACCGACACCTCTTGGCCATCAACATAAGATCACCACGACTACCATAATTTGCAAGTAAAGCTGTCGATGGTCATTAAGAATAAATGCCTTGAGCTCTATTACAACCACATGGTTGTTTTCATTTTGCGTATGCTTCCCAGATGGGGTTAACTGCATGTGTTTAACTGCCCCTGCCCCCCTCAGGCACTCAGGTTACTCTTTCTTGCTTGTTTCACCCTTTAGCTTAACTTCATCATGCCCAACATGTTCTCCAGCAGCACTTTACAGATCTCCAAGATGTTTTCAATGGTAGAACATGCTCAAAAAGCACAGAGAACCATCTTACATAGGGTTGAAACATCACTATTACTGTTGCTAATACTTAGGGTTAGGGATTTGTTGATACTTAGGGTTAGGAATTTGTTGTAGAACAAAACATCCAAGTATCTAATCATTGGTAAAGGGATACTTTTTATAATTTTGTTATAAATCCTTTGAGGGCTGTTTAGTTTAAATTAGCTACAGAGGTCTTTATAATCCAATATATAATCCTCTATGTCCATAATATGCAGTATTGACCAGATCCCTTTATCCCACCATTCTTCTATAAATAAGGTCTTTCTAATTGTTAATATATAACGCAGTTAATGAAGGGCAAGGAGGAGGCGAGAACCGGCTTGTCAACATAAATCATAATTTAATGAAAACTTAAACCAAAAGCATAAACAAACACACACATGACGGACATGCCCGTAATTCTCTCTCTCTCTCGAACCATCGTCACCGGCCGCCTTTATCCCTCGCGCGCCTCATCAGGCCGATTGGGGACCGGGCGTGCAATATTCCGACCCAGCCCTGCCCCCCTCCGCTCCACATATACATGTATTGCTCCAAATTGGCATATCATGTGGACTAAACATGTGTTTGAAAATAAAGTCATAATTCATCTTATTGATTAACTTGTTTTTTTTTTTTGCCAAAATAGCAAGTGAAAAACTTGGATAAAGAACTCTTGAATGGCTCTCCACTTTAGAGAGTAAAATTCTTCCAAATATTGTAATGTCTCTTTGGAGCCATTTATTCATAATTAATTTATATTTATTTAAATTACCATCAATATTTAGATTTTCTAAATGTTCTAAATTCTTAGAGATCAAGATGCCCAGATTATTCACCTCATCCTTAATTAGAATGTTGTATAATGAGATTAAAGGATGATTATGAATAGACATTAGTTCACATTTGGATGCATTGGGTTTTAACCCAGAAGCTTTTGTGGAAAAACTATTAAATTAATTGCTATGGGGATTTGCAATTTGTCTCTTAAAAAGAGAGATGTTTCATCAGCAAGCTAATAATAAAGTGATTTCCTGCCATGTTAATCCCTGCTACTCTACCCATTTTTAATAAGATGGCTAATAATTCTGCTACCATAATAAACAGCAAGCGTGAGCTGCCACAGCCTTGCCAGATTCCTCTTTTGATTTGAAATCTTGGACTCGTCCCTTGCATAAGTGCCACTTATATCTTTATAAAGCCTTTTAATTATATTTATACATTTTATTCCAAAACCAAAATGATGAAGTGCTTGAAAAATGTCAAATCTGAAATCATCCTCTTCAGTTAAATGACCTAATATATCAAGAACTAATCAAATATTATTACGAATTGATCTTCCCTTTAAGAAACCTGATTATGTCTCACTTATTATTTGTGGTAAACCTTCTTTTAATCTTGAAGCTAGAGCTACTGTAATTAATTTATAATAACTATGTTAAGTAATGTTATGGGACACAGATTGTCTAACACCCTCTTATCTTTATTTGGTTTCGGAATCAAAATAATAAGGCCTTTATGAATATCTGTATAGCTTCTTTCAGCTCCTCCCCAAAAAAATGTGCGGTCAGCCTCTCAGGTCCCGGTGATTTATGACTTTTTCTTTTTTTAAAAGCTAGCTCTAACACTTGTACTGTAATATCCGCTTCACATTGATTTTTAAAAGTACTGTAAATTGTTGGGATATCCTTCTTCACTTCCTCGAAAAAAGCACAAGAATCTTCAGCTGCTTGCGAAAAATAGTATAAATTAGAATAGAAATGAAACACCTCTTCAGTAATTATTCTTTGATCAGAGGTTTCTTCCTGATTTGCTACCAATCGTATTTTTTCTTGTCTCCTTTTTTCCAGTTTGATGAAATATGAACTGTCCTTTTCTCCCTCTTCCATCCATTTAGCTCTGGATCTTAAATATGCACCTTTTGTTTTCCTAATATATAAACTTCATCTAGCTCAGATTGTAAATAAATTAGTTTTTCCTTGTCTGTGTCGGTTAAGAACGGTTTGCAACAACGATTTATATTTTGAATGAATTTAAATTATTTTTCCCTTTTCTTTTTATTCAGATTTTTGCTAAATGTAATTGAGTATTCTCTAATTTTGTATTTCATATATACCCTGCCACTGGACATATCTTTATTTCTAATATCAGTAATCATTCGTTTAATATAGGAACTATAATCCTTTTGATTTATCAGCTCAGCGTTAAACTTCCAATAGCCTTTTGTTATTGAAAGTTTTTCCCTTGGACTAAATCAAGATTAATAACACAATGATCTGTTAAAGGAGTGTTAGAAATGATACAATTGGTAACCAAATTGGAGATCTCACTTGTACCTAACCAATAATCGATTCTTGATCTTGTGTTTCCAATTGGTTTAATCCACAAAAATGGGATTTAGTTTTCTCCAAATATCTACCAGTAAATTTGAGAGACAGAAATCTTGCAAAATAAAATTCACTTGTGAATTACTACATTTGTAGTAACATATCTAAATATTCATCAGGCATTATAGAGAAATTCCATCCTACCAAAACATTATTGGTGGGAAAGTTAGTTTTAAAGTCTTTGATAACCTCATTTATTGTCAATAATACATTTTTATTCTGAAACAGTTATTAAAACCGTAAACATTTACCAAAATGATAAAAATTCTGTCTAAGTGAAGAACGTCTCGGGTTACTTTGCTGTAACCCATGTTCCCTGAAAAAGTGGAACGAGATGCTGTGCTTGATTCAGCGCTTTGAGAATGTCTTTAGGAGTAACCAGCTGTGAATATGTTTGCAACACGTCAATGAAATTGACTAGAATTTATAGCCTGTTGGTGACCTCATTAGAATGCGCCAGTTCCAGGGCTATAAATAGATGCGCCACAGGTGCATCGTCAGGTATTTGTCTTAAGGGCAGTCCTGGCACATCCTCAGTGCGGCAATGATGCACAGCATCTCGTTCCACTTTTTCAGGGAACAAGGGTTACAGCAAAGTAACCCGAGACGTTCCCTCATCAAAAGCTGCACTTAATGCTGTGCTTGATTCAGTGCTTTGGGAACGAGAATACCTACGCCGCCACACTGTGGGTGTCTGGACCCCTTACGGTTGTGCTGTGTGTGCTCACAAGAGTGCGAGAGGTCTGAGACATGAGCATGTGGTGTTGACTCAAGGACATAAGAGCCTGGAGTGACATGAACATCCAAAATATAAAATTATGAATGTGTGCGGAGAGGACCAGCCTGCTACATTACAAACATGCTGTAGAGGGACACCCCCAGCCAAAGCTTTAGAAGAAGAAGGAATTTCACAAAGGCTTCCTCATTTTGTTTTACCTCCTGATACCTGGTAATGACTGTAATTATAGATTCGCCGAACAGGCCAGAAGGTGAAATTGGGGCAACAAGAAGGAACACTCTGTCCTTATCCTTAATACCCAAAAGATTTAGCCACAAATGCCTCTCCGTGCTGACCAAAGCAGCCATTGAACGGCCGATGGCGTGTGCCATCTTCTTCGACGCACAGAGAGATAAATCTGTGGCTCGATGTGCTCTGAAAACGCTTCCTCGTCGATAGTACTCCCCACACTCAGGTCCTTCAATTGATCAGCCTGGTATGCTTGTAACACTGCCATGGTGTGTAGAGTGGCACCAGCCTGACCTGCAGTTTAATATGCCTTCCCCACAAGCGTTGAGGTGGTCCTACACGGCTTTGTGGGGAGAGTTGGTCCTTTTAATGATGATGCCTTACCAGGCAAGAGATAGCCCGTGAATGTCTCTTCTACCCATGGCATCGTCGTATACCCCCGAGCCTTAGCACCCACGATTGTCGAATATGTCAACGTTGAGGGCACAAAGACACGGGAAGTATAATGTGTCTTCCATGAATGAGTAAACTCGTCATGGAGGTCATCAAAGAAGGGGAGAGACTGAGTTTGATTTCCCTCTTCCTGGCCACCAGACAGAAATCTATCCTCTATTTTTTATTGTTTGGGGGTCTCTTGTTCATGCAGCCATTCTAACTGTAGTAATACTAACAAGTATTATTGTGCAAGGAATGCTCAGAGGAATGCAACTGAGAATCCGCGGTCCCAAGAGATTCATTTTCCCTCTCATGAACTGAAGAGGCGCCGGGGCGCGCTTCAAGATCATGCGAGGGACCGGCTGGATCTGGAGAGAGAGCGAGTGATAGGGACAGACACGTCTCTCGCTCCACAGCCAGCTCAATACGTGAGCCACATGATGAAATGGTGGGGGCTGGCTCTTGGAAATAAGCAAGGCAAGCATGCAGCATTTTAACTGTGAAAAGCTCACAATGCTCACACCCACCTTGCTTCAATGCAAGAGCAGCGTGCTCTTCCCCCAAACAAACAAAACAAAACTGGTGTGTGTCTGATTCAGCCAAAGCACGTACACAGGGAAGCACACACCGTTTGTTTTGATTTTTGCTCATTTTCTTTGTTTTTCACACTTAAGTTTTAGAAGAAAGAAGAAAAGAGGAGGAAAAGATTTCTGCACACTGCCTAACGAATCTAACTCCTATCAGAGGAAAATATAGAATTTGAAAGGCTTGAGAAGAACAACACATCACAGAGTGGTCTGAAGACAAAAGACCTGATGATGCACCTGTGGCGCATCTATTTATAGCCCTGGATCTGGCGCATTCTGATGATGTTACCAACAGAGGCTATAAATTCTAGTCAATTTCATTGGCGTGTTGCACACATATTCACAGCTGGTCACTCCGAAAGATGTCCCCAAAACGCTGAATCAAGTGCAGCTTTGTTTAAGGGAACCATAGCAATCCTATACCCATCTTTATCCACTCTATGTGTTATCTTTTTACCAGGACATTTGTTTAAACAGATAGCAACTCCAGTGGATATATTTGATCCATGACTAAGCAGCATGACATCTCCCCATTGTCTTTGCCAAAAAATGCTATCAGAAAACTCAGAATGAGTTTCTTATAAAAACAAAATCAGTGATTTTTGCAAAACAGAAAAAGTGCCTTCCTTTTAATAACATCTTTTAGACCCCTACAATTTAACTGCAAAAAAGAAACATTTGAATTCAATGAGAACATAAAACCTATTAAACAATTAAAACAGAAGATATAACTAGTGCAACAAAATTCTCTGTTATCTACAACTCAGCAGGTAGTGCAGTTTCAGTGTACCATAACATCAGTCCTCCATCTCACTTGATCGCACATGGAACTTGTTAATGTTGGCTCATGTAATACTGAAAAATCTGATGCCATCTATGTCACCATACAGCCCACGTAAGCCTGTTGTTTCCCCCTCCTTTCTCGCCTACTCGATTTTTGGCATAATCCACTTCTTCGTCAGCGTGTCCTCCCTTGTCAAATCTTCCGCAAATCTGATGCCGCCCTCTTTATACACCCCTGACGTCTTGGTACTTTTCCACACCTCATCCCAAACAGCTCTGTGAGCAAAGAGTACGATCACTTCCCTGTGACAACCAGAAACCCATCTTCCCACTCTGTGCAAGATATCCATGGTCTCACCCATGACGGCAGCATAATCCGGGGTTATTTTAGTGAGAAGTTGAATGACTTCTTCTCTTATCCATTCGTCCGGCTTTTCTTTCCACCCTTTTATACAAAGACACCATCTTCTTTTGTATCTTTCTGTCATGTTCATTGGTGTCTTTTGTCTTCGTGCTCTTATTTTGAAGTTCAGTTTAGTCCTTGTTTCCTGGTTCCTGTTTCCTGTTTGATGTTAACCCGGTGTATCTTTCCCTCCCGAGTTCCCTGTTCGTGTCTACCTTGGTCAGCTTACTCAGTTTATGTTTCATTTCCCCATCGTGGGTTGTTACTTTGTGTTTTTCCTGTGTTGTTCACTTAATAAAGTTCAACTGCGTTTGGATCCGCATCTCCTCGTCTGCTTCCTTACTCAAGCATAACAGAACGATCGACCAACTATGGATCCAGCAGTTATACGGGCCAACTGCCGGTTGCTCAACCTCAAACAAGAGGGCCGCCCTGTTGAAGACCACATCAGCGACTTCCTCGCGCTGGCGAAATTCACAGACTTCCCGGACTCAGCCCTGGTGGTCTTCTTCAGGGACACTTTACACGGTTCGCTCAGGGAGCGTTTGCCTCCGGCAACGCTTGGTTGGACTCTCCACGACTTCCTGGAGGCGACCTTACTGGTCTGCGGCTCACCCTACACCGTGGTCTTCGCCGAGGAGGATTCCACCTCTCCTCCCACTGTGGTGACTCCCCAGTCGTCCTTGGCGCTTCCTGTCGCGCCAGCCCCACCTGTCAGCGAGATCGTCCCCACGCCAGTCGCCTTCCATGAGCCAGCGCGGCCCACTGCGTCTGCCCGGAGGAGGGAGAGAAGACGGGCTTCCGCCTCCCGGCCCGCGCCAGCCCCGGTCTGCGAGCCAGAGCCCACGCATGTCACGGTGAGCGAGCTAAAGCCCACGCATGTCACTGTGAGCCGAGCCTGAGCCCTCGACCGTCCCGAGCCAGTGCCTGTAGCCTCAGACGTCAGTGAGCCAGTGCCGTTAGCCTCAAACGTCAATGAGCCAGTGCCGTTAGCCTCAAACGTCAATGAGCCAGCGCCTGTAGCCTCGACCGTCCCTGAGCCAGCGCCTGTAGCCTCGACCGTCCCTGAGCCAGCGCCTGTAGCCTCGACCGTCCCTGAGCCAGCGCCTGTAGCCTCGACCGTCCCTGAGCCAGCACCTGAAGCCGTGACCGTCCAAGAGCCAGTGCCAGTAGCCGTGACCGTCCAAGAGCCAGTGCCAGTAGCCGTGACCGTCCAAGAGCCAGCGCCAGTGGCCGTGACCGTCCAAGAGCCAGCGCCAGTGGCCATGACCGTCCAAGAGCCAGTGCCAGTAGCCAGGTCCGTCCAAGAGCCAGCGCCAGTGGTCGTGCCCATCCTAGAGCCAGCACCTCTCGAGCCTTCCAGGGCTCCTCCTCCCGAGTCTTCCAGGGCTCCGCCTCCCAAGTCTCTCGAGCCTTCTAGGGCTCCTCCTCCCGAGCTTTACAGAGCTCCGCCTTCCGAGTTTCCCGAGCTTTCCAGAGCTCCGCCTTCCGAGTTTCCCGAGCTTTCCAGAGCTCCGCCTTCCGAGTTTCCCGAGCTTTCCAGAGCTCCGCCTTCCGAGTTTCCCGAGCTTTCCAGAGCTCCGCCCTCCGAGCTTCCCAGAGCTCCGCCTCTCAAGCCTCTCGAGCCTTCCAGGGCTCCGCCTCTCAAGCCTCTCGAGCCTACCAGGGCTTCGCCCCTCAAGCCCCTCGAGCCTTCCAGGGCTCCGCCTCTCAAGCCTCTCGAGTCTTCCAGGGCTCCGTCTCTCAAGCCTCCCGAGCTTTCCAGAGCTCCGCCCTCCGAGCTTCCCAGAGCTCCGCCTCTCAAGCCTTCCAGGGCTCCGCCCCTCAAGCCTCTCGAGCCTGCCAGGGCTCCGCCCCTCAAGCCTCTCGAGCCTCCCAGGGCTCCGCCTCTCGAACCTCTCGAGCCTTCCAGGGCTCCGCCTCCTGAACCTCTCGAGCCTTCCAGGGCTGCGCCTCTCGAGCCTTCCAGGGCTCCGCCCCCCGAGCCTCCTACGGCTCCGCCCCCAGAGCCTCTTGAGCCTCCTACAGCTCCGCCCCCAGAGCCTCTCGAGCCTCCTGCAGCTCCGCCCACGGGGCCTCCTGCGGCTCCACCCCCAGAGCCTCCTACGGCTCCGCCTCCAGAGCCTCCTATTGCTCCGCCTCTCGATCCACTCAAGCCTTTGACGGCTCCGCCCCCAGAGCCTCTTGAGCCTCCTACAGCTCCGCCTCTCGAGCCACTCAAGCCTTCGACGGCTCCGCCCTCAGAGCCTCCCGAGCCTCCTATGGCTCCGCCTCCCGAGACTCCTCCGGCTTCGCCTCTCGAGCCACTCAAGCCTTCGACGGCACCGTCTCCCGAGCCTCCTACGGCTCCGCCGCTCGAGCCACTCAAGCCTTCGACGGCTCCGCCCTCAGAGCCTCCTATGGCTCCGCCTCCCGAGCCTCCTCCGGCACCGCCTCTCAAGCCACTCAAGCCTTCGACGGCTCCACCCTCAGAGCCTCCTACGTCTCTGCCCCCAGAGACTCCAGAGTCTTCCTGGTCTCCGCTCCTAGAGCCTCCCACGGCGCCGCCTACCCCGGCTCCGCCTCCTGAGCCTCCTTCGGTTCCACCTCCTGAGCCTCCCTCAGCTCCGCCTTCTGGGGCTTCTGAGCCATCACCTCCCTCGGCTCCGCCTCAGAGGTCCTCCTTGGCTCCGCCTCACGCGGCTCCGCCGGCCCCCCCTGTGGCCACTCCATCTCCTAGGCCACCAAAACCGGCCTCTGTCCTGTGGTCATCGCCCAGGTCCCCTGAACCGGCCCTTGGCCCACGACCACCGCCCAGGCCACCCAAGCCGGCCTCTATCCTGTGGCCTCCTCCCAGGCCTCCTGACCCGGTCCCTGTCTTGTGGCCTCCTCCCAGGACTTCTGACCCTGTTCCCGTCCTGTGGCCTCTTCCCAGGCCCCCTGACCCAGTCCCTGTCCTGTGGCTTCTCCCCAGACCTCCAGACCCAGCCCCAGTCCCGTGGCCTCTTCCCAGGCCCCCTGATCCAGTCCCCGTCCTGAGTCCTCCCTAATGGCCTCCTGACCCAGTCCCCGTCCAGTGGCCTCCTCCCAGGTTCCCTAAATCTGTCCCTGCCCGGTCGATACCTCCCTGGCCCCCTAACCCTCATCTCCACTTGTGCCCCCGTGGACTGTCTCACCTTCATTCGTGCCCTCGTGGACTGTCTCATTTCCCCCCCGGACTTCCTATCTGCCCCTGGCACCTCCCGGACCTGCCTGTCTTGCCCTCTGTGCCCCCCGGACTTCCTGCCTGCCCAGTGTGCCCCCCTGGTCTGCCTGTCTGCCCATGTGCCCACTTGTACTGTCTGTTTGCCCCTGGTGCCCTCATGTTGTTCTTCCTGTTTTTTTTGTTTTGGATCGCCTGGAATCCGATCCTTTGAGGGGGGGTTCTGTCATGTTCATTGGTGTCTTTTGTCTTCGTGCTCTTATTTTGAAGTTCAGTTTAGTCCTTGTTTCCTGGTTCCTGTTTCCTTTTTGATGTTAACCCGGTGTATCTTTCCCTCCCGAGTTCCCTGTTTGTGTCTACCTTGGTCAGCTTACTCAGTTTATGTTTCATTTCCCCATCGTGGGTTGTTACGTTGTGTTTTTCCTGTGTTGTTCACTTAATAAAGTTCAACTGCGTTTGGATCCGCATCTCCTCGTCTGCTTCCTTACTCAAGCATAACACTTTCCTAGTCCAATATGCGACTTTTCAACTCACTGTTTTCTTTAATGAGAGTTTCCATTTCTTTATCAAACACTTTGATCATTTCTTTGCATTCTTTTATTTCTTCCGAATTTATTTGGACAGCTTTGGCTATGCTTGCGATCATGGCAATAACTCCTTGTGTCGCTCGTTGGCTTTGGCACCAAGTGCTTTGATCGCTTCGAGAATTGTCGAGATGGATAACTCAGATTTACTCTCTGGCTCAGAAGTTTTTTTTGGTGCTTTTTTTTCACTTTGTGATTTTCACGGCGTAGGTGGATTAGACTCAGTACCGCAATCTCTTTTGTTTGAGGTCAGAGGCCCCATGGCATATCAGTGCTCCTACACATTTCTTCTTTTTAAATTTTTGTCATTTTGATTCATTTCACTAATCTCAATTTGTATTTATTTTAAGGATCCTTCAATGCCAGATATGCTTGCATGATCTTGTATTAGGTAGAGATGGAGATTAAACGGTCAGAATTAACTCGGAACACATGAAGAGCACAAAAAAAAAGTTGACTGCTCAGTCCGCCATCTTGCCCCAAACCCCGAACAGCTAGATATGTACCAATTACACTCTGTTATTGTAATTTATGATGACACTGATACTACTGCAAAGATGCAAGTGTATAAAAGTGTTAATGTGCAGAATAAAGACAAAAGAATAATGAGCGGCTTACTTTGGGCAGATATGTAAATGACTTTCACTGCAGATGGGACATGAGTGAATGTGCACTTAAGAGTATTTGAGTAGATTTGATTCCTTTTGTAGACTAATTAAACCTTCAAAAAATCACATTACATGGTCTTGGTAAATTTCTCTACATGAACGATCAGTAAATTTGCACCAGCTCGCTAATAATGCTGGTGTGTTCTTGTTGACTGATTTTGACTGACTGAACAACATAAATAGAACAAGCTGTCTGTGTCAAGGTAGGTGGAGCTCCAGGTCACACCTACCGACGACGTGGACCAATGGCAGTAAGAAGGGGTTAATTAAAGGAATGTTCTGTGTTCAATACAAAATAAGCTCAATCAACGGCATTTGTGTCATAATGTTGATGACCACAAAAATGTATTTTGAGTTCCTCGTTCCTCCTTTTCATTAAAAAAATAAAAATGTAGGTTTCAGTGAGGCACATACAATGGAAGGAAATAAGGGCCAATTTTTTAACATTTAAAATACTAACAATTCAAAAGTATAATCAAAAGACATAAAGGATATGTGTGTAATAAATGTTAGTGTGATAAAATCACTTATAAACCGTTTCTGTGTAAAGTTTTAGCCAATTTTACAACTTCTTTGCCATGACGATGTCAACAAACCCTAAAATTTTAGTGTGATAAAATCACTTATAAACCGTTTCTGTGTAAAGTTATAGCCAATTTACAACTTCTTTGCCATGACGATGTCAACAAACCCTAAAATTTTAGTGTGATAAAATCACTTATAAACCGTTTCTGTGTAAAGTTATAGCCAACTTACAACTTATTTGCCATGACGATGTCAACAAACCCTAAAATGACTATAAAAATGACAATTTACTTTACAGCTCAAAGTTTTAACAGAAGAACTAATGCAAATGCTTTTATAAAAAAAAATTTAAGAAAAGGAGGAACGAGTCAACATCATGCCACAAATGCTGTCGATTTAACTTAACTTGTATTGAACCCGGAATATTTCTTTAATCATTCAAATAGAAGTTTTTCTAAAGGTTTGCCTAGACGAGCTGTTACGAACCACCGAAACGAATGTAAAAACAGACAGATTTTGTTCTAAATGACATCACATCCGTTCGTTCTTTAATTTCGTATGAAGTATATTTGGGCATTGTGGTGGTGACTTTTGCACAGGCAATCACCGCTCATATTTTCTTCAGAAAGCCACCATCTAGCAGAGCCCTAGCAACCACCCAGAACACCCTAACAATTGCATAGTAACACACATACAACCAATCAAAACACATCAGCAACTGCATTGAGACGCTATCATTGTCAACTTTGGAACCACATTGCAATGGTTCTAGTTACTGAAACTTCTTTGTTATGTTCCCACCAGAAATTCTCTGAGCAGCAGAGCAGCTTTGAGAGGACAGGATAGTCCACGGCAAACTCATCATGAAACCCTTCATCCTCAGACATGTGAAGAGTGTGGTGAGGCATACTGTAGCTCTCCAACTGCTTGCATAGTTCATAAGAAACATACATAATGCATTCACTTTCTAAAAGCATGCAAACGTGAAAATGTATTGGACAACATAAAAAATGCATTATTCAGCCTCTCGAGCAGATGCGGCACTTTGACCCTGTGTGGCCTTTGGGCACTCGAGTGGCTCACTGACAGATAATGATGTGCACGGCAGGTCCTGATGCAACTGCCTGCCATGTCCGTATTTGCACCATGTCCGAAAGGCAGCTGAAACTCTACAGTGCTCTCTTCAACAAACTCAAAAGGTTCAATAATGGAGAAGGTATGTATTTGAGAGAAACTGCATTCTGCGTTATAAAAGGTACTGGCTTCAGAATATTCTAACCATTCTAAATCAACCATGTCTTTTCTGTGATTGGTTGTGTGCAGAATGAGCAGAAAAGGCTAATACCGTCTCTGTCAGCAGTATTGTGCACTACAGGAATACCAGCTTGACACAGACGTACTGCTGGACTTAGAGAAGCTCAGCCTCCTCTCACAGCTGCTCAGCTCCCTGAAGGAGAAGGTGAAAGAACACAGATTCAGACCGAATTACATTTTCAAAAGCCTCTCTGTGTATAATGAAAGTTATTTAACAGTGCTGAGAACTTTTGCACTGTGATCATTATAACATACTTTCATACTGAATACTGTCGGCTATATAAGTATCTTTTATGCTTGTTTTGTTTTACTTTATACAATACAGTACATCATAGACCAGTGGAGATCCCCAAGTGAGCCCCAAGATGACTTAAAATCTAACTTAATTAAAATGCATTACATCTTATAAACTGACAGTTCCTAAAACTTCTGTAATCAGTAAATAAATTGTGATTGATCATTTTAATCTAGAATATTATAAAAGTTTCTGGGGGAGAGGGCTATGAATATTATATTGAATATATTATCATTGGACCATGGGGGGCCTTGGAGTCAAAAAGTTTGCCGTAGACAACAACAAATGCTAAAAACAGTGCTTTTCAACTGGTTTTGCTTCGGGACCCAACATGGTAAAAGATGTAACCTGGATTTAATGTAGTCTGGGTTGCTTTTTTATGTTGTTTAGTTTTTCATGGGTTTCATATAAAAGTGCATGGATATAGTTAGTTTTCTCTCCCCCTTTTAAAAGTTTTTGAGCTTATATATATGAGCCTGTTATATTTATTCACCAGTTTAATTCCTAATATTAAACATAATTAAAACAGAACATGCAGTATATTACACAAGATGCAAACTTTGTTTTTAATATGTCCATAAGTCATAGAGGACCAGACTTCATGTACTTATATTTACAGTGCAATGCCATATTGTGGTTATGTCTGTCACGATTCCCTTGTTGTCTGCCCTGTGTTTCACTAGTCTTTGTCAAAAACTCCAATTCCCATGATTCCCGGCCCTCATCACTCTGTCATTTTTCGCACCTGATTGTCGTTTGTGATCATCCTGTGTCTGTGTTTAAACCCTGTTTGTTTCTCCATTCTTTTGTCGATAGTTGAATGTTCCCACTGTTTTGATGTTTTTGGAAGGTCCCGATGTCTACTCTGTCTCCTGTCTCAGCCGTGTGCATCCTGCCATGTTTTTCCAGTCGGTGTTCCTTCTATGTCTTCATGTTGTAGTTCCCGTTTTCCCATCGTGGTTGTTTACTTTGTTCCTGTTTGTTTATTTTCACGTTGTTTAATAAAGAACCCGCACCTAGATCCCCACTCCTCGTCTGCCTTTGTCTGCTTATCATAACAGAACGAACGACCACTATGGATCTAGCGGTTCTTCAAGCAAACTGTCGTTTGCTGAATTTGCGGCAAGAAAGCCGTCCGGTGGAGGACCATGTTCATGATTTTCTTGAACTAGCGAGTGCCACGGACTTCCCAGACTCCTCCCTGGTGGTTTTCTTCCGGGACAACCTGACCAGTTCGCTCAAGGAGCGCGGCTGGACGCTCCGCGATTTCGTGGAGGAGACTCTGCTGGCATGTGGCTCGCCGTTCACTGTGGGTGTTGTCGAGGAGGACCCTGCCTCTCCTCCCACAGTGGTGACCCTCCAGTCGTCCATGGCTCGTCCTTTCACGCCTGCCCCACCTGCCAGCAAGCCAACCCCCATGCCTGCCTTGGTCAACGAGCCAACGCTGCCAACTTCGTCCGCCCGGAGGAGGAGGAGAAGAAACGCTTCCGCTCCCCAGCTCACGCCTGCCACGGTCTGCGAGCCTGAGCCCACACCAGCCACGGTCAGCGAGCCTGAGCCCACGCCAGCCACGGTCAGCGAGCCTGAGCCCACGCCAGCCACGGTCAGCGAGCCTGAGCCCACGCCAGCCACGGTCAGTGATCCAGCGTTGCCAGTCTCGTCCGCCCGGAGGACGAGGAGAAAAGGAAAGGCCTCTACTCTCCAGCCTCCACCTACCACGGCCAACCAGCCAATGCCTGCAGCCCCGAACGTTAGTGAGCCAGTGCCTGAAGCCTAGAACATCAGTGAGTCAGTGCCTGTAGCCTCGAACGTCAGTGAGCCAGCGCCTGTAGCCTCGAACGTCAGTGAGCCAGCACCTGTAGCCTCGACCGTCCCTGAGCCAGCGCCTGTAGCCTCGACCGTCCCCTGAGACAGCGCCTGTAGCCTCGACCGTCCCTGAGCCAGCGCCTGTAGCCTCGACCGTCCCTGAGTCAGCGCCTGTAGCCTCGACCGTCCCTGAGCCAGCGCCTGTAGCCTCGACCGTCCCAGAGCCAGCGCCTGTAGCCTCGACCGTCCCAGAGCCAGCGCCTGTAGCCTCGACCGTCCCAGAGCCAGCGCCTGTAGCCATGACCGTCCCAGAGCCAGCGCCTGTAGCCATGACCGTCCAAGAGCCAGCACATCTCGAGCCTCCCAGGGCTCCGTCTCTCGAGCCACCCAAGCCTCCCAGGGCTCCGTCTCTCGAGCCTCCCAGGGCTCCGCCTCTTGAGCCACCCGAGCCTCCCAGGGCTCCGTCTCTCGAGCCTCCAAGGGCTCCGTCTCTTGAGCCTCCCAGGGCTCCACCTCTCGAGCCACCTGAGCCTCCCAGGGCTCCGCCTCTCGAGCCCTCCACGGCTCTGCCTCCCTCGGCTCCGCCCCTCGAGCCTCCCATGGCTTCAATTCCTGAGCCTTCCATGGCTCTGCCTCCCAGGGCTTCGCCTCCTACGGCTCCGCCTCCCGAGCCTTCCAGGGCTCCGCCTCCCGAGCCTTCCAGGGCTCCGCCTCCCGAGCCTCCTACGGCTCCGCCTCCAGAGCCTTCCAGGGCTCCGCCTCTAGAGCCTCCTACGGCGCCACCTCCCTCAGCTCCACCTCCAGAGCCTTCCAGGACTCTGCCTCTAGACCCTCCTACGGCGCCACCTCCCTCGGCTCCACATTCAGAGCCTTCCAGGCCTCCGCTTCTAGAGCCTCCTACGGCACCACCTCCCTCGGCTCCGCCTCCCGAGCCTTCCGCGGCTTCGCCTTCCATGGCTCCGCCACCCAAGCCTTCCTGGGCTCCGCCTCCTGAGCCTCCCTCCGCTCCGCCTCCTGAGCCTCCAGAGCCTCTCTTGGCTCCGCCTCCTGAGCCACCCTCGGCTCCACCTCCTGAACCACCCTCGGCTCTGCCTCCAGAGCCTTCCATGGTTCCGCCTCCCACGGCTCCGTCTCCCGAGTCGCCCTCGGCTCCGCCTCCTGAGCCTCCCATAGCTCCGTCTCCCGAGTCGCCTTCGGCTCCGCCTCCTGAGCCTCCCACGACTCCGACTCCAGAGCCTTCTACGGTTCCACCTCCTGAGCCACCCATGGCTCTGCCACCTGGGTCTTCCACGGCTCCGCCCTCCATGACTCCGCTACCATAAACTTCCATGGCTCCGCCCACCTCAGCTCCGCCCTCGGAGTTCCCCATGGCTGTCCTGTGGCCGCCACCCATGGCTCTGCCACCTGGGACTTCCACGGCTCCGCCCTCCATGACTCCGCTACCAGAAACTTCCATGGCTCCGCCCACCTCAGCTCCACCCTCGGAGATCCCCATGGCTGTCCTGTGGCCGCCTCCCAGGCCTCCTGAACCTGTCATTGCCCTGTGGCCAGCTCCCAGGCCACCTGACCCAGTCCCCGTCTTGTGCTCCTCGTGGACTGCCTGTCTGCTCCCTGTGACCCTTGGACTGTCTTCTTGCCCTCTGTGCCCCCTTGGACTTCCTGTCTGCCCCCTGTGGCCCCTTGGACTGCCTTCTTGCCCTCTGTGCCCTCTTGGACTGTCTGTCTGCCCCTTGTGCCCCCTTGGACTGTCTGTCTGCCCCTTGTGCCCCCTTTGGTCTGCCTGCCCCCTCTCACTCCTTGGATGATTTTTATTTTTGGGTATTCTTTTTTCTTTTTTTCTTAGGAGTGTCTGGAAGCTGCTCCTTTGAGGGGGGGTTATGTCACGATTCCCTTGTTGTCTGCCCTGTGTTTCACTAGTCTTTGTCAAAAATTCAAATTCCCATGATTCCCGGCCCTCATCACTCTGTCATTGTTCGCACCTGATTGTCGTTTGTGATCATCCTGTGTCTGTGTATTTAAACCCTGTTTGTTTCTCCATTCTTTTGTCGATCGTTGAATGTTCCCACTGTTTTGATGTTTTTGGAAGGTCCCGATGTCTACTCTGTCTCCTGTCTCAGCTGTGTGCATCCTGCCGTGTTTTTTCCAGTCCGTGTTCCTTCTATGTCTTCATGTTGTAGTTCCCGTTTTCCCATCGTGGTTGTTTACTTTGTTCCTATCTGTTTATTTTCACTTTGTTTAATAAAGAACCGCACCTAGATCCCCACTCCTCCTCTGCCTTTGTCTGCTTATCATAACAATGTCAATGTAGTTAGTCTTTCTAAAAAACAAAACAAATGTATTGTAGTGTTTTGTTATGAAAATAATAGTTGCCCAAACACATTTAAAAACTTTAGCTACAACCACCACAGTTGTTGGAAAAATGAGGTCCAAAATATTCCACCTAATATTTATTAACTATAAAATGTTTGTCAAAATACCATAGTTACTGCTACTATTGTGAAACCATAATTAATTTGAGTAAGGGTGTTGATGTGTAATTTAAAAAACCTTTATGTTTGTTGCAGCATGTACAGTATTGTCTCTTTTCTTCGTCAGTGCTGTTTGTAATGTCAGGGCTGTCTAAGAGTTTGAGAGTTCCTCCATTACGCTTTAAACTAGTAAATTCTCACAAGAATTCAAATGGGTTGCATCAGTGTTGTGGTCAGTGCTGCAGCCCAAAATTTAGCTTGGGCCGCAGAATATTTAAATGCAGGAACGACTCTGGCATTGTCCTTTTCCCTGCTATCCTGCTGTTTTGGATCGCAACCCACCAGTTGAGAAATGCTGTTTTAAAGGAATAGTTTGTTTTCTACAACAAATTCTGTCATTATTTACTCCACACCCATATGACATGGGATCTTTCTTTATTTCAAGTCTTCCTGACTGTCTTTCTTCAGAAGAACACAAATAAAGATTTTTAGAAGAAGATAGAGCTCTGTCAGGTTCTTATAATGGAAGTACATGGATGCCAGCACTTTGACTGTGCTGGCACAATCATTCAGACAGTCATTGATTGACTGGTGTCAAGTGGACTACTTTGATAACTCTGGAGTCATGTGGATTCCATTAATGTCCTCTGAAGTAAATTGATTTTGATTGAGTTTGTGTAAAAAATAAATAGATTTTTATTACTTTATTGCTCCCTATATATGACTTTTGGACCATCAAAGTGCTGGCACCCATGTACATCATTATAAGGATCTGACAGAGCTCTATCTTTTTCTAAAAATCTTAATTTGTGTTCTGCTGAAGAAAGACAGTCTCACACATACACATCTGGAATGGCATCAGGGTAAGTGAATAATGAGGGTGAACTATTCTTTTAAGGAGTTCAAATAGTTGAAAATAACCATTAGGATAGACCTCACCCTCTCAAATCATCTATGTCTCTCTAGCATCGGCCCAAGTCCAGGCTCATGACAGGAGAAGGCATCCAGAAGGAGGGGAGTGAAAATGGTACAGCATGTGACGTGTCAGTCCTGATGCTTATTGTGCCTCGTCACAGGTGCCATAAATCAAGGATTGCATCTATTTCACTTGAACAGTATTTTCTGTCCATGCTCCCGGTGTCCTTGAAGCACAAAAAATGAAGCTCATGGATATCTAGTTATTACTTGCTATTTAAAGGGGTAGTTCCCCCCAAAAATGAATTTTCTCTCATTATTTACTCACAATCATGCCATCCAAGATGTGTATGACTTTCTTTCTTCTGCTGAACACAAACAAAGATTTTTAGAATAATATTTCAGCTCTGTGGGTCCATAAAATGCAAGTGAATTGTGGCTAGACCTTTGCATGGATTTAATCACTGGAGTCATATAGATTACTTTTATGCTACCTTTATCTGCTTTTGCACTATCCCGTTTATCCCGTGAACAAAACAATGAGCATCTTTCGAAGATTTGGTACCATAAATCTAGCAAAATCTAGTTATTATTTTTCCTCCAAAGCACTCCCTATAGCCAAGACACTGAGCCTGTTGTAAACAGGACCTTGTTTCCAGACAGACCAATAAAAAATGTTGCACCCCCAATCCTGTATATTGCATAAACTAGCCAATCAGATCGGAGCTTGCTGGTGAATTTTGGCAAGTGCTTGCCATTTTTGTGTGCAGCCTGCATCAGATGGTCTTTGACTTTCATATTTAAGTATGTGCACTGTTAAGGGAAGTGGTTATTGATAAAACTGCAGGTAAATGAGCTCACAGAACTCCATGGGGACTTTTTTTGCTGTTAGTGTACTGTAAATCACTTTGGATATCTTCTAAATGGCAGTTAAATAAATGGAAATAACTCTAAATCTCACTGCAGAATTGGGCTGATTGACCAGTTCAACACAGACACGGACATCTTTGTGTTCCTGCTGTCCACCAGAGCTGGAGTGCTGGGCATTAACTTGACCTCAGCTAATGTGGTCATCCTTCGTGATATTGACTGTAACCCTTACAATGACAAACAGGTCGAGGACCACTGCCACCGGGTGGAAGAAACCAGGTAAGAGAAAGCAAGCTGTTGTGTGGACGTGCATCCAACAGCCTTTCTTTTGTCTGTTTTCACAATTAGTTCAATTGCTGACGCTCTGAAAGCACCCTTAGAAACAGACATCTTTTTATATTCGTGTGCATTTGTCTTCTGTTTAAGAACAGTGAGGGTGATTAAGATGATAAGCAAAGAATTCCATAGAGGATGCCATGCTCTGCATTGGACAAAGAAAACTCAAATTGGAGAAGGAAATAACTGCTACTTAGGAGGGTGAGAACTTTAAAAAAGGTTTTCAACCCCATGTTTTGTTCTTTGTTGTTTTTGTGTAAAATGAAAACAAAGGTGTATGAACTGACGAATACTCTTTGTATTTCTTCCAGGCGATGAGGACGCATTACCTGATGACATGACCTCACTACTCAAAACATCTCTTGGAGGCTGAGGACAAGCATACTGTGATATTATGACACTTGACTGTATTTGAAAGTAGCACACTGAAGTGGGATTTCCCTAGATTACCTGCATTAAACAAAAAAAAAAAGAAAAGAAAAAGTGAGGTTAAGAGCGAATATGTTTACATTTCTACGGCACTTGGCAAAAATACTTTAATAGTCTGTTATTTTATGTTTGTTTTTGTGTTTTATATGTATGGAGCTTGAAAACAATTTGAAAAGAATTGTTGTAAGTTTTGTTTAAGTAGCTCATTTCCAGGGTTAAACTCATCTCATTTGTTAGTGAGATTTATTTATCAGCAGCAGAACGCGGTGTCCAGCACAATAAATAATTACCTCAACCACAGTTGTGTTGTGTCTTCATTTTGTTGTGTTGGGGCTTAATATTGTTGTGTTGTAGATTTAAAAAATAATTATGGCTTAACTTCGTTGTATTGTGACGAAAGTGCGTGGTTGAATCAGAAGCGCGTTCTGCGCGTGCGTGTGTTTAAACTTCGGCGCGAGCCGTATCCTCACCCGCATTCACAACTGAAACACCTTATTCAGTCTCTTTGGAAAACATAATACAGGTGAGTATCGTTAATCGTATTTTAATTTTCCTTTTTAACTGATATTGTTGCAGGTTTAGTAGCAACTGTGTGGTTAGAGATAGACCAAGCGGAAATGTATTTGAAAACCCATCCAGCGGTTGTACTACGATGTTTTTTAGATTGATTGATTGAGAGTTTGTGAACCATTTCCCTTTCCCTGCTAAAAAATAAATAAAACGGAGGGAGATAAACCTGTCATAAACTGTTCGAGTGTGTAGTCAGTGTATGTCTCCCTTTCTCATGGCAGTCTGTCAATCGCTAATCACTAGTTGTTGTGTTGTCATCGTGAGCGCGCACTGCCGCTGTTCTCGTGCACACTGTTCAATGCATTCAGCGCGATGAACTTTCCTGTGACCTTTAGAAAATAAACTCCCTTAAAAACACTCCTACTTATTTATTTGTTGCTAGCATTGTGTCCAAAAGTGGACACATTTACAGCTCTGGAAAAAATTAAGAGACCAATGCAAAATTATCAGTTTCTCTGGATTTACGTGTTTGAGTAAAATTAACATTTTAGTTTCATTCTATAAAGTACTGACAACCTTTCTCCCAAATTTCAAATAAAAATATTGTAATTTAGAGCATTTATTTGCGGAAATTGTCAACTGGTCAAAATAACAAAAAAGATGCCATGTTTTCAGACCTCAAATAATGCAAAGAAAACAAGTTCATGTTAATTTTTAAACAACACAATACTAATGTTTTAAATTAGGAAGAGTTCAGAAATCAATATTTCGTTGAATAACCCTGATTTTCAATCACAGCTTTCATGCGTCTTGCATGCTCTCTACCAGTCTTTCACTTTGCTGTTGGGTGACTTTATGCCAGTCCTGGCGCAAAAATTAATGCAGCTCGGCTTTGTTTGATGGCTTGTGGCATCCGTCTTCCTCTTGATCACATTCCAGAGGTTTTCAGTGGGGTTCAGGTCTGGACATTGGGCTGGCCATGACAGGGTCTTGATCCGGTGGTCTTGCATCCACACCATGATTGACCTGGCTGTGCGGCATGGAGCATTGTCCTGCTGGAAAATCCAATCCTCAGAGTTGGCGAACATTGTCAGAGCAGAAGGAAGCAAGTTTTCTTCCAGGATAACCTTGTATGTGGCTTGATTCATGCATCCTTCAAAAAGATTAATCTGCCCGAAGCACCCCCAGATCATCACCGATCCTCCACCTGGTCATCTAATGGTTAGACGAAGACCTGGAGAGGCCTTCAAGTCACAGTGTGTTGCACCGACTGTGAAATTTGGCGGAGGATCTGTGATGATCTGGGGGTGCTTCAGCAAGGCTATGGAATCGGGCAGATTCGTCTTTTTTTGTTAATTTATTCCAGAGCTGTATATCTGTCATTTTCATAACAGATTCATTGCATTCTGTGGTGGAAGTGATATTTTTTTAATTTTTGGAATGAAATGCCAAAGTCATCTGACTTTAGTCTAAATTAGCTTCGAATAAATACATACAATACAGTATATTATATTCAATTGAATAATATTTAGGTCTCCATTAAGATTTAGTTTTAACTTGTCCCTTGCTCCATTTGCTCACTCCATTTCAGGACATTCTGTATGCTGTGTTATAATCAATTATATAATTCATCTGTTTCCTCTTTAGAGAAATGAATCACTGTGAGCTTGAGGAAGTAACACAACATATTAATGACAAAATTTCCATGATTAAAAGACTCCTGGAGCTTCGAGCTGTTGGTATGCTGAATTTGCACATATGTTACTCTTGATTTGTATTTCCTTATTTATGACATCATATGGTGCTATGACTAGTTACGGCACTCCAGTAATGATTTTTCTTCAGCAAAAGATCCAGAAAAACGGGGGACTCTTCTCAAAATCGAACAAGAAGTCAGTGCCATCAATGAGCTTCTTGATCGTTTTGAGCGATATGTAGGCCAGCAGAGAGACCTACTAAAGCATTTAAAGGTATGGAGTTTTCATTAATCTTCACATATTGGGACAGATGTCTTCAACTCTGTTCATGGGGACCCATAGCACTGCATATTTTGGATGTCACCCTTATTTAACACACCTGATTGTGCAGTGTTGAAGACCTCTGTATTAGTGGTCCACCGATATATTGCAGAGGCAGATAAATCGGCCTATATTCTGACTTTAATCATTATCAGCATCGGCCGATATATTTTCCCCTTTGGCCGATTTGTTTCTTGAGGGTGCAGAGAATCGTCTGTTTGCATGTGAAGCAAGTTAATGACCTGTCACGGTTCATTTTGTTGTTACGTGTTACTGCAATAATAGACCGATGTGCAACACAGTGTCATTTAAACGGTCCGAATATCAGAGCTGTGGCAGACGCGTTTGAGCTCATAATGTTAAAGTGCTTGCCTGTTTCATTCTCCCACTCTTTCCTCAACAGATCCATGTAAATTTAACTGTCTTGTCTAATGAGAAAAAGGCAAATATCAAGCTAATCTAAATCTTCCTCTAAAGCGTCTAACAGTGTCTCTTCTACAGTTCTCTGTCATTTTTTGGAAAAGGCAAATATAAATATAAATAAAACTTATACCATCTGCAAATATGCAGATATTTTGTTTGAACAGATGTATTTCTCGAAAATCCAGCATTTTCTTCCCATCAAGCACACCTCTAATATCTTTCTCTAAAGCGCATATTCTATCAGCCAGCATCGAAACTTCAGGATCAAAAGTTCCTCTCATTCACAAATCGTGATGGTCAGTCCTTGACAATCCAAGCAGGTGATCCAGGCTGTTTAAACTGTCAGGAGATTGCTGTTGCTCGCTGGATCCGCATGAGTGCAAAGTCTTTTTAGCAATTCAGTCCACTGTTGACCATGTTTGGAACGCTCTCAGGAGAATATTTCCAGTGTTGACAGTGCAGCTCCTATCTGCTTGAATTGGAAAGACCAAAATCTCCAGAACAATTGGTCAATATTATGATCAAAGAACATATTTCAAATCAGAAGTAAAATCTGACAACACTGATATCATAAATGGTGCTGCTTTTCCTCAGATTACCCTAAATACGCAATTTTCCCAGCTTTTATAGCTAATGCGCCTGTACGTTCTCGAGTTGATTGACAGGCGATGTCTGTATCTAAAAGTTGATTGGCGACCCAACACAATATCCTTCGAATCATACATGAAATGTATTAATATTACCATGAACTGCACGGGCCCAAAAATATGCACAATTATAAACATAAAATAGGCTAAATAGGACAATTTTGTAAATGCATTAACAACAGTAAAAGTGTGATTTACCAGTCAAACTAAGGGACAAATATTGTGCAAGCATTAGCCATATTATCAAGTGACAGATAAATTAGAGACAAATTACCATAGAGTTTGATTGGACGTCAACCGCAAAATATAAGAGATGCATTTTATCCTCCCCTTTAAATGTATATAAGCCTATTTACTTTGCCAACTTAACTGTACACGATTATATTTTTAGTTGCTTTTTGTGTTTGGCATTGTCCAGGAAAAGCACAGCTCTAGGCAATCCATGTGCAGGACTAAAACTTTACTTGGGTTCTCTTTTATAAGTCTTTTATTTCTCTCTCCGACAGGATCTGGAAGAGTTTTTCCAGCAGGATGAACAGGATGTCCATCACCTAAAGAACAACACCCCTTTGCACATGCCCAGAAAAGGCCAACAAACAGCTCAACAAGAGTATTTGCTGTTTTTATTAACATGAATATTTACTGATCTATATCTGGCTAGGACAGTTGCTTATTCAGTTTGCCTCAACATTAAAGTTGCATTCACGCTGCCAGCTACTTTGTCGCTGCATGTCGCCAGTGACTGACGGTTAGGTCGCTAGTGGTGTGTATAGAGAGTCTAAATAGCACTGTTTCTTTACAATTAATATTATTATTAAAACATTAGGATCACGTGAGCCCTACCATCTTCTCTCTTATTGGCTGTCGCTCCCGAAAGTCGCACTTCATATGCATAAAGTTAAACATTTCTCAGCTTAGTCGCGTCGCTAGACACCCACATCTGGTTGGCAATTGTCACCGTAGCTCATGTTGCCGGAAGTCGCCAGCTCTCATTAAAAATGTATGAGATAAGGTCATTTTGTCACTGCGTGTCGCTGGCAGTGTGAACCCAGCTTAAGAGTGTACCAGAAAAATCTCAGATCTACACAAATAACCTCAGCTAAATTCCGTTGATCGGCATTTTTTTGTTTTCTTCAGAGGACAGGTGGCAGTTCAGAGCAGGCAGACAGATGCGCCACCGGCTCCTCAGGATCAGGCACCACCCAGGAAATCTCAGCGCAACCAGATCAAAGAGATGGAGTTCATTACTGTCCCAGAATTTGACAGCATTCCAACGTGAGTTCTTTCACATCTGTCTAAACAAACTTTCTGAACAGATATAGTAAATAACAGTAAACAGTAGCTCTGTTCCAAAACCTAGAGAGCTATTTAAAGGCACAGATACAGACTGTTCCAAATGTTAGGAAACAATATTATGTTACCTTATAAGTACATATACCCCAGGGGGTACTTATAGAGTCATGAAACACTACAACATTTTTACAATTTGTTAACTAACTTTTACATGTTGCGGATTATTTAAAGGGATAGTTCACCCCAAAATGAAAATTCTCTCATCATTTACTCACCCTCATTATTTACTTCCAGGGTTGTTGAGATAATGTTATGTGGATGTGACGTACAGTATATTTTATTTACACTAGATTTGAGAACATGCGCATTATTGGTTTCTCTCTATATTATTCATTAGATGGCCACGTTCTTCAAGTGTTTGAAGCAAATATGAAACTGCATGATCAAAATGTTAAAGAGATTTGCAAGTTTTCTGCTGCAAAGCAGTCTGATTTGGCACAGTAGTCTCTGCGTCACTAACTCCATCCATTATTATTGTGAGTGTAATCATACAAATTTTATGTTTCAACATCATGGAATAACAGTCTCAAATTGGAAAGTGGGGGGTTAGTAAGATACAAATTTTGTTAAACCTATAAAGCAAAAAAAAATTATTAGATGAAATAGTAATCTATAACAAATATTATTTATATAATTAACATATTAATTAGTCAAAAGATTAACCATAATATACTGTGTGTGTGTGTGTGTGTGTGTGTGTGTGTGTGTGTGTGTGTGTGTGTGTGTGTGTGTGTGTGTATATATATATATATATATATATATATATATATATATATATATATATATATATATATATATATATATATATATATATATATATATATATATATAATTACACACTCACTGAGCACTTTATTAGGAACACCTGTACATCTACTTATTCTTGCGATGATCTAATCAGCCAATCGTGTGGCAGCAGTGCAGTGCATAAAATCATTCAGATACGGGTCAGGAGCTTCAGTTAATGTTCATATCAACCATCTGAATTGTTGGTGCCATACGGGCTGGCTTGAGTATTTCTGTAACTGCTGATCTCCTGGGATTTTCACGCACAACAGTCTCTAGAATTTACTCCGAATGTGGTCAAAAACAAAGAACATCCAGTGAGCGTCAGTTCTGTAGATGAAAACGCCTTGTTGACAGAGGTCAACAGAGAATGGCCAGACTGGTTCAAGCTGACAGAAAGGCTACAATAACATTTATCTTGAAAGTGTCTCTAAAATTGACCCCAGAATTGTCTAAACATGTGCAACGCATACAAGCTCAGGTGGGCATTTTAGTAATATGATAATGCAATGTCAATGAAGGCCTTACTGATTGGGCTATGGGGGTACTGAAGACAAAAAAAAAGGTCAGGAAAGACTGTTCTAAGATACTAAATTCAATGTAGTGTCACCTGTATTCTTCATGGAGAAGACAATGCCATAATGCAATGCA
Source organism: Xyrauchen texanus (assembly GCF_025860055.1). Taxonomy (NCBI): domain Eukaryota; kingdom Metazoa; phylum Chordata; class Actinopteri; order Cypriniformes; family Catostomidae; genus Xyrauchen; species Xyrauchen texanus. The sequence goes on from NC_068319.1 coordinate 22,545,296, forward strand.
AAAAGCATATTGAAAAATTAATCCATAATTGTGGATAAGTCACAAGAAATGTTGATTTATAAATACTTTTATAAGTATTGATTAAATTGTCCAATCTATCTAATTACATTTTCAATATTAAACTATTTTACCCAGTATTTATGTGCAATATATATTATTGTTGCGTCTAACATGCTTCTATCAAACTGAATTGGAGTCAATTGAGAGTAGGGTTGCAGCGATATACCGGTTTCACAGTATGAAAATTTATGGTTTTTGTACCTTTGCTTATCTACGGTATTGAGAGAAAAAATGCAACCGGACGGAGAATCTCACTTCTTTCCTCCTTGTCTGCCTGTCAGACTCGTCAACTTGCATCACACACAGTTAAAGCAGTGTTTCTCAACTGGTCTATTTGGACTTGGTCGTTGACAGCAGGGAAAGAACAATGCCATGGTTCACCCATTGAAGATATTTCGGCGGCAGCCCAAGTGCAACAACAAAAATAATGTCACTTGATGAAAACCATGAACAAAACTATGCAACATAAAAGGAAATATGACCCAGGATACATTAAATACAGGTTATGTTTTTACTATGGTGGGTCGCCACTTGATTTCCAACATAAAATCTGTCCTGAAGTAAAACCAGATGAGAACCACGGAGTTAAAGTTACAGACAGGAACAGTATATGTTCATTAATAATAATCATAGGACATTACTTTAAAAGCTCACACAGCTGATGTTATTTTTCATTTAGTAGTTAATTTAACATCCTATTCTAACATGTAAACTTACATGCTTTAGTTATATAATATGTTATAGTTACATGCTATTTTTATCATGTTTATTATTATAATTCTGTTATTCTGCAACTTTCAGTGTTTAACATGTTTTAGTTGCATTATTAGAGTGTCAGTTTCATGTATTTAATTTTTGCTGTCACAGGTACATGAAAGGTCGTATAACGTATGACCAGCTGAACGCAGCTGTGCAAAGCATCAACACAGCTATAACGGCAAAATATAAGATCCTCCATCAGCCAATCAAGACCCTCAACAATGCTTCCCGTATGCTCCAACAGCGCTTTAAAGACCAAGAAACAAAGGACACCAAGGGTATCACAGTTTCATCTGTCTGTCTGGTACAGAGCCACTGGTCAAAGACTTACTTGACCTTATTTAGCCCATCATGTATTAAAAGTCTTGCCATTTCGGGAATTACAACACTATTTGCTCTAGAAATCTATTGCCATGGGCACATGAACTGATATGAGTGTTCCAAAAAGAAAGATCATTTATCCTGGTCTTATGGGCTAAGAATGGTGATCCATCAACCCCCTTTGTGTCCTGCAGGTCAGTTTTTCATCGTGGAGCAGGACATTCGAGAGTTTACCCAGATGAAGGTGGACAAGCGCTTTGGAAGCATGTTGAATATGCTACGTCACTGCCAGCATCTGAAGGAAGTCAGAGGAGGCGGTCTCGCACGCTTCATCCTGCTTTAAGAGCTTGGGGGTGTGAATCAACCTCTCCATTTGTTCGAATGGAGTTTTTAAATGAACTATGCTCATATTTTGTTGCAAGCAGTTTAGAGATGTCAACCGCAAACAGAAGATCCTTTGAGCTTGTTTTCAATGGGGTAGAAGAGAATCCATGTCTGTTTTTGGAAAACTGTTTTGAAATATAGTTCACACCAAATTGAAGTTCTGTTATAATTTAGTCACCCTTAAGATGTTCCAAACCTGTATGACTTTCATTTTTCCATGGAACACATGAGTAAATTAATTAAAATTTTTGGCTGAACTAACCCTTTATGCATATAATGGTCTGTTGTCAATATGTCGGTGTCCATTTTTGGTTAAATAAATATGTTAAAGTTATCATTTTGTTATCAATGAGTAAAATCATCATTTTGTTTATTAATTTGTTATTTTTTATGTTGTAGATCGTTGATCGTTATCTGTGATGAAGAAATATATATATTGTTTGCTGTATTTATATTGCTTAGTGTGAAATATCTTTTCATTTGCCAATTAGATCATATAAAATGGCAGGTTTTGTAATATTATCTCAAAACTTGGTATAATTTCAGAAGTGTAAGTGGACATTGCAGTATTGACATTTTTAGCTTTATTGATTTTGTGAATAAATTGAAAAAAAGTGACAACTGGCATGGCAGTTTTCTTCATCCAACTCATTAACTTTATCCTATTTTCTCACCCAAAGTTCAGCCAAGCGTGAAAAGTTACATTTCAACTGTGTGTTAGACTTCTGTGTTCATGCTTTGTTATCTTCAGTCACGTCTTACAAAACATCAAGATTGCACGTAGAGGACACCGTGCTACACGTACAATGACGCATGCGTTGACGCTACTGGTCAAAAAAATATGAATACTCTGTTTAATTATGTAGTGATTTGTTCACTTTTTAAAAAACACTTCTTCTTTTTCAACAGTTGAGAAGTCCTGTGCTTGTTGATGCTATTTTGACCTCTGGAAGAGCTTCCAGTATGGCTTCAATATTTCTGTCTTGAACTCGCCATCAGTTGTAAGTACCTCCACTCCTTTGGTTATAAAGTGTCTTAGTGTGATTTACAGTCTCTTGAGCTGGGAATGGGGGAGAGGCAGTAATCGCTAGTAATCAATCCCTTTTAGCTGCTGTCTTAAAATGGAAACATCCCCAAAGGATCAAACTATCAATACATTTCAAAGCTTTTGAGATGGTGTTAACCTGTAAGCACCACAGTTCAATAAAATAAAATGAATGACGTTAGGAACTAAAACTTGTGTTTAGTTTGCAAGTTTATTTAGGTGCTGGTGAACAGCACCTGCCAGCAGCATTATGGCCGCTCTTTGGAGCCCTGGGAGCTGACGCTCATGTGGTCCTTCATTTGTCCATATACTGCATCAGAGGATTGTTTGGCACCCTGAATTCTGGACATCTGGCAGCTGTCTATGGCAAATATTGCATCAACTCGAATTTGAATTGGGTTGACACGAAGAGGATTTGCTGTTCATAGAAAATTATATTTGCCCAGCACTAATTTTGTAGTAAAACCAATATTTATTGGGTTTTAACCAGTTATGGCTATTCATCCTGTGATCTGTAGAATCAGTTCTTCTCAGCTGATTATTTTATTTATATTTCTCTAAACTAACTTGAGTACTATGGAATGTTATATGTGCCACTAGGACTTTTTGAGAAATTTAAAGTATGCAGAAAATGTTCCTTCTCCCTAAAATATATCAGTGAAATAAGTGTTCTGAGAAATCTCACTAGTCTCTGTGACAGCACATGACATTGTAAACGGCAAATAAAACTGTGATTGGAACATTCTTTGATCGGCCAAACAAAATACTTGGATATGCTTTCTGCCTGTCAATCATTATGTGCATTCTAATAGTGTAGTAGTTGAAGCGATCATTAAGGGTTAATGTCATATTCAGATTCATAACAGTTGCCTGTTGAGGGCGCTATTTTGCTACTGCTGTGTTTGACAACCAAGGGAAGACACTGCTGCTCTACTCTTCGGTGACTGTCTCAACGCTATCTTTGGAGGGTGGTATTTTGGAAAGAGAGGGCATGTCACTGCTTAAATCACTAAAAGTCAAATTTTCTCAAATCTACATATAAAACCTGAATTATACCATCTGAAATTTTGTAAACTAAATCAGGGTATTCAAATTTTTTATTGTAAATTCTGAATTCGTACTACGTGCATTTGAATTTATTATTATATATATATATATATATATATATTAGTTCAAGTTTAAAATTGTATTTTTCATTATTCAATAAATATTCAAGTCTTAGTGGCAAAAATATAATTTCATACATGCTGTCGAAATTTACCCAACTATCAAAACCACATTGTTTTAAGATAACTTTATAAAAATAAATATTGACAGCTAAATTTGAGGTAATTTAGAGCATTTTGAGAAATAGTGTTCTTCCATGATCCATAAAGAGTTAATTTATTAAATGTAAATGCCCAAACATCATCTGCAGCCTGAAGCTGAACTTTTTACCAGAGTAAAATGCTTCTTATTTTTATCCTAACTCCATATAAATCCTATGAAAGCCACATTTTTCAGTTTTTGGATGAACCCATTGACTCTCAATGTGAAAATGCACCGTAATTATAGGAATACGTTTACTAATGTTTATGAATAGAATCGTATTGTACAGTTGTATAGTATTCAGTCTGTTTAAATTTATTTAAATTATGCGTTGCGTATAGCAAAGCCAAAATGCAACGTCCAAGCATGTGGACGTGGGGTCGAACAAGGTTAATGCATTTGTATGGATTTCTTTGAATTTTTGGAATTTCATTCTTCAGTAACACTTTAAAAAAAGATTCTGTTTGTTAGCATTATTAAATGTATTAGATATCAAGAACAATACATTTTAAAAAAATATATTTTTACACCAAATTTTATTCAACCTGGTAAATGGTCATTATTAAAGTTAGTTCATTATGCGTTAATGTATACAAATTTTAATGTACATTTTTTTTTATTATAATTATCATGTCAAGTAATGTTATTGTAAACTGTTACATCTTCCCATCCATCCATCCATCTTCAACCGCTTATCCGAAGTCGGGTCGCGGGGGCAGCTGCTCCAGCAGGGGTCCCAAACTTCCCTATCCCGAGCCACATTAACCAGCTCTGACTGAGCGACCCCGAGGCGTTCCCAGGCCAGTGTGGAGATGTAATCTCTCCACCTAGTCCTGGGTCTTCCCCGAGGCCTCCTCCCAGCTGGACGTGCCTGAAACACCTCCCTAGGGAGGCGGCCAGGGGGCATCCTTACCAGATGCCCAAACCACCTCAACTGACTCCTTTCAACGCAAAGGAGCAGCGGCTCTACTCCGAGCTCCTCACGGATGACTGAGCTCCTCACCCTATCTCTAAGGGAGAAGCCCGCCACCCTTCTGTGAAAGCCCATTTCGGCCGCTTGTACTCGCGACCTAGTTCTTTCGGTCATGACCCAACCTTCATGACCATAGGTGAGGGTAGGAACAAAAATTGACCGGTAGATCGAGAGCTTTGCCTTTCGGCTCAGCTCTCTTTTCGTGACAACGGTGCGATAGAGCGAGTGCAATACCGCCCCTGCTGCCCCGATTCTCCGGCCAACCTCCCGCTCCATTGTCCCCTCACTCGTGAACAAGACCCCGAGGTACTTGAACTCCTTCACTTGGGGCAAAACCTCATTCCCTAATGCATTACATAATCTTCCTTACATTTAAATTCATATTACAACTCTGCATTCTGTTTGCTACCTTAATTTATATTTAATTCAAATTTAGGAGGGATTTTACATTTCTGAATGTTGCGCAATTATGACATTGGCTGTTACTGAATAAGATATTAAAGTTGACCTTAGTAAGTTTTTTTTTTTTCTAATTAAAAAAGTTACTCTTAAAGAAATGAACAGTAATTTTGAAACCTGTATTAAATCATAAGTTCTCTCATAAGATGTAGACTCCAGTTACATCTGTAACCTTATAAAAGCCGGGGGTTTTTTTAGATGGAAAGGGTCCACACATGGGGGCTGCCATGTTTGAATCACATGACCAGCCAAATACTACTCCCTTAATCTCAGTAACCGTCCTGTTATTTGACACTTTTACTCATGGATTAAATTCTACAGTGACATTGGCAACTGAAAACGGTTGCGGTTGAATAATGCTGCATCCAAGGCACTAGGTGTCATTGTAAGTCCAAGACGATAAAAATAAAAAATAAAAATTACTGAGTGCATCTTTAATCCCATCTGTATATAATAGGGTTCATTTTCAAGCTGTAAAATAAATTCATTCACAGTCTGATTTTATGCATCCATATTTGTATTGACTGTTGCTATGCTTCTTACTGTATCAATTACCATATGAGAGTAATTCAATGAGCAACATGCCTTTTAATTCCAGAATTGACTTGGTAAAAATGCTGAGGAGGGAACAAACTGCCATACATTTCTTTAAACTAACCTATTGGAAGATTAAGTCTTGTCAAGTTACAGTACATTCTGTTCCTGTATCTCGGTTTAAATTTTAAATGAAATTCTTATTCTGTGTCTGTTTAAAACCCTCTGTAGGAAGAGAATTCTGCTATTGAACAATGTGGTGGCAATCTGTGGAGCTGTCCTGATGATGTTGAGGAAGACCGCCCTCTCGTTTGAGATGATAATGGTGGGACTCTTCATATATGGCATCAACACTAGTGCATTGGATAAATTGTTGTATACATCTTTTAGACTATGCTGTCTTTTTATCTTAAAATAGTTGTTTGATGTTGAATGTTTTGTACAGGTGTGAGCTTGACTGTCCACATCCTTTATTTATTGGAATGCACCCCAAGAGACTGCGCGCGATGGTTGGCGTGTCTACAGCCTCTTTCGTCTCATTGGGGAAGTTTGTTGGACAGCTTTAGGGATCAGGTGGCCAGTTGCACTAATGTTGTTAAAGAGAAGTTATATATAATTTACTCTCATTGTGTGTCTGTGTCTGTGTCTGTGTCTGTGTCTGTGTGTGTGTGTGTGTGTGTGTGTGTGTGTGTGTGTGTGTGTGTGTGTGTGTGTGTGTGTGTGTGTGTGTGTGTGTGTGCGCGTGCGCGTGCGTGCGTGTGAGAGAGAGAGATAGTGAGCTGTTGGGCATTGAGGAGCATTGGATTTGGCTGCTGGGCTTCAGTGTGGTGGCTGGTCTTATCTAGTTGCTCACACTGATCTTTCTCCCTGAGTCCACATTGTATCTTCTGCTGGAGAGGGCACAGACAGGGCTGTGAGACTTGTCAGAACCAGATACTACTTCAATTACATTTACACATATATTGACATTTATGTTGAAAAGCTGAAGGCTGTAGGGGCGTTGTCACATATTTTATGTGCTAATAAATTAGCCAATCATAACAGAGGCCATTTACATATTGAAGTCTTAAAGGTACTATAGCAAAAACAGCCCATTTAATTCAAAAAGTCAGACAGGGAGAGAGTTACAAATGGTCACGTAACACTAAATTACATCTGGTTTTGTTGATACAACCGTAGTTTTCTAACAATTCTCTGGGACTTTTGGGAACAAAAATGAATTCAGAAGTGAAAGGTTCAGAGCTACTTCTGGAACAGAGAGGACATTTATATACACTTGCAATAGCTTTGTCCATACTTTACAAAGATTAACAATGCTTTCACTACAGTGACAACATTTACCATGGTTTTATTACAGTAACTATATTTGAACCATGATATTCATAGTAAAAAACAAAACAAAACAAAAAACAAAGGAAAACAAAAATGATGGTTATAAAATCAGAAATATGTTTACTTTTTCTCACGATCATGTATCGACACTTGGATCCATGTATCGTGATGTATTGTGATATTTTCAGTGCAGTCAGAGACGTTTATATGAGGCACGGAAGAGAATGAAACTGATTCTGCAGCATTCGCTGTTTCTCTCACAGATATGCTGGTCCTCTCTCACACATTTGGATCTAGGGCCAGGCAAAAACATAGATTTTTCTATTTAATCTTCATTTGTACAATCCCAATGTCAATTCTTAAAATGCCAAGATCGCTCTTTCCTTCTATCTGCAATCCCCTACAATCATATGTGTGTAAATACTTCCCATATGTTAAAAAATGTCAGTGATTAGCCACCAACTGGTAAATGTTTTAGATTTCACTCACCAGTGTTTGTGCGGTATAGTGGCGAAGAAGTTCAGCACTGAGATCTTTTCACTGCGTGCTGTGAGTTAAAGTTTTGACTCTTTCTGTGTGATGTGAGCCCAAAGACTAGATCCAAGCAAACCATTTGTTGCTTAATAATGTCTCTTTTAATATCCTTTCTGTTCTCTACAGTCAGTTATTTATCAAAAACAACAAAAGAAACATTTAATTCTAATCTCACATAGCATGAATGCTGTAAAAAAGCCATTCGACCCTGCCACAGGTAAGACCAGTACCCTTTTTAGCATTTGTTCTACATATCCAAGTAAATAATTGTTAATAGTACAAATTAGGCATGCAAACAACAAACATGTAACGATATACTATATATACAATATATGCAATTTCAATACATCATATTTATTTATTTAATACATGGACTATACAGGTGAAACTCGAAAAATTAGAATATCGTGCAAAAGTTCATTAATTTCAGTAATTCAACTTAAAAGGTGAAACTAATATATTATATAGACTCATTACAAGCAAAGTAAGATATTTCAAGCCTTTATTTGATATAATTTTGATGATTATGGCTTACAGCTTATGAAAACCCCAAATTCAGAATCTCAGAAAATTAGAATATTGTGAAAAGGTTCAGTATTGAAGGCTCAAAGTGTCACACTCTAATCAGCTAAACACCTGCAAAGGGTTCCTGAGCCTTTAAATGGTCTCTCAGTCTGGTTCAGTTGAATTCACAATCATGGGGAAGACTGCTGACCTGACAGTTGTGCAGAAAACCATCATTGACACCCTCCACAAGGAGGGAAAGCCTCAAAAGGTAATTGCAAAAGAAGTTGGATGTTCTCAAAGTGCTGTATCAAAGCACATTAATAGAAAGTTAAGTGGAAAGGAAAAGTGTGGAAGAAAAAGGTGCACAAGCAGCAGGGATGACCGTAGCCTGGAGAGGATTGTCAGGAAAAGGCCATTCAAATGTGTGGTGGAGCTTCACAAGGAGTGGACTGAGGCTGGAGTTACTGCATCAAGAACCACCACACACAGGCGGGTCCTGGACATGAGCTTCAAATGTCAAACGTCTTACCTGGGCTAAAGAAAAAAAGAACTGGTCTGTTGCTCAGTGGTCCAAAGTCCTCTTTTCTGATGAGAGCAAATTTTGCATCTCATTTGGAAACCAAGGTCCCAGAGTCTGGAGGAAGAATGGAGAGGCACACAATCCAAGATGCTTGAAGTCCAGTGTGAAGTTTCCACAGTCTGTGTTGGTTTGGGGAGCCATGTCATTGGCTGGTGTTGGTCCACTGTGCTTTATTAAGTCCAGAGTCAACGCAGCCGTCTACCGGGACATTTTAGAGCACTTCATGCTTCCTTCAGCAGACAAGCTTTATGGAGATGCTGACTTCATTTTCCAGCAGGACTTGGCACCTGCCCACACTGCCAAAAGTACCAAAACCTGGTTCAATGACCATGGTATTACTGTGCTTGATTGGCCAGCAAACTCGCCTGACCTGAACCCCATAGAGAATCTATGGGGCATTGCTAAGAGAAAGATGAGAAACATGAGACCAAACAATGCAGAAGAGCTGAAGGCCGCTATTGAAGCATCTTGGTCTTCCATAACACCTCAGCAGTGCCACAGGCTGATAGCATCCATGCCACGCCGCATTGAGGCAGTAATTAATGCAAAAGGGGCCCAAACCAAGTACTGAGTACATATGCATGATTATACTTTTCAGAGGGCCGACATTTCTGTATTTAAAATCATTTTTTTTATTGATTTCATGTAATATTCTAATTTTCTGAGATTCTGAATTTGGGGTTTTCGTAAGCTGTAAGCCATAATCATCAAAATTATATCAAATAAAGGCTTGAAATATCTTACTTTGCTTGTAATGAGTCTATATAATATATTAGTTTCACCTTTTAAGTTGAATTACTGAAATTAATGAACTTTTGCACGATATTCAAATTTTTCGAGTTTCACCTGTATTTAAAAAAAACAAAAGGTAAAATGTCACCAAAAGGATGAAAAACTACTGATAAAAGAAAATGTGTAAGACTCTAAGTCCATCATTTAACAAGGTAGAAGGTCCCCTGTTTAATGAATAACAGCATTGGCTGAAAGATCATTTCTTTCATACTGTATCTAAGCAAAATGGACATTATAACTGAAATATATCACAAAGCAAATTCATTTAAATAAAAAAAGAAATCTAATCATGACATGTTGATCGCAATACGTATTTCATCGTGAGGTGGCTGGCGATACCCAGCCCTACTGTCTATATTGAATAAGTTAATTTAAGTGTGAATATTAGGTCAATATTACATTTGTACTCTATTCAAACATGTAACAATGTATGCTCTAGCTTAGAAGTAAATATTATTCATGATTGTTAATCTTTATAATGCATCATTTTAAACCAATCCTAAAGTAGAAAACCTTGTCATATTTATTTTCTACTTTGAGTAAATTTTACAGGTAAATAAAATAAGTTTTAAGTTGATTAACTTTTCAAAGCTGGTGCACAGCATGCACTGGTCTTGAATAAGTAATGAGGTCGCATGGTTTTACTGTTTGCAAGTTGATTTACACCATTTCATCATTGTTGTTAAGTTTTGGTAATTTCTTATTATGTGATGTCTGAAATAATTATGTGCATTATGTGTTAAGGTCTGGATCTTGTTTCTTTTACCATTAAAGTAAGGTGATGTTGTCTAATAAACTACATGGCATGCATTAAGCTTCCCTGTGGATGGCTTCTGTACTGTTTGTCATGTGGTACATGAGTAAGACGTTAAAAACACAATGAAATGCTAAAGTAAAATTTACAAACGAAGTGTGAGTAAAGTTTACTTGAAACAGAGTATTACCATCTACCATCCTCGTCACATTCACAGCTCTGTGGCATCAATGCCACGAGTGAAGACAGAGCCAACACGCCACCTGAACCTTTTCAATCTGACAAATGTTGAAATGCGAGCTTTTTTTGTCAATACATGCCATATGCCACAGTGTGTGTTTAGGAAATGGGCTTAATGATTTTGCACAGAGTAATTTACCCCACCCACAGTAAATCAGATATTTATGCAGCTTTTTTAGTCCTCTTTTTGTAGTTTCACAGCCATTATTTTGGTCATTCATCAGATAAGATGAACAATGAAGCCTGTAAATTCAGTGTTGGGAATGTTTTGCAGGTCTATCTCAATTCATGTGATGTGTTTCAAGCAGGCGGTGTTCCCAAGGAGTAATTGCGTTATGCCGCCCTGGGGACAGGCCTATGTGAAATCTCCACCTCCATTGCCTGTTTAAGCCTCTCTCTACTGTATGCCTACATAGGCAGCATTTTAAAGCTGAAGTGTGTACTTTCTTTACAACTAGCGCACCTTGGAATTGCTAAAAAAATTATAAGTAAATAGATACAAAATTGTCTAATTTATCCAATATTTATGTATACTATGTATTTTTATGCTTACAAGAGTATTTCATTGTTAACATTCTAATGGCAATTTTTTTTTTTACCATATAGGTTTACTATATACCATTTCAATTAGAAGTGCTGTTCATGGGACCTGTGTAGCTCAGCGAGTATTGACACTGACTACCACCCTTGGAGTCGTGAGTTTGAATCTAGGGTGTGCTGAGTGATTCCAGCCAGGTCTCCTAGGCAACCAAATGAATGGTTCTCGCTCTCAATGGGGCGTGTGAAAAACGGATTAACGGTCTCAGAAGCGGAGGCAACTGAGACTTGTCCTCCTCCACCCGGATTGAGCTAACCGCGCCACCATGAGGACCTACTAAGTAGTGGGAATTGGGCATTTCAAACTGGGGAGAAAAGGGGATAAAAAAAAAGTGCCATTCACACTGACCTTTTAGTTGACCTTGGCTGTTTACAGTGTTGTTTTAATCCAGGCTCTGATCATTGAGAGCACAGGGAAGAGAGTACTTCCTTTTAAGGGTGTCCTTCTTATGGCGGCCTCACTGCCCCTGCTCACGCTCTCACACTACTTACAAGTTTGCTGTGTTTACTCATTTTCTCATACTGCCTAATTTGGGTGGTTTATTATATTGTAAATGCTGACAAAATTTTCATTTTAGGGTGAACTATTGTTTTAAGAGGAATCAAGACTCTGTTAAGGGGTATACAGTGGCAAGAAAAAGTATGTGAACCCCTTGGAATTACCTGCATTTATGTATAAATATGTCTTAAAATGGTTTGACCTTAATCTTTAAATAATGAACAAACACAATCTGTTTTAACTAATAATACACAAACTATTGTATTGTTCTTGTACATACTGAATACATCATTCAAACATTCACAGTGTAGGTTGGAAAACGTATGTGAATCCAAAAACTAATGACATCAACCAAAGCTTATTAGAGTCAGGAGTTGGCAAACCTGGCATCCAATTAATAAAAAAAGATTGAAGGTGTGGGTTAGAGCTACTTTGACTTATAAAAACACTCGAACATTTTGAGTTTGTTTTTCACAAGAAGTGTCTGCTGACATGGACCATGCCTTGCAAAAAAGAGATCTCAAAAGTCCTAGGATCAAGAATTGCTGCTTTGCATAAAGCTGGAAAGGGTTCCAAAGTTATCTCGAAAAGCTTAGATATTCATCTGTCCACAGTTTTCTATAAATTGAGATGATTTAGTACTGTGGCTACTCTCCTTAGAAGTGGCCATCCAGCCGATGACTCAAAGGATACACTGCAGAATGCTCCATGAGGTAAATAAAAAAGAACCCTAGAGTGACTGCTAAAGACTTGATGGAATCATTGTAACTGGTTATCATCTCTGTTCATGAGATATGGAAAACAGGCAGGAGACGACGAAAGAAGCTGCTGCTTTCCAACAAAAACATTGCTGCAATCCTGAAGTTTGCCAAAGGCCACCTTGACACTCCACAATGCTACTGGGAAAAATTGTTGATTGATGAAACTATGATTAAATTGTTTGGGAGCACTACGTATGGCAGAAAAAGGGCACCACATACCAACATGAGAACATAGTGGAGGGAGCATTGTGATTTGGGGCTGCTTCGGGGCTCAGACCGCTTGCCACCATCAAGGGAAAAATAAAAAGTTGATCAAGATATTCTACAAGATAATGTCAGGGTGGCTGTGCACCAGCTGATCCTCAGTAGGAGATGGGTAATGCAGCAGGACAGTGACCCTAAACATCCAAGTAAATCCACTACAGAAATAAAATCCAACTTTTGGAGTGGCCCATTTTGAGAATCCTAAGAATATTTCTGAGCTGAAGCAGTTCTGTTAGAAAGAATGGTCCAAAATTTATTCTGAACGTTGTGAGGGTCAAATCCGCAGCTACAAGAAATGCTTGTTTGAGGTTATTGCTGCCAAAAGAGACCAGTTATTACATACAAAGGTTCACTTACTTTTTCCACAGCACTGACTGTTTAATGGGTTGTGTTCAATAATGACATCAAAGATTAGAATTGTTTGTGTTGTTAGCCTAAGCTTATTGTGTTTTTCTATACTTGTGATGAAGATGATATCAAATTGCATGACCAATTCATGTAGAAAATCAGTTCATTCCAGAGGTTTCACATACTTTTTCTTGTCATTGTAACACAACCAAGCTAAAATAAATGAGACATGAGTCAACTTAAAATGAACGGATTAATTTTGGGACATACTGAGTCTAACTTGTCTGCAGTGCATGAAACTAGTCCTGAGACTAGAGGTTTGGATGTGTCTGCCTTTGTGTTAAAGAAGTTTGTAACCTGGATGCAATTTTGCAGCATCTTCCTTTTCTTCATCATCTTCTCTAGTGGGCCAGGAATATTCATACTTTTATACA